>NC_080382.1:76223862-76916776 GCF_014773155.1 Arachis stenosperma
ATCCTTTCTTTTATTTCTGCAGAGATGTCTTCTCAGGCGGATTCCATGAAGTACCTTCGTCGGACGAAGAAGTCTGTGGCCGCTCGAAATATTGAGGCTGTGGAGGCTTCTGCCCGATCTTCTCCGAAGAAGACTACTGTGGGTGTCACTACTCGGTCGAAGACTATTCCGACTCCCCAGTTCCGACCTGTAAATCAAGATTCTCCGACATCTGGACCTGCTACCTCTTCTCCTCCTTCGTCCTCGGGTCCTCCTCCCAAGAAACAGAAGACCTCTCAAGAGCCTGCGGGTTTTAATGACAAGGATTTCGATGCTCTTGGTTGGGTTGAGCAGCATATTCTCCCTCAGACTTTTATTTCTACTGATGATGTGTCTATGGAGCACCATTTTCAGTATATGGCGCGGAGCTGTGTCCGGATGGCTAGTCTTCATGCCGCTATTGCCCGGGAGTTCAAGAAATCCCCTATTGGTGCGACCAGTTCCCAACTTGAGAAAGCTCAGTCTGAGTTCGAGAGAATTAGTAAACTGAAGGCTGCTAGGATTGCTGAGCTGGAGGAGTCTTTGGAGAAGGAGAAAGCTAAAGCTACCGCGGCTGTGGCGGCGGCGAGTTCGTCCGAGGAGATGGCGAAGGCGGCGAAGGAGAATTATACTCGGGCACTTGCCGAGCTTGTGGAGACAAAGGAGAAGTTGCGATCTGCTCAGGATGATTTTTACGAGCTAGAAGGGCATGTGGCTAAGGGTATGGATGCTATGTATGAAAATTTGAAGGCTCAGGTCCGGGTTCTTGCTCCTGACCTGGATCTGAGTTTATTCAGTACGGATAATGTTGTTGTGGAGGGAAAGATTGTTTCTGCTCCCAACGAGGATGAGGTTCCGGTGTCCGACCCCAAAGTTCCGGTGTCCGACCCCAAAGTTCCGGTTGTGAACCCGACTTCACCTTTGGCCGGGGATGGATCTGGTGTGGAGGTTTTAAATCGAGATGACGGTGCCGTCGATGCTGTCCCGATTTCTATGTTTCTTTCGCAGCCTTCTGTTGATGTGGCGTCCGGAAAGGATCTTTGATTCTCTGCAATCCTTTTTATCTTTTGGTTTTTTGCCCGGCCTGTGGGCTCTTTTGTTTTTGGATGGTTTCTGTGAATGCTTTGGACACCCTTTTTGCTTTTAGCTACTTGTAGTAACTTTTTAGCTTATTATGCGGTGTTTTTGTTCGCGTTTTGACTTTTTGCTCCGCTTTTATGCTTTTTAGTTGTTTTTTGGATAACAACCTTTTAGCTAGCGCTTTTTTCTTTAAAACTTTTTGTTTTTTCCTTTTGATTTCGTTTTTTCGCTTGTACTTTTTAGTTGTTTTTTGTATAGCAACTTTTTAGTAAGCGTTTTCGAAATCTTTGTTTTCGCCGTGTTAAGGCTTCCTTCTCGGGTCCGGGCTTTTTCTCGGACCTCGGGTTGGGCGGTCGAGTACACCCTTTGTTGGGTCCGACCTTGTCAATGGTCGGCCTTTTAAGTTATTTTTGTAATCTCTTTTTATTTGGCTTTTTGAGCCTTTTTCAGAGTTACTTTATAACTTCTCACATTAATTTGAACCTCGTCGCTTTTATCTTTGCCGACCTTGTGTGGTCTCTCGGCAATGATTTTTTCCGTTTTGTCGAGCATAAATTAATGCGCCTTGGCGGGGTACTTTTTCAGGATTTGTTTCATCACGAGGAAGAACAAAAGAAAAAAAATTTGATTAGTATTAAAAAAGAAAGAATATTTACAGAGTGTTTACCCTTGACTAGGTCGGGTGCCTTACTTGACCGGGTGTCTTATTAAAAAACCCTTGTAGGGAAAAAGAGTACACCTCGGGTCAAATTTTTCTAGCTGTAGTACCGTCTTAGATTACAGGCGTGCCAGGTCCTGGGCAGCTCATTGCCTTCTAGGTCGGATATCTTGTAATAGCCTGTTCCTAAGACTTCTGTTACTTTGTAGGGTCCTTTCCAGTTTGCAGCTAGCTTTCCTTCTCCCGACTTTTGTGTTCCGATATCATTTCGGATTAGAATTAGGTCGTGAGTGGAGAAGCTTCGTTTTATTACTTTCTGATTGTATCTGAGGGCCGTTCGCCGTTTCAAGGCTTCTTCCCGGATCCGGGCTCTTTCTCGGACCTCGGGGAGGAGGTCGAGTTCTTCCTTTTGTGCCTGCGGGTTACCTTCTTCGTTGTAGAAGATGACTCTGGGTGACCCTTCATCTATTTCGATAGGAATCATTGCCTCCATCCCGTAAGCTAGTCGGAATGGCGATTCTCCCGTTGTAGAGTGTGGAGTTGTCCGATATGCCCATAATACCTGGGGGAGCTCCTCGGCCCATGCTCCTTTGGCCTCTTGGAGTCTTCGTTTTAACCCGGCCAAGATGACTTTATTTGCGGCCTCTGCTTGTCCGTTGGCTTGTGGGTGCTCGACTGAGGTGAATTGCTGTTTGATTTTTAGTTCGGCCACCAAGTTCTGAAAACTTGTGTCCGTGAACTTTGTTCCATTGTCTGTTGTAATGGAGTAGGGGACTCCGAACCTTGTGACAATGTTTTTGTATAGGAATTTGCGGCTTTTCTGAGCCGTAATGGTGGCTAAGGGTTCAGCTTCGATCCACTTTGTGAAGTAGTCGACCCCTACTATGAGGTATTTGACTTGCCCCGGTCCTTGGGGGAACGGGCCGAGTAGGTCAAGTCCCCATTTTGCGAAGGGCCATGGTGCGGTGATGCTGATAAGGTCTTCGGGTGGTGCTTTGTGGAAATTGGCGTGTTTTTGGCAGGGGGGCATATTTTCACAAACTCCGTTGCGTCTCTTTGCAAAGTTGGCCAGTAGAACCCGGCTCGAACTACTTTCTTGGATAATGCCCGAGCTCCGAGGTGGTTCCCACACATGCCTCCGTGGACTTCTTCGAGGACGCTCTTTGTTTCTGAGGTCGGGACGCACCTAAGGAGGGGGTTTGCGAATCCTCTTCTGTATAATACGTCGTGAATTAGTGTATAATTCTGGGCGTCTTTCGTGAGTCTTTTAGCTTCTTTTCTTTCGGCGGGGAGAGTTCCTGACTTCAGGTAGCTGAGTATGGGGGTCATCCATCCTTGCTGTTGGTCGGATATATTTAGCGTTTCTTCCTCTCTTAGCACGGAGGGAGATTGTAAGGTTTCCTGGAGGAGACTTCTGTTGTTGCCTCCGGGCTTGGTGCTGGCAAGCTTTGAGAGGGCATCTGCCCGGGCGTTTTGTTCCCGTGGTATGTGCTGGATCTGTGTCTCCGAAAAGTGGCGTAATTGTGCCTGTGTTTGGTCCAGGTATTTTTTCATAGTTGGGTCTTTGGCCTGGTAGCTTCCATTTACTTGTGATGTGATGACCTGGGAGTCGCTGAAGATCGTGATTTTCTGGGCTCCGACCTCTTCGGCTAGCTTTAGACCTGCTAGTAGGGCCTCGTATTCGGCTTGGTTGTTCGAGGCCTGGAACTCGAATTTTAGGGATAGTTCTATCTGCGTTCCTTGGTCGCTTTCGAGTATAACCCCGGCTCCGCTTCCAGTTTTGTTTGAGGACCCGTCGACATACAGGTTCCATGAGAGTGGGGTTCCAGGGGTCTCAGTGTATTCTGCGATGAAGTCGGCTAGATACTGAGATTTTATGGCAGTCCGGGTTTCATAGTGGAGGTCGAACTCGGACAGTTCCACCGCCCATTGCAGTATTCGCCCTGCCAGGTCTGTTTTTTGGAGGATGTGTCTCATGGGTTGGTTTGTCCGGACTTTGATGGTGTGGGCTTGAAAGTAGGGACGGAGCCTCCGAGCTGTGAATACTAGGGCGTAGGCGAATTTTTCTATCTTCTGATAGTTTAATTCGGCCCCTTGTAGTGCCTTGCTTACAAAGTATATGGGGTGTTGTCCTTGGTCATTTTCTCGTATTAATGCTGAAGCGACTGCTCGATGTCCAACCGAGAGGTATAATACGAGTTTTTCTTCTTTTAAAGGTCGGGTTAGGATTGGTGGCTGCCCGAGGAATTCCTTGAATTCTTGAAAGGCTTTTTCGCACTCCGGGGTCCATGAGAAGGGTTTCCCTTTCTTTAGGAGTGAGTAGAGAGGTAGTGACTTTATTGCTGATCCTGCCAAGAATCTTGATAGGGCGGCTAGCCTTCCATTCAGTTGTTGTACTTCTTTGACACACGTCGGGCTCTTCATATTGAGTATTGCTTGGCATCTGTCCGGGTTCGCTTCGATGCCCCTTTGAGTCAGCATGAAGCCTAAGAACTTTCCGGCTTCTGCAGCGAAGGTGCACTTCGTCGGGTTAAGTCTCATGTTGTGTTTTCTGAGGGTGCCGAAGATGCTGGTGAGGTCGGTTAGCAAGTTTCTGTCTTCTTGTGTCTTTACCAGCATGTCGTCGACGTACACCTCTAGCTGTAGTCCGATGTGCTTTGAGAACACTTTGTTCATTAGCCTCTGGTAGGTTGCCCCTGCGTTCTTCAGCCCGAAGGGCATTACTACGTAGTAGTAGTTTGCCCTTGGGGTTATGAACGAGGTCTTTTCTTGGTCGGGTCCGTACATTGGGATTTGATTGTATCCCGAGTATGCGTCCATGAAGGAGAGATATCTGTAGCCTGAGGCTGCGTCTACCAAGGCGTCGATGTTTGGTAGTTGATATGGGTCTTTGGGACAGGCTTTGTTGAGATCCGTGTAGTCGACGCACATCCTCCATTTTCCGTTGGGCTTTTTTACCAGAACCACGTTTGCGAGCCATAGGGGGTATTTTACTTCCCTAATGAACCCTGCATCTAGCAGTGCTTGTACTTGTTCTTCTATTGCTTGCATGCGCTCGGGTCCGAGCTTCCGGCGTCTTTGTTGAACAGGTCTGGATCCCGGGTATACTGATAGCTTATGGCACATCAGGTCGGGGCTTATGCCTGGCATGTCGGAGGCTTTCCTGGCGAAGAGGTCGGAATTCTCCCTTAAGAGGGTTATGAGTTCCTCTTTTAGGCCTGCTTCGAGGTTTGCTCCTATGTTTGTTATTTTTTCAGGTGTGTTTCCAATCTGGACTTTTTCGGTCTCTCCCTCTGGTTGTGGTCGAAGATCTTCTCGGGACTGCACTCGTCCGAGTTCTATCGAGTTGACCTCCTTCCCTTTTAGGCTCAGGCTTTCGTTGTAGCATCGCCGCGCTAGTTTTTGGTCGCCTTTTAGGGTAGCGATTCCTTTTGCGGTAGGGAACTTCATACAGAGGTGTGGGGTCGAGACTATAGCTGCCAGTCTGTTTAGGGTTGGTCGCCCAATGAGGGCATTGTATGCCGAAGTGACGTCGACTATAATGTAGTCGATGCTTAATGTTTTAGATTGCTCGCCTCTTCCAAAGGTAGTGTGTAGCGGGATGTATCCTAAGGGATGGATCGGGGTATCCCCTAGCCCAAATAGGTCGGTGGGATAGGCCTTTAGTTCTTTTTCTTCAAGTCCGAGCTTGTCGAATGCCGTTTTGAACAGGATATCTGCTGAGCTTCCCTGGTCAATCAGGGTTCGATGTATGTTGGCGTTTGCTAGGATAATGGTGACTACCATTGGATCGTCGTGCCCGGGAATTATCCCTTGAGCATCTTCTCGGGTAAATGAGATAGTAGGTAACTCGGGCAGGGGGCTGTCTTCTCGGACATGATAGACTTCTTTGAGGTGTCTTTTTCGCGAGGATCTGGATGTTCCTCCGCCTGCAAAACCTCCATTTATCATGTGAACGTGTCTTTCAGGGGTTCGCGGGGTTTGTTCGGCCCGACCTTCGTTGTCTCCCCGCCTTCTCTTCCTGGTCTCTTCTCCTTTCTCTGCTATGTATCTGTCGAGTTTTCCTTCTCTGGCCAGCTTTTCTATAACATTTTTTAGGTCGTAGCAGTCGTTAGTAGAATGACCGTAGAGCTTGTGATATTCACAGTATTCGGACCGATCTCTTCCCGCTCTCTTGTGTTTTAGCGGTCGGGGCGGTGGGATCTTTTCAGTGTGGCATACTTCTCTGTAGACGTCTACCAGGGAGACTCGGAGGGGGGTGTAGTTGTGGTACTTCCGTGGCTTGTCCGAGTTGGGGTCTTCTTTTTTCTTCTGTTCCCGATCCCGATCTCGGAGTGGGTAGGTTGATTCCTTCCTAGAAGAGTCTCTTAGCTGGGAGGTTTCCTCCATGTTGATATATTTTTCTGCCCGCTCCTGCACCTCGTATAGGGAGGTCGGGTATCGTTTGGATAGGGATTGGCTAAACGGTCCCTCTTTTAGGCCGTTTGTTAGTCCCATGATGGCTGCTTCAGTGGGCAAGTGTTGTATGTCCAGGCAGGCTTTGTTGAATCGCTCCATGTATTCTCGGAGAGTTTCTTGGTTACCTTGCTTGATCC
The DNA here is from genome assembly GCF_014773155.1 of Arachis stenosperma. NCBI lineage: Eukaryota > Viridiplantae > Streptophyta > Magnoliopsida > Fabales > Fabaceae > Arachis > Arachis stenosperma. The sequence goes on from NC_080382.1 coordinate 76,230,214, forward strand.
CGAGTAGACTAGGGGCATGTTTTGTCTTGTCCTTTTGAATAGAGAACCTTGTTAGGAATTTTTTGGTTAGGTCTTCGAAGCTGGTGATTGATCTGGGTGGCAGGTTGTCGAACCACTTCATGGCTGACTTGGTGAGAGTGGTGGGGAAGGCTTTGCACCGAATCGCGTCGGAGGCGTCGACTAGATACATTCTGCTTCTGAAGTTGCTGAGGTGGTGACTTGGATCGGTGGTGCCGTCGTAGAGATCCATATCGGGTGGTTTGAAGTTTCGCGGTACCTTCTCCTTCATGATCTCTCGCGTGAAGGGATCATGGTTGCCTTCGGGGGTGGTGCCGCGTTCTGTTCGGTCTTTCAGGTTGACCTCTATTTTCTGCAGTTTTTCTTCTAATTCTCTGCGCTTTCGGGTCTCCCTTCTCAGATCTTGTTCAGTTTCTTTCTACTTCTTTATGTCCTCTTCGAGTTGTTTCAGTCGGTCTTGTTGTGCCCGGACTGTTTCTAGAATCTCCGAGTTCTTCTCTTTTTCGGAACTTTGTGGATCTTTGTTTGGGAGTGATGTCTTTGGGCGATTCTGTTTGTTTCCTCCTGGAGTGCGTGGTGATAGAGGGCTGTCCGGTCGTTCTCCGGTGTCAATTTCGTCCTCTTGTTCAGATGCAGCGTGGTCATTGTTGAGAGGGTCGTCCGCCATGATAGAGGGATGACTTCCAGGGTCCCCGGCAACGGCGCCAATGTTCCGAGGGTTACCTGAAACGTGTAGCTCGGTCGTCTGGAGAGGCCCGAGGTGGGGGTTCAGGGACCCGAGCTTTGATATGCGTAGTGGTTGGTGGTTGTACCTGCAATGACACTCCGATGCTTAAGTTAGCATGGGTCCAAGCAGATATATGTAGAATGTGGAATGAATGCCATACCTGGGTGCTCCAGTGTATTTATAGTAGTTGGCCGTGATCTTCCCTGGATAAGATATTCTTATCTTATCTTATCTTTCGGGAGTTTTATCCCTATCTTTGTGGAACCGCCTTTGCTAGGCCTTTTCGGCCTTTAGGTTTGGGCTGCGTTCCTTTTGATGGGCCTTCCCTTGCTTTATTCGTCCGAGGTCCGACCTTTAGGCGTGAGCCTTAGGACGAGGTCGGACCTTTTATAAACTGACCGAGTTTGGAGGAGCCCGGTCAGGGTATGAACAGTTAGTATGCATAAATAGAGTGCGACTCTTGGATTTGTTTTGGTGTGCGAACACCAAACTTACTTGTTTGCCATTGTCTCAGATGCAACAAGTTAACCATATTTGAAACCCCTGTGTCCTTGCTAAAGGTTATGGAATCTAAGCTAGAAAGTAGTTAGATAGTTGAATAATTAGTCTGATTGCTTGGAGCTAGCATTATGCAAGAAGTGAGAATATGCTTTTAAGTGAGATTTTTGGTGGAACACCAAACTTAGAATTCTTCATTCTCCCTTAAATTATTTTGGTGTGCAACACCAAACTTAGCTCCTTGTAATGCATACCAATTTTTCAACATTTTATTGAAAAAGCTATGAAAAGAAAACTACCTCAGGTTGGGTTGCCTCCTAACAAGCGCTTCTTTATTGTCACTAGCTTGACATCTTCTGTTTGTACTTCAAGAAGGATTTAGATTCTGAACCTCTTTTTCCTTGTTCCATTGTCCTCCTAGGTATGGTTTTGCTCTGTGGCCATTTGCTGTAAACCGACTCTTTGTTGCTTCATCTAGCAATTCAATACTCCCATAAGGAAAGACCTTAGTTACCAAATATGGACCAGTCCACTTAGACTTAAGCTTGCCAGGAAATATCTTGAGTCGTGAGTTGTACAATAGTACTTGTTGTCCGGGTTTAAATTCTTTCTTCAAAATCTTCCTGTCATGCCATCTCTTGGCTTTTTCCTTGTATATCTTGGTATTTTCATAGGCTTCTAGCCTAAACTCATCCAGTTCATTTAGCTGTAACAACCTTTTCTCTCCTGCTGCTTCAGAATCAAGATTTAGAAGTTTAGTGGCCCAAAAGGCTTTGTGTTCAAGCTCTACAGGGAGATGACAAGATTTGCCATACAACAGCTGAAAGGGGGATTTCCCAATGGGAGTTTTGAAAGCTGTTCTGTACGCCCAAAGTGCATCTTCCAACTTCCTAGCCCAATCCTTTCTTGTGCTACCTACTGTTTTCTCTAGGATTTTCTTCAATTCTCTGTTTGCTAATTCAGCCTGCCCATTAGTCTGAGGGTGGTATGGTGTGGCCACTTTATGGATAACTCCATATTTGTGAAGAAGTTTCTCCATTTGTTTGTTACAAAAATGACCACCACCATCACTGATAAGACCCTTGGGTACTCCATATCTAGTAAAGATATGCTTCTTTAGGAATTGAAGGACAATTTGTGCATCACAGGTAGTTGTAGCTATGGCTTCCACCCACTTTGAAACATACTCCACTGCTACCAAGATATATTTGAAAGAATGAGAAGGGGGAAAGGGTCCCATGAAATCAATGCCCCATAGATCAAACAATTCTACTTCCAGAATAAAGTTCTGTGGCATCTCATTCCTTCTTGTCAATCCTCCTGCTCTCTGGCATTCATTACATTGGTGGACAAACTCTCTGGCATCTTTGAAGATAGTTGGCCAATAGAAACCACTTTGCAATATCTTTGCAGCTGTTCTTTCTGGACCAAAATGTCCACCATACGCTGAGCCATGGCAATGCCATAATATATCTCTTATTTCACTCTCAGGGACACATCTTCTAATTATTCCATCAGAACATCTTTTGAACAGATAAGGTTCATCCCACAAGAACTTCCTTGCTTCATTGATTAGCTTCTTCACTTGTTGCTTAGTGATTCTTGAGGTATCTTCCTCCCCACTTTGTAGTTGGCTATATCAGCGAACCATGGTGTTTGTTGGATCAGCAGAAGATGTTCATCTGGGAAGCTTTCATTCACAGGTTGCGATGCTTCTTGAATTGTTTCTTGTGGCAACCGTGACAAATGGTCAGCAACTCGGTTCTCAGTGCCTTTCCTGTCCCTTACCTCAATGTCAAACTCCTGTAAAAGTAGTATCCACCTGATAAGTCTTGGTTTAGCATCCTGCTTTGACATCAAATACTTGAGGGCAGCATGATCAGTATAAACCACAATTTTAGATCCTATCAAATATGATCTAAACTTATCAAATGCATAGACTACAGCTAACAATTCCTTCTCTGTTGTAGTGTAATTTTTTTGAGCCTCATTCAATACTTTACTTGCATAATATATGACATGATGCAAATTTCCCCTTTTTTGTCCAAGTACAGCACCAATTGCAATATCACTTGCATCACACATGAGTTCAAAGGGTAAGTTCCAATCAGGGGGTGTGATAATTGGTGCTGTTGTGAGTTTATGCTTTAAAGTTTCAAAGGCATGCTGGCAATTTTCATCAAAAACAAAAGGTTTATCAATCATTAACAAATTACTCAAAGGTTTGGCTATTTTAGAAAAATCCTTGATAAACCTTCTATAAAATCCTGCATGCCCCAAGAAACTTCTAACAGATTTCACATTAGTTGGTGGAGGGAGCTTTTTTATTATTTCCACTTTTGCCTTGTCAACCTCTATCCCTCTTCTTGAAACTTTATGACCAAGAACAATCCCCTCAGGCACCATGAAATGGCACTTCTCCCAGTTCAAAACCAAATTAGTTTCTTGGCACCGTTTCAAAACAAGAGTTAGATGGTTCAGGCAAGTATTGAAATTATCACCAAAAACAGAGAAGTCATCCATAAAAACCTCTAAAAATTTTTCAACCATATCTGAGAAAATGGAGAGCATACACCTTTGAAAAGTGGCTGGGGCATTGCATAGTCCGAATGGCATTCTTCTATAAGCGAAAACTCCAACTGGGCATGTGAATGAAGTCTTTTCTTGGTCCTTTGGATCTACCACTATCTGATTGTACCCAGAATAGCCATCCAGGAAGCAATAATAAGCATGGCCAGCCAACCTTTCAAGCATCTGGTCAATGAACGGAAGTGGGAAGTGATCTTTGCGTGTAGCATCATTCAACCTCCTATAGTCAATACACATCCTCCACCCCGTCACAGTCCTTGTGGGAATGAGTTCACTTTTCTCATTAATAATGACTGTCATTCCACCCTTCTTTGGTACCACTTGGACTGGGCTTATCCATGAGCTATCGGAAATAGGATATATTATTCCTGCATTCCACAATTTCATCACCTCCTTCTGGACGACTTCCTTCATTGCAGGATTTAGTCTTCTCTGAGGTTGAATTACTGCTTTGGAATTGTCCTCCAAGAGAATCTTATGCATACACACTGCAGGGCTAATGCCCTTCAGATCATCAATGATCCATCCTAATGCATCCTTGTGAGCTCTGAGAACATCAAGAAGCTCTCCTTCTTCCTTCTTTGTCAGGGATGAATTAATTATCACTGGGAAGCTCTCTGAAGTGCCAAGAAATGCATATTTGAGATGAGAAGGTAATGGCTTTAGTTCTTGCTTTTGCGTTTATTCTTTCTTGCTTGATTCCACCTCTTTGTCAATGGAGATCCCAGCTGCGTGTTCCTCTGTTTCTTGATTTTCTTTTTCTTGCTCATGCTGATTAGTGTCTAATATTTCTTCCACCAGGCTTTCTATCATATCCACTCTTAAATGATCTTCCTGCTCAGGAGGATGTTGCATTGATTTAAAAACATTTATGATCATTTGCTCATTGTGTACTCTGAAAATCATTTCTCCTTTTTCCACATCTATAATGGCTCTTGCAGTTGCTAGAAATGGTCTTCCCAAGATGATTGAATTGTTACCTTCCTCGTCAGTGTCTAGGATTACAAAATCCACAGGGAAGATAAACTCTCCAACCCTCACTAACAAATTTTCCACAATTCCATTAGGTATCTTGATTGATCTATCGGCCATAACTAGTGACATCCTGGTGGGTTTGAGATCTTCTATAGCAAGCTTCCTCATCATGGACAAAGGCATTAAGTTTATACTAGCTCCAAGATCACAGAGAGCTTTGTCCAAGGCTAGTTTGCCTATGGTGCAAGATACTACAAAACTCCCTGGATCCTTAAGCTTTGGTTGAATTCCTTTTTGAAGCACAGCGCTACATTCCTCACTGAGCATTACCGTTTCCTTCTCATTCCAGTCTCTCTTCTTGTTGATGAGCTCCTTTAAGAACTTGGCATACAGAGGCATTTGCTCCAATGCTTCAGCCAAAGGTATGTTGATTTCCAGCTTCTTGAAAGTTTCAAGAAATTTGTGGAAATGCTGATCCTTTGTCTCTTTGTGGAATCTTTAAGGATAAGGTATTGGGGATGTCAAGCTTTTCTCCCCTTGAAGTTGTCTTGGAATTGGTTCTTCCATGATTTGCTTTCCTTTCTTCAGATTCTGTAGTTGGTTGTTTTCCTCTGTGAGTTTTTCTGGGACATTCTTGCTTGTCATGTCCTTGTTGATGGCTTCATCATTCCTTGTTGGCTCATTGTCATTCTCCATAAGTTTCTTGGTTGCTCCTTGGTTACCATCCACTAATATCTTTCCACTCCTTAGTTGCACGACCTTGCATTCTTCCTTTGGGTTAGGAATGGTGTCACTTGGTAGTGAGCTTGATGGTTTTTCAACAGAAATCTGTTTGGAGATTTGTCCAATCTGCCTCTCTAGGTTCTTCATGGCAGCTTCTTGATTCTTTGTTGTCAATTCTTGGTTCTTCATCATTTTTTCCATGAGCAGCTCTAGATTAGTGATCCTCTGAGATTCTTGTGAGATGGGTTGGTTTTGGGGTGTTGATGGATGATGGTAAGTGCTTTGGTTAGTTGGGTGGTTATTGGGTAGGTGATGGTTAGAATTGGGGTAGTTATTTTGTGGTTTTCTGTATGTGTTTTGGTTAGTGTTTGGCTGGGGGTTGTGGTTTGTGCTTTTCCAATTGTTCTGACTTGAGTTTCTTTGCCATGGTTGTTGGTTTTGATTGTGGTTGTCTCCCCATCTGAGGTTGGGATGGTTCTTCCAAGATGGATTGTAAGTATCACCATAGACTTCATTTGTTCCAGGATTTTGGTTGTGCATGTATTGGACTTGCTCTTGCTATTGCTCCTCTTGAGTTTCTTCACTTTGCACCCATGTGGTTGATGGTTGGCTTGTGGTGCTCACTGCTGCTACTTGCAGGCCATCAATTCTTTTGGCCATTTGCTCAAACTGTTGTTGAATATGCTGCTGCATCATCTTGTTCTGAGCTAGAATTGAATCAACTCCTTCCAACTCTATTACTCCTCTTCTTTGTGATGGTTGGCGTTGTCTTTGATGAGCAAAGAAATATTGGTTGTTGGCCACCATATCAATGAGGTTTTGAGCTTCCTCTGTGGTTTTCATGAGTTGTAATGAGCCTCTAGCTGAGTGATCAAGTGCTTCTTGAGCCTTCAGAGTAAGTCCTTCATAGAAGTTCTGCAATTTATCCCATTCAGTAAACATCTCTGGTGGACATTTTCTCAATAGAGCTTTATATCTTTCCCATGCTTCATATAAATTCTCAGCCTCCATTTGAGTGAATGTCTGCACCTCAGTCTTCAATCTTATGATTCTTTGAGGGGGATAAAATTTGGCGAGGAACTTGCTCACCAAGTCATCCCAAGTGTTGATGCTTTCCTTTGGGAACGTTTCTAGCCATTGAGTGGCTTTGTCTCTGAGAGAGAATGGAAAGAGCAATAACTTGTAACTGTCAGGAGTCACACCATTGGTTTTAACAGTGTCACAAATCCTCAAGAAGGTGGATAAGTGTTGATTTGGATCCTCCAATGGTCCTCCTCCAAAAGAACAGTTGTTTTGAACCAAAGTGATGAGCTGTAGCTTTAGTTCAAAGTTGTTTGCATTGACATTGGGGGGAAGAATGCTACTCCCACAATGTCTAGCATTTGCAAATGTGTAGGAAGCCAGTACTCTTCTTTGTTGTTGGTTATTATTGGCTCCTCCTTCTGGTTGATTGGGATTTGATGGATCTCCTTCCATTTCTTGGAATTTCTCCTCAGATTCTTCCTCTCCAATAACGTTCTTCCCTCTTTCAGCTCTTCTTATTCTTCGAAGAGTCCTTTGGTCAATTTCAGAGAGAATATGGGAAGATCTTCCTGTACCTGACATACAAACACACAACAATAAACACACAGATCCAGAAAAGCAGTGAAACTTCACTTCTATTGCTAGAGTGAGGGTTTTTTTTGTTAGTTTAAGCAAAAATACAAACAGTTAGTGTGTTAGAGAAACAGAAAAGAAAAAGTGCTTGATCTACACCTCCACTTCACTTAATCATTGTCAATCTATTTCAATCCCCGGCAACGGCGCCAAAAACTTGATGTGCGGAAAACGATCCGACACAAAACTCACCGGCAAGTGTACCGGGTCGCATCAAGTAATAATAACTCACGTGAGTGAGGTCGATCCCACATGGATTGAAGGATTGAGCAATTTTAGTTTAGTGGTTGATTTAGTCAAGCGAATCAAATATTGGTTGAGTGGTTTGTATTTAGCAGAAAGTAAATGACAGAAAATGTAAAGGGGGAAGGGAGAATTGCAGTAAATCAAAGGGCAGGAAAGTAAACGTGCTGAATCTTAAAGAACAAGAAAGTAAATGACTGAAACTTAAAGTGCAAGAAATGTAAATTGCAGTAACTTAAATTGCAAGGAATATAAATTGCTTGAATATAAAAGGGATTTGAGGACAGGGATTTCAGAATTTAAGCAAGATAAATTGAATTGCAACAATTAATAGAGCAGAAATTGAATTAGAAACAATTAGAACTCAAACAGTGAGGAAATTAAGTGCAGCAAAGGTTCACAGAAGAACCAAAAGTAAATTGGGACCTCAGGACTCCAGAGACTAGGTAGCTAAGCCTAGATCTCAATTGCCTTCCCAGATCCAAGTTCACAAAGCAATTAACAAGAAATTGAAGAAGAAGCAGTAAAGGAAATGTGTTTGAATTCAATTATACAGAAATGAAATCAAAGAGATTTTGAATGGAGATTGAGACAGAATTTTCTCAATTCTTCACACCCAAAACTCAAAACAAGAAAAGTAAAAGTGCCTAAGCAAGAATGAGGAAGAAGAGAGATCAATTCCCCTTCCCAATTCTCTGAAATCTCAGTGAAGTCACCAAGAGAAGTTTCAAAATTCAGTTGCAAAATTTAAAAGTCAAGTAAAAGGTGAAAAGTAAAAGTCCTAATTACATCAAACTAACTCCTATTTATACACTTTCTATTCTTGGATCTTGGGATTTGGATGGGATTTTGATTTGGTGAAGAAATGAATTTTATTGGATTTTTAATCCAATTTTAGCCCATGAAGGATTGCTTCCAGGAGGCGGCCCTGCCCTTGCGGAGGGCAGGGCAGGATTTGGTGCGTGCGGCTATGGTGCGGGCGTGGTGCGTTGGTGTGCGCTGCAGGATGCTGCCCTACCCTCGCGGAGGGCAGGGCAGAAAAGTTTGGTGCGCCAGATTGGTGCCTTAGTGCGCTGCTGGTGCTGCCGAATGATACTTTGGTGCGCCAGATTGGTTCGCTGGCCGTGCCACAACAAAATGCTGCCCTGCCCTCGCGGAGGGCAGGGCAGTGTTTCCAAACTGAAGTCCCGCGTTCGAGACATGGCTGAAACACACGCTACTCATTTTCCTTGGCTTTCTTGGCACCATAATCAAGCCTAGTTCCTTGCTTCTTCATTGTTCCGTGTTCGACTCTTGTGGCATGCAATGGTGGGCTTGTTCTTTGAATTTTTCCTTTTGGAGAGCCCGATACTGCCCTTGTGGAGGGCAGGGCAAGGTTTTTCCTTCCTTTGATCCAAGGCACCATTTTGTGCTCTGTCCTTGTCGTGGGCAGGGCAGAGTTGCCTCTTCTTGGCTTGCTCCCTTATGTTGCCCTCCTAGAGGGCAGTGTGCCCTTGTGGAGGGCAATGCTTGCTTCCTCCATTCATGCGGCACACTTTTCCTTGGCTTTCTTGGCACCGTAATCAAGCCTAGTTCTTTGCTTCTTCATTGTTCCGTGTTCAATGGTGCGCGAAATTGTGAACAATACTTTTCACAACTCTCATAATCCCCGGTAATGAACCCCAAAAACTTGGTGTTCAATACCATGGCATAAACACAACTTCGCACAACTAACCAGCAAGTGCACTTGGTCGTCCAAGTAATAAACCTTACGCGAGTAAGGGTCGATCCCACGGAGATTGTTGGTATGAAGCAAGCTATGGTCATCTTGTAAATCATAGTCAGGCAAACTCAAATGGATATGGTGATATACGAATAAAACATAAAGATAAAGATAGAGATACTTATGTAATTCATTGGTGGGAATTTCAGATAAGCGCATGAAGATGCTGTGTCCCTTCCGTCTCTCTGCTTTCCTACTGTCTTCATCCAATCCTTCTTACTCCTTTCCATGGCAAGCTTATGCAAGGGTTTCACCGTTGTCAGTGGCTACCTCCCATCCTCTCAGTGGAAATGTTCAATGCACCCTGTCACGGCACGGCTATCCATCTGTCGGTTCTCGATCAGGCCGGAATAGAATCCAGTGATTCTTTTGCGTCTGTCACTAACGCCCCGCCCTCAGGAGTTTGAAGCACGTCACAGTCATTCAATCATTGAATCCTACTCAGAATACCACAGACAAGGTTAGACCTTCCGGATTCTCTTGAATGCCGCCATCAGTTCTTGCCTATACCACGAAGACTCTGATCTCACGGAATGGCTGGCTCGGTTGTCAGGCGAGCACTCGGTTGTCAGGCGATCAACCATGCATCGTGTATCAGGAATCCAAGAGATATTCACCCAATCTAAGGTAGAACGGAGGTGGTTGTCAGGCACACGTTCATAGGTGAGAATGATGATGAGTGTCACGGATCATCACATTCATCAAGTTGAAGAACAAGTGATATCTTGGAACAAGAACAAGCTGAATTGAATAGAAGAACTATAGTAATTGCATTAATACTCGAGGTACAGCAGAGCTCCACACCTTAATCTATGGTGTGTAGAAACTCCACCGTTGAAAATACATAAGAACAAGGTCTAGGCATGGCCGAATGGCCAGCCTCCCAAAGAGGGTTCAATCATAAAAACATGATCAAAAGATAATAACACAATAGTAAAAGGTCCTACTTATAGAAAACTAGTAGCCTAAGGTTTACAAGGATGAGTAAATGACATAAAAATCCACTTCCGGGCCCACTTGGTGTGTGCTTGGGCTGAGCAATGAAGCATTTTCGTGTAGAGACTCTTCTTGGAGTTAAACGCCAGTTTTTGTGCCAGTTTGGGCGTTTAACTCCCACTTTGGTGCCAGTTCCGGCGTTTAACGCTGGAATTTCTGAAGGTGACTTTGAACGCCGGTTTAGGCCATCAAATCTTGGGCAAAGTATGGACTATCATATATTGCTGGAAAGCCTAGGATGTCTACTTTCCAACGCCGTTGAGAGCGCGCCAATTGGGTATCTGTAGCTCCAGAAAATCCACTTCGAGTGCAGGGAGGTCAGAATCCAACAGCATCTGCAGTCCTTTTCAGTCTCTGAATCAGATTTTTGCTCAGGTCCCTCAATTTCAGCCAGAAAATACCTGAAATCACAGAAAAACATACAAACTCATAGTAAAGTCCAGAAAAGTGAATTTTAACTAAAAACTAATAAAAATATACTAAAAACTAAACCAAATATACTTAAAACATACTAAAAACAATGCCAAAAAGCGTACAAATTATCCGCTCATCACAACACCAAACTTAAATTGTTGCTTGTCCTCAAGCAACTGAAAATCAAATAAGATAAAAAGAAGAGAATATACTATAGACTCCAAATTATCAATGAAACTTAGCTCCAAATTAGATGAGCGGGACTAGTAGCTTTTTGCCTCCGAACAGTTTTGGCATCTCACTTTATCCTTTGAAATTCAGAATGATTGGCTTCTTTAGGAACTCAGAATCCAGATAGTGTTATTGATTCTCCTAGTTAAGTATGATGATTCTTGAACACAGCTACTTATTGAGTCTTGGCCGTGGCCCAAAGCACTCTGTCTTCCAGTATTACCACCGGATACATACATGCCACATACACATAATTGGGTGAACCTTTTCAGATTGTGACTCAGCTTTGCTAGAGTCCCCAATTAGAGGTGTCCAGGGTTCTTAAGCACACTCTTTTTGCCTTGGATCACAACTTTATTTCTTTCTTTTTCTTTCCTTTTTTCTTTCTTTCTTTTTTTTTTTCGTATTCACTGCTTTTTCTTGCTTCAAGAATCATTTTTATGATTTTTCAGATCCTCAGTAACATGTCTCCTTTTTCATCATTCTTTCAAGAGCCAACAATTTTAACATTCATGAACAACAAATTCAAAAGACATATGCACTGTTCAAGCATACATTCAGAAAACAAAAAGTACTGTCACCATATCAAACTAATTAAGCTAGTTTTAAAGATGAATTCGAAATCCTGTACTTCTTGTTCTTTTGTGATTAAAAACAGTTTTCATTTAAGAAAGGTGATGGATTCATATGACATTCATAACTTTAAGGCATAGACACTAAGACATTAATGATCATAAGACACAAACATGGACAAACATAAGCATAAATTTTCGAAAAACAGAAAAATAAAGAACAAGGAGATTAAAGAACGGGTCCACCTTAGTGATGGCGGCTTGTTCTTCCTCTTGAAGGTCTTATGGAGTGCTTGAGCTCCTCAATGTCTCTTCCTTGCCTTTGTTGCTCCTCTCTCATGATTCTTTGATCTTCTCTAATTTCATGGAGGAGGATGGAATGTTCTTGGTGCTCCACCCTTAGTTGTCCCATGTTGGAACTCAATTCTCCTAGGGAGGTGTTGATTTGCTCCCAGTAGTTTTATGGAGGAAGGTGCATCCCTTGAGGCATCTCAGGGATTTCATGATGAGGAATTTCCTCATGCTTGCTCCATCATTTTCTTAGTGATGGGCTTGAGGTCATGCCTTCTCAGTTGAACCAGCTTCCCTCTTGAATCTCTCTTCCATTGGGCACTCTCTTCACAGGTGTCTAAGAGGACTTGGTCCAACCTTTGATCAAAGTTGACCCTTTTTGAGTTTGAAGGGGACCTCGGGGATCACCTTCTTCAAGGCCACAGCTTCATAAAAGTAGTCTTGATGCACCCTTGAGATGAATCTCTCCATCTCCCATGACTCGGAGGTGAAAGCTTTTGCCTTCCCTTTTCCTCTTTCTAGAGGTTTCTCCGGCCTTGGATGCCATAAATGGTTATGGAAAAACAAAAAGCAATGCTTTTACCACACCAAACTTAAAAGGTTTGCTCGTCCTCGAGCAAAAGAAGAAAGAAGAGAGTAGAAAAAGAAGAAAAGAAGGAGAGGAAGATGGCTTTGTGGTTCGGCCAAAAGGGGAAGAAGTAGTGTTTAGTGTGTGTGAAAAAGAAGGAGTGAAGATGGGTTTATATAGGGGTGAAGAGAGGGGTAGGGTTCGGCCATTATGGGTGGGTTTGGGAGGGAAAGTGGTTTGAATTTGAATGGTGAGGTATGTGGGGTTTTATGAAGGATGGATGTGAGTGGTGAAGAGAAAGATGGGATTTGATAGGTGAAGGGTTTTTGGGGAAGAGGTATTGAGGTGATTGGTGAATGGGTGAAGAAGAGAGAGGGTGGTGGGGTTGGTGGGGATCCTGTGGGGTCCACAGATCCTAAGGTGTCAAGGAAAAGTCATCCCTGCACCAAATGGCATGCAAAATTGTGTTTTTAGCCAATTCTGGCGTTAAACGCCGGGCTGGTGCCCATTTCTGGCGTTTAACGCCAAGTTCTTGCCCTTTTCTGGCGTTTAACGCCAGTCTGGTGCCCCTTTCTGGCGTTAAACGCCCAGAATGGGGCCAGACTGGGCGTTAAACGCCCACCTGCTAGCCTTACTGGCGTTTAAACGCCAGTAGGTTCTTCCTCCAGGGTGTGCTATTTTTCTTCCTATTTTTCATTCTGTTTTTGCTTTTTCAATTGATTTTGTGACTTCTCATGATCATCAACCTACAAAATAAAATAAAATAACAAAGGAAAATATATAAAATATAACATTGGGTTACCTCCCAACAAGCGCTTCTTTAATGTCAGTAGCTTGACAGAGGGCTCTCATGGAGCCTCACATTTTCTCAGAGCAATGTTGGAACCTCCCAACACCAAACTTAGAGTTTGAATGTGGGGGTTCAACACCAAACTTAGAGTTTGGTTGTGGCCTCCCAATACCAAACTTAGAGTTTGATTGTGGGCGCTCTGTTTGACTCTGATTTGAGAGAAGCTCTTCATGCTTCCTCTCCATGGTGACAGAGGGATATCCTTGAGCCTTAAACACAAAGGATTCTTCATTCACTTGAATGATCAGTTCACCTCCATCAACATCAATCACAGCCTTTGCTGTGGCTAGGAAGGGTCTGCCAAGGATGATAGATTCATCCATGCACTTCCCAGTCTCTAGGACTATGAAATCAGCAGGGATGTAATGGTCTTCAATCTTTACCAGAACATCCTCTACAAGTCCATAAGCTTGTTTTCTTGAATTGTCTGCCATCTCTAGTGAGATTCTTGCAGCTTGTACCTCAAAGATCCCTAGCTTCTCCATTACAGAGAGAGGCATGAGGTTTACACTTGACCCTAAGTCACACAGAGCCTTCTTGAAGGTCATGGTGCCTATGGTACAAGGTAGTGAAAACTTCCCAGGGTCTTGTCTCTTTTGAGGTAATTTCTGCCTAGACAAGTCATCCAGTTCTTTGGTGAGCAAAGGAGGTTTGTTCTCCCAAGTCTCATTTCCAAATAACTTGTCATTTAGCTTCATGATTGCTCCAAGGTATTTAGCAACTTGCTCTTCAGTGACATACTCATCCTCTTCAGAGGAGGAATACTCATCAGAGCTCATGAAAGGTAGAAGTAAGTCCAATGGAATCTCTATGGTCTCATTTTGAGCCTCAGATTCCCATGGTTCCTCATTAGGGAACTCATTGGAGGCTAGTGCACGCCCATTGAGGCCTTCCTCAGTGGCGTTCACTTCCTCTCTTTCCTCTCCAAATTCGGCCATGTTGATGGCCTTGCACTCTCCTTTTAGATTTTCTTCTGTATTGCTTGGAAGAGTACTAGGAGGGAGTTCAGTAATTTTCTTGCTCAGCTGTCCCACTTGTGCCTCCAGATTCCTAATGGAGGACCTTGTTTTAGTCATGAAACTTTGAGTGGTTTTGATTAGATCAGAGACCATGGTTGCTAAGTCAGAGTGGTTCTGCTTAGAATTCTCTGTCTGTTGCTGAGAAGATGATGGAAAAGGCTCGCCATTGCTAAACCTATTTCTTCCACCATTATTGTTGTTGAAACCTTGTTGAGGTATCTGTTGATCCTTCCATGAGAGATTTGGGTGATTTCTCCATGAAGAATTATAGGTGTTTCCATAGGGTTCTCCCATGTAATTCACCTCTTCCATTGAAGGGTTCTCATGATCATAAGCTTCTTCTTCAGATGAAGCATCCTTAGTACTGCTTGGTGTATTTTGCATTCCAGACAGACTCTGAGAAATCAAATTGACTTGTTGAGTCAATATCTTGTTCTGAGCCAGAATGGCATTCAGAGTATCAATCTCAAGAATTCCTTTCTTCTGATTAGTCCCATTGTTCACAGGATTCCTTTCAGAAGTGTACATGAATTGGTTATTTGCAACCATTTCAATTAGTTCTTGAGCTTCTGTAGGCGTCTTCTTCAGATGAAGAGATCCTCCAGCAGAGCTATCCAAAGACATCTTGGATAGTTCAGAGAGACCATCATAGAAAATACCTATGATGCTCCATTCAGAAAGCATGTCAGAAGGACATTTTCTGATCAATTGTTTGTATATTTCCCAAGCTTCATAGAGGGATTCTCCATCCTTCTGTCTGAAGGTTTGGACTTCCACTCTAAGCTTACTCAATTTTTGAGGTGGAAAGAACTTTGCCAAGAAGGCATTGACTAGCTTTTCCCATGAGTCCAAGCTTTATTTAGGTTGTGAGTCCAACCATGTCCTAACTTTGTCTCTTACAGCAAAAGGGAATAGCATAAGTCTGTAGACCTCAGGGTCAACCCCATTAGTCTTGACAGTGTCACAGATTTGCAAGAATTCAGCTAAGAACTGATGAGGATCTTCCAATGGAAGTCCATGGAACTTGCAATTCTGCTGCATTAGAGGAACTAATTGAGGCTTAAGCTCAAAGTTGTTTGCTCCAATGGCAGGGATAGAGATGCTTCTCCCATAGAAGTCGGGAGTAGGTGCAGTAAAGTCACCCAGCACCTTCCTTGCATTGTTGGCATTGTTGTTGTTTTTGGCTGCCATGGGTCCTTCTTCTTTGAAGATTTCTGTTAGGTCCTCTACAGAGAGTTGTGCCTTAGCTTCTCTTAGCTTTCGCTTCAAGGTCCTTTCAGGTTCAGGGTCAGCTTCAACAAGAATGCCTTTATCTTTGTTCCTGCTCATATGAAAGAGAAGAGAACAAGAAAATATGGAATCCTCTATGTCACAGTATAGAGATTCCTTGAGGTGTCAGAGGAAAAGAAAATTAGAAGGAAGAGGTAGAAGAATTCGAACTTAGTAAGATAGAGTTCGAATTGTGCATTGAGAAGGAGTGGTACTCCATTAATAGAAGGATGTGAGAAGAGAGGAAGAAATTTTCGAAAATTAAGTGAAAGATTTTGAAAACATTTTAAAAAAACTTTAATTGATTTTCGAAAATCAAGAGTGGGAAAGAAATCAAGTAATTTTTGAAAAAGATTTTGAAATTAGAAATCAAAAAGATATGATTAAAAACTATTTTGAAAAAGATGTGATTAAAAAGATATGATTGAAAAGTTATGCTTTTAAAAAGATATGATGGAAAAGATATGATTTGAAAACAATTTTAAAAAGATTTGAATTTAAAATTAATGACTTGGCTAACAAGAAAAGATATGATTCAAACATTAAACCTTTCTCAACAGAAAAGGCAACATACTTAAAATGTTCAATCAAATCATTAATTGTTAGCAAGTATCTTTGAAAAAGAAAAGAAATTGATTTTGAAAAAGGTTTGATTGAAAAGATATGATTTGAAAAAGATTTGATTTTAAAAAACTTTGAAAACTTGAAAAAAATTGATTCGAAAGCAAAATCCTCCCTCTTGTGCCATCCTGGCGTTAAACGCCCAGAATGGTGCACATTCTGGTGTTTAACGCCCAATGCACTACCTTTTTGGGCGTTAAACGCCCAACCAGGCACCCTGGCTGGCGTTTAAACGCCAGTCTGTCCTTCTTCACTGGGCGTTTTGAACGCCCAGCTTTTTCTGTATAATTCATTTGCTGTATGTTCTGAATCTTCAATTCTCTGTATTATTGACTTGAAAAGACATAAATTAAAAATATTTTTGGATTTTTAATAATGAGGAATAATTAAAATGCAACTAAAATCAAATAACAATGCATGCAAGACACCAAACTTAGCAGTTTGTATACTACGGACACTAACAACATGAGAATGCACATGAGAAACAACAAAACACTCAAGTCAAGAGAATTCAAAGATCAGAACAAGGAAGTCATCAAGAACATCTTGAAGATTAATGAAGACACATGCATGAATTCGAAAAATGCAAGAAGAACAGAAACATGCAATTGACACCAAACTTAAAATGAGACACTAGACTTAACAAGAAACATAAAATAATTTTTTGTTTTTTTATGATTTTGTAATTTTTTTTTTCGAAAATTAAGTGGAAAAGAAAATAAAGGTATCAAAATTCTTAATGAGAATTCCAGGAATCATGCAATGTTAGTCTAAAGCTACAGTCTAAAGGAATTAGACATGGCTAGCCAAGCTTCAGCAGGACATTGCATTCAAGAGCTAAATTGATGAGAATCAATCAGCTTTGGTGATGATAAGAACATCACCTTGAAACACTAGAATTCATTCTTAAGAACTTTGAAGAAAAATACCTAATCTAAGCAACAAGATGAACCGTCAGTTATCCATACACAAAACAATCCCCGGCAACGGCGCCAAAAACTTGGTGCGCGAAATTGTGAACAATACTTTTCACAACTCTCATAATCCCCGGTAATGAACCCCAAAAACTTGGTGTTCAATACCATGGCATAAACACAACTTCGCACAACTAACCAGCAAATGCACTGGGTCGTCCAAGTAATAAACCTTACGCGAGTAAGGGTCGATCCCACGGAGATTGTTGGTATGAAGCAAGCTATGGTCATCTTGTAAATCTTAGTCAGGCAAACTCAAATGGATATGGTGATATACGAATAAAACATAAAGATAAAGATAGAGATACTTATGTAATTCATTGGTGGGAATTTCAGATAAGCGCATGAAGATGCTGTGTTCCTTCCGTCTCTCTGCTTTCCTACTGTCTTCATCCAATCCTTCTTACTCCTTTCCATGGCAAGCTTATGCAAGGGTTTCACCGTTGTCAGTGGCTACCTCCCATCCTCTCAGTGGAAATGTTCAACGCACCCTGTCACGGCACGGCTATCCATCTGTCGGTTCTCGATCAGGCCGGAATAGAATCCAGTGATTCTTTTGCGTCTGTCACTAACGCCCCGCCCTCAGGAGTTTGAAGCACGTCACAGTCATTCAATCATTGAATCCCACTCAGAATACCACAGACAAGGTTAGACCTTCCGGATTCTCTTGAATGCCGCCATCAGTTCTTGCCTACACCACGAAGACTCTGATCTCACGGAATGGCTGGCTCGGTTGTCAGGCGAGCACTCGGTTGTCAGGCGATCAACCATGCATCGTGTATCAGGAATCCAAGAGATATTCACCCAATCTAAGGTAGAACGGAGGTGGTTGTCAGGCACACGTTCATAGGTGAGAATGATGATGAGTGTCACAGATCATCACATTCATCAAGTTGAAGAACAAGTGATATCTTGGAACAAGAACAAGCTGAATTGAATAGAAGAACTATAGTAATTGCATTAATACTCGAGGTACAGCAGAGTTCCACACCTTAATCTATGGTGTGTAGTGACGATTGGATTTTTGACGGTTTATAATTTTTCAAATGAAATCTCGTTGCAAGTATAGTTTCTAAACCAACACTAATTCTTTCGTACAAAAATTTGTTTGTCACAAGTAACAAACCCCTAAAATCTATAAACCGAAGTATTTAAACCTCGGGTCGTTCTCCCTAGGATTTACAATAAAGTGTTTTGTTATTGGTTGTGAGTTATTTTGGGGTTTTTGAGATTATAGACAAGAAATATAAATGGCAAAGGAAATAGACTAACAACTAACAAAGCTCTTGGCAAGATATAAGAACTAGAAGTCCTATCCTAGTTATCCTCTTCAATTGTGATAACAAATTGTCCATTGCTCCCACTTAGTTAACCTCTAACTATGGAGGAAAGTCAAGTGGATGAATCAATTTGGTTCCTCAAGTCCTAATCAACTCCTAAAGAAATGACTAGCTTTAGAGGCATTCAAATCAATTAGCAACTTCCAATTATCAATCAACAAAGGAATTAGATAACTCAAGAGTCACTAATTACTCTACCTAGGCCAAGAGGAACAAAACCTACACTAAAATCCAACCAAGCATTTCATCAAACACTTGGAAGGCACAAAAGAAAAACATAGTAAATCAACAACAAGAATGAAATCTAACAACAATTATTGAAAGAAATTAACAACAACAATCAAAAGAAACACTTTTATTATGAATTACCTTTATTGAATTGGAAGAAAGTGAAAGGAACAATGCTAGATCTACAACAAAATATAAGAACAACATAAAGGAAATTGCAATAAAAGAATGGAAGAAGAATGAATGTAACAACAAGGAATTGAGAAGATAGAAGTAGAAGAAGATGAATCTAAATCTAAATCTAAGAACTAAACCTAATCCTAATCCTAATTCTAGAGAGAAGTGAGAGCTTCTCTCTCTAGAAACTAACTAAAAGCTAAACTATCTAACTAATGATCTAAAAATTAGCCTATGGATGTGAATGTGTGAATGTCTTAATGTCATGTCAATCCCCTTCAATCCTTGGCTCTTATATGCATTTTGGCGCCAAAGTTGGTTGCTGAAACCTTCCTAAAATTGCCAGGCACGTGTTGCCTTAATGAGGTCATGTGCCATTATCGGCGCGTGTGCGCATGGTACGCGTGCGCGTCCTTGGCCTGTCTCGCAATGTGCGCGCGAGCGCCTTGTTCGCGTGCGCGTGCATGGCTAACTTTGCTTCTTTGGCTTTTTATGCTTCTCTCCACTTGTATGCTTCCTTCCTTGCTTCCTTTGATCCATGCTTAGCCTATTTCATCCTGAGATTACTAACAAACACATCAAGGCATCTTATGGAATCAAAGAGGAAATAGAATTTATCAAAATAAGGCTTAAAAAGCATGTTTTTACACTTAAGCACAAATAAGGGAGAGATAACAAAATCATGCTAGTTCCTAGGCTAAATGTGACAAAAGGCTATCAAGATGCTCTAAATTCAATACAAAACAAACCGTCAAATTGGGGTTTGTCATGTAGAAACTCCACCGTTGAAAATACATAAGAACAAGGTCTAGGCATGGCCAAATGGCCAGCCTCCCAAAGAGGGTTCAATCATAAAAACATGATCAAAAGATAATAACACAATAGTAAAAGGTCCTACTTATAGAAAACTAGTAGCCTAAGGTTTACAAGGATGAGTAAATGACATAAAAATCCACTTCCGGGCCCACTTGGTGTGTGCTTGGGCTGAGCAATGAAGCATTTTCGTGTAGAGACTCTTCTTGGAGTTAAACGCCAGTTTTTGTGCCAGTTTGGGCGTTTAACTCCCACTTTGGTGCCAGTTCCGGCGTTTAACGCTGGAATTTCTGAAGGTGACTTTGAACACCGGTTTGGGCCATCAAATCTTGGGCAAAGTATAGACTATCATATATTGCTGGAAAGCCCAGGATGTCTACTTTCCAACGCCGTTGAGAGCGCGCCAATTGGGCTTCTGTAGCTCCAGAAAATCCACTTCGAGTGCAGGGAGGTCAGAATCCAACAGCATCTGCAGTCCTTTTCAGTCTCTGAATCAGATTTTTGCTCAGGTCCCTCAATTTCAGCCAGAAAATACCTGAAATCACAGAAAAACACACAAACTCATAGTAAAGTCCAGAAAAGTGAATTTTAACTAAAAACTAATAAAAATATACTAAAAACTAAACCAAATATACTAAAAACATACTAAAAACAATGCCAAAAAGCGTACAAATTATCCGCTCATCATTCGACTCTTGTGGCATGCAATGGTGGGCTTTTTCTTTGAATTTTTCCTTTTGGAGAGCCCGATACTGCCCTTGTGGAGGGCAGGGCAAGGTTTTTCCTTCCTTTGATCCAAGGCACCATTTTGTGCTCTGCCCTTGTCGTGGGCAGGGCAGAGTTGCCTCTTCTTGGCTTGCTCCCTTATGTTGCCCTCCTAGAGGGCAGTGTGCCCTTGTGGAGGGCAATGCTTGCTTCCTCCATTCATGCGGCACACTTTTCCTTCCTTTGGCCACGTTTTCTTCTCCTTGGGCCACGCTTTCTTAGGCCACGCTTTTCCTTTTTTTTTCTTTTCTTCACCTACAATAAACCAAAATAACCACTCAAAGTATCACTAAATTCAAGAGGCTTATAAATCAATTAAAATTCAATTAAATTTAGCTTAAACCTCATGAGTTAACATTAATTTCATGGTGGTTGTTTGATTTAAAGAAGTTATGCATTTTCATTCCAAATCACTTACTTAGGATGCAAGAAAGTGCATAAAGACTAACAAAACAAGTAAAATTAGCTTGAAAAATGGGTATATGATGACTTGTCATCAGCCTCCACAGTCAAACTCTAAGTTTGGTGTTGGGAGGCCACAACCAAATTCTAAGTTTGGTGTTGAACCCCCACATTCAAACTCTAAGTTTGGTGTTGGGAGGTTCCAACATTACTCTGAACATCTGTGAGGCTCCATGAGGGCTTACTGTCAAGCTACTGACATTAAAGAAGCGCTTGTTGGGAGGCAACCCAATGTTATATTATCTATTTTCCATTGTTATTTTATGTTTTCTATAGGTTGATGATAATGTGAAGTCACAAAAATAATTGAAAAAGCAAAAACATAATGAAAAATAGAAAGAAAAATAGCATACCCTGGAGGAAAAGCTTGTTGGCATTTAAACGCAAGTAAGGGCAGCAAATGGGCGTTTAACGCCCAGTCTGGCACCATTATGGGCGTTTAACGCTAGAAAGGGGCACCAGACTGGCGTTTAACGCCAGAAAAGGGTAGCAGCCCGGCGTTTAACGCCAGAATTGGCAGAAAGGGCATTTTACATGCCACTTGGTGCAGGGATGAGCTATCCTTGACACCTCAGGATCTGTGGACCCCACAGGATCCCCACCTACCTCTTCCCTAAAAAAAACCCTTACCTATCAAATCCTACCCTCTTCTCCATAAACCCTTCACCAATCTATATCCCTCCATCATAAATCCCACCTACCTCACCATCCAAACTCAAACCACTTTCCCTCCCAATCACCCCCTCATTTTCACACATCATACACACTACTTCTCCCCCTTGGCAGAATCGCACCCACTTCTCCATCTCTTCCATTTTCTTCTTCTTCTCTGTCCCTCTTTCTTCTTTTGCTCGAGGACGAGGAAACCTTCTAAGTTTGGTGTGGTAAAAGTGTTGCTTTTTGTTTTTCCATAACCATTTATGGCACCTAAGGCCGGAGAAACCTCTAGAAAGAGGAAAGGGAAGGCAAAAGCTTCCACTTCCGAGTCATAGGAGATGGAGAGATTTATCTCAAGGGTGCATCAAGACCACTTCTATGAAGTTGTGGCCATGAAGAAGGTGATCCCCGAGGTCCCTTTTCAAACTCAAAAAAGGTCAACTTTAATCAAAGGTTGGACCAAGTCCTTATGGATATCTGTGTGGAAGGAGCTCAATGCAAACAAGAGATCCCACTCATGGACATGAGGAAAATCCTCGTCATGAAATCCCTGAGATGCCTCAAGGGATGCACTTTCCTCCACAAAACTATTGGGAGCAAATCAACACCTCCCCAGGAGAATTGAGTTCCAACATGAGACAACTAAGGGTGGAGCACCAAGAACATTCCATCCTCCTCCACGAAATTAGAGAAGATCAAAGAATCATGAGAGAGGAGCAACAAAGGCAAGGAAGAGACATTGAGGAGCTCAAGCACTCCATAAGATCTTCAAGAGGAAGAACAAGCCGCCATCACTAAGGTGGAACCGTTCTTTAATCTCCTTGTTCTTTATTTTTCTGTTTTTCGAAAATTATGCTTTATGTTTTATTTATGTTTGTGTCTTATGATCATTAGTGTCTTAGTGTCTATGCCTTAAAGTTATAAATGTCCTATGAATCCATCACCTTTCTTAATTGAAAAATGTTCTTAATTGAAAAAGAGAAGAATTGCATGAATTTCGAATTTTATAACAGATTAATTATTTTGATGTGGTGGCAATACTTTTGATTTCTGAATGTATGCTTGAACAGTGCATATGTCTTTTGAATTTGTTGTTCATGAATGTTAAAATTGTTGGATCTTAAAAGAATGATGAAAAAGGAGATATGTTACTGAGGATCTGAAAAATCATAAAAATGATTCTTGAAGCAAGAAAAAGCAGTGAATTCAAAAAAAAAGAAGAAAAAGAAAAAGAGCAAGCAGAAAAAGCCAATAGCCCTTTAAACCAAAAGGCAAGGATAATAAAAAGGATCCAAGGCTTTGAGCATCAGTGGATAGGAGGGCCTACAGGAATAACATCCTGGCCTAAGCGGCTAAACCAAGCTGTCCCTAACCATGTGCTTGTGGCGTGAAGGTGTCAAGTGAAAACTTGAGACTGAGCGGTTAAAATCATGATCCAAAGAAAAAAGAGTGTGCTTAAGAACCCTGGACACCTCTAATTGGGGACTCTAGCAAAGCTGAGTCACAATCTGAAAAGGTTCACCCAGTTATGTGTCTGTGGCATGTATGTATCCGGTGGTAATACTAGAAGACAGAGTACTTTGGGCCACGGCCAAGACTCATGAAGTAGCTGTGTTCAAGAATCAACATACTTAACTAGGAGGATCAATAACACTATCTGGATTCTGAGTTCCTATAGAAGCCAATCATTCTGAACTTCAAAGGATAAAGTGAGATGCCAAAACTGTTCAGAGGCAAAAAGCTAAAAGCCCCGCTCATCTAATTAATACGGATCTTCATAGATGTTTTTGGAATTCATTGTATATTCTCTTTTTTTATCCTATTTGATTTTCAGTTGCTTGGGGACAAGCAACAATTTAAGTTTGGTGTTGTGATGAGCGGATAATTTATACGCTTTTTGGCATTGTTTTTAGTATGTTTTTAGTATGTTTTAGTTAGTTTATATTATATTTTTATTATTTTTTATTTAAAATTCACTTTTCTGGACTTTACTATGAGTTTGTGTGTTTTTCTATGATTTCAGGTATTTTCTGGCTGAAATTGAGGGACCTGAGCAAAAATCTGATTCAGAGGCTGAAAAGGACTGCAGATGCTGTTGGATTCTGACCTCCCTGCACTCGAAGTGAATTTTCTGGAGCTAAAGAAGCCCAATTGGCGCGCTCTTAATTGCGTTGGAAAGTAGACATCCTGGGCTTTCCAGCAATATATAATAGTTCATACTTTGCTCGAGATTTGATGGCCCAAACCGGCGTTCCAAATCAGCTCAAGACTTCCCAGCGTTATACGCCGGAACTGGCACAAAAGTGGGAGTTAAACGCCCAAACTGGCACAAAAGCTGGCATTTAACTCCAGGAAAAGTCTCTACACATGAAAGCTTCAATGCTCAGCCCAAGCACACACCAAGTGGACCCAGAAGTAGATTTTTACGTCATTTACTCATTTTTGTAAACCCTAAGCTACTAGTTCTCTATAAATAAGACCTTTTGCTATTGTATTTTCATCTTTGATCAGTCCTATGCTATCTTAGATCATATCTTTGGACGTCTAGCTCTTAGATCATGGGGGCTGGCCTCACGGCCATGCCTAGACCTTGTTCTTATGAATTTTCAGTGGTGGAGTTTCTACACACCATAGATTAAGGTGTGGAGCTCTGCTATACCTCGAGTATTAATGCAATTACTATTGTTCTTCCATTCAATTCAGCTTATTCTTGTTCTAAGATATTCATTCGCACCCAAGAACATGATGATGTGATGATTATGTGACGCTCATCATCATTCTCACTTATGAACGTGTGCCTGACAACCACGCCCGTTTTACATGCAAACAAGGCTTGTGTGGATATCTCTTGGATTCCTTAATCAGAATCTTCGTGGTATAAGCTAGAATCCATTGGCGGCCATTCTTGAGAATCCGGAAGGTCTAAACCTTGTCTGTGGTATTCTGAGTAGGATTCAGGGATTGAATGACTGTGACGAGCTTCAAACTCGCGATTGTGGGGCGTTAGTGACAGACGCAAAAGAATCACTGGATTCTATTCCGACATGATCGAGAACCGACAGATGAATAGCCGTGCTGTGATAGAGCACGTTGAACATTTTCACTGAGAGGACGGGATTGTAGCCATTGACAACGGTGATGCCCAACATACAGCTTGCCATGGAAAGGAGTAAGAAGGATTGGATGAAGACAGTAGGAAAGCAGAGAAACGGAAGGGACAGAGCATCTCCATACGCTTATCTGAAATTTTCACCAATGAATTACATAAGTATCTCTATCTTTATTTTATGTTTTATTTATCTTTTAATCATCAATCCTCCATATCCATTTGAATCCGCCTGACTGAGATTTACAAGATGACCATAGCTTGCTTCATACCAACAATCTCCGTAGGATCGATCCTTACTCGCGTAAGGTTTATTACTTGGACGACCCAGTACACTTGCTGGTTAGTTGTGCAAAGTTGTGATAAAGAGTTGAGATTTCAATTGAGCGTACCATGTTGATGGCGCCATTGATGATCACAATATCGTGCACCACTCAACAACTAGACGGGAAGGATCCGATGAAGTTGCTATATGGTTGTTTGCTTTCCCCTTCTCCCTTGAAGATAAGGCTAAATAATGGTTCTACACCCTACCTAGTGAGGTTATTTCCGATTGGGACTTTCTTAGAAGAGGGTTTTTGGAAAAAATTTTTGCCCCCAGAAAGGATGGACAAGCTAAGGAAAGAGATCTCATGCATTGTGCAAGGTGAAACGGAACCCCTATGTGAGTATTGGGAACGGTTTCGCAAACTTCTTGACGCATGTCCTAATCAAATGCTTGACACTCAAGTGTTGCTTGGCTACATATGCCAAGGGATGCGAGAACAAGATAGGACTCTCTTGGACTCCTCTAGCAATGGTTCTTTGTCTAAATATAAGACGGCGAACGAAGCATGGCAACTCATTAGTGACTTAGCCGAGTCCAATCAACATGCTAGACGAAGAGACATCCGCCCAAAAACCGTGAATGAGGTATCAACTAGTAGCGAGACCACCGCTCTAGCCAAATCTTTGGGCGAAATGACAAACATCCTAAAGCAACTCCAATTGGGTCAACAACAACCTCCACCATCCCCTCAACAATATAGTCAACAATTGATCCCCCAAAAAGCGTGTGGCATTTGTTCTTGCTATTCCCACTACACGGATGAGTGCCCAAGCCTTCAAGAAGATAACACCTTGGCGGCTACCCACAACTTCTATGACCGCCCAAATCAAGGGTACTACCAACAAGGTGGTAATTTCAATCAAGGGTACCCCCATCAAGGAGGAAGCTACAATCAAGGGGTGGCAATTATAATCAAAATTGGACGGACAACAACCAACAAGGAAGTAGGGACAACAACAACAATGGAGGTAACCAAAGATGGAACAACAACAACTCACAAAACCGACCTCCATACCCCCAAAACCAATCATACACCCAACAAAATCAAGGAAGAAATTACCAAACATATCAACCACCACATCAACGACCTCCACCAAACCAATCACAAGCCCCTCAAATCACATACACTTCCACTCCTCCAAACCAAGATGATACACTCCGGACTATCCTCCAAGGCCAAAAAGAGCTCCAAACCACACTAGCCTCCGGGCTTACCGGTCTTACATCAACACTACAAGCTCTTCTTGCACGCATAGACCCACCATCCAACTCCACTCCTCACGCCCCAAATCCTAGTGCCATTCCATCTCAACCTCAACCTAATCCCAAGGGCAGCATTAATGCCATTACCTTGAGATCCGGAACTCAATTAAAAGAGAAGAAGGCAAAGGATCCAAATTCAATCATAACTACTCAAGAGGAGAAAGGAATAGAGATAGAAGAAATAGAAGAAGAGGAGGAACCACAAGTCATAATTGAGGATGAAGAAACTCAACCAACAAGTGAGATCCCCAAGAATAAGAGAGCCATGGGGGAAGAAATTGCACAACCAATCCCATTTCTGACACTTGCAAAGAAAGCTCGGAAGCGCATGCAACTTGACCCCAAAATGATAGAAATGTTCAAGAAAGTTGAGGTAACCATCCCCCTCTTTGATGCTATCCTAAATATGCAAAATTCCTTAAAGACCTATGCATGAACAAGGATAGGATTCTTGAGTTGGAGACTATACCATTGGGAAGTTCTATTTCCGCTTTAATGGGAGCATTGTCCGAGAAGTGTGATGATCCGGGCCCATGCATGGTCACTTGCACCGTAAATGGAGTGCAATTTATAGATTGTATGTGTGACCTCGGTGCATGTGTTAGCATTATGCCCCTCTCCATCTACCGTGTATTGAGGCTACCACCATTGAAGAGGTCGACGACAAGATTTGTTTTAGCAAACAAAAGCATAATAACCGTGACGGGTGTTCCGGAAGATGTATTGGTAAATATAAAAGGGTTGATATTTCCGATTGATTTCTATGTTCTTGAGATGCCATCAAGCGAGTCCGAAAGGGCATCATCTATTCTACTTGGGAGACCATTTTTGAGGACCTCTAGATTCAAGTTAGATGCCTACTCGGGAACCTACTCGTTTGAAATAAATGGGAGAGTTGTAAGTTTTAGCCTAGAAGAAGCAATGAAACATCCACCGGAAAATCATTCTCTATTCCAGTGTGACCCAATTGACAACATTGTTGCCGAAGTGTACCGACCTTCAATGATTACAACAAAAGCTTCCTAATCAATAACATGCATTCTCTAGCAATTCCAAGAAAGGACGACTCAGGAAATTAATACTCTCATTGTAGATTGTAGAATTGTTTAATGCGAGGTTTGAGTGTCGAGTAGACTATACTCACGATTGTATTCATTATTGAATTCTATATCGACATACAAAATCTCGTTTATCAAAATGGCGCCGTTGCAAAGATAGATGAAAAGCACATGATTGAAGACACAAATGAAGATCCAAGTGAAGCAAACACATTACACCATCCGGACCATCCGGAAATTCAAACTTCCAATCAAAACCAAAAGGTAGAATTGAAGCCACTACCACCCCACCTAAAGTACTCATATCTTGATGAAGCCCACAAGTTTCCCGTGTTCATTGCAAAGGAACTAAATCCTCAACAAGAAGAAAAGTTGCTATGCATCTTGAGGAAGAACAAAAGGGCCATAGGGTGGAGTTTGGTGGATCTAGTGGGAATAAGCCCCAAAGTATGCGAGCACCGAATATTCCTTGGAGAAGGAGCTAGACCCATTCGACAACCTCAAAGGCGACTCAATCCAACTATTCTAGAGGTTGTGAAAAAAGAGGTCACCCGGCTACTAGAAGTGGACATTATCTATCCCATTTCGGATAGCGAATGGGTGAGTCCGGTCCAAGTGACGCCAAAGAAATTCGGGGTGACCACAATCAAGAATGAAAGCGGAGAACTTATAGCAACAAGGGTGCAAAACTCTTGGAGGGTGTGCATAGACTACCGAAGGTTGAATGCGGCCACTAGAAAAGACCACTTCCCACTACCGTTTATTGACCAAATGCTTGATCGACTAGCCGGTAAATCTCATTATTGTTTTCTAGATGGCTATTCGGGATACTTCCAAATACACATTGCCCCTTTGGACAAAGAAAAAACAACATTCACTTGCCCCTTTGGAACTTACGCCTATAAGCGTATGCCATTCGGCTTATGCAACGAACTGGCAACTTTTCAAAGGTGCATGATGAGCATATTTGCAGACTTTCTAGAGCAATGCATGGAAGTTTTCATGGATGATTTCAGATTGTATGGTGATTCTTTTGATCATTGCTTAGACAACCTTAAAAAAGTTTTGGAAAGATGCACTAAATCCAACCTTGTCTTAAATTTTAAAAAATGCCATTTCATGGTTAGGCAAGGCGTTGTTTTGGGACATATTGTTTCCAAAGAAGGAATTTCCGTAGATCTGGCAAAAATAAATGTTATATCTAGCTTGCCTTGCCCCTCCTCTGAGAGGGAAGTCCGTTCGTTCCTTGGACATGCAGGATTCTACCGAAGATTCATAAAGGACTTTAGCAAGATAGCATTGCCTCTCTCTCGACTATTGCAAAAGGACATTGAGTTTGATCTAAGCAAAGAATGCATGGAAGCTTACGACAAGCTTAAAGTGGCATTGACATAAGCTCCTATCGTAAGAGGGCCAGATTGGAGTCGGCCATTTGAAATAATGTGCGATGCTTTGAACTATGCGGTAGGAGCCGCGTTAGCACAACGCGAGGGTAAGAATCCATATGTCATAGCCTATGTGTCAAAAACACTAGATGGAGCCCAATCCAATTACACTACTACCGAAAAGAAACTCTTGGCTATTGTTTTCGCTTTGGATAAATTCCGAGCCTATCTTCTTCGTTCTAAGGTAGTAGTGTACTCGGATCATGCGGCGTTAAAATACTTGTTGGCTAAAAAGGAATCCAAACCGAGATTGATTAGATGGGTCTTATTCTTGCAAGAATTTGACTTGGAAATCAAAGATAGGAGTGGTTCGCAAAACTTAGTGACGGATCACTTAAGTCGCCTTGAACACATCAACGGCGATACCGTTCCTATCAATGATTTTTTTCCCCTAGAAGGATTGCACTCAATCTCGGAAGTTATTCCTTGGTATGCTCCAATGGCAAACTACTTGGTTTCACGCACCTTTCCTTCCAACCTCTCCAAACATCAAAAGGATAAGCTGAAAAGCGAATCCAAGTATTATGTATGGGATCATCCATATCTTTGGAGATGTGGAGCAGACCAAGTAGTTCGAAGGTGCATTCCCCAAACCAAATTCCAAGCAATCTTTGATGCTTGCCATTCTTCCGAGGGAGGTGGACATTATGGACCTCAAAGGACGGCAAGAAAGGTCCTTGATTGTGGATTTTGGTGGCCAACTCTTCTCAAAGACTCTTCTCTTTTTTGCAAATCTTGTTCTCAATGCATTAGATTTGGTAATATCTCTAAGAAGGACGAAATCCCCTAACAAAACATGCTTTTTTGTGAAATCTTTGATGTGTGGGGCTGATGCAAATGCATATTTGCATTATTAGTTAGTTAGCTTAGTTAGTTTTAGCTTAATTTCACTCATTTTCTCTAAATAAACAAGTCCTTTTATGAGTTTTGTTTCCATGCATGATGATATTAAGGAACATGTTAATTCTAGCCAAATTCATGCAAATGATTTAAGGAATGCATATATGAATGAGTATGAATGAATCTCATGAAATTTATTGCTTGAATTGGTAAGACTTTGAAGCTATTTCCCTTGTTGATGATAGGTGGTGAAACAAGGAGGCATGGAAGCAAGAATGATGCAAGCTGGGCAAAGTTGGCGTTGCCAACTTGGAATCCACGTTGCCAACTCCACAACACAAGGCAAGCTTGGTCCTGGAGGCAACCAAGGCAAGAGTTGGCGTTGCCAACTTGGAATCCACGTTGCCAACTCCACAACACAAGGCAAGCTTGGTCCTGGAGGCAACCAAGGCAAGGAGTTGGCGTTGCCAACTTGGGATTGGCGTTGCCAACGCCACACACAAGACTAAGCAACATCCAAGTTGCCAACGCCCATCACATGCAACATCCAAGTTGCCAACGCCAAGACTAGGCAACATTCAAGTTGCCAACGCCAAGACTAGGCAACATTCAAGTTGCCAACGCCAAGACTAGGCACCATTCACGTTGCCAACGTGGGAAGCAAGTTTTAGAGCCTTGAAGAAGGCTCGAGCACGTTGCCAACGCCAGCTTCTTTGGGCGTGTTCACTGGCAACGTGGGAAGCAATGCCTGGAGCTAGGAAAGGAGGCTCGAGCACGTTGCCAACTCAAGATGGGCGTTGCCAACGCCACACAACCAAGCAAACTTGGCCCTGGAAGCAAGGTTGGCGTTGCCAACTCTAGAACCAAGTTGCCAACGCCACACACACAAGACACAAGCAAGGAACTTGGCCCTGGAGGAAGACAAGAAGCAAAGTTGGCGTTGCCAACTTGAGAGTGGCGTTGCCAACGCCACACACACAAGCAAATTTTGGCACCAAGTCTTGGCGCACCAACCAGGCTGCCAAACGCCCATTGGCGCACCAACCAGGCTGCCAAACGCCCATTGGCGCACCAACCAAGGTGCCAAACGCCCAATGGCGCACAAACCGCGTTCCAAACGCCCAAATGCCGCACCACTCACGTTGCCAACGCTAGATGGGCGTTGCCAACGCCAACTTACCAAAACAAGGCAGCCTGAACATGTCCACTTCAATGGAAGATATCTTGAGCTACAGAGATCCAAATTGAGTACTTCCAGTTGCGTTGGAAAGCTAACATTCAGAGCTTTCCAACCATATATAATAGTCCATGGTGGAGCACAAGATTGGAGCCAAACCAGAGTCATCTTTAGGCCCTAAAAACAAGAACAAGAAATGAAATTCAAGGGAGCTAGAGATGATCCTTGGATGTGGGATCGAGCACGTTGCCAACGTGCACAAAGGGGGCGTGTTTTGCAACAACGCCAGCCTCAAGTCCTTGCCTTGGGAGAGTCATGCTCGAGCACGTTGCTAACTTGGGGTTGAGGGTGCGTTATTCACAACAACTTGGCAACAACTTGGCAGCTTGACCTTACCTTCTTTGAGGAACCATAACTTGAGCTAGGAAAGTCCAATTGAGGTGATTCCAGTGGCATTAGAAAATAGACATCAAGAGCTTTCCAATGATGTACAATAGTCCATATTGAAGCTGAAGGTTGACACTCAAATTCTGGGCTACATTTAGCATGAAAGTAAGGCCAAGAAGAGGAAGAGCAAGTTGTTTGCAACAACTTGGGCTAGCAACGCCCAAGTCTCAAACTCACTTCCAGGAAATTGGCATGCACGTTGCCAACGTGCACTAAGGCCTGAGTTATTGCCAACAACGCCCATCAATGGGCCAGAATTGGTGCCAACTTGATTTGCTTCCCTTATTCATCACAAAGGCTAACAACTTCTCCAATTGAGCCAAGAATTCAACAAAGAGGAAGCCCATATTGCTAACCCACTTGAAGATCTTTAGGACTAGTATAAATAGAGATTGAGTTTGTACTTTAGGGGGACTTTTGACACTTTTACTTTTACTCTTTGACACTTAGACATTTTTAGACTTTTTAGCACTTGTATTGGAAAACTCTTTTGGGTACTTCCGAGAGAGGACCCAGGGAGCTACTCTTGGTTCATCTTGGAACTTCTCTTCTTCATTTTCTTAATCTTCAAGCAATTACCTCTTCTTTATCATCTTTCTTTGCAATTTAGTTTAACTTTGATTGATGGCAATTGTTGTTGAAATTGGAGCTATGATTCACTAAACCCCTTTCATTAGGGGGAGGAGCTCTGTTGGTTGGAATGAATTGGTGAACCCATCTTCTCTTTCTCAATTTTGGTGGTTGATCTAAAGAGGGAACTCTTGCTCTTCAAAGATTCAACCACCATCGAGAGAGGGGTTAATCTATATGAATTATGTGGTGAATTTGATGAATGAGCCACATAATTCAGTTTAGAGTTCATCCTCTCATGATTTCCTCAATCAACATACCTTGGTTAGTATGTGAGATGTAACTCTCCTTGGTTGAGATTTTGGAAATTGTGTGGCTGGATTAAAATTGATCTTCATCTCTTCTCATGAACAATTAGATCACGAGAGTGGCAATTGGCTATGTTGAGAGAGATTGAATCACCAAGAGATTGGGATTCAATCACCCATTTGCCATGGATCTATACCCATGATTGAGGAGGATTTGACTAACATCAATTCATGAAAACTAACATCTCTAATCCCTAATGATCCTCTCTATCATTAATTCTCATTTCTCTTGCTCTAGCTATTTGATTACCCATTTCCCAATCCCTTTCTACATTCTGTCTATTTACTACTCTTGTTATTTACATTCTATTCATCTACTTCTTGCCATTTACTGTTATGCTCTTTAAATTTCTGCACCCTTTAATTTCTTGCCATTTACCTTTGATGTTATTTAATTTTCTTGCAATTTAAGTTTCCGTCATTTACTTGCACTTCATTTCTTTATTCTAGTTCTTTACATTCTTTGCCATTTAAATTCTTGCAATTATGTTCAAAAATCAAAATGCTCATGAAATCAAAACTATGTTTGCTTGACTAAATTTACCATTAACTAAAGTTGCTTAATCTTCCAATCTCCGTGGGATTGACCTCACTCTTTGTGAGTTTTATTACTTGATACGACCCGGTATACTTGCCGGTTGTACGTGAAATCTCATTTTTACGTATCAAGTTTTTGGCGCCGTTGCCGGGGATTGGTTAGGTTGACAATGATTAAGTGAAAGGTGGTTTAGATTAAGCATTTTTTTATTTTTGTTAAGCCCACTAACTGTTTGATACTTTGTTTCACTAACTCCAATTCCACTCTAATTCTAGAATATTTCACTTGTGATTTTGGTTCTGTTTGTGTATGTCAGGAACAAGTAGACGTGATATTGAGGACGAGAGAACCCGACGAAGGTTAAGGAGAGCAGAAAGAGGAAAGTTCATAGTTGGTGAAGAAGGGTCAGAGGAATCAGAGGGAGAAGATCAAGTCATGGAGGATGAGATGCACAACCCTCCTGGAGGGGTCAACAATAATGGTGGACACGCTAGAAGGGTGTTATCCTCATATACTATCCCTGATCCAAGACATTGTGGGAGCAGCATTGCTACACCAAATGTTCAGGCCAATAACTTTGAGCTAAAACCTCAGCTCATCACTTTGGTACAGAACAATTGCTCTTATGGAGGGGGACCTCTTGAAGACCCAAATCAACATCTCTCTGTTTTTCTGAGGATATGCAATACAGTGAAGACAAATGGAGTGCATCCAGATGTCTACAAGTTGTTGCTATTTCC
Source organism: Arachis stenosperma (assembly GCF_014773155.1). Taxonomy (NCBI): domain Eukaryota; kingdom Viridiplantae; phylum Streptophyta; class Magnoliopsida; order Fabales; family Fabaceae; genus Arachis; species Arachis stenosperma. Next base: position 76,263,532 of record NC_080382.1, read on the forward strand.
ATTCTCTTTGAGGGATAAAGCCACTCAATGGCTAGAATCATTCCCCAAGGAAAGCCTCAATGATTGGAATGAAGTGATGGGAAAATTTCTAGCAAAGTTCTACCCACCTCAAAAGGTCATCAAGTTGAAGACAGAGGTTCAGACTTTTAGGCAAATGGAAGGGGAGTCATTGTACGAAGCCTGGGAAAGATATAAGGCACTAATGAGAAGATGTCCCCCAGACATGTTTAGTGATTGGGTTAAGCTCCAAAACTTCTATGAAGGCTTAAACTTAGAAGCAAGGAAGGGACTAGACTACTCATCAGGAGGATCACTCAACATGATGAAAACTGCTGAGGAGGCTCAAAACCTCATTGAGATTGTGGCAAACAATTAATATTATTACTCATCAGAGAGGCAACACAATCCACCCCCAAAGAAAGGTGTAATGGAGCTTGAAGGATGCTATCTTGGAGATGATAACAAATGCAATGCATCAGTAAACACAACAAATCAACCATCACTTGAATGGAACCAAGGTGAAGGAACCACGGTTGAACAACCACAAGAACAAGTTCAATACATGCAGAATACTTCAAATTCTCAGGAGGAATTCCATGGTGATACATACAACTCATCTTGGAAGAATCATCCCAATTTAAAGTGGGGAGAAAACCATTGGCAAAAGAACAACAACCACAATCACACCCGTAACACAAACAACCAAAATCACCATACCAACAACACTAACCAATATAGAAAAACACAAAACACATATCAACACCCCCATCATAACTCACAAACCCACCAAAATAACTTCTCTGCACCAACATCCAATTCACAAAATTACCACACTAATCCACCCAACAACTTCCAACAACAATCAACCCCCATCATACCTCCAATTGACCATCATGAGGCCAGAATCTCAAGTCTGGAAGCAACCTTGCAAGCACTTGCTCAAACCACTCAAGCTTTAGCTAAGGGACAACAAGAACAAGCGGTCACTATGAAGAACATTGAGAGACAAGTGGGACAACTAGCCAAACAAGCCGAGAAACCAACCCATGTCCTCCCAAGTGACACAATACCCAACCCAAGAGAAGAATGTAAGGCTTTGCACTTAAGGAGTGGCAAGGTAGTTGGTGAAAATTCAAATAAAGAAGCAACAAAACCCAAAGAGCAAGACACAGTGGAGAGGCAAGATGGAGAAAAGGCTTCAACATCTAACAAAGGCAAAGAGGTTGTCAAGCCACAAGGCAATCCACCAAGTCAAGAAGGCAACCGTGATGGCAAGGAAAGTATGAATCCACAAAAAGAAAACAAAAATGAAGGAGTGAAAGCTTATGTACCCAAGCTTCCATACCCAACTAGGATACACAAAGGAGCAAAGGACCAACAATTCCCAAGGTTTTTAGAGATCTTCAAGAAACTTGAAATCAACATCCCATTGGCAGAGGCTCTAGAACAGATGCCATTGTATGCAAAGTTTCTTAAGGAGTTGATCACCAAGAAGAGGAGTTGGCAAGAAAAAGAAACCGTGGTTCTCAATCAAGAGTGTAGTGCCATCATTCAACAAGGGTTACCTCCAAAACTCAAAGACCCTGGCAGCTTTTTCATACCTTGCACGATTGGGAGCATGGCTGTTGACAAATCACTTTGTGACCTGGGAGCAAGCATTAACTTAATGCCCCTTACCATGATGAAGAAAATGATGATTGAAGAGCTCAAACCCACAAGGATGTCACTCCAACTTGCTGACAGATCCATCAAAGTGCCAAATGGAGTAGTTGAGAACCTCTTGGTGAAGGTGGGAAACTTCATATTCCCAGCGGATTTTGTGGTCCTAGATATGGATGAAGAGGGAAACAATTCAGTCATTCTTGGTAGACCCTTTTTGGCTACAGCTAGAACAATCATTGATGTGGAAAAGGGAGAGATGATCTTCAGGGTGCATGATGAACAAATGACCATAAATGTCTTCAAAGCAATGCAACACCCTGCTGAGAAAGAAAATTGCATGAGGATTGATGTAGTGGACTCTTTGGTTGAAGAAGTGCTTAACACAAACCATCAAATGCAACAAGAGGAAGTCCATAACATCAAGGGACAAGAAGAAAATACGTTGGAAGCATCAAAGGAACCAATTGAAGCTACCAAAGAAGAGGCACCACAACAAGAGTTGAAACCACTACCCCCTCATCTTAAATATGCCTTCCTTGGTGAGAAAGACAGCTTCCCAGTGATCATCAATTCCACATTGAATGCAGAGGAAGAAGAAAAGCTCCTTGTGGTTTTGAGAACTCACAAAGAGGCTTTGGGGTGGACCATTGATGACTTGAAGGGCATAAGCCCTGCCATATGCATGCACAAGATACTCTTGGAGGAGAACTCCAAACCTGTGGTACAACCTCAAAGAAGATTGAATCCCACAATGAAGGAGGTTGTTCAAAAGGAAGTCCTGAAGTTGTGCAAGGCTGGGATCATCTACCCTATATCTGACAGCCCATGGGTCAGTCCAGTGCAAGTAGTACCTAAGAAAGGAGGCATGACTGTCATTGTTAATGAGAAGAATGAGCTTATCCCAACACGAACAGTGACAGGGTGGAGGATGTGCATAGACTATAGGAGGTTGAATGATGCAACAAGAAAAGACCACTTTCCTCTACCTTTCATTGATCAGATGCTTGAAAGGTTGGCTGGCCATGCTTATTATTGTTTTCTTGATGGATATTCTGGGTATAATCAGATAGTGGTTGACCCCATGGATCAAGAGAAGACTTCCTTCACGTGTCCCTTTGGAGTCTTTGCATACCGGAGGATGCCATTTGGACTTTGCAATGCCCCAGCTACCTTTCAAAGATGCATGCTTTCAATCTTCTCAGACATGGTAGAAAAATTCATTGAAGTCTTTATGGATGATTTCTCTGTTTTTGGTGATTCATTCAATACTTGCTTGCACCATCTTACCTTAGTCTTGAAAAGATGCCAAGAAACAAACTTAGTTTTGAATTGGGAAAAATGCCATTTCATGGTACCCGAAGGCATTGTTCTTGGTCACAAAATTTCAAGAAAGGGTATAGAAGTTGACAAGGCAAAAGTAGAAATTATAGAAAAACTTCCTTCGCCAACTAGTGTGAAAGCTGTTAGAAGTTTCTTAGGACATGCTGGATTTTATAGGAGATTCATCAAAGATTTTTCCAAAATAGCAAAACCACTAAGCAATTTGCTGGTGGTAGAAAATCCTTTTATCTTTGATGATGAATGCAAGCATGCTTTTGAAACTCTAAAGGCTAAGCTCACCACAGCACCAATCATCACACCCCCAACTTGGGGACTACCTTTTGAACTCATGTGTGATGCAAGCAACCTTGCAATTGGCGCTGTGTTGGGGCAAAGGAAGGAAAAGAAGCTTCATGTTATCTACTATGCAAGTAAGGTGTTGAATGAAGCTCAAAAGAACTACACCACAACAGAGAAAGAGTTACTAGCCGTGGTGTATGCCTTTGATAAGTTTAGACAATATTTGATTGGATCTAAAGTCTTAGTGTATACTGACCATGATGCCATTAAGTATCTTATGTCAAAACAGGATGCCAAACCAAGGCTAATTAGATGGGTGCTACTCCTACAAGAGTTTGACATTGAGATCAAAGATAGAAAGGGCAGTGAAAATCAAGTTGCTGATCACTTATCAAGGGTACCACAAGATGAATGCCAAGACAACCTTCCATCAATAAATGAAGAGTTTCCAGATGAACATCTCTTGCACATTCAACATGTCCCATGGTTTGCAGACATGGCCAACTACAAGGCAGGAAGAATCATCCCACAAGAGTACACAAGACAACAAGTGAAGAAGCTGTTGTATGAGGCTAGGTTCTTCTTTTGGGACGAACCATTCTTGTTCAAAAGATGCCCAGACGGAATGATAAGAAGATGTGTGCCAGAAAATGAGATGAAGAACATACTATGGCATTGTCACAACTCTAGTTATGGTGGTCATTTTGGAGCTGAAAGAACTGCTGCTAAGGTCCTTCAAAGTGGTTTCTATTGGCCCTCAATCTTCAAGGATGCTAGGGAGTTTGTGAGCCAATGCAATGAATGTCAAAGAACAGGGGTTTGTCAAAGAAAAATGAGATGCCTCAAAAGTTCATTTTGGAAGTGGAACTCTTTGATTTGTGGGGAATAGATTTCATGGGACCTTTCCCTCCATCCTACACGTTCAAATACATCCTGGTAGCAGTAGAGTATGTCTCCAAATGGGTTGAAGCAATAGCCACCACCACATGTGATACCAACGTGGTCTTGCAATTCCTCAAGAAGAACATCTTCACTAGATTTGGAGTGCCCAAAGGACTTATAAGTGATGGGGGAAGCCACTTTTGCAACAAGCAACTCAATTCTTTACTCCACAAGTATGGTGTTACACACAAAGTAGCTACCCCGTATCACCCACAAACCAATGGACAAGCTGAACTTGCTAACAGAGAGCTAAAAAGGATCTTGGAGAAAACTGTGGGAACAACAAGAAAGGACTGGGTTAGGAAGCTAGATGATGCACTTTGGGCATATAGGACAGCCTTCAAAACACCCATAGGAAAATCTCCATTTCAGTTGGTGTATGGAAAGGCATGCCACCTCCCTGTAGAGCTTGAACATAAGGCTTTCTGGGCCACCAAACTTCTAAATCTAGATGCTCAAGCAGCAGGAGAGAAGAGGTTGCTACAACTCAATGAGCTTGAGGAGTTCAGATTGGAGGCATATGACAATGCCAAAATATACAAGGAGAGAGCAAAGAGATGGCATGATAAAAGGATCTCTCAAAGAACATTTGAACCAGGCCAAAAGGTGTTATTATTCAATTCAAGATTGAAGATCTTCCCTGGGAAGCTGAGGTCTAGATGGACTGGTCCATACACCATCACCAAAGTATCACCTCATGGCTATGTTGAATTGCTTGATGAAGCCTCAAAACAAACCTTCACAGTCAATGGACATAGGGTGAAGCACTATTTTGGTGGCCCTTGGAGCAAGGAAGAGAGTGTGCAACTCTTAACATGAGCAAAGAAGCTGCAATGTCGAGCTAAGGACAATAAACAAAGCGCTTCATGGGAGGCAACCCATGCACAGGGAGTCTTTTAATTTCATGTTTTAGTAGCCAATAATGAGCAAGTAGACTAGTACATGGTGTATGCAAGGCACTAAGTTTGGTGTGGCCAATCTTGAAGTAATGGCAAATGTGTGTTCTATAACACCTAGCCACAAACTAAGTTTGGTGTCCATACATACACGAAAATGCTAAGCTATGAAAGTTTTGTCATCTACTTTAGTTATAAAATAAAATAAAAAAAAAAAGCATTGAATGTAGGTAAATTACTAAGTTTGATGTGGCTATCTTTGGAATTAATTCCATAGAACATTTAGTCACAAACTAAGTTTGGTGTCTTTACTTGCATTATTAATGCTAAAAAAATAGATTAGGGAATCTAATTTAGTCAATTTTGTATAGGAACATAATCATAAGTTTTTAGCCATTAATGTCACTTTAAGAATCTCAAGCCTTTGGCATTTTGTTGCAGGAAAGAAAGAAAGAAGTGATGGGGAATCTTGGAAGCATATAATGAAAGAAGGAAAGAAATGATGGGGAATCTTGAAGAAAGATCACGGATACATAAGGAAGGGTAGTCACATGAATTTTAAACTTTGTGCATGGGGAAAAAGAAATCAACATGCATTGTGCACAAGGAAGCATGCCATGACCGAGCCTTAAATGCCTTCCCACCAACCTTCACTTTAAATACTTCAACCATATTCATTCATCATTCATCTTCTACCCACCAACTTTCACTTCACTAACCGAACTCATACTCAACCTCCAACCTACTCCATGTTTCACACATTCTAACCTTGAACCTCATCTTTACCCAACAAAACTCCTCTTGAAGCATCACATCTCTCACATAACCGAAACACTCAATCTCCTTCACCATCATTTTCTAAGTCACCGTGCTTACCTCATATCTCTCATTCAAAATCATTTTCCTTGTGCTTGAGGACAAGCATTCAACTAAGTTTGGTGTTGGGGAGATTCAACCTTGCAAGTGAATCTCAATGGCATCATCATCAAGGGAGAGGAGAGAAGATGAATTTGATGAAAGAAGATTCAAATCCAAACACAATGAGCGGATCTTTAGTTGGATGTCAAGCAAAGATGTTGTTCCAGAACTACCATTCAAGCTTAAAAAAGATGAATATCCGGAGATACAAAAAATAATCAGAAAAAGGGGATGGGAGCTTCTCTGTGACCAACCTCAAGAAGTGAGCATGCTTCTCATCCATGAGTTCTTCACTAATGTGATAAGAGAATATGATGATGAAGAACCATACATGAGCTATGTAAGAGGTGTGGATGTTGATTTTAGCCCGGACACCATCAATAGGGTGCTAAGGGTCAAGCACAAACAGTTCAAACGACCTAGCTATGAAGAAAGGGTTGAAAATGACCCAAGATATGTGGATGTGGTGAGTGACTTATGCAGAGTAGGCACGGATTGGGTATTGGATTCACATGGCCGACCACTCAAACTTCGGAGAGGTGATCTCATACCTCAAGCAAAAGGATGGCATGACATAGTGAGGAGGTCATTGATCTCTACTTCAAATAACTCTGAGGTAACGGTGAATAGAGCTATAATGATCCATTGCATAATGAAAGGAGGGGAAATCAATGTTGGAGACATTATAGCCAAGAACATCATTGAAATAGCTCAAAAGGTCAAACAGGACAGCTGGCTAGGATATCCTAGTACTATTCTGCGCCTATGTGAAGAAGCTGGAGTGCCTCTTGAAGAATTTGGAGAAACTGATTTGGTCTCCATTGGAAAGCCTCTCACCAAAGAAAGGTTGGAGTTCATCACCACAACCCAATTGGAAAGGCAACCTTTAGCAAGAAGGAAGAAAAGGAAAGAAGTAAGACAAGAGGAGGAGCCTCAAGAAATGGATGAATCCCACACCTTGAACATGAACCAACTCCAAGCCGCCTTGGAAGGGATTTCTGGGCAATATTCACAAATTCAAAGAAGCCAAGAGGAACAAGCGCAACAACAAAGGGACCTTTGGCAATTGATGGATCAACAAAGAGGGGTTCAAATTCAATGGATGAACCAACAAAATGAGTACCAAACACACATGATGGAGTTGCAACAAGAACAATATGCCAAGATGCAAGAAGCCATCAACAAATCAGCTATGGAACATGAAAAAGCCATGGAGAAAGTGATACAAGAACAAGCTCAACTAAGGATAGAGCAAGCTTAGCAAAGAGAACTTCTCCATAGGTTGGATGCTAGACATGAAACACTCTACAGAGATTTCAATGAAAACAGAATGTTCAAGGAAGCCAGGCACAAGGACAGACTTGACTATGACATATGCACCCAAGAAAAGCTTAGTTACCTCTGTTCCACACCCCCATTGATCAACCCACAAATCAAATGTTTTAATGAGGCTCGGAAGATATTTGAACAGCAAGAACTAGCAAGGGTGAGATTCAATCAACAGAGGCTACAGGAGACAATGATAAGCTCAGGAATTTGGCAAAAAGAAGATCCAAAGGGGAATGCAACGACACAACAACAAGGAGAAAGGAGGAGCAAAAAGAAAGAAGATCCAAAAGGAGATGCAACAACACAACAACAAGGAGAAAGGAGGAGCAAAAAGAAAGAAGACCCAAAAGGCAAAGGAAAGCAAGGAGAATCAAGCAAAGGAAAAGGGACATGAAGACTAAAGGTGGTGAAGTTCCTATGTTTTTCTTTATGTTTTATTAAATAAAGAAGATGTATGTCTGAAATATGGTATATCTTCTAGGATGCATTTTCTTTTTGAAGCATTGTCTTTTATGTTGCCCATTCCATGCATCACCACTCACAGATTTGGAATGGTTGCTTGTCTTTAATACTTTTACTTGTCATTGGAATAAAAGATGTAGTTTGAGCAAGAACAGAGAGAAATCTAGCTTAAAAAGGATCATGTTGTCCCATAGGAAAGTGCTAGTATATTTATTGTGAAAGAATCAAGGTTCAATGAACTCAAAAGAATGCTTGCTATACAAGACTAGTTTGGTTAAGGATCATAAGGACTTTATTAGTAAAAGCACAAATAACCTTGACAATAAAGAAAATAGAATACAAAGAATGAAAGGCTAGGCATCAATGACAAAAGTTGGATATGTGTCTGTGGTGATTGATGTTAAGAGACATACTTGGGCTAGTAAATCCGAGGGGTGCTTCATCACCCGGTAACTTGAGTTAACTAATTCGGGATTATCGATTGAAAACCCACAATCAAGAGTAGCTCTATAACAGAACATTTAGCAACCCAAAGAGGTGCTGGACACCACTATCCAAACAAAATTTCAATGTTATATGCCTGTGACTGAATGTGTTAAGGAAAGAGGCTTGAGTGAGTAAATCTTTAAGAGTGTCTCAACACTTAACAACTTGAACCAACTGGTTTGGGATTGTTGATTGAAAGCTTATGCTAAAGAGCCGCCTTAAGACAAGATTTCGAGCTTAATTGAAAGAAAAAGAAAAAAAAAAGGAAAAAGAAATAAGCAGAAAAAATTGGTTCAAGGATCATGTGCTAAGGTATGAAAGAAGTCTAGTGAAGTTTACCAATTCAGTAGGGAAGCAAGCATTTTAATTGAAAAAGTTGAATAGTTGTGTTCAATTACAATAAATTAATGACCACACAAGTGAGGACAATATGCTCAATGAAAATTACTCTCTGGAAGAACATTCAAGTCTTACATCTTAAATTCTTGTGACAAAGTCCTTTATATTTTGCTTGAGGACAAGCAATACTTTAAGTTTGGTGTTGTGATGCAAATGCATATTTGCATTATTAGTTAGTTAGCTTAGTTAGTTTTAGCTTAATTTCACTCATTTTCTCTAAATAAACAAGTCCTTTTATGAGTTTTGTTTCCATGCATGATGATATTAAGGAACATGTTAATTCTAGCCAAATTCATGCAAATGATTTAAGGAATGCATATATGAATGAGTATGAATGAATCTCATGAAATTTATTGCTTGAATTGGTAAGACTTTGAAGCTATTTCCCTTGTTGATGATAGGTGGTGAAACAAGGAGGCATGGAAGCAAGAATGATGCAAGCTGGGCAAAGTTGGCGTTGCCAACTTGGAATCCACGTTGCCAACTCCACAACACAAGGCAAGCTTGGTCCTGGAGGCAACCAAGGCAAGAGTTGGCGTTGCCAACTTGGAATCCACGTTGCCAACTCCACAACACAAGGCAAGCTTGGTCCTGGAGGCAACCAAGGCAAGAGTTGGCGTTGCCAACTTGGAATCCACGTTGCCAACTCCACAACACAAGGCAAGCTTGGTCCTGGAGGCAACCAAGGCAAGGAGTTGGCGTTGCCAACTTGGGATTGGCGTTGCCAACGCCACACACAAGACTAAGCAACATCCAAGTTGCCAACGCCCATCACATGCAACATCCAAGTTGCCAACGCCAAGACTAGGCAACATTCAAGTTGCCAACGCCAAGACTAGGCAACATTCAAGTTGCCAACGCCAAGACTAGGCAACATTCAAATTGCCAACGCCAAGACTAGGCACCATTCACGTTGCCAACGTGGGAAGCAAGTTTTAGAGCCTTGAAGAAGGCTCGAGCACGTTGCCAACGCCAGCTTCTTTGGGCGTGTTCACTGGCAACGTGGGAAGCAATGCCTGGAGCTAGGAAAGGAGGCTCGAGCACGTTGCCAACTCAAGATGGGCGTTGCCAACGCCACACAACCAAGCAAACTTGGCCCTGGAAGCAAGGTTGGCGTTGCCAACTCTAGAACCAAGTTGCCAACGCCACACACACAAGACACAAGCAAGGAACTTGGCCCTGGAGGAAGACAAGAAGCAAAGTTGGCGTTGCCAACTTGAGAGTGGCGTTGCCAACGCCACACACACAAGCAAATTTTGGCACCAAGTCTTGGCGCACCAACCAGGCTGCCAAACGCCCATTGGCGCACCAACCAGGCTGCCAAACGCCCATTGGCGCACCAACCAAGGTGCCAAACGCCCAATGGCGCACAAACCGCGTTCCAAACGCCCAAATGCCGCACCACTCACGTTGCCAACGCTAGATGGGCGTTGCCAACGCCAACTTACCAAAACAAGGCAGCCTGAACATGTCCACTTCAATGGAAGATATCTTGAGCTACAGAGATCCAAATTGAGTACTTCCAGTTGCGTTGGAAAGCTAACATTCAGAGCTTTCCAACCATATATAATAGTCCATGGTGGAGCACAAGATTGGAGCCAAACCAGAGTCATCTTTAGGCCCTAAAAACAAGAACAAGAAATGAAATTCAAGGGAGCTAGAGATGATCCTTGGATGTGGGATCGAGCACGTTGCCAACGTGCACAAAGGGGGCGTGTTTTGCAACAACGCCAGCCTCAAGTCCTTGCCTTGGGAGAGTCATGCTCGAGCACGTTGCTAACTTGGGGTTGAGGGTGCGTTATTCACAACAACTTGGCAACAACTTGGCAGCTTGACCTTACCTTCTTTGAGGAACCATAACTTGAGCTAGGAAAGTCCAATTGAGGTGATTCCAGTGGCATTAGAAAATAGACATCAAGAGCTTTCCAACGATGTACAATAGTCCATATTGAAGCTGAAGGTTGACACTCAAATTCTGGGCTACATTTAGCATGAAAGTAAGGCCAAGAAGAGGAAGAGCAAGTTGTTTGCAACAACTTGGGCTAGCAACGCCCAAGTCTCAAACTCACTTCCAGGAAATTGGCATGCACGTTGCCAACGTGCACTAAGGCCTGAGTTATTGCCAACAACGCCCATCAATGGGCCAGAATTGGTGCCAACTTGATTTGCTTCCCTTATTCATCACAAAGGCTAACAACTTCTCCAATTGAGCCAAGAATTCAACAAAGAGGAAGCCCATATTGCTAACCCACTTGAAGATCTTTAGGACTAGTATAAATAGAGATTGAGTTTGTACTTTAGGGGGACTTTGACACTTTTACTTTTACTCTTTGACACTTAGACATTTTTAGACTTTTTAGCACTTGTATTGGAAAACTCTTTTGGGTACTTCCGAGAGAGGACCCAGGGAGCTACTCTTGGTTCATCTTGGAACTTCTCTTCTTCATTTTCTTAATCTTCAAGCAATTACCTCTTCTTTATCATCTTTCTTTGCAATTTAGTTTAACTTTGATTGATGGCAATTGTTGTTGAAATTGGAGCTATGATTCACTAAACCCCTTTCATTAGGGGGAGGAGCTCTGTTGGTTGGAATGAATTGGTGAACCCATCTTCTCTTTCTCAATTTTGGTGGTTGATCTAAAGAGGGAACTCTTGCTCTTCAAAGATTCAACCACCATCGAGAGAGGGGTTAATCTATATGAATTATGTGGTGAATTTGATGAATGAGCCACATAATTCAGTTTAGAGTTCATCCTCTCATGATTTCCTCAATCAACATACCTTGGTTAGTATGTGAGATGTAACTCTCCTTGGTTGAGATTTTGGAAATTGTGTGGCTGGATTAAAATTGATCTTCATCTCTTCTCATGAACAATTAGATCACGAGAGTGGCAATTGGCTATGTTGAGAGAGATTGAATCACCAAGAGATTGGGATTCAATCACCCATTTGCCATGGATCTATACCCATGATTGAGGAGGATTTGACTAACATCAATTCATGAAAACTAACATCTCTAATCCCTAATGATCCTCTCTATCATTAATTCTCATTTCTCTTGCTCTAGCTATTTGATTACCCATTTCCCAATCCCTTTCTACATTCTGTCTATTTACTACTCTTGTTATTTACATTCTATTCATCTACTTCTTGCCATTTACTGTTATGCTCTTTAAATTTCTGCACCCTTTAATTTCTTGCCATTTACCTTTGATGTTATTTAATTTTCTTGCAATTTAAGTTTCCGTCATTTACTTGCACTTCATTTCTTTATTCTAGTTCTTTACATTCTTTGCCATTTAAATTCTTGCAATTATGTTCAAAAATCAAAATGCTCATGAAATCAAAACTATGTTTGCTTGACTAAATTTACCATTAACTAAAGTTGCTTAATCTTCCAATCTCCGTGGGATCGACCTCACTCTTTGTGAGTTTTATTACTTGATACGACCCGGTATACTTGCCGGTTGTACGTGAAATCTCATTTTTACGTATCAGGGGCATCGACTTCATGGGGCCATTCCCAAATTCTAATGATTTTCTCTACATTCTACTAGCCGTTGATTATGTATCCAAATGGGTGGAAGCGATACCCACCCGGACGGATGATGCTAATGTTGTTCTTGCTTTTGTGAGGAACAATATAATTTGTCGCTTTGGGTCACCAAGAGCAATCATAAGTGAGCAAGGTTCACACTTTTGCAACAAAAGAATGGAAGGACTCATGAAGAAGTATGGCATCATACATAAAGTTACCACGGCCTATCACCCCCAAACGAACGGCCAAGCTGAGGTTTCTAACCGAGAAATTAAGCATGTAATGGAAAGAATTGTGAATCCTAATAGAAAGGATTGGAGTGCCAAGCTTATCGACGCACTTTGGGCATACCGAACGGCATACAAAACACCGATTGGCATGAACCCCTTTCGGATGGTGTATGGTAAAGCATGCCACTTGCTGGTAGAAATTGAACACAAGGCATATTGGGCCATCAAGGAATGCAATCTGAATTTGGGTGGGGCTGGAATTGAGAGAAAGCTTCAATTGGCGGAGTTAGAATGTTTGAGATTAGAGGCCTATGACAATTCTAGGCTTTATAAGGAAAAGATGAAGGCTGTCCATGATAAAAACATTAGGAGAAGAGAATTTAGACCCGGTGAACTAGTCCTCCTTTACAACTCAAGGTTGAGGTTATTACCCGGAAAGCATAGATCAAGATGGGAAGGACCTTATCAAGTAGAGAAAGTAGAACCCTACGGAGTCTACCATTTGCACCATCCCTCAAGTCCGGATATTTTCAAGGTAAACGGGCACCGTCTCAAATTGTACCATGGTGAGCAAAGAAAGAACACCAAGGAGATTGAGGTATTCCTTTTGGAAGATGTACCTCTTGACAAGGAGCATTGAGCTAGTGGAAGTCCAACTTAAGGACGTTAAACAAAAGTGCTAGGTGGGAGACACCCCACCATGGTAAGATCTACCTTTTCACCCCATTTGTATATAGCCATTGAACTCTTCTTTTATTGCTCCTAGAAGTTTGCACTATGAACCACTTAAATGATAGAAAACACCTCATTTCTAGGTCTTTGATGAAGTTTTTAGGTGTTCTATTCAGCTTTTATCTAAGTACCTGCTAAAGTTGTGCATTCTTCATGAAAAAAAATAAAAAAAATAGACGCGTTAGGCCCCAGCATACCATCACGCATGCGTGCGCACACCATGCGCCTGTGCGTCCCTCCGCTACAAACAAAATAGACGCCACCGCACACAGGCCATTCCCGCGTCGATGATCCTGCCGTAACCTCTGGCATATTTTCCAAAGAGTTATGCCAAACCTCTGGCATCAAACTACTGCCGCGTGTGCGCATCTGCCGCGCGTGTGCCAACCTGATCAGCGTAGTCACCCACGCGTCCACACACTGTGCGTGCACGCGCCACCACCCCTGCAACCAACTTCTGATACATTCCCCAGAAAGTTGTGCAACTCTTGGGCTAGCATTGCACTACTGGCACAACCACACGCACGCGTGCGCACATCTGGCGCGCCCGCGTCCTTGCGGCTCCTCTTTCCTCCGCGCGAGCGCGCGTCGACCCGCGGCGTCAAAATATAAGACCACGCACTCACATTTCCCACCCCCATCTCTTCTACCATTCTCCATCCCTTTTTTTCCAACCCCTCTCTGCACTACTCCAACCACCGCCCAGCACCACTTCTGGCGACTAACTACCTCCGGCGGTCCCCACATTTTCTTTCTCATCTAACTCTCCACCTCCTTTCACTCCCTTCTCTCACTTACATCTCCATCTCCCTTCTTTCTCTCCCAAGGTACTCTAACCTACTCCCCCTTCTTGTTCTACTTCTCTCATCCCTTCCTTAGGTAGATGATTTGCTTTCTTTTAGGTAGCTTCTTTTCTTTTTAAGTTCTTCATTACTTAGTTGTCTTTGTTCTTCTTTTTACACTTCTTTATGGGTGTTGTGATCATGACTTCTTTTGCATTGGTGGATTCAATTATTTTGCATGATTTCTTTGCAATCGCAATGAATTATGATAACTAATGTTGCTTTGTGGGATGTTATATTGCCCTTCTCCACTTATTTGCTCACCACAAAATGAATGCACGCCAAGTGTTTGATGCAAAGCACACATGACCTTTTGAGCTCATTTTGAGTCAATACTTTTCAACTAAGTGCTTTTCTCACTAACTTGCATATTCTTAAGTGCATCGGGCATAACACTCCTTATATCTCACATTTTATTCACTCACTTGACTATGACTTGCTTTCCATCATGGACATTTGGGTGTACACTTCTCATGCCTCTTACTTGCATGCCTATACCGCCCTTATATCACATGCTAGTGATTTGCCTTGTTTACAAATGTTGTCTTAGTTACATGTTGCAGATGTCATGTAGTGAGGACACTTAAAGCATGAGGACATGCTACAATTCAAGTGTGGGGAGGTTGATAAACCCTATTTTTAGGGTTTATCCGGTATTGATTTCGAGGGTTTTATCAATGATTCTACACAATTTTCATATGAAAATACATGACTTTGTGTTCCTTTCTCAATTTTGCCTCATGGATGAAAACATGCTTCTTTTGCACTAAATTAGATATATTTCTAATCCTCATCTATGCCATTCGATGTCGTGACCCGTGTGTTAAGTGGTTTTAGAGTTTATAGGGCACAGATGACTTGGAGAAGAGAATGGAAGCATGTACAAAGGAAAGGAGCATGGGAAATTAAGCTTTGGAAACTTCAGCACCGATGCGTGTGCGCACATGGCGCGTCCGCGCAGGTCTACACCATTAAAGCCAAAGCTAGGAGCCAAGCTACGAGCCAGCGCATGTAGCGGCTAAGTCATGAGCCTCATGGACGCGTCCGCACAGATTACGCCTACGCGTGGATTGCAGTTTTTGCAGGGGCGCGCGCGTGCTGTGCGCGTACGCACTGGTGGTCACACAAGATTTTTTTTTAGAGAGCACGTGACCAGAGCGTGAAGACAGATAGAGACCCTATTTTGGGGAAGTGCATTGGAGGGAAAAGCTTAAAAGAGGCAAAGGGTTGAAGGGTTAAGGGACTTTTAGTTCAGTTTACATGTTCTTAGATATTTTCTTAGAGTTGATAACATTTTGGGTGGAGAGAGAGACTCCAACCTCTTTCTAGGGTTTCATTCTCCACATTCTCCACTACAATTCTCCTTTGATTTCTCTTGGTGAGATCAATTGTAATACACTTTTATTTTGATACAATTAGTAGATCTACTCTTCTCATATTCTCAATTAGTGTTCTTTGATCCTCTCACTTTGGATCTACCTTTTGCCTTTGTTACTTGGATTTGGAACTAGTGAATTGAGGTACTTTCATATCCATTACTTGTAATTGTTCAATTCTAGATAGTTGTGTGATTTAGATCTCTTCATTTCAATTCTTCATTCTAATTTCTTAATGCCTCTTATGAATGCTCATCATATGTTTGATAAAATGCCAACACTAGTTATGGAGTAAAAGTTTCTCACTTGGCTTAGGGTTTGGACCATTAGGAAAAGTTGAAGAGTGGATGTCCATTGTTGATTGAGAATTAAAGACTGCTAATTGGCTTGGAATGCACTAAAGCTAGATTCCCTTAGGGTGAAGCTAGGACTTGTGACTCAAACTAGTCACTTTCACTTGACTCTCCTCTATACTTAGAGGTTGACTAAGTGGAGCAAGACTTGATTGTCATCATCATTGAAGGAAACTATAGTGATAGAATTTCTAGTGCTATCCCTAGGCCAAGTCTTTTAATATTGATTGCTTGTCACCTAACCTTTGTTAGTTTGAATTAGTGCACCGACCTTCAACGATTACAACAAAAGCTTCCTAATCAATAACATGCATTCTCTAGCAATTCCAAGGGAGGACGACTCGAGAAGATTAATACTCTCGATTGTAGATTGGAGAATTGTTTGATGCGAGGTTTGAGTGTCGAGTAGACTATACTCACGATTGTATTCATTATTGAATTCTATATCGACATACAAAATCTCGTTTATCATCTGCCAGCTAAAGTGCCAGTACGCATTTTTACAAAAACGTTTCGAAAAAGATACATTTTCCAACTCAGAAAAATTTACTGAAATCAAATTTCACATTTATAATTTCAAATTAAAACTTCATAATTTTTAATCTATTCCAGGCACTAAAATTATTTTATCACAACGATTTTTTGTGAAAAATCCCGGTTCTTACAGTGTACATGAATTGGTTGTTTGCAACCATCTCAATGAGTTCTCTTGCTTTTGCAGGCGTTTTCTTCAAATGGAGTGATCCACCTACAGAGTTGTCCAATGATATTTTGGACATCTTAGAAAGACCATCATAGAAAATTCCTAGGATAGACCATTCTGAGAGCATGTTAGGAGGACACCTCCTAATCAGTTGCTTCTTTTTGTTTGAAGGTTTAAACTTCCACTTTTTCTTTTTTCTCTTCTTTCTATTAGGAAAAAATTTAGCCAAGAAAGCATTGACCACCTTTTCCCAAGAGTCTAGGCTCTCTTTAGGTTGAGAATCCAACCATATCTTAGCTCTGTCTCTTACAACAAAGGGAAAGAGCATAACTCTGTATACCTCAGGATCCACTCCATTGGTCTTAACAGTGTCACAGATTTGTAAGAATTCTAACAAGAATTGGTGTGGATCTTCCAATGAAAGTCCATAGAACTTGATATTCTATTGCAGAAAAGAGACTAATTGATGCTTAAGCTCAAAGTTGTCAGCTCTAATAGCAGGTACAAAGATACTTCTGCCGTAGAAATCAAATGTAGGCATGGTGAAGTTACAAAGGACCTTTCTTGCATCTTCTCCATTATTAGCATTGGCTGCCATGTCTTCAACTTCCTATTCAAAATTTCCTGAGAGATTTCTTCCGGAGTGTTGTGCTTTAACTTGTTGTAAGCTCCTCCTTAATGTCCTCTCAAGTTCAGGATCAAGATTAAAGAGAGGCTCTTTATCCCTGTTGCTAGTCATAAACAAGAAAAAGAAACCAAGAAAGAAGGAGAATGAGAGCTCCATGTTCAAGAACAGCGGACTCCCTGTGAAATGTGAAGAAGAAAGGAAGGAAGAATGAAGATAAAGAAGAGAGAAGAAGAAGAATTCGAAAATTAAAAGTAAAAGAGAAACAAGAATTAAAATATTTTTGTTTTTATTTTATTTATTTATTTAATTAGAAAATAGAGGCTAATTAATTAAAAAGATTTGAAAATTTAAATGATGAATTTTTTAAAATGAAGACAGAGATAGAAGGGAATTTTCAAAAATAGGAGAGAGAATAATTGGTTAAGAAGTTTTGAAAAAGAAGAAAGAGAAAACAAGTAACTAATTAAGAAAGATTTGAAAATAAGATAAGATAAAAGATTAGAAAATATTTGATTTTAAAAATATTTGAAAAAGTCAACAAGATAAGATAAGAATTGAAAAGATTTGAAAAATATTTAATCTTAAAAGTTAGAAAATAAGATAGAAAAGATTTTAAATTAAAGATAAGATAAGTTAGGTAAGAAAGATAAGATAAGGAAGTTAAGAAAAGATAAGTTTTAAATTAAAAAGATTTGAATTCAAAATAAAAAAAAGTTAGTTTCTAATTTTAAAAGAAAGATAAGATAAGAAAGAATTAAATTTTAAAAGAAAAGAATTGAAAAGAAGTTGAAAAAGATAAGATTTTGAAATTCTATTTTTGAAAAAGATTTGATTTTGAAATTTGAATTTTGAAATTTTAAATTTTAAATTTTGAAATTGAATTTTAAATTTTCAAAATTGAATTTTTAATTTGAAACAAGATAAGATAGAGATTTGAAAAAGATATGATTTTTGAAAAGATTTGATTTTGAAATTTGAAATTAAGATAAGATAAGGTAATAATTTGAAATTAAAATATGAATTTAATTTGAAATTTTCGAAAATTAATTAAAATAAAGATAGAAAAGATATGTTTTTTTTTTAATTTAATAAAGAAAGAGAAAAACATAAAAAAGACACGAAACTTAAAATTTTTATATCTAAAGACACCTAGTGTGGGAAAATTGCAAAGAAAAGCACAAAGAGACACCAAACTTAAAAATTTTAAAGTCAAAACAAGAAGAAAAAACCAAGAACACTTTGATGATTAGGAAGAACACCAAGAACAAAACTCAAAGAATTCAAAGAAAACAAGAACATGCAAAGGACACCAAACTTAAAGATATTGAAAACCAAAGACACAATTTGCAAAAATTATAAAGAAAAGACACAAGAAGACATCAAATTTAAAGATTGACACAAGATTCAAACAAAAGACACTATTTTTGAAAATTTTTAAAAAAGACTCAAGAAATTCAAAAATTCAACAAGAACAAAAACAAAAGACTCAAACCAAAAAAAAAAAGATTAACAAAGAAAAGAAAAGGTTTTTGAAAACAATTTTTGAAAGGAAAATAAAAGACTCAGACAAAATAGAACTAAACCTGTAAAGAAAAGGAATTTACCTAATCTAAGTAACAAGATAATCCGTCAGTTGTCCTAACTCAAACAATCTCCGGCAACGGCGTCAAAAATTTGGTGCACGAATTCCCAGACTTCTTACAACTGAACCAGCAAGTTCACTGGGTCGTCTAAGTAATACCTGAGCGAGTCAAGGTCGATCCCATGAGGAATGTGGTTTGAAGCAAGCTATAGTTATCTTGTAGATCTTAGTCAGGTGAATAGAAGAAGTAGGTATGTTGTTTAAAGCGCATAAAATTGGAATAAGATGGAATTACAATGTTTGATTATAACCAGTGATAAGAAGAGATGGTTAAGGCTTGGAGATGCTTTGTTCTTCTGGATAACTCTGTTTTTACTATCTTCTTCAACTGTGAATGATTTCTTTTCTGGCAGGATGTATATGATCAACGCCGGTTAAAAGGTCGCCAATGGTCCTCCAGATCAGAACCCCTACGGTTAGTGTGGAACCATTCTGATTGAGGGTGAATCTCCTTCAGTCCATTCTCCTTAATGATCCTACTCAAAATGCCATAGACAAGGTCAAATCTTCTGGATCAGAGAATGCTGCCCCTTTGGGTTCTATCCTCTATCACAAAGACTCTAATCTCCCCATACCTCGGCTGAACTGATGTTTCGAGAAGTCCTCAACGAAGTCATGAAAATGCATAATCAAGCTAGTGGTTCATCACTGTCTATTGAAAGATGCACTCTGATCCCATGTAGAATGAGATAACCTTATTCCAGTTCAATGCATTCATAATGATGAAGAACGAAGATACATCTTAGAATCGAGAATTAAACACGGATTGAATAGAAACAGTAACACTTTTATTGATCCATAAAACTCAGCGGAGCTCCTCCCCTCAACCTTGGAGGTTTAGAAACTCATACTGATAGAAAATACAATGTAAAATTCGAAATATGCTAAAAGAGATCCTAAACAAGTGTGATCTTCTCCTTTTAATACTAAACTAATGACTAAGGATTACATAAAAAAGGTAAAACAGTCTTTTAATGCTAAAATCCACTTCCAGGGCCCACTTGGTGAGTGTTTGGGCTGAGCTATGATGATATCCACGTGCTAGGAAGCCTCTAGGGGGTTGAACGCTGGCTAGGTGGTCCTTTATGGGCGTTGCATGCCGGTCTTTTCTACTTTGGGCTCTGGACGCTAGAATAGGATAGAAGGTTAGTGTTGGACGCCAGTTTTGGGCCTTCAATTCTGAAGCAAAGTGTGAACAATTATATATTTCTGGAAAGCTCTGAAAGTTAGCTTTACATAGCCGTTGAGAACGCTCCCTTTGTACTTCTGTAGCTCTAGAAAAGCACTTTCGAGTGTAAGGAGGTCAGATCCGGACAACATCTGCAGTGCTTTCTCTGCCTCTGAAACAGACTTTTGCTCCAGCTCCTTAATTTGAGTGAGAAAATACCTGAAATTGCATAAAAACACACAAACTCAAAGTAGAATCCAAAAATGCGAATTTTACACTAAAACTGACGAAAACTAAATAAAACTTAAACAAAACATACTAAAAGCTATATGAAAATGATTCCAAAAAGCGTATAAAATATCCGCTCATCAGTAACCCACAGTCAACGAGATTATATGTCACATATCCAAAGTCACCCAGGCACGCTCTTGGAATCCACAGTGCATTCTCTAGCTTGTGGTTCAATGCTATCTGGGCAGGACTCACATGGAACCTATATAGAACAAGGATGATTGTCACGGGTCATCTGCAATTCATGAGATGAAGAACGAAAATGCACAAGAGAATGGAATCAATCGTGTATTGAAATAAAACAGTAATGTTAATAATCCATGGGAATTAGTAGAGCTCTTAACCCTAACTTATGAGGGTTAGTTGCTCATGCTTTTACAGAAAGTAAAACGTGTAAAGGTAAAAGTGAGGCAGAAGATCCTAAACATAGGTGATTGATAAATCCACATTTCATGGCATTTATTTGCTCTAATTCGGTGGATTTTATCAACTTTTCTTACATTTATTCAATGAAATAGCTTACTTTTGTAAATTCTCCATAAATTGTGCTCAAAAGTGAAAACATGCTTTTTAGGCCCTTAATTGCTAAATTTTACTTACTTTAATTCCATTTCATGCCTTGATGTGTTTGTTGAATGATTTCAGGCTTGTAAGGCAAGGATTGGATTGAAGGAATGAAGAAAAAGCATGTAAAAGTGGAGAATTCATGAAGAAATGGAGTTGGGAGCTTTTCAGCAAGTATGCATGCATACGCACCAGTGAGAGTCAGCAAATGTGCATGCGCACAACCTTATGTGCGTACGCACAAGCGGAAAAATAGAAAGTATGCGCTCGCACACATCTGTGCGTACACACAGGTCCCAGTACGTGAGCTCATTAATACAACTCGCTGGCAGCGAATTTTGGGCCTCTAAAACCCAATCCAACTCATTTCTGAAGCTATTTCAACATTAATTCAAGAGGAGGAAACGGGGGAGCAATAAGGGTTAGATTCTCCATGTTTTTTTCTTAGTTTTCTAGAGAGAGAAACTCTCCCTTCTCTCTAGAATTTTGGTTTTCTTAGTTTTATTTTCTTTAATTTCAGTCTTTAATTATTGTTTTTAATGTAGTTTCATTTATGTTTTCATGCTTTATTGTCTTAATTCTCTTAGTTCTTCTTCATAATTTCTCTTTTATGTCACTTTTTATGTTATGAACACTCTTGTCGATTTTAATTTCATTTAATACAAATTTATGTTTCCATGTTATTATTGCTTTCTCTAGTTGTTATTATTAATTTCTTGCATTTGGTAGTTTAGATTTTATTATTATTGCAATTTAATATGCTTTTATTTTCATGTACACCAAGTGTTTGATAAAAATGCTTGGCTTAGTTTTTGCTTAGTTTTTCCTCACTCTTAGCTTGGAATTGAGGACTTTGGTGACCCTTGAGTCATTGATGTCCATTCTTTATTGATATATTAGAGTACTTAGTTGATTTGGTTTCCACTAATTCTAAGTCTTCCATTAATAGAGTTGACTAGGACTTTTAGATTGAAATAAATTGTCCCTATTTGACTTATCCTCAATGTTAAGGTTAACTAAGTAGGATTAACCCTTCATAATCATCATATGTTTGTGGTCAATGGCTAGGATAGGTAACCTTAACTCTCAATCCATGCCAAGAAGTTCCTTAGCATTTGAATTTCCCTTTCCTTTTGATTAATTTGCTTTCATTTAATTGCTCTGATATTTAGTTATTGTTTGCTTATTTACTTTCTTGCTATTTACATTACTTGCTTCTCTTTCAATCAAAACTCTTTTTTCCTTCCATAGCCAATAATTGATCACTTCATTTGCAACTCCTAGAGAAGACGACCCGGGACTTAAAACTCCCGGTTATTTTGGTTTGAATTATGACAAATTCTTTGATTTAAACTTTGATTATGAGAGTTTATTATTGTTTTGGACTATTCTATTAATGAAGTGATTCTTATTTTGATTAATTCTAAACCGACAATAACTCTCATCTATTAAGTTTTTGGCGCCATTGCCGGGGAGTTGCGATGTGTGCTATTTATTTGCTATTGTAAATATGTTAATATGTAAATATTTTGCTTCTTTTTGGTTGTTTGCTTGATTTTGTTAGTTGTTAGGAGTTTGTTTTAGTTTCTCTTATTAGCTTTTGTTTTTTTATTTTCCCTTTGCTCTATGAATTCTCACCCTTTTGGCTTGGAGTTTGGTTGTTATGATGTTGTTGGAAGTAAAAACCTCAATGATGGAATGCATCATGAATTGTTGAATCAATTGAGTGAGAAGCTATATGCTTCTAGGTAACCTTCTTGGCAAGAACCTCCTTCAAATCCTTATAGTTGCTATCCACTTCTTGATGCATACTAATACTGATCAAACCATCAACACTATGATCAATCTTACTTATAAGCCACATCTCACTATTACCAAACACCTCCAAATAAATGAGCCTACCCTATATCCACCATACCAACAACCCTATGTACCTAATGAGCAACCTTAGATACCATACTTAGATCTACCACAATTTCAACACCAATACTCCACACCACCTCAATACTCTCATCAATACCAACCACCTTCAACATATGAGGACCCTCTCCCACATGATGAACCTTCTTTTCCCCTACAACCTTCAACGGAGGAAGCATTCCAATTCTTCCTTCAAGAGCAAGAAGAGTACCAAAAGAGGCAAGACAACATCATGGCTACCTTAGTCGGGGCCCTATCCCACTTAACCTCACTATACTCTTCCAACAATTCAAGCACTTCCATGGATGAAAGTGAAGAACCAACTCCAATTGAAGCATGTGGATTGGAAGAGAGCTTGGAACTATAAGGGAAAGAAGAGGAATTGGAGCATAAGTTGCAAGAGGAGGAGGTTGAGATCAAGGAGCAAGTTGAAGTGGTTGAAGAATTTGAAGAACTTGGGCAAGGAAACAAGCTTGGCAAGCTTGGCAAGCTTGTCAAGAGGTGGAGATCATACAAGAATCACTATCACCTCCTATATTTTAGCGGGTAACATCCTTAACCTTGAGCTTCATTATTCCAATTGAATATGGTTTGATTGAAAATGATAGTCAACTTAGGAATATTTGTGGATTGAAAAATAAAGGAAAATTAGATAGTGGTTGGAAACATGATCCTAGGTTCATAGAAGTTGAATCTTTAAAATTTTGCTTGAATGGTTGCTGTAATTCTCAATTGGAAGGATTGTTTGGATGCTTGAGTGAGAGTTCAAGATGCTTGCCACCCGGATGGAATGACATGGATCAACAAGAAGATCGGGTGCGCAAGATTTGGGATCCCGGAGGCCATTGGAGATGCAAACATTGGTGGGGATTAAGGACAATAAATAAAAGTGCTAGGTGGGAGACACCTTACCATGGTAACACCTTTCTAACCCTCTCTTTGTATCTAGTTTTAATTTCAAGCTTAGTTAAGTTGAATTTTAGCTTGGATAATGTAGTTGTGCAATGTTGGATGTTTTGGGGTTGAAACCCTTTTGTTGAGCTCAAGTTTGGTGGCTTAGAGCTCTAAAAAATTTTGAAAAAAACAGAGCATGTGCGTGCACACACACCTGTGCGTACGCACACCCACCCCAATTTCTGCACTTGTGCGCACGCAGCCTGCTGTGCATACGCACACCCCTTTTGTATTTTGCGCTCTGTGCGTGCACACCTATTTGTGCGTACGCACAAACCTTCGTTTCGCGTTGCGCACGCACACCAGCTTATATTCCTTCTGCTGGGAGCATTTGCACGCCTTGTGCGTCCGTATTCCCCTTCTTTTTTCCCCTTGTGCGTACGGAAAGATGTCAAATTTTGAACTTTCATTTTCTCGGAAAAAAACCTCTTCGTGTGCGTACGCACACATGTGTGCACTCGCACACACCAAATTTCACCTTCTGCCCAGAGCGCTCGCACACTCTTGTGCCTGCACACACCCCAATTTTACAGCTTTTGTGCGTACACACGGCCCTATGTGCGTACGCACGACTCTGTTTTCACACCACCTTACTTCTCTTCTTTTCTTTTCTCTATCTCTTCTTTTATTTTCTCTTATCCTTTCTTCTTTCCCTCCTCAAATCACCATCCATCACTATCATTCACCACCTACCATACTCACCTTTAGTTAGTTAGTTAGTTAGTTCATTAGTTTAATTTTATTTTTTGGTGCTAAGTGTTGGATGATTGAGTTGATTTGTTGATTCTCTGAGAGATTGCTACTGAATTATTGATATTTGTATTGCTAAATATTATTAAGGTCATACTTTGTTGCTTGGTATTGAGTTTTGAATGTTGAATGTTTGTACATACCAAGTACTTATGACATTGCCTTCATGAATATTGTTGGATTTCTAAATTGCATGTTTTGGCCACCATGTAATTTGATTTCATTATCTATAGTTAGGCGATTTATTCTTAGTTGATGCATTTTTTTAGGTGATACTTTTTATGATAGATTTTTATTTAAGTCATCTAGTTGGTGCATTGAAATGAAGGAATTGTGAAATTGAATCATAAGCATACCTAGTGACATTTTTTGAGCTTTTTAAGCTTTCTGGACTATGCTTGCCATGTTTTCCACTTCATGGAAATTAGATGTTGCAAACAAACTTTCTTCTATCGTCTATTTCACAATTACTGGATTCTTCCTTGAATACTTTTATGCTCCTTTATTGCTTGTTTGTTTATCTTAACCTACAAGTTTCTTTTTTAAAGTATTTCAAGCACACTAGAATGAGTGAAGTGCATGTTCTTTTATATAATTGTGAAATAGCTTTCCATGCTACTGTGTCTGTTCTAAACCCCGCAACTTAGAATTCACACACTTGTTTCCTTCATGTCACAATCCTATTTACTCACTCATTTTAGTGATTCATCACCTCTTTCCGACAATCTATGCTTCCTTGTTTTTTGCATTTACTCGTCTTACAGTGTTATTCCCTAGTTTTCATGAATGATTCATCGTGAGCAACAAGGGAAGCAGAGGAAGAGTACGCAGTAGCCGATTGATCCACCCGTTGAAGGCGGCAATCTGACGTCACCATACCCCCTTTTTGCTGGTCTTTGCATGCACCGAGGACGGTACAAATCCTTAAGTGTGGGGAGGTCATCCCCGATCGGCAATCTTTCGTGACATACTCTAATCCCAAACACTTGCATAGTTTATTTTTCTTAGTTTGTATATATTTTAGATCTTCAATTGCATTCTTCTTAGTTTATTGCATCTCTTTGCATACATATAATAAGCTTAGTTAAAATGATAAAATTTTTCCACGAAATTTATCTATAGGGCATAGATATCCTAATTGATTTGAGTCGGTATTTGTTGTATTAAAACTTGCTTGAAATATATTGTGGAACATGTTTTTGAGCTAAGAACACATAAGCATGTAAGTTTTGAGCCTCATTGTGTGGTTACATCATATAACCACTATTTTCATTCTTGTGTGTGTTATTCTCTTATTATGATTGCATTCTTTGATTTGTTTGATTCTTTATGTCCATTGTTTGATGTATATATGCATTTACATGATTGAGACCTTCATTTCAAATAGCTCACTTACCCAAATTGCCTACCCTTTTTTTCTTCCTTTGTTAACCAACTTTGAGCCTGTTTTAATCCCCTTTTATTCTTAATTTTAACACATTATTACCCCTAAGTGAAAAATAATAAATGTCCTTCATTTGGATCCTTGATTAGATTAGGCTAGTGAGAGTGTGTATCATCTAAATGTGGGGAAGTTTGGGAATAATGGTTGAGATAAAAGTGTATCTTGTAGCTTTGTTGAAGATCTTGGGAATTTGGCACATACTGATGCATTAAATGGTTAAACTATATGCACTGATACTCTTGTACATATTTTAGTTTGAAAAAAAAAAGAAAAGAAAGAAAAAAATTTTGAAAAAGAAAAAAAGAAAAAAGAAAGCAATAAAAAGGAGACAAAATGCCCCAAAGGAAAGTAATAAGAACAATGCATATGAGATGCGAATTGAAAAGAATGCATGAGTGTGTGAAAAAGTAAAGAATGGGTAGTTAGGTTTGTTTTGAGTTGTATAGGTTGTTATATATGTGACAAACCCCAATTTGACGGTTTATCTTGTATTGAATTTAGGGGATTTTATCACCTTTTACCCACATTTATTCAATGAAATAGCATGGTTTTGTATATTCTCCTTTAATTGTGCTTAAGAGTGAAAACATGCTTTTTAGGTCTTAAAATAGCTAAATTTAATTCTCCTTGATTCCATTAGATGCCTTGATATGTTTGCTAAGTGATTTCAGATTTAGAAGGCAAAGATTGGATCAAGGGAATGAAGAAAGAAGCATGAAAAGGTGGAGAACTCATGAAGAAATGAAAGAACTGGAAAGCTGTCAAGCCGACCTCTTCGCACTTAAACGACCATAACTTGAGCTACAGAGGTCCAAATGATGCGGTTCTAGTTGGGTTAGAAAGCTAACATCTGGGGCTTCGAAATGATATAAGATTTGCCATAGTTGCCACACGTATGGTGGCGCGCACGCGCATAGTACGCGCACGCGACGTTGCTGCCACCTAGTCCACTTAAAGCAAAACGTGGCCAGCGATTTTAGAAGCCTTGTGGGCCCAATCCAACTCATTTCTGATGCTATTTAAGCCAAGGATTGAAGAGGAATCAACTGAACTTTTAACCATTAGTTTAGTTTAGTAGTTAGAGTAAGTTTCTAGAGAGAGAATCTCTCTCTTCTCTCTAGAATTGGGATTAGGATTAGGTTTAGTTCTTAGATCTAGATTTTAATCTTTGCTTTCTTCTACTTCTACATCTCAATTCCTTGTAGTTACATTCATTCTTCTTCCATTCTTTTATTGCAATTTCCTTTATGTTGTTCTTGTATTTTGTTGTAGATCTAGTATTGTTCCTTCTACATTCTTCCAATTCAATAAGAGGTAATTCATAATAAATGTGTCTTCTTTGCTTTTCTATTGTTGATCTCTTATTTTTGTAGTTGTGGATTCCTTTAATTCTTACATTTAATAATGTTTACTTCTATTGCACTCTATGTGTTTGTTGAAATGCCTCTTCTAGATATAGTATAGATTTTTGTTCCTCTTGGCCTAGGTAGAGTAATTAGTGACACTTGAGTTATCTAATTCCTTTGTTGATTGATAATTGGAGAGATTGCTAATTGGTTTGGAGTGCACTAAAGCTAGTCTTTCCTTGGGAGTTGGCTAGGACTTGTGGCTCAAGTCAATTCATCCACTTGACTTTCCTTTCTTTAGTAAGGGTTAACTAAGTGGTAGCAATGAACAATTCTCATCACAATTGAGAAGGATAACTAGGATAGAACTTCTAATTTTCATACCTTGTCAAGAGCCTTTTATAGTTGTTAGTTTACTTTCTTGCCATTTATCTTTCATGCTTCATATCAAAACCCAAAATAACTCACAACCAATAACAAGACACTCTATTGTAATTCCTAGGGAGAACGACCCGAGGTTTCAATACTTCGGTTTATAAATTTAGGGGTTTGTTACTTGTGACAAATAATCTTTTGTATGAAAGGATCATTGTTTGGTTTAGAAACTATACTTTACAACGAGATTTCATTTGAAAGATTCTTAACCGTCAAAAATCTAATCATCAAAATGGCGCCGTTGCCGGGGAATTGCAATGGTGTTGTGTTATTGGTTATTGTATATATGTGAATATTGTGAATAGCTTAATTTTTGGATTGCTTGCTAGTTTTTGCTAGTCTTAGTATTTTGTTTCATTATTTCTTATTAGTTTTTGTTCCTTATTTTCTCTTTCCATCATGAATTCTCATTTTGGCTATGAGTGTGATTACAACTATGTTGTAGGTAATGAGAACTTCAATGAAGAGATGCATCAAGGATGGGACAATCAAAGGTGGGAGGAGCCATATGCATATGATCAATCTTCATGGCAACAACCTCCACCAATGCACTATGAAGAAGAGCCATTCTATGATGCATATCAATCCAATGGCTATGGTGAATCTCCTTGTGATTTTCAAGAACCACCACCATATGCTTATGAATCATATCCTCAACATAGCCCTCAACCACACTCACAAGCCCATTTTCACCAACCACCTTCATATGACCCTAACCCATATCCATCCTACCAACAACCATATGAGCCATATGAACCACACATAGAGCTACCACCATTCCAACATCAATCTTTTCAAGAGCCACCTCTTCCACATTATTACCAAGATGAACCACCTCCAATAAATGAAAATTTTCAACCACAAGATGAATACTACTTTCCACCACAACCTCCCATAGAAGAATACTCATATCCATTGATCCAAGAGCCACATGATCCTAATCACATTATCCAAGAGGAACAAGAGTCAAGGGATCATCTCAAGGAAACATTGGATCAACTTCAAGCAACCATGGAGTGTGTTGTGCAACAAGTGGAAAGAGTGGAAAATATTGAACCACCACAACTCTACCAAGAAGAACCACCTTCCTATTATGAACCCTTCTCCCAAAATGATGAACCCTTCTACCCACCCCAATCTCTAATGGATGAAACTCTTGGTGTTCTTGTTCAAGGCCAAGAAGAGATGAAAAGGGATATGCAAAATTTTATGGCCGCCTTGGATGCGGTAACAAATCAATTAGCCTCCCAATGCTTGAACACTCAAGGAACTCCCATGGTTACATGTGGAGAATCAAATGAAGAACATAGCATGAAGGAGAGATTGGAAACTCCGGTGGGAAATGAAGGAAGTTGCTTTGTATTGGAACAATTGGAGGAAGCTTTAATTGTGGAAGACAAGGAAGAAGTGGTAGAAGACTTAGGAGATGCGGAGCTTCCATGGGAACATAGAGTTGAAGAAAACCCCTCCAAGATGATTGAAATTGATGCTAGGGAGTAAAGTGCACACCTTCCAAGGCATATTCCATATGGAGACTTAGAATGGATAGAGCAAGAATTGAGTTCCCATGGCAATAAAGAACAAGCATCAAGTCTTAGTGGTGAAGAATTCTTTGAGCATGAAGAACCTTCTCCTAGTGCATTAGAAAGCGTTGAGGAGGTAAATTTTTCTCACCCTCCCTATTATGATTTGAGTAAAGGAAAAGGTTTAGATAAAATTGTTGAACAAAGGATTGAGATCAAGAGATCTTGTGAAGAGGTGGAAGTCCCTAGAAATAGAAGAACGAGGGTTGGCTATGCTTTGTCAAGATCGTTGGAAGCATCTTTGCCTAGGTTGTCATCTAATCCTTCACTTGAGTGGGTGAAATTCATTTCTATTAGCTTTATTATACCACTTGAATATGGTTTGCTTGAAACGAATGGCCAACTTAGGGAAGTTTGTGGGATGAAGCGTAAGCGGAAAAGGTTTTGTGGTGGGCGTTGCAAATCAAGGCTCATTATGGTCGATGCATCAAATATGAGATATAAAGGATGGAGTAGTGCTCAAATAGATGGGTCTAGAAGGATTGTTGGGCACTTTATAGAGAATTCACCCTACTCACCACCCGGTTGGACTAATAATGATGATCAACCTCAAGACGGGTGTGAAAATAAAGTGTGGGACCCCAGATCACAAGAAGAGGATCAACTTTGGGAGCCCCAAGCTTGTGAAGAACTCCGTCAACACTTGGCTCAACCCATAGGAAATCTTGGGGCACAATGGAGAACCAAGCATTGGTGGGAGTTCCAAGATGAATACAAGCACAAGCCACCTTGATGAGGAGCTCCCCATAAGTCCAACTTAAGGACAATAAACAAAAGTGCTAGGTGGGAGACACCCCACCATGGTAACATCTTTTCATTTTCTTTCTTTGTACATATTGGTAGAATTAGTTTAATTTCTTGTTTTTATTGTTTTATCAAGTTTAGTTAGTAGTATAGTATGTTGAATAAGGTTCTAGGGCGTTTTGGTAGCTGTTTGGAGGATTGAAAGGCTTGGATTGGAGTAAGAACTTAGAAAAATATTTTTTGAAAAACAGAACACCATCCACGCGTGCGCGCACCTAACGTGTACGCGCACCTGAGCACTTTTCGACCACCCACGCGGTCGCGCACTGTACGCGTACGCGTGGATGCAAAAAAATTCGACTCCAGCCAAAAACCCGAGAGTTAGGCCTGCACTGTGCGAACACTGGGCCTAAGGCATAAGTCTATGCACGCGTGCGCGCACTTGGCGCGTACGCGCACATGATCTTAAATTGGCAATGCACGCGCACGCACACTGTGCGCGCGCGCGTCGATTGAACGATCCACACTTCTGGTACTTTTACCCGAGAGTTGTGCCAGACTTGGGCCGACATTATGCCTTCGGGGGCGCGTACGTGTCCTTCAACCAATATGCACATCGATGCGTAAGCACGCATGACGCGCACGCGTCGGTAAAAAAAATGAGTTTTTTTTCTCCCCTTCCATTTTCTTTTGCTTAGCACATTCGTATACTTCTACTCTTCCCATTTTCATTTAGTTTTTGTAGCATGTTTTCGTTTTTTTTTAGTCATTTTAATAATGGTGTTGCATCTTCCTACTCAATTGTTGAGGATTCATTGCATTACTTTGGTGCTTCTTGACTTGTTTCATATTGTTGGGTGATGTTTCTCTTCAAATCAATGCCCAATCTTTTATGCACTTGTGTTCTTTGTGCATTGACATGACCTTATATTGTCTTTCATGGCCCACTCTCTCTTGTTCGCGCTTGATGCTCATCATGCTCTTCATGCTTTAACCTTACTCTTGCATCAAGTATCATTGATATGCCATTTTCTCTTATTGTTTCCTCCTCTACATGTTGTAGCTACCATGTAGTAGAGGACCATACTCCTACTTGGCATTAACCCCCGCCTATGTTCTATTTGCTTTGATATCTTTGTCATAGGCTTAATATTCCTTTCCTTTTCTATCCTTTTAGGTTGGCCACCAAGGAGGGAGAAAGGGAAAGCTTCTAAACGGGGCAACAAACAAGTCATCCGCACAACCTTTTGAAGGAGCTCATCAATTATAGCAACCCATCCACCTTGCTCTTCTTTGCATGCACCGAGGACGGTGCAATCTTCAAGTGTGGGGAGGTCATCCGACCGATCTCCATGGGTAACAATTTCCTTTTCAACACCAAATTTTTATTTTCTTTGTTAGATTAGCTATTGCATTGCATGATAGGTTGCATGTTAGTTAGAATTTGTACATATTTTTACCACTTCTTTTTATTAGGACTACTTGGTTAGGATGATGATTTCTTTCCCAAGAAACCATTTTAGGGCAACCTACCAATTTGAAAAAATATACTTTGTTGAAGTTGCTTGAAAGAATGTATTTTGGAACATGGTTTTTGAGCTAAGAACACAAGCAAGTGAGATTTGAGCCTAATGATGTGGTTACATCTTATAACCACCTATTTTTCCTTCTTGTGTGCATTATTCTCTTCCTATGAGTGTAATCATCGATTTGTTTGATTTTTTATGTCCATTATTTTGTGTATTCATGCATTTATATGATTGAGGCCATCATTCCATTAGCTCACTTACCCAAATGGCCTTACCTTTTATCTTCCTTTGTTAGCCAACTTTGAGCCTACGCTTAACCCACTTATTCTTATTTTAGCACATTACAAGCCTTAAAGCGGAAAACAATGAATGTCCTTTATTTGGATCTTTGATTGGCTTAGGCTAGTGAGTGTGAGTGTCATCCAAGAGTGGGAAAACTTTGGGACATTGGTTGGGATAAAAGGGTGTTTGTGTTTTGTATTTTTATATTAGGGAATTGGTACATACTCATGTATTGATTAAATGTATAGACCTTATGCATTGATGTTCTTGTGTATAGTTTGAAAGAAAAAGAAATAAAAGTGAAAAAGAAAAAAAGAAAAGAAAAGAAAAAAATGTATATAGAAAAAGAAAGAAAAAAAATAAGAGTAATAAAGGGGACAAAATGCCCCAAAGTGAAGCTCAATAAAAATCAATGCATAAGTGTTGTGAAATGAAAAGAAAATGCATGAGTATGTGAAAAAGTGAGGAATGGGTAGTTAGATTAGTACTTAATTGCATAGGTCATTATATAGGTTAGGTGGGAAAGTTTCAGTTAATCAAAGATTCAAATCCTAAGTCCACTAGCCAAATATGACCCTACCTTAACCCTAGCCCCATTACAACCTAAGGAAAAGACCTCATGATAATTGTATGCGTGCATTGAATAATTGTTGATTGTTAGATGAAAAACAAATCTTGGGAAGCATGATTAGGGGAGAATTGAGTGAATCAACCCCAAACACCGAGTGACTAGAGTGCAAACACTTCCGGTGAGGGTTCGATGCTCAATTCCTTGATTCCCGGCTTTCAAGAGCGTTCTTCTTGCAAGTCTATTTGAACTTCAATTTTTATATTTGAATTGGTAGGATTCATGAATCGTTATATGATCTTGACCCTACTTGTGCATGAATGACTTGGAGGATTGATTTATTTTTAACCAAGTAGGTACAACCATTTTGCATCTAGTTGCATTCATGTAGATAGGATGCATATAGATAGGTTACATTGAATAAATGTTGATGCCCTTTGCTTTCTCTTGGCTTAAGCATGAGGACATGCTTGGTTTAAGTGTGGGGAGGTTGACAAACCCCAATTTGACGGTTTATCTTGTATTGAATTTAGGGGATTTTATCACCTTTTACCCACATTTATTCAATGAAATAGCATGGTTTTGTATATTCTCCTTTGATTGTGCTTAAGAGTGAAAACATGCTTTTTAGGTCTTAAAATAGCTAAATTTAATTCTCCTTGATTCCATTAGATGCCTTGATATGTTTGCTAAGTGATTTCAGATTTAGAAGGCAAAGATTGGATCAAGGGAATGAAGAAAGAAGCATGAAAAGGTGGAGAACTCATAAAGAAATGAAAGAACTGGAAAGCTGTCAAGCCGACCTCTTCACACTTAAACGACCATAACTTGAGCTACATGGGTCCAAATGATGCGGTTCCAGTTGGGTTAGAAAGCTAACATCCGGGGCTTCGAAACAATATAAGATTTGCCATAGTTGCCACACGTATGGTGGCGCGCACGCGCCGTTGCTGCCACCTAGTCCACTTAAAGCAAAACGTGGCCAGCGATTTTAGAAGCCTTGTGGGCCCAATCCAACTCATTTCTGATGCTATTTAAGCCAAGGAATTAAGAGGAATCAACTGAACTTTTAACCATTAGTTTAGTTTAGTAGTTAGAGTTAGTTTCTAGAGAGAGAAGCTCTCTCTTCTCTCTAGAATTAGGATTAGGATTAGGTTTAGTTCTTAGATCTAGATTTTAATCTTTGCTTTCTTCTACTTCTACATCTCAATTCCTTGTAGTTACATTCATTCTTCTTCCATTCTTTTATTGCAATTTCCTTTATGTTGTTCTTGTATTTTGTTGTAGATCTAGTATTGTTCCTTCTACATTCTTCCAATTCAATAAGAGGTAATTCATAATAAATGTGTCTTCTTTGCTTTTCTATTGTTGATCTCTTATTTTTGTAGTTGTAGATTCCTTTAATTCTTGCATTTAATAATGTTTACTTCTATTGCACTCTATGTGTTTGTTGAAATGCCTCTTCTAGATATAGTATAGATTTTTGTTCCTCTTGGCCTAGGTAGAGTAATTAGTGACACTTGAGTTATCTAATTCCTTTGTTGATTGATAATTGGAGAGATTGCTAATTGGTTTGGAGTGCACTAAAGCTAGTCTTTCCTTGGGAGTTGGCTAGGACTTGTGGCTCAAGTCAATTCATCCACTTGACTTTCCTTTCTTTAGTAAGGGTTAACTAAGTGGTAGCAATGAACAATTCTCATCACAATTGAGAAGGATAACTAGGATAGAACTTCTAATTTTCATACCTTGCCAAGAGCCTTTTATAGTTGTTAGTTTACTTTCTTGCCATTTATCTTTCATGCTTCATATCAAAACCCCAAAATAACTCACAACCAATAACAAGACACTCTATTGTAATTCCTAGGGAGAACGACCCGAGGTTTCAATACTTCGGTTTATAAATTTAGGGGTTTGTTACTTGTGACAAATAATCTTTTGTATGAAAGGATCATTGTTTAGTTTAGAAACTATACTTTACAACGAGATTTCATTTGAAAAATTCTAAACCGTCAAATATATTGAATGATACTTGTATGCATATATTGAATGATTTTTATTTGTTAGATGATGAACAAATCTTAGAAAGCTAGATTAGAGGAGAATTGAGTGAATCAACCCTAAACACTTGAGCGATTAGAGTGTATACACATTCGGTGAGGGGTTCGATTGCTCAAATTCTATGTTTCCACCTTTGATTATCTCCTTTCTTGCAAGTTGTTAACTCTAATCAATTGTGGATTTGACTTGATTGAAATTGCTTTAACACTTATATTATATAAATATTCTTGGAAATTGATTCATTTTGACTAAGTGGTTGCATTCATTTAGATAGATTGCATATAGGTAGTTTCCGTGCATTGAATAAATGTAATACCCCTTGTTTCTTTCTTGAGTTTAGCATTAGGACATGCTACTATTTAAGTGTGGGGATGTGATAAATCCACATTTCATGGTATTTATTTGCTCTAATTGGGTGGATTTTATCAACTTTTCTTACACTTATTCAATAAAATAGCTTGCTTTTGTAAATTCTCCATAAATTGTGCTTAAAAGTGAAAACATGTTTTTAGGCCCTTAATTGCTAAATTTTATTTAATTTAATTCCATTTGATGCCTTGATGTGTTTTTTGAGTGATTTCAGGCTTGTAAGGCAAAGATTGGATTGAAGGAATGAAGAAAAAGCATGTAAAAGTGTAGAATTCATGAAGAAATGGAGTTGGGAGTTTTCAGAAAGTGTGTGCACGCACAAGTATGCGTGCGTACACACAAGTGAGAGTTAGCAAGTGTGCGTGCGCACAACCTTGTGTGCGTGCGCACAACCTTATGTGCGTACGCACAAGTCACAGCACGTGACCTCATTAATGCAATTCACTAGCAGTGAATTTTGGGCCTCCAAAACCCAATCCAACTCATTTCTGAAGCTTTTTCAGCCCTAATTCAAGAGGAGGCAAGGGGGGAGCAATGAAGGTTATATTTTCCATGTTTTTGTCTTAGTTTTCTAGTGAGAGAAGCTCCCCCTTCTCTCTAGAAATTAGGTTTTTGTAGTTTAATTTTCTTTCATTTCAGTCTTTAATTCTTATTTTAATGTAGTTTCATTTATGTTTTCATGCTTTATTGTCTTAATTCTCTTAGTTCTTCATAATTTCTCTTTTATGTCATTTTTTTGTTATGAACACTCTTGTCATTTTAATTTCATTTTATTACTTTCTTTCATAATTTCTCTTTCATGCATTTGGTACTTTAGATTTTATTATTATTACAATTTAATATGCTTTTATTTTCATGTACACCAAGTGTTTGAAAAAAATGCTTGGCTTAGTTTTTGCTTAGTTTTTCCTCACTCTTGGCTTGAAATTGAGGACTTTGGTGACCATTGAGTCATTGATATCCATTCTTGATTGATAAATTAAAGTAGTTAGTTGATTTGGTTTCCACTAACTCTAAGTCTTCCATTAAAAAAGTTGACTAGGACTTGTGGATTGAAATCAATTATGCCTATTTGACTTATCCTCGATGTTAGGGTTAACTAAGTAGGATTAACACTTCATAATCATCATATGTTTGTGGTCAATGGCTAGGATAGGTTCCTTAGCATTTGAATTTCCCTTTTCTTTTAATTAATTGCCTTGCATTTAATTGCTTTGATATTATTTATTGCTTTCTTATTTACTTTCTTGCTATTTTCATTACTTGCTTCTCTTGCAATGAAAACCCCTTTTTCATTCCACAGCCAATAATTGATCACTTCATTTGTAACTCCTAGGGAAGACAACCCAGCACTTAAAACTCTTGGTTATTTTAGTTTGAATTATGACAAATTCTTTGATTTAAACTTTGATTGTGAGAGTTCATTGTTGGTTTCTCCTATATATACTAATCTATTAACTAAGAAATACAAAACTATGATAGAATAGACTGGAGGTGTGAAATCCATCCTTGGGCCCACTTAGGTTGAGTGCTTGGGCAGAGCTTGGCATCTAACTTTAAGGAATAGGCGTTGAACGCCCATTAGAGGGTGATTGGAGCTGCCTTATGTCTTGGTGTGCGTTGAACATCCAAAACGGGGGCCATTGGCGTTCAACTCCAGCTTTGGGTCTCCTTTGGGGAGTTGAACACGAGCCAGGGGGTAGCTCCTTGGCGTTCAACACCCAGTATAGGCAGGCTCCTTCTGTAACCTCATCAAGAGTTTGCCTCTCTCAACATTAGAGAGGTTTCTTCCAGTAGATAGAGATCATTGCTCCAAAACCTCAGTAAAAGAAATATTAATTTGCAGCTTCTTAGAGCCATCCAAGGATTGTGAGTATTGCTTGTCCTTGGTCTCCTTTTGGGTCTTCTGAGGGTGTGATACTTCAGGCTTTCTTCTCACAAAAGGGGCGTGTAATAGTGTGCTTCTAACCTCTTCTTGAGTCTCTTCTTCATCTAGTTCCTCAACAGTATGTACCACCTTAGGCTCAGCCTCCTTGGTATTAATGAGGGCTTTACACTCTTCTCTTGGATTCACTTTTTTATTTCTAGGAAGAGTGTTAGGGGGTCTCTGAAGTTTCTGAGGAATGTTCCTCTGAATGACTACGCTGCACTCCTTAGTAAGCACCATTGTCTCAAGTTCCCTCCAATCCCTCTTGTTATTCATAATTTCCTTCATGAACTTAGCATATGAAGGCATTTGTTTAAGAGTCTCTACAAAGGGGATTTTGATCTCTAGTTTCTTGAAAGCTTCTAAGAATTTGGCAAATTGCTTATCCTTTTCTACTTTCTGGAGTCTTTGAGGGTATGGTAACTTGGCCCGGTACTCAAGGGCCATTAGTGGTGCAGGGTGAGTGTCTATAGTGCCTATAGAAGGGCTACCAGCTTGCTTTGGAGAGGTGTTCTAAGAACTTACACGTGTCTGGCCTCCCTTGGACTGGCGTTCAATGCCCGGGCTGCCCCTTTCTAGGTGTTGGACACTTGGGCTGCCCCCTTCTGAGCATTCAGTGCTCTCATGAATGTCTTGAACTACAACTTGTTCATCTTCTGCCATCTTTTCTCCCTACCTCATACTGTTCTGAGGCAGGGTGTTCAGGGTACTCCTTAATTAAAGAGCTTGGCACTCTTCTCTTATCTTTTCAGACAAGTGCTGTTTAGCCTAGTTCAACCATGCTTCCATATTTCTTATGGAGGCTTTGGTCTCCTACATGAAACCTTGCTAGCTCTTTACAAGTTCTGCTATTGCAGGTGCCAGGTCAAGAATACTCTAAGGCTGTGGAAGCTGAGGAGGATGGTTGTTAACTGAACTTTGCAAGCTCAACATTGTTGTGTGAGAAAGTTCAACTGCTGGACTAACGATTCATTTTGTTCATGGATAGCAAATTCAGTTGACACTCCGTTGTCCTCCCTTTTTGTTGAGGTCTTCTCTCATGAGTATAGGTATTGGTTGTTAGCCACCATCTCAATGACTTCGTTGGCCTCCTCTAGAGTCTTCTTCATGTGTAAAGAGCCACCAGCAGAATTATCCAGGGATACTTTGGCTTTTTCAGGGAGTCCGTCATAGAAGATATCTAGCTTGACCCACTCTATGAACATTCAATGGGACATTTTTTAATCATGAACTTGTACCTTTCCTAGGCGTCATAAAGAGACTCATTATCATCTTGTTTGAAGCCTTGAATGTCCAGTCTTGGCTGAGTTAGCTTCTTTGGGGGAAAGTACTTGTTCAAAAATTTGCTGACTACCTAACTCCAGGTATTCAAGCTCCCCTTGAGTTGGACATCCAATTAATCCTTTGCTTGATCTCTCAAAGCAAATGAGAAAAGCATCATCCTGTAGACATCAAGATCCACTCCCTTGGTCTTTACAGTATCACAGATTTGCAGGAAGTCAGAGAGGAATGTAGTGGGGTCTTCATGAGGAAGTCTGTGAAACTGGCAAGTTTGTTGCACCAAGATAATCAACTGTGGGTTGAGCTCAAAATGAGCTACTTCAATAGGAGGTATACTAATGCTCCTTCCATAGAAGTCACGAGTGGGAGTTGAATAAGATCCCAAGGTTCTTCTGGGTTGTGCATCCTCATTTGGATCCATAGTGCTTTTTGGTATTCCTACATAAGCAAGAGACAAAGAAAAGTGGGAGTCTCTATGTCAAAGTATAGAGAACTCCCAATGAGATACCCAAGAAGAAAGAACAAGAATTAAAAATTCTCTTTTTTTTCGAAAATAAATAAAAATAGAAAGAAAAAAATAATTATGAAATTCGAAAATTTTTAAAAAATTAGAAAGAAATGTGTGCAAAAATGTTTGAAATTAAAAAAAAAAGAGAAAAGAAAAATCAAAGAAATACCAAATTGAAAATTAAAACAAGATAAAGCAAACAATTAATTAAAAAGATTTGAAAATAAGATAAAAGATTTGATTTTGAAAATTTTTGAAATTAAAAAAAAAGAAAGAGTCAGTCAAAGATTTGCCAAATTGAAATGTGAAAAGAAAAATCAAACAAGATAAGATAAGATTTTAAAATTAAAACAGCAGATTTGATTTTTTAAAAAGTTTTGAAATTAAAAGAGGAAAGAGAAAGGAGAATAAATGAGATACCCAACTTTTAAAATTAGAATAAGCTAAAACAAGCAACTAAACAACTAATATGATTTGAAAAGATTAAAAGATTTGATTTTGAAAAATTGAAATTTAAAAAGGGAAAGTCAAACGAAGATCTTGAAAATTAAAAATTGGAAAGGAAAAGTCAAACACAGATTACGAAAGATAAGATTTGAAAGATTTGAAAAGATTTGATTTTTAAAATTTGAAAATTAAATTTTGAAAATTTTGAATTTTGAAATTTGAAATCTGAATTTTAAAACTTGAATTTTGAAATTTTGAATTTTGAAATCTTGAAATTTGAAAATTGAACTTGAATTAAGGTAAGATAAGAATTTGAAATTTGAATTTAGAAAAAGATAAGATAAAATTTTGAATTTTAAAGAAAAAGATAAGACAAAGAATTGAAAAGATAACAACAAAGTTTAAAATTTGAATTTTGAATTTTTGAATTTTGAAAAATTAAAAAGACAAACACAAAAGGATACCAAACATAAAAATTTAGAAATCAATTGACTAGGATTTCGAAAATTTGGAAAGAAAAACACAAAGGGACACCAAACTTAAAAATTTTAAGATCAAACAAAAGAAAATAACAAGAACAGTTCGAATACTATGATGAACACTCAAGGAAAATTTTCGAAAAAGTAAAGGAAAGAAAAACCAAGAAATACCAAAAAGACACCAAACTTAAAGATTTTGAAATCAAACGAGAAAAATTATCAAGAAAATTTCGAACATCAAGAAAGAAAACAAGAACAATTTCGAACATTCAAAGAAAAAGATGAACACAAAAAGGGACACCAAACATAAAAACTGACACAAGACTCAGACAAAAGATAAAGATTACTAAAGAAAAGAAAAGGTTTTGAAAAGTTTTTGAAAAAGAAAATAAGAAACACAATTAAAAGCGTAAGATTATGGTTTATTTGCTCTTAATGTGTAAAAAGTATCTAATCTAAGCAATAAGATAGTCCAGTAGTTTGTCAATCTTGAACAATCCCGGCAACGGCGCTAAAAACTTGGTGCATGAAATTGAACTCCGCAAACTTCAGATAGATGAACCGGCAAGTACACCGGGTCATCCAAGAAATACCTTAGGTGAGTGAGGCTCGAATTCCATGGAGATTGTTGGATTGAGCAAGCAATGACTATCTTGAAAATCTTAGTCAAGCAGATAGAAAAGATAGTGGTTGTGAAAAATGCGTAAAAATAGAATAAGGAAAGAATTACTGAATTGGTGTGAAAATAGTGATAAGAAATTGGTTGAGGCTTCGGAGATGCTTATTCTTTCTAAATCAACTTTTCTTACTGTCTACTCCAACAATGGATGAACCATTCCATGGAAAACTGTAAGTGATTAACACCGGGGCTAGTGGTCATTAATCTCCTCTACTTCAGATCACACGCCGGTGCTAATGGTCATCCAATCTGAACGAGGGTGAAGCTCTAGCAATTCAATCCCTAATGATCCTAGTCAAAATGCCACAGACAAGGTCGGATCTTTCGGATCAGAGAATGAAGCTTCATGATTCTAGTCTATACCACAAAGGCCCTAATCGCCCCATACCTCGGCTGAATAGTTGTTCCCATGTCCCCAATGAATTCATGGATTAGCCATCTAAGAGATGTATAATCAAGCTTGTGATTCAATGCTCTACCGCTAGGGACTCGCAAGAACCTATGTAGAAAATAGGTCATACTCTCGTTCCATCCGGTTTCATTAGTTTGAAGAACAAAGATACATCTTAGAATGAAATCAAACACAGATTGAAATAGAAATAGTAATATTATTAATCCATGAGAATCAGCAAAGCTCCTAACCCTAACCTAGGAGGTTTAGTTGCTCATAGCTTACAAAAAATAATAGTAGTAATATGTCTGTGCTTTTCCCCTCCTAAGAGGAATAATCCTCAGAAGAAGGAAGTCCC
Source organism: Arachis stenosperma (assembly GCF_014773155.1). Classification (NCBI taxonomy): domain Eukaryota; kingdom Viridiplantae; phylum Streptophyta; class Magnoliopsida; order Fabales; family Fabaceae; genus Arachis; species Arachis stenosperma. The sequence goes on from NC_080382.1 coordinate 76,304,365, forward strand.
TTATTTATAATAAAAACTCTAAGACTAAACCTAGAAGATATTATTTTTAATTAAAAATTACAAAATGGGAAATTAAATGAGCTAGGAAGTGCTAAAATCCAATTTGGGCCCACTTGGTGAGTGTTTAGGCTGATGCCTAGTGTTCGAATCATGTTCTGGGCATTTACTGCACCCCTTGGGGCATTGAACGCCAGTTTGGATGTTCAACTTGGTTGGTTGCTCCCTTTGGGGTGTTGAACACCAGAAAGGGGGTAAGTTAGGCGTTCAACGCCCGTTTTGGGCCATCAAATCCAAAGAAAAGTATAAATCATTATCTATTGCTGGAAAGCCCTAGAAATTAGCTTTCAAATGCCATTGAGATCACATCAATTCTACCTCTGTAGCTCTAGTAACGCTCGTTTGGTTACATTGAGGTCAGGATCTAATAGCATCTACACTCCTTTCTTTGCCTCTGAATCAGACTTTGCCAAAACTTGCCAAATTCACCCAAAATTCACCTAAAATGATATGAAAACTACAAAAACTCAAAGTAGCATCCAAAAAGTGAATTTTGCCTCAAAACCTACTAAAACATAACAAAACTTAACAAAATAAACTGAAAACACTAAGAAAATGACATCAAAAATTGTTTAAAATATCTGCTCATCAATACCGCATTCCAATAATCCATGCTTCCTTTCTTTTGTATTTATTCGTCTTACTACCCTGTTGTCTATTTTTCAGGATAATTCACTGTAAGCGAAAAGGGAAGCGGAGAATAGAACATGTAGCAGCCGGTTGATCCACCAGCTGAAGGTGGCAATCCGAAAATTTGTCGTACCCCCTTGCTCATCTTTGAATGCACCAAGGACGGTGTAAACTTTTAAGTGTGGGGAGGTCGTCCGACCGATCGGGGATTTTTGGGTGACAATTTCTAATCCTAACATTTTCGCATTTTATTTTTTTTCCTATTATTTTTAGGTCTTTTAGAATTTTTAGTTGCATTTTCTTAGTTTGCATATATATAATAAGCTTAGTCAAAATAATGAAATTTTCCAAGAAAACTCCTCTTATATAGGGCATTGACATCCTAATTAATTTGAGTAATTTTTTTTTTCAAGAAACTTGCTAGAATTATATATTGTGGAACATGTTTTGAGCTAAGAACACATAACCATGTGAGTTTTGAGCCTAATTGTGTGGTTACATCATATAACCACTATTTTCATTCATGTGTATATTATTCCCTTTCTATGATTGTAATCTTTGATTTGTTTAATTCTTTATGTCCATTATTCTGTGTACAAATGCATTTATATGATTGAGGCCTTTCTTTCATTTGAGCTCACTTACCCAAATGGCCTTACCCTTTTTATCCACCATTGTTAGCCAACTTTGAGCCTATGTTAATCCCCTTTTGTTCATAATTTTAGCAGAGCATTATCCTTAAGTGAAAAACAATAAATGTCCTCTAATTTGGATCTTTGATTAGTTTCGGCTAGTAAGAGTGTGCATCATTTAAGTTAGGGAAAGTTTGGGAATATTGGTAGAGATAAAAGTGACGTTTGTATTTTTGTTTAAGATTTTGGGAATTGGGTAATGATGAGCGGATATTTTATACACCTTTTGGCATTGTTTTCATATAGTTTTTAGCATGTTTTGTTTAGTTTTCATTAAGTTTTTATAGGTTTTAGTGTTAAATTCACTGTTTTGGATTCTACTTTGAGTTTGCGTATATTTTGTACAATTTCATGTATTTTTTGGCTGAAATTGAGGACATGGAGCAAAAGTCTGATTCTGAGGCAGAGAAAGCACTGCAGATGCTATCCGAATCTGACCTCCATGCACTCCAAAGAGCTTTTCTGCAGCTACATAAGTCCAAATGGAGTGTTCACAACGGCTATAGAAAGCTGACTTCCAGAGCTTTCCAACAACCCTTAATAGTCTATACTTTTCTTCAGATTAGAAGGCCCAAAACTGGCGTCCAACACCAGCTTCCTGCCCCCTTCCAGGCGTCTAGCGCTTATGGAGCAGAGCTCAGCATCCAAACGCCCAGAGAGGACCCCCTAGCCAGCATTCAATGCTCTAGAGGCCTCCTAGCACATGGATCTCATTAAATTTCAGTCCAAATACTCACCAAGTGTTTGAGTTTTGAAAGTGAGATAGGTGGGGTTTTTGGAGAAGAGATATGGAGGTGATTGGTGAAGAGGTGATGGGAAAGAGTGAATGAGTTGATTGGTGAAGGGTATTTGGGGAAGAGTGTTATCAGAGAGTAGGTGGGGATCTTGTGGGGTCCACAGATCCTGATGATAAATCACAATTTGACGGTTTATCTTGTATTGAATTTAGAGTATTTTGTAGACCTTTTCTCACATTTATCCATTGAAATAGCATGGTTTTATAACTTCTCCTTTAATTGTGCTTAAGAGTGAAAACATGCTTTTTAGGTCTTAAAATAAATAAATTTAATTCACCTTGATTCCATTAGATGCCTTGATATGTTTGATAAGTGATTTAAGGTTTAGGAGGCAAAGATTGGATCAAGGGAATGAAGAAAGAAAGCATGAAAAGTTGGAGAACTCATAAAGAAATGAAAGAACCGGAAAGCTGTCAAGCCGACCTCTTCGCACTTAAACGACCATAACTTAAGCTACAGAGGTCCAAATGATGCGATTCTAGTTGGGTTGGAAAGCTAACATCCGGGGCTTCGAAAAGATATAAGATTTGCCATAGTTGCATCAGGCATAGGGGCGCGCACGCGCACGGTACGCGGATGCGCCGTTGCTGCCACCTGGTTCACTTAAAGCAAAACGTGGCCAGCGAATTCTAAAGCCTTGTGCGCCCAATCCAACTCATTTCTGATGCTATTTAACCCAAGGAGTGAAGAGGGAAACATAAGTTAGTTACCATTAGTTTAGTTTAGTTTTAGAAGTAGTTTCTAGAGAGAGAAGCTTTCACTTCTCTCTAGGATTAGGATTAGGATTAGGTTTAGTCCTTAGATCTAGATTTTAATTCATCTTCTTCTACTTCTATCTTCTCAATTCCTTGTTGTTACATTCATTCTTCTTCCATCCTTTTGTTGTAATTTCCTTTATGTTGTTCTTGTGTTTTGATGTGGATCTACTTTTGTTTCTTCTACTCTCTTTCAATTCAATCAAGGTAATTCATAATAAATGTGTTTCTTTTAATTGTTGTTGTTAATTCCTTTCAATAATTGTTGTTAGATTTCATTCATGTTGTCAATTTACTATGCTTTTCTTTTGTGCCTTCCAAGTGTTTGATGAAATGCTTGGTTGGATTTTAGAGTAGAATTTTATACTCTTGGCTTGGAAAGGCAACTTAGGACCTCTTGAGTTACTAATGTCCAAGTGATTGATGATTGGGAGCCATTGACTCTAGTTCTCACTAATTGAATTAGTGGAGAGTTAGGACTTAAGGACTATGATTGATATAGCTCATTTGATTTTCCTTTACTATTAGTTAGAGGATGATTTAGTGAGATTAATCCTTGCCAATTCTCATATTGTGGTTAGTGATTAGGATAGAGATCCTTGACCACCAACCCTTGCCAAGATCTTTTTTTTGTTAATAAAATTTTATTACCATTTACTATTCATATTTCTTATCCAAAACCCCAAAACACATTTCTAACCAATAACAAGACACTTTATTGTAAATCCTAGGGAGAACGACCCGAGGTTTAAATACTTCGGTTTATAGATTTTAGGGGTTTGTACTTGTGACAAACAAATTTTTGTATGAAAGGATTATTGTTGGTTTAGAGACTATACTTCAACGAGATTTCATTTGTGAAATTCTAAACCGTCAAAAATCCAATCATCACCTGATAGGTCAAAGATTTATCATCCCTGCTCCTTTTAGGCGTGTAGACGCCCTTACAGTGCAATCCTGGCGTTTAACGCCAGATTGCTGCTTGTTTCTGGCGTTAAACGCCAGCTTTTATTCCTTTCCTGGCCTTAAACGCCAGGCTGCAACCTGTTTCTGGCATTTAACGCCAGATTGTTGCTTCTTTCTGGAATTTAACGCCAGTCTTGTGCTTGTTTCTCGTGTTTCATTCATGAAACTTATAGTGACCTTAGATAGATCAGAGACTATGTTTGCTAAGCTAGAGGGGCTCTGCTCAGAATTTTCTGTCTGTTGCAGAGAGGATGATGGAAAAGGCTTGCTATTGCTAAACATGTTTCTTCCACCATTATTAAAGCCTTGTTGAGGCTTTTATGGATCCTTCAATGAGAAATTTGGATGATTTCCCAATGAGGGATTATAGGTGTTTCCATAGGCTTCACCCATGTAATTCACCTCTGCCATTGCAGGGTTCTCAAGATCATAAGCTTCTTCTTCAGAAGATGCTTCTTTAGTATTGTTGGATGCATTTTGCAATCCATTCAGACTCTGAGAAATCATATTAACTTGTTGAGTTAACATTTTGTTCTGAGCCAATATGGCATTTAGAGCATCAATTTCAAGAACTCCCTTCCTCTGAGGCATCCCATTATTCACAGGATTCCTTTCAGAGGTGTACATGAACTGGTTATTTGTAACCATGTCAATGAGTTCCTGAGCTTCTGCAAGTGTTTTCTTCAGGTGAATAGATCCACCTGTAGAATGGTCCAATAATATCTTAGACAATTCAGACAGACCATCATAGAATATATCCAGGTTGGGCCATTCTGAAAGCATGTTAGAAGGACACTTTTTGGTCAGTTGCTTGTATCTCTCCCAAGCTTCATAGAGGGATTCACCTTCTTTCTGTCTGAAGGTTTGAACATCCACTCTAAGCTTACTCAGCTTTTGAGGAGGAAAGAACTTGGCTAAGAAAGCCGTGACCAGCTTATCCAAAGAGTTCAGGCTATTTTTAGGTTGAGAGTCCAACCATACTCTAGCTCTGTCTCTTACAGCAAAAGGGAAAAGCATAAGCCTGTAGACCTCGGGATCAACCCATTGGTCTTAACAATATCACAGATCTGCAAGAATTCAGTTAAAAACTGAAAAGGATCTTCTGATGGAAGTCCATAAAACTTGCAATTCTATTGCATCAGAGAAACTAATTGAGGCTTTAGCTCAAAATTGTTTGCTCCAATGGCTGGGATTGAGATGCTTCTTCCATGTAAGTTGGAATTTGGTGCAGTAAAGTCACCAAGCATCTTCCTTGCACCTCCACCATTGTTATTGGGTTTGGCCATCTCTACTTCTTTTTTAAAAACTTCAGTAAAGTCCTCTTCAGAGTGTTGTGTTTTAGCTTCTCTTAGCTTCCTCTTCAGAGTCCTTTTAGGTTCCGGATCAGCTTCAATAAGAATGTTCTTTTCCTTGCTCCTGCTCATGTGAAAAAGAAGAGAACAGAAAAGAAGAGGAATCCTCTATGTCACAGTATAGAAGAAGGAGAAGAGAAAAATTCGAACACAGAGAGAGAAGAGAAGAGGGTTCGAATTATGAGTAGAAGTGAAGTGTTAGTAATTAAATAAATAAATAGAAAGAGATGAGAGGGAGAGAATTTTTGAAAATTAACTAAAATAAAAGAAAAATATTTTTGTTTTTATTTTAAATTAGAAGTTAAAATTCGAATTTATAAAAAGGAATAAAATTAAAATTTAAAACAACTAGTTAATTAAAAAGAATTTTGAAAAAGGGTGAGAAATTTTCGAAAATTAGAGAGAGCAAAGTAGTTAGGTGGTTTTGAAAAAGATAAGAAATAGTAAAACAAACACAAAAAGTCAATTAGTTAGTTGAAAAAGATTTGAAAATCAATTTTGAATGGATAGGAAGTTAGAAAAGATTTTTGAAATCAAATTTTTGAAAAAGATATGATTGGAAAAGATATGATTAAAAAGATATGATTGATAAGATATTTTGAAAAAGATTTGAAAAGGAAATTAAAAAGATTTGTTTTTTAAAATTAAAATTGATTACTTGACTAACAAGAAACAAAAAGATATGATTCTAGAATTTAAAGATTGAACCTTTTTTAACAAGAAAGTAACAAACTTCAAATTTTTGAATCAATCACATCAATTGTTTGTGAAGTTTTCAAAAATTTGAAATGAAATTAAGAAAAAGATTTTGAAAATCAATTTTAAAAAATTTTCGAAAAACAAAGGAAAAAAATAAAAAAGATTTGATTTTGAAAAAGATTTTGAAAAGATAAATTTTTAAAATTGAAATTTTGACTTGACTAACAAGAAACAACTTATTTTAAAATTTTTTGACTAAGTCAACCCAAAGATTTCGAAATTTATGAGTAAAATAAGGAAAAGATATTTTTTTATTTTTGAATTTTTAATGAGGAGAGAGAAATTTTGGAAAAATGAAAACAAAGAAAAATTTTGAAAGATTTTTGAAAACTTTTTGAAAATAAAATAAAAAGAAAATTATCTAATCTGAGCAACAAGATGAACTGTCAGTTGTCCAAAATTGAACAATCCCCGGCAACGGTGCCAAAAACTTGGTGCACGAAATTATGATCTCAATGGTGCCAAAAACTTGGTACGCACAATTGTAATATCACTCTTTTTCACAACTTCGCACAACTAACCAGCAAGTGCGCTGGGTCGTCCAAGTAATAAACCATACGTGAGTAAGGGTCGATCCCATGGAGATTGCCAGCTTGAAGCAAGCTATGGTCACCTTGTAAATCTCAATCAGGCGGATTCAAATGGTTATGGAGTTTTAATAATTAAAAGATAAATAAAGCGTAAAGTAAAGATAGAGATACTTATGTAAATCATTGGTGGGAATTTCAAATAAGTGTATGGAGATGCTTTATCCCACTTGAATTTCTACTTTCCTACTGCCTTCATCCAATCCTTCATACTCCTTTCCATGGCAAGCTGTATGTTGGGTGTCACCGTTGTCAATGGCTACTTCCCGTCCTCTCAGTGAAAATGGTCCTCTACGATTTCTGCACGGCTAATCAACTGTCGGATTGCTCGTCTCAGATGAAAAATACCATGCACAGATATCGTATGGCTAATCAGCTGTTGGTTCTCGATCGTGTAGGAATAGGATTTACTACCCTTTTGCATCTGTCACCACGCCCTACAGTCGCGAGTTTGAAGCTCGTCACAGTCATCCCATCCCAGATCCTACTCGGAATACCACAGACAAGGTTTAGATTTTCGGATCTCAGGAATGCTACCAATGGATTCTAGCCTATACCACGAATATTCTAATCTCAAATTTGGATGCCCCATTGTCAGAGGGGAGTCGATGTGAATCGTTGATTAGAAACCCAAGAGATATACATTCAAGCTTGTTTTCATGTAGAACGGAAGTGGTTATCAATCACACGTTCATGATTGAGAATGGTGATGAGTGTCACATAATCATCACATTCATCATGTTTTTGTGTACGAATGGATATCTTAGAATAAGAATAAGCATGAATTGAATAGAAAACAGCAGTACTTTGCATTAATACTCGAGGAACAACAGAGCTCCACACCTTAATCTATGGTGTGTAAAAACTCCATCGTTGAAAATACATAAGAACAAGGTCTAGGCATGGCCGAATGGCCAGCCTCCCCAAATGACATATGAATTCGAAAATAGGGAAAAAGACCCCTAGTACAATAGTAAAATGTTCTATTTATACTAAATTAGTTACCAGGGTTACAAAATTAAGTAAATGATGCAGAAATCCACTTCCGGGCCCACTTGGTGTGTGCTTGGGCTGAGCATTGAAGCTTTAACGTGTATAGGTCTTCCTTGGAGTTAAACGCCAGTTTGTAACTTATTTCTGGCGTTTGACTCTGCTTTGCAACTTGTTTCTGGCATTTAACGCCCGAATAGGGCCAAAATCTGGCGTTAAACGCCAGTTTGCGTCATCTAAACTCGTGCAAAGTAAGGACTATTAAATATTGCTGGAAAGCCCTGGATGTCTAGTTTCCAAAAATGCCATTTTGAGTGCAGGGAGGTCAGAATCCAACAGCATCAGCAGTCCTTTGTCAGCCTCTGAATCAGATTTTTGCTCAAGTCCCTCAATTTCAGCCAGAAAATACCTAAAATCACAAAAAAATACAAACTCATAGTAAAGTCCAGAAATGTGAATTTTGCTTAAAAACTAATAAAAATATACTAAAAACTAACTAGATCATACTAAAAACTATATAAAAATAATGCCAAAAAGCGTATAAATTATCCGCTCATCATTTTCTATTTTTATTTTATTTATTTATTTAATTTTCAAAAAAAATTATGTCTCTCTCCCTTTACCTCCATTCTTCTTGTCTTCTCAAGACATCTTCTTGTCTTCTCAAGACATCTTACTGGAAATGCTCTATATTCATATATAGAAACACACACCTTCCCACTTTCTTGTTTCTTGACTAAGTGTACAATAATAGGAAGAGTTCACCATGAACCCAAATGGGGATGAACAGTTCGGAAGAACTTTAGGGTCATATACGGTCCCCACTCCTGACTTCTATGGAAGCAACATTAGCATAACTCCTATTGGAGTAGCTAACTTTATGCTCAATTAATGGAGAGCCTAATTTCATGGACTTCCACAAGAAGAGCCCATGGAACTCCTTGTAGAATTCCTGCAATTAGCTGACACAGTATACATTAAGGGAGTTGACCAGGATGTCTACAGATTGATGCTTTTTTCCTTTGCTGTTAAAGACCAGGCAAAGAGGCGGTTAGACAACCAACCTAAGTCTAGCTTGAAAACATGGAATCAGCTGGTGGACAAGATGATGGAATCAAGCTGACCCAGTTGAGAGTGGACATCCAAGGCTTCAAACAAAGAGATAATGAATCTCTTTATGATGCTTGGATGAGATACAAGATGATGCTAAGGAAATGACCTACTGAAATGTTTTCAAAATGGGTAGAGTTAGACATCTTCTATTATGAACTCACAGATATGGCTAAGATTTCCTTAGACTATTTTGCTGGTCGTTTAATCCACATGAACAACACCATTGAAGAAGATCACAAGTTCATTGAGGCAGTTGCCAGCAATTAGCATCTATACTCATCTAATGAGACTCTAATAAAAAGAGAGGTTAAGACAGTATCCACTAAGTGAGACCCTCCTGAGCAAAGTAAGTCATTAACCCAGAAACTACACTCCCTTGCACAACAAACATTGAAATTGCAAGAGATGTTACAAAAAGCCCGAGCCTCTAACAAGAATATAGAGGCACAGTTGAGTCAAGCTAGACTGCACTTGTCTGAACATATAAGAGAAGAGTGCCAAGCTATTTAATTAAGGAGTACCCTGAACACCCAGCCTCAAAACAGCAAGAGGCAGGGAGAGGAAGAAATGGCATCAGATGAACAAGCTGCACCCTAGGGTACCATCATTGGCATTGAACGCCTTAAAAGGGATGGCAGCCAGGGCGTCTAACACCCAGAAGAGGGCAGCCCAGGCATTGAATGCCAGCCCAAGGGAGACTAGACACGAGTAAGTGCTGGGCTCACCTCTCCTAAGTAGGTTGGTTACCCTTCTTCTGGCACTATGGACACTCACCCTACACCACTCATGGCCCTTGAGTACAAGGCCAAGTTACCATACCCTCAATGGCTACATAAAATAAAAAAGGTTAGGCAATTTGCCAAATTCTTAGAAGCTTTTAAAAAGCTGGAGATCAAAATCCCTTTTGCAAAGACTCTTAAACAAATGCCTTCATATGTTAAGTTCATGAAGGAAATACTGAACAACAATAGGGATTGGAGGGAAGTAAAAACAGTAGCTCTTACTAAGGAGTGCAATGCAGTCATTCAGAGGAACCTTCCACAGAAACTATAGAGACACCCTAACACTCTTCTCAGAGATATAGAAGTGAATCCAAGAGAGGAGTGTTTGGCCCTCATTAGTACCAAGAAGGTTGAGCCTCAGATGGTACACACTAATGAGGGGATTTGAATCTTCTAAAGTTTGAATTTTACTTTAGAGAGTAAACTGTAATCTCTCACCATTGATTTCATATGTGGGGGAGAAATTATTCAAGGGTAGAAGATCACACTTTACTCTCTAAAGTGAAATTCAAACTTTAGAGGATCCAAATCCCTAATGAGGAACTAAATGAAGAAGAGACTTAAGAAGAGGCTGGGAGCACATTGTTGCACGCCCCTCTTATTGGAGGACAGCCTGAAGTACCACACCCTCAAATGCCCCAAAAAGAGACCAAGGACGAACAATGCTCACGATCCTTGGAAAGGCTCTGAAAATATGCGAATCAATATTCCTTTTGTTGAGGTTGTGGAACAATGGTCTCTATCTACTGGAAAAAAACCTCTCTGATGCTGAGAGAGGCAAATTAGTGATGAGGTTACAGAAGGATTACATGGTTATCAAGGTCCTTCATCCTCCACTGCCCCCTAACAAAGGAGGTACTTCCATGCAGAGTACAATACTGGAGCCTCCTCCCCTGGTGAAAACTCATACAGTTTTCCTTGACATCAAACTTAACTTTGGTGTTGGGCAGTCATCACCCACCAAGAAGGAAGGTCCCAAGAGGAAAATACATAAGGGATGGAGAAATATTACAAGCCCTACCCTAATAAGCAAGGAGAATCAAGCTCATCACACAAAAAAAAGCTTAGAAGGAATTCAAATATGAGGGCACTGATCTCCTCCTCTTCTCCCATGGAGTCATTTCTGTTAACCAACTAAAAGAAGAGAAAGAAAGTTAGCAACCGAGTGTCAAACTAATGACATTAAAGAAGCGCTTGTTGGGAGGCAACCCAACCATGAGTAGAGTATTTTTGTTCTTATTTCTATTGTTTATTTTCATTTGAGTTTATTTTAGTTTATTTTTAGAGTTTTCCCTTACTTTTTAATGTTTGTAATCATGTGCACCAGTTAGAACAACAACAGAAATAGTCAGAGCTAGAAACAGAACACCCTGGAGCAGAGACCTTGCTGCCGTTGAATGCCAAACAAGGAGCCAAAGTGTGCGTTCAACACCCTCTGGGAAGCAACAAGCTAGTGTTGAATGCCAGCTAGGGAGCCAGGCTGGGCGTTCAATGCCCAAAAAGGTAGAAGACCTAGTGTTGAATGCCAGGAGGGAGGTTCCTCCTGGGCGTTCAACGCCACAAATAGGAGGCAAGTTGGCGTTGAACACCAGCCATGGTGTAGCAGCTGGGCGTTCAATGCCCATATGAAGGGCAGGGAATTCAACTGCCCTAGCCTCTCAGGACCAGTAGGTTCCACAGAATCCCCACATACACCATCCTCTTCTACCGTATTCTTCCTCATTGTTCATATTTGCTCGAGGACGAGCAAAACTCTTAAGCTTGGTGTTGCAAAAGCTTTGCTTTTTGACTTTTACCACTCCTAAAGGACTATAAGGGAAGAACAACAAAGGTAATAGAGTGACATTAAAGAGATCAAGAACCACATTGGACCCTTAAGGAGGAGTACTATCCGCCACCATTAAAGGTGGATTTGTTCTCTTTACCTTCTTTTCTTTTGTATTTTTCATTTTTCTGTTATGTTATGTTGTCTGTTCTCTTGTTCTTGTTGTATGTTCATTTGCATTTATGTCTTAAGGCTATAAAATGTTCCATATATTCCTCACCTTGCTTAAAAGAACTTTTTTTTAAAGGAATTAAGAGATACATGAATTTCAAGTTTATAATAAGAATAGTTCAATTATCTTGATGTGGTGGCATTGCTTTTGTTTTTAGAATGTATGTATAAGCAATGCATATTTGAAGCTGAAATTTTAGAATGTTTGCTCTTAAAAGAATGATAAAAAGGAAAAGTATTATTGATAATCTAAAAAATCTAAAAATTGATTCTTGAAGCAAGAAAAAACGGCAAAAAGAAAAAGAAAAAGCATGTTGCAAAAACAAATATATATAAATATATATATATATATATATATATATATATATATATGCATGCAAAAAAAAACAAAAATGGAGAAAAATAATAAATAAATAAAATGTAGAAAAATCCATTACTGCCCAAAAATGCAGGAAAAGGAGGGCAGATTAAAAAAAGCCAATAACCTTTTAAACCAAAAAGCAAGGGTAAAAGGATTCAAGGCTTTGAGCTTCAATGGATAGTATCATAGGAGGGCTTAAAGGAATAAAATTCTGGCCTAAGCGGCTCAACCAAGCTGTCCCTATCCATGTGCTTGTGGCGTGAAGGTGTCAAGTGAAAAGCTTGAGACTGAGCGGTTAAAGTCGTGATCCAAAGCAAAAAGAGTGTGCTTAAGAACTCTGGAGACCTCTATTTGGGGATTCTAGCAAAGCTGAATCACAATCTGAAAAGGTTCACCCAGTTAAAGTGTTTGTGGCATTTATGTATCCGATGGTTATACTGAAAAACAAAGTGCTTAGGGTCACGACCAAGACTCTAAAAGTTGTGTTCAAGAAAATAAAAAAAACTAAACTAGTTGAGTCAGTAATATCATCTAGATTCTAAGTTCCTAAAGATGCCAACCATTCTGAGTTTCAATGGATAGTGAAATGCCAAAACTATTCAGAAGCAAAAAACTACTAAGTCCCGCTCATCTAATTGAAACTGAGCTTCATTGAAAACTTTGAGATTTATCGCATCTTACTTTTCTTTTTTTATCCTACTGTTTTACCCTTACTAGACATTTGTTTAGTATTTAAGGGATTAGATTTATGTTATTCGTACCTTTTTATAGATTTACGTGTTATACCATTGTATTTTCTATCAGTATGAGTTTCTAAACCTCCTAGGTTGAGGGGAGGATCCCTGCTGAGTTCTATGAATTAATAAAAGTATTACTATTTCTCTTCAAGCCGTGTCTGATTTAATTCTAAGATATTTACTCGTTCTTTAACATGGTTAATAGGAAGACCAGTGACAATCAGCTCTGTTGATCATACTAGGACTACGTGACTGACAACCACCCGTGTATACTTGGGTTCATGTGAATACGTGACTGGAAAGCGTGAGCCGCCAGCTTGATTATATGTTTCTCAGACGGCTAATCCACAACTTCGTTGGGGACTTCTCGAGACACCAGTTCACCTGATTTTTGGGGAGATTAGGGTATCTGTGGTAGAGGCTAGAACCCAAAGAAGCAGCATTCTTTGGTCCGGAAGGTTCGACCTTGTCTGTGGCGTTTTGAGTCGGGTAGCTAAGAGAATAAACTGCTAGAGCTTCACCCTTGTTAAGATTGGTTGATCACGGACAATACCGTTTGATTTGAAATAGAGGAGATTGATGACCATGGCCTATGGCATTGATCACATACATCCTGCCATAGAAAAAATCAGATCACAAGCAAAGAAGACAATAATGCCAGAGTTATTTCAGAAAGACAAAGCAACTCTAATCCTTTACCTTATTCCTATTACTAATTTCATTTAATTTACAAAGTATTTTATATTAGACTTTTTTCACTCTATCAATCAAACATCCTTTTGATTTCACCTGACTAAGACCTCCAGGATAACCATAGGTTGCTTCAAATCACAATCCTCGTGGGATAGACCCTGACTTACTCAAGTATTACTTGGATGACCTAGTGTATTTACTGGTACAGCTGCACGAAGAGTATGGGGATTTGTGCACCAGGTACATACTCATGCATTAGATGTTTAAACCATATGCATTGATGTTCTTGTATATACTTTAGTATGAAAAAAATGAGAAAAAAAAAAGAGAAAAATAAAAAGGAAAAAATATACAAAAAAAAAAGAGAAAAAGAAAAGCAATAAAAAAGGGACAAAATTTCCCAAAGTAAAGTAATAATAACAATGCATGTGTGTTGTGACTGAAAAGAATGTATGAGTGTGTGAAAAAGTGAAGAATGGGTAGTTAGGTTTACTTTGAATTGTATAGGTTATTGTATGTGTCAGGTGAGAGCTTAAGTTTGTCAAAGATTCAAATTTCAAGCTCACTTGACCATATGCATCCTTACCTTTACCCTAGCCCCATTACAACCTATGGAAAAGTCCTCATGATATTTGTATGCATGCATTGAATAATTATTGATTATTAGATAAAAAACAAATCTTAGAAAGCATGATTAGAAGGGAACTGAGTGAATCAATCCTATACACTTGAGCGACTAGAGCAGATACACATCTGGTGAGGGTTCGATTGATCAATTACATGTTTTAACTTATGATCATCTCTTATCTTGAAAGTTTATAATTCTTTTTAATAACTCAATTCAATTGTGGATTTAATTGGATTGTGATTGCTTTAGCCCTTATCTTTATACATGCTTTCTTGGAAATTGATTTATTTTGACCAAATAGTTGTATTTATGTAGATAGGTTGTATTTAGATAGTTTACATTGAAGAAATGTTGATACACATTTCTTGTCTTTCTTGGTTTAGCATGAGGATATGCTATTGTTTAAGTATGGAGAGATTGATAAATTACAATTTTATGGTTTATCTTGTATTGAATTTGGTGGATTTTATCAACTTTTCCCACATTTATTCACTAAAGCAGCATGCTTTTGTAATTCTCCCTAATTTGTGCTTAATGATTGAAAACATGCTTTTTAAGCTTTTAAATTGATAAAATTAACTCACTTTTCTCCCATTCAATGCCTTGATATGTTTATTTGAGTGATTTAAGGCTTTGAAGGCAACAATGGCTTGAAAGAAATGGAAGAAAAGCATGCAAAGTGGAGAATTCATGAAGAAATGAGAATTTGCAAAATTCAAGGCGACGCATATACGTGGCCCATGAGTACGTGTGGAGAGGAAATCTGCCAGGCGACGCGTATACGTGGCCTACATGTACGTGTGACAAGCAACACATGACCTCATTAATGAAAGACACTGGGGGCAATTGCTAGGGCTGCAAAAGCCCAATCCAACTTATTTCTGAAACTATTTAATGAAAAATTCAAGAGGGAACAAGGGAGATCAATTAAGAACATAGTAGGAACATGCTTTACATCATATTCTAGAGAGATAAGAGAGAATTAGGGTAGATTAGGTTAGATTTCTCTTAGGTTTATGCTTTAATTGTTGTTTTGATTTAGTTTCTTTGCATTTTATTGTTCCTACATCTTTGTTCTTCTAGCTTTACTTGCTATTTCCTTTATTTTGCTTCCTTTATGTTCATGACTCTTGTTGATTTTAATTTTCTTTAATGCAATTTATGTTTTCCATGTTTATTGTTGCTTTCTTTAATTGTTAGTTATTGATTCTTGCATTTGGTAGCTTTAGAATTTATTTTGCTTGCTATTTTACCATGTTTTCCTTTTTGTGCCTTTCAAGTGTTTGATAAAATGCTTGGTTGGTTTTTAGAATAGATTTTTGTATTCTTTGCTTGGGATGGTAACTTGGGTGACCTTGAGTTACTAATGTCAAAAAGATTGATAATTTGTTTCTATTTGACTCTATTCTCTCACTAAATTAATTAGTGAGTTGGCTAGGACTTATGGACTAGGATTAAAGAAGCCCATTTGACTTTCCTCTAACATTGGGGATGATTAAGTGATTTGATCTTTGTAATTATCATATTATGGTTGGTGACAAGGATAGTGAACCTTAACCATCAACCTTTGCCAAGACCTTTTTATCATTTGAGTTTCCTTTATTTTCTTACAATTTATTTTCTTGCCTATCAAACCCAAAAACCCCAAAATATACCTTCATAGCCAATAATATGCACACTTCCCTGCAATTCCTTTGAGAGACAACTCGAGGTTTAAATACTCTAGGTTTTTATTGGGTTTGACTTAACTAACAAACAAATTAAACTTTGATTTAGGGTTGATTGTCGGTTTGAAACTATACTTTGATGGAATTATTTTTTATTGAGAAATTCCTAACCGACAATAATCCTCCATAAAAAAGATTTTAAGAAAAGAAAATAAGAAACACAAAAAAGAGAAATAGTAAAAAGTACCTAATCTAAGAAGAAAGACAACCGTGAGTTTGTCAATCACAAAAATTCCCCGACAATAGCGCCAAAAACTTGGTGCGCAAAAATGAAACTCACACAAATGAACTGGCAAGTACACCAGGTCATCAAAGTAATACCTCAAGCGAGTGAGTGTAGAACCCCACGAGGATTGTTGGATTGAGCAAACTATGGTTATCCTGCAGATCTTAGTCAGGCGAATAGAAAGATAGTTGTTGTTTTTTGTGGACACATAAACAGAACAATAACAAAAAGACGTAGAAACAATTATAGGAAATCAGTTAAGGCCTTGGAGATATTTATTCTTCTAGATTATACTTCTTACTGACTACTTTAACAACAAAGGATTCATTCAATGGCAAGGCTGTAAGTGATTAAGACAAGGGTCGTGGTCATTAATCTTCTCGGATCTAAACCAAACGCTTAAACAGGTCAGTCAATCTGGACAAGGGTGGAGCGCACGCAATTCAGTCTCTGATGATCCTACTCAAAACGCCACAAATAAGGTCGGATCTTCCGAATCGGAGAATGATGCTCTATGATTATGGCCTTGGAGCCACAGGAACCTTAATTACCCCTGAGTAACGAGATTTCATGTCACGTATCCCAATTAGCCCAAGTAACTTGTTAGAACCTGTGATGTACTCTCAAGTTGTAGCTCAATACTATCCGGGTCATGACTCGTAAATAACTCATGTAGAATAAGGGGTCATACTGTCGTTCCACTCCAGATTCATAAAGATGAAGAATGAAAATACACCATAGAATGGAATCAAACATATATTAAAGTAGAAAGGTAATAATATTATTCCATAGTAATGAGTAGAGCTCCTATCCTTAACCTAGGAGGTTTAGCCACTCATAATTTATAGAAAAGATAGTTCTAAGAAGCTGAAGATAAAAAAGTTCTTAACAAAGGTGATCTTCCTTCTATAAATACTAATCTAATAATTAAAAATTACAAAAATGAGATAAACTATGCTAAAGGTGCGAAAATACACTTCTGGGCGCACTTTGATGAGTGTTTTGGTTTGAGCTTGGTGTCCAACTTGGGGAATGGGCATTGAACGCCCATTAGAGAGGTGTCCACGCTGCCTTGTGCTCCCTTGGTGGTGTTGAACGCCAGTTTTGGGTGTTCAACACTGGCCTTCGTCCTATTGGGGCATTGAACGCCAGAAAAGGGGATAGTTTGGGCGTTCAACGCCTGTTTTGGGCAGTCACTTCTAACGAAAAGTATAGATTAATATATATATTTGGAAAGCCCTGAAAGGTAGCCTTCTAACGCCGTTGAGAATGTGTCTATTGGACGTTTGTAGCTCCAGAAATTCTCATTCGAATACATGAAGGTCAGGATTTGACAACATCTACTATCCTTTCTTCGCTTCTGAATAAGACTTTGCCAAAACATGCCAAATTCACCCAAAATCACCTAGAATCATAAGAAAAACTCAAACTCAAAGTAGTATCCAAAATGTGAATTTTGCACTAAAACTTGATAAAATGTATTGAAAATACTAAGAAAATGAACCTAAAAGGTGTATAAAATATCCGCTCATCAACTCCAACCATCCTCTAGCTACTAGCTTGAGGTCATGCCTACCTAGTTGGTATGGCTTGTCTCTAGAATCCCTCCTCCATTGATCTCCGGGGAGCAAATATCAGCAAGAACTTGATCCAGCCACTAGTCAATGTTGACCCTTCGAGTGTATGAGTGAGGGTCCTCTCCAGATGGTGGTAACTGTAGCGCCACCCTCACACTCTCTGGGCTGAAATCCATGATGTGCCCTCGGACCATAGTGCGTCAATTCTTCGACTCTAGGTTCACGCCTCTTGCATGCTTGTATGTCACCTACGCATTGGCATAGAACACTCGCACCATCAATGCTCCAACCTCAGTCACGGGGTTGATCAGAAATTCCCAACCCCTTCTCAGAATCTGATACAGGATCTCTGGGTATTCATCATCCTTCAGATTGAAAGGGACCTCAGGAATCACCTTCTTCTTGTGCACTACGTCATAAATCGAATATCCCCCAGCTTAACCGGCAAGTGCACTAGGTTATCCAAGTAATTCCTCAAGTGAGTGAAGGTCGATCCCATAAGGATTGTCAGACTAAGCAAGCAATGGTTGTCTTGTTGGACTTAGTCAGACGACTAAGAAAGGGGGTTGGTGAGTTTGCATAAAACAACAGGCAATAAAATAAAGAAAGCAATAAACAGTTTCCTGTGAAATCAATATGAGAAAACAGTTAAGGTCTTGGAGATGTTTATTTTTTCCAGATTAAAATGTCTTACCAACTATTTTAACAATGAATGATTCATTCTATGGCAAACCATAATTGTCTAAACCCTAATCTCTTTGTGATTTAGCCTCCACTAACCTTCATCAACCACCACTCTAGTGGTCACTTAACTCCAATTAGATTGCGAAGTTTAGAAAACTAGTTTAGCACCACAAAACCCCTAATTACCTAAGACTAACAGGATTATATGTCACATATCCAAATTAGTTCATGCAATTAGTGGTTCAAGAGGAATTTGTTTTCAAGCTATAGTTCAAGCGAGATAACTCTCTCGAGAATCACAAGAACTCATGTAGAAAAAGGTCATACTCTCGTTCCACTCAGTTCATAAGATTAAGAACGAAAACAATCCTTAGAATTGAATCAAACATAAATTAAAATAGAAGAATAATAGTTCTAATCCATAGAAATAGATAGAGCTCCTAACCTTAATCAAGAGAGGTTTAGTTGTCCATACTTACAGAGAAAACACAATTGTCCTCTAATGATGCTTGATGCGATCTCCCAGAAAGGGTGCATCTTATTCCTTATATACTAACCTAGTAATAAATGCTAGACCTAAAAAAAGATATTCTTGGTAAATAAAGATTACAAAAGGAAATTACTGAGAAGTGCTAAGTCTAATTGGAAACCCAAAGAAAAGGTGTCTTCGGTGTACTCTTGGCGTTTCATGCCAGTGATGGGCGTATAACGCCCCATGGGGAGTAGAGTTGTGCACGCCTGGGTCCCATGTTGTGCTAAATGCCAGTTGGGTGTTTTGCACCCAGGGAGGGTGCTGCAGCATTTCTTCTTTTTGCTCCAAAACTCTACCAAATTGCTCCGAATTTTACCTAAAATCATAAAAACACCAAAACAACTCAAAGTAGCATCCAAAGTGGATTTTTGTACTAAAAACAAGTAAAACTAACTAAAATCTTACTAAAAGCAACTAGAAAATGCTAGGAAAAAAGGTATAAGATGTTTACGCATCACAACACCAAACTTAAACCAATGCTTGTCCTTAAGCAACCAAAACAATATAGGACTAAGAAGAGAAAATGTTTAAGAATTTAAGTTGTCAATGAAGCTCAAATCTAGTTAGTGAATGGGCCTTATGACACTCTATTTCTAAATAGTTTCGGCCTCTCACTATCCTTTGAAGCTCAGAAATGTTAGTATCCCTTGGAACTAGAACTCGGATGATATTATAGATTCTCTTCTTTTGGCTCTAATTGATTCTTGAGCACAGCTTTTGTTTTTCTTTGGTGCTTTACACCTTGAGCCTAGACGTTTGTCTACGTGTTTTGTTTTCAAGCTTGACTTGATACATAAACACCACAAGCACTTAATTAGAGAACTTCTTGAGTTCAAATTTTCTTTTTGTTTTCCTCCCAGACAGTCATGCTTAGAGCCTTAGGCATACTTTATAATAGCAATAGGTCACAACTTTAAGTGCTCAGTCTCAAGAGTTAATTGACACTTTCACGCCACAAGTATACGGTTAGGGAAAACCACTCTTGTGAGCTTTAGTTCAGTTTTGACCCTCCTAACCATTGATGTTCAAAGCCTTGGACCTGTTCGTTTGATTTTTCTCTTCTTTTCAATTTTTTTTGCTATTTTTTGCTTCAAGAATCCATCTTATTCTTGTTTTAAAGAATCAATAATACTTCTCTAAGTTCTTGTTCCTCAAGAACCAATATACTTAACTCCAATATCAAATATGCACAATTAATTCATACATTCAAATTGGAGATACTGGCACCATATCAAAGTACTAGAATACACAATATATAACTCAAAATCTCATGCATTTTACTGCTTCTTTTTCTTTTTTTTTAAGTTCAGAGCACAATATGTAAGACATCTTAAAATAAACATAAAATACTGAAATAAACAACTAAACTAGAAAACAAGAAAATCCTAACAGCGATCATGCAAACTTTGAAAAGGAAACAGAAAATAGAATGAAATACTGAAAAACTGACATAAGATAAAAGCAGGGAGAATAAAACTCAACCACCTCAGTGATGGTGGCTGCTACTCCCTCTGGAAAATTCTCTGGAGCACTTAAGCTCCTCTATATCATGTCCCTACCTCCTCTGCTCTTCCATCATCTAATAGAGGAGTGCAGTGTGATCTTGATGCTCTAGCCTTGGCTAATCCACAGATGATGTCAACTCCCCTATAGATGTGGTCAACTGGTCCCAGTAGTCACAGGGAGGGAAGTAAACTCCCTGAGGCATCTCCAAAAGATCCTATAGGGTCGATGGAACTGGCTCCTGCTGTTGTCCATGCCCAAGCTCTCTATTCTGCTCCATACCCTTCTTTGTGATGAATGAGGGAAAGCCAGTCTTGCAGTGGTGGATGAGATGAGGGAAATCCAGTCTCGCAGTGGTGGAAGACTTTTCAGCTATCTTGTAAAGCTCTTGAAGGATCACCTCGTGCACCTCCACTTCATTACCGAGCATAATACAGTGAATCATCACCACTCACTTGACTGTAACCTCAGAACGGTTACTAGTAGGGATGATAGAGCGTTAGATGAACTCCAATCATCCTCTAGCTACTAGCTTGAGGTCATCCCTACCTAGTGGGTATGGCTTGCCTCTAGAATCCCTCCTCTACTGTGCTCCGGTGAGGCAAATATTAGCAAGAACTTGATCCATCCGCTGGTCAATGTTGACCCTTCGAGTGTATGAGAGAATGTCCTCTCCGGATGGTGGTAACTGTAGCGCCACCCTCATACTCTCGAGGCTGAAATCCATGATGTACCCTCTGACCATGGTGCGCCAATTATTCAGCTCAGGGTTCACGCCACTTGCATGCTTGTATGTCATCCAAGCATTGGCATAGAACTCTCGCACAATCAATGCTCCAACCTCAGTCAGGGGATTGGCCAGAAATTCCCAACACCTTCTCAGAATCTAATATAGAAACTCTGAGTATTCATCATCCTTCAGATCGAAGGGGACCTCGGGAATCACCTTCTTCTTGTGCACTACCTCATAAATTGAATTTTCACCTAAAATAAAAAAAAAAACACTAAAACAACTCAAAGTACCATCCAAAAAGGATTTTTTGCACTAAAAATAAATAAAATCTTACTAAAAGCAACTAAAAAATGATAGGAAAAAAGGTATAAAATGATCACACATCCAAGAACAGGAGATATGAAAAACATCAAGTTGTAGAACAGAGAGTAGGACGCGATGATAGAAGAACTGGACACTCCTAATGAACTTTCTGAAGCTGAGATACAGGTAGTAGATGCTGAGATGTAGGTAGTTGACGTTGAGGTACCTCCATCTCCACAGCCTGAGGCAGCACCACCTAACCCTCCCATTGAGTTACACTTTCTAATAGCACGGAGGACTGTGCTAAGTGTGGGTGGGACAAATTGCAACACTTTTGGGCCATAAATATCTACTTCCAAACACTTTGCATTACGTTTTTCTTTTAGTTATACTCTATTTTGCTTTTAGTTATTAGAACTTTGTGGATATTTGCTAGTACTTTTGACTTTTACATTACACACTTCTATTTTGGTTGGTTATCTTAGTTTATCACTAGTTTCATTTCTAGTATTGCATATTCTTTTATCTTAGTTGATATATATTACCTTTTTATTGTGGTTGGTATACATACTATGGATAGTAGTTGCCGTTGGATGTTGTGAATAGTTGATAGTACCTAGCTCGTGTTTACTTTCCTAAATATTCATGATTGATTTTTGGATAGTGAAAATTAGGAAAGAGCTAGGAATTTTGGATTGCATCCAACACATCACATACACATACATAAGAAATAAATTTGGTAAAAATCTTTGCAGTTGTGAATTTGCTAGATTATCCACTCCCACTTCTCGATCTGCCAAGGATGTCATAGAAGGAGGGGACAAAGTTCACAATTCTTGCTTAGCAATATTTGTAGCTCCTCCATGCTCATCGCACTATGATAAAATATGTTTGCAGCTGTAGATTTCTTGGCAAAAAATGGAGGTTCTACTATGCATGCTAAAAAAAGGAGAAATGTGAATATTGCATTAGTGAAAAATTACACTTTACAAATGTTGAAGGTGCAGCCATATATAGCCAAAAAGAAAAAAAAGCATAACTAACTCTGTTACAAAATCTATACTAGCCAATATAATATATACACCATATTGGATACCTCCTCATTATTCTTTCTTTCCCACTAACAACTTCAAGCATCACCTACTAAGGTCATACAATACTCACAACCACCAGCTGATGGTGTTTTTTGTGGAAAAATAAATTTCCAACACACAAATCCAACCGGCAAGTGTACCGGGTCGCATCAAGCAGTAATAACTCACTTAGAGTGAGGTCGATCCCACAGGGATTGATGGATCAAGCAATTTTAGTGGGTGATTAGTTTAGTCAAGCTAACACTTAAGTGAATTTGGATGAAGTGTAGCCAACAGGAAGTAAATAGCAAGGAAAATTAAAGTGCAGAAAGTAAAATTGCAAGTAACTTAAATAACAAGAAAGTAAAATAGCTGAAACTTAAATTGCAAGAAAAGTAAATTGCATCAAATGTAAATGGGGCTGGGGTGCTGGAAATTCAGAAATTAAACAAGAGAAAGTAAATTGCAATAAATAGAAGAACTAAAGATGAATTGAATTGCAGTAGATCTTAAGCAAAAGAGTAAAATGCCTTGAAGAATTTAAAAACAGAAAAGCAATGCTTAATTTGCAGCAATTAAAAGGATGTTGAAGATCTCAGGAGTAGAAGAGACTAGAAAACAAGTCTAGATCTCAAGTCCTTCCTTGATCCAACAAGAGAGAGGTTGTAGAAAATTAAAAGAATAGATTGCAGAAGAAGAAGATTTAAAACAGCAAATGAAAATTGAGTTATGCAGTAAGAGAACAGGATGAATCTCAAATCAGGAATGAAACAGAATTCCTTCCTTCCCAATCCAAAATTTCAAAACAGCAATCAAAACTACGAGAGAGAGCTCTCAAATCCTAATACTCCCTAGTGTGCTAGCCTCCCCTTTACAAAGATGGAAATGATGCCTTTATATAGGCTTTACAAAATAAAAAATGAAAATGAAATTAAAACAAATTACAAAATTGAAAATCCTAATTTAATTGATCCATGTGCCTTTGAGTGATGATGTGGGCTTAGCTTGCTTTGGATTTGAGGAGAAATGGGTTTGGTTGGCCTTGATTCAATTTGGTGAGGAATTGAATTAAATTGAATTTTGGTTGATTTTTGGCCCATGACACTCCCAGGAGGCTACCCTGCCCTTGTGGAGGGCAGGGCAGGAAAGTGTGCGTGCTGGTGCTTGTGCGTGCGAGCTTGGTGTGTGAAGATGCTGCCCTGCCCTTGTGGAGGGCAGGGCAATGTTGCCTTGCATGTGTGTCTTGCGCACTCACTTCCTTGGACCGTGTCATGATGCACTCCTCACTCCCCTTAGGTGCTTGGTTCGAAACTTGGTGAAAGCACTTGAGGAGCAATTTTTCCTTGATTTTCCATGAAGAGCACGACATTGCCCTGCTCTCCAAGAGGGCAGGGCAGAAAATTGAGCGCCACTTTGTTTTGGAGTGAGGCTCCAGCTTCGAGCCTTGGTGTAAGCATTTTGGTTTATTTTCGCTTGTTTTTGGCCTTTAAAGATGCCTCTCGTTCTTGCCCCAATTGTACGCCAAATATGGATTGTTATATATCGTTGGAAAGCTCTGAATGTCAGCTTTCTAACGCAACTGGAAGCACATCAATTGGAAGTCTGTAGCTCAAGTTATAGCCCTTTGAAGGAGGCATGGTCATGCTGTCAGCGCCCAGATTTTAACTTAGCGAAAATTCTTGCTTCCAACCTCACTCTTCATCATGATTCTGCCCTGCCCTTGGCAAGAGCAGGGCAGCGTGTGCTGTTTGCCTATTCTTCATTAATTTGGTCATGGGCCACGCTTTTAAAAGCGTGGCCTAAGCCTCCAAAGTGTGCTCCAACTTCAAAGTGTGCTCCAAAGCTCTTTTTTCCTCTTTTTTTGTGCTTCTTTGCTTCTTTTTCTTCTTTTTTTCTACAAGATTTATAAAATTAAAATATCAAGAAAATATATCATTTAAGTACAAAAGCATTCAATATTTAAGCACAATTCATCAATTTCTTGTATGAAAAGCATAGAAAAATAGGTATATGATGACTTGTCATCACAACACCAAACTTAAACCTTGCTTGTCCCCAAGCAAGAAAAGAATCATGCAATAAAGATTGACAATCCAAGGTAAGAAGAATAGCAACTCAATGTTCATGGTAAGCTAGTTTTCTAAGCATGCTTCAATCACAAAAGAAATGTAAATGATTGATGCTTCTATCTAGCTCAATTTATGAAATCTTTTTCTTATAATTCTTCCTTGAAACAAGCCTTTGATTTTATTTTTATTATTATTATTATTTTTTTTATTTGCTTCTCCTTTTGGGTGCTTTGCCCCATGAGTTGATAACAAAGCTACGACTTCTAAATGCTTTGTTTTCAAGTATTACCACTTGATACATAAGCACCACAAGCATTTAATTAGAGGACTTCATTAAGCTCATTTTTTTTCTTTTCTTTTCTTGACTCTCTAATCATTGATGCTCAGAGCCTTGAGCTTTGAGGGAGTGCTTTTGCACTTGAGCCTAGCCTTGACTTCTAAGTGTTTTGTTTTCAAGCATTTGGCTTGATACATAAACACCACAAGCACTTAGCAAATAAATTGCCATTGGTACTCAGAGCCTTTAGCTTTCTCATTCTTTCCCTTTTTCTTTTCTTGCTTTAATTATATTTGCTTCTTCAAGGTTTTCATGATTTCAAAAGATTTCACAAAATGTACTAGATGAAACTTCAATTAAATAAAATCCAATGCAATTGAGCAACAATTAATCATACTAGCTTTCCAATACTTGTATGCACATGCTAAATTCTTCTTTAATTCCTTGTTTGTTTATGATCATGATGCTTTTTTTGCTTTTGAATTCACAAAACTCAAGTTGGTAGTCATAATGTCACAACAACATATTTCAAATCAAATTCAAGCTATGCTTAGTCATACCACACATGCATACAGAAAATATAAAGACAATCATGCAATTTAAAGTGCTGGAAATAAATGAGAGAAAAGGAACTTTACAACCTTGTAGTCCATCTTCTCTATTGTTGTCCTTTTTCCTCTATTCTTCCTCTTTCCCTTGCCAAACTCAGAATGCTTGCTCATCCTCAAGCAACAATTAGAACAATGGCTATGGGGATAAGATGGATCATGAATGTCTTACACAATGAAAAGTTAGTAGTACATGTGTTCTAAGCAAGCAAAATGAAAGATAACAATCAAGGCACGGAGAAACAAAAACACTATGATTGTAAACATAAGATGGTGTGCATGATACATTGCATAAAAAAAATATATAAGTGGCACACCAAACTTAGTGTGAC
This sequence comes from Arachis stenosperma, assembly GCF_014773155.1. Classification (NCBI taxonomy): domain Eukaryota; kingdom Viridiplantae; phylum Streptophyta; class Magnoliopsida; order Fabales; family Fabaceae; genus Arachis; species Arachis stenosperma. Next base: position 76,329,904 of record NC_080382.1, read on the forward strand.
ACTTTCACTTGGAATTGATGCAAGTATCTTGTAAGGATTGGAATCAAATTTTGTTGCATAGCAACACCAAACTTAGAATACGACCATATGTCAATTTATTTGAATTAAAACTAAACAAAAGAAACTGTTATATGTTAAATACAATCACCAAGCCAAGAATATGTCATGAATAAGGATCTCTTGGTGATGTATTAACAAAAACAGTCAAGAAGCAAAATAAGTGGAAGTATTAAAAATAAAGCAATAACTAAAGTAAACAGAATAATAAAGTGTCAAACCAAAAGAAAAACAACACTGCAAAGGCCTTATGATTATGCAGACAAGTGGTGTTGCTTAATAAATTGCATAGAGAATTAAGTGGCACACCAAACTTAGAATCTTAGTGTGTCACTTCCATTTTTGATTTGATGCAATCATCCAAAAAGATTAAAAACAATGTGTTGCATGGCAACACCAAACTTAGAATGTAACCATATGCCAATTTATTGAATTTAAACAAAGCAAAGAAAGAAAACAAAGCAGAGAAGAAATGTTACCTACGGTTGGGTTACCTCCCAACAAGTGCTCTTTTAGTGTCATTAGCTTGACATGTTGTTCTTCACTTTCTTCCTCTTCTTCCAGTTTGTTAAGAGGAATGACCTCAAAGGAGGAAAAGATTCAGCTAGTGTCCCTTGTCTTGGCCTTTCCTCAGCAAGCTTCCTTTTACAAATGGCTTGATTGATCTTGCTTGCTGGATTAGGGACAGAATTGGTGTTCTTGCTAGTTGCCTTCACTTCTTTGGATTCAAGACTTGGTTGCTGTGTGATTATTGGAGTGATTTCTTCATTAAGAGCCTCTTGCATTTGTGGTTCCATGAGCTTTTCCTCTTTGCACTTCTCTGCTTCACTTGAGTGTGACTCCTCTTGAATGTCTTTCTCACTTTCTTGCTCTTCCACTTCCTCCCTTGCACTCAACATTTGACTTGATAGCTTTTTTATTGAGGAGGTTTGTTGATCTTCCCAACATTTCTTCATCTCCTCTTCATATTTCTCAATCACAGATTTAATTGTTGAGAGTTGTTGGGTCAGGAAAGTTTGTGAGAGTTGTGAGTCTTCATGTTCCCTTGTCATCTCAAGTGCAATTTCATTTTCAACCACCTCGTTCTTCATTGAAAGTTCACTTGATACAGTAGCCTCCTCATCTTGCTCTTCCTCCATTGAGATTTCAATTGATATAGGAACCTCTTCTTCCTCTTCTTCACTCACAGATTGTTCCTCATCCTTAAAACTTGGTGATCCTAAATGAATCTTCCTTTGCTCTACATGCCCTTCTGTTTTCTTGAGGAGGAATTCTTGTTCTGTCCAGCGTTGTTTTTGTTCTTCCAAAATTTGTTCTTGTCTTTCCAATAATTCTCTGGACTTTTGAAGGGGATCCTCAGCCACTAGCTCAAAGGATAAAGGTTGAGAGTAATTTTGTGGTTGGTGAGATGAGTTGTATGGATCTTGGAGGGAATTTTGTGTTGAGGCATAATCAAATGATGAACACTCTTCCAAGTATGCTCTGGCAGCACAATCAAGTGATAATGTTCTTAAATAATTAGAATGTGAATCATTGCATTTCCCTTCCCAGCCATCTTTTGTGTACGTGCCATAATAGTATGAATCATTTTGTGGCTCTGGGAAATAGTTCATTTCACTTGATTGTTCATACTCCTTCATTCCTTGTTGATACTCCCATCCACCATGAGGATAATGATATGAATCATTTTGTGGTGGTGGTTGGTATCCCTCAAAATTTTCTTGCTCATCTTGGGGTTCTGAAGCAAATCTCCATGGATTGGAGTGCTCAGAATTTGTATCTTCTTGGTGATATTCCCAACCACCATTAGAGATTGGTGATGGTGGGTAATATCCCATAAAATTTGTTTGATCATAAGATGAGTTGAACTCCATTTGAATTTTGTAAAACACAACACCAAGGAAAATTGAAATTACTCATATCAGAGATGAGAATTTCTTAGTGAGGCAAAAACTCAAACACCTTGGTCTCACTTTAAAACAGAGAACAAAAAAAAGAAAATGCTTGATCTAGACTTCTCACTCACTTAATCATTGTTGATCTAATCAATCTCCGGCAACGGCGCCAAAAACTTGATGGTGTTTTTTGTGGAAAAATAAATTTCCAACACACAAATCCAACCGGCAAGTGTACCGGGTCGCATCAAGTAGTAATAACTCACTTAGAGTGAGGTCGATCCCATAGGGATTGATGGATCAAGCAATTTTAGTGGGTGATTAGTTTAGTCAAGCTAACATTTAAGTGAATTTGGATGAAGTGTAGCCAACAGGAAGTAAATAGCAAGGAAAATTAAAGTGCAGAAAGTAAAATTGCAAGTAACTTAAATAACAAGAAAGTAAAATAGCTGAAACTTAAATTGCAAGAAAAGTAAATTGCATCAAATGTAAATGGGGCTGGGGTGCTGGAAATTCAGAAATTAAACAAGAGAAAGTAAATTGCAATAAATAGAAGAACTAAAGATGAATTGAATTGCAGTAGATCTTAAGCAAAAGAGTAAAATGCCTTGAAGAATTTAAAAACAGAAAAGCAATGCTTAATTTGCAGCAATTAAAAGGATGTTGAAGATCTCAGGAGTGGAAGAGACTAGAAAACAAGTCTAGATCTCAAGTCCTTCCTTGATCCAACAAGAGAGAGGTTGCAGAAAATTAAAAGAACAGATGCAGAAGAAGAAGATTTAAAACAGCAAATGAAAATTGAGTTATGCAGTAAGAGAACAGGATGAATCTCAAATCAGGAATGAAACAGAATTCCTTCCTTCCCAATCCAAAATTTCAAAACAGCAATCAAAACTACGAGAGAGAGCTCTCAAATCCTAATACTCCCTAGTGTGCTAGCCTCCCCTTTACAAAGATGGAAATGATGCCTTTATATAGGCTTTACAAAATAAAAAATGAAAATGAAATTAAAACAAATTACAAAATTGAAAATCCTAATTTAATTGATCCATGTGCCTTTGAGTGATGATGTGGGCTTAGCTTGCTTTGGATTTGAGGAGAAATGGGTTTGGTTGGCCTTGATTCAATTTGGTGAGGAATTGAATTAAATTGAATTTTGGTTGATTTTTGGCCCATGACACTCCCAGGAGGCTACCCTGCCCTTGTGGAGGGCAGGGCAGGAAAGTGTGCGTGCTGGTGCTTGTGCGTGCGAGCTTGGTGTGTGAAGATGCTGCCCTGCCCTTGTGGAGGGCAGGGCAATGTTGCCTTGCATGTGTGTCTTGCGCACTCACTTCCTTGGACCGTGTCATGATGCACTCCTCACTCCCCTTAGGTGCTTGGTTCGAAACTTGGTGAAAGCACTTGAGGAGCAATTTTTCCTTGATTTTCCATGAAGAGCACGACATTCCCCTGCTCTCCAAGAGGGCAGGGCAGAAAATTGAGCGCCACTTTGTTTTGGAGTGAGGCTCCAGCTTCGAGCCTTGGTGTAAGCATTTTGGTTTATTTTCGCTTGTTTTTGGCCTTTAAAGATGCCTCTCGTTCCTGCCTCAATTTTAGGCCAAATATGGATTGTTATATATCGTTGGAAAGCTCTGAATGTCAGCTTTCTAACGCAACTGGAAGCACATCAATTGGACGTCTGTAGCTCAAGTTATAGCCCTTTGAAGGAGGCATGGTCATGCTGTGAGCGCCCAGATTTTAACTTAGCGAAAATTCTTGCTTCCAACCTCACTCTTCATCATGATTCTGCCCTGCCCTTGGCAAGAGCAGGGCAGCGTGTTCTGTTTGCCTATTCTTCATTAATTTGGTCATGGGCCACGCTTTTAAAAGCGTGGCCTAAGCCTCCAAAGTGTGCTCCAACTTCAAAGTGTGCTCCAAAGCTCTTTTTTCCTCTTTTTTTGTGCTTCTTTGCTTCTTTTTCTTCTTTTTTTCTACAAGATTTATAAAATTAAAATATCAAGAAAATATATCATTTAAGTACAAAAGCATTCAATATTTAAGCACAATTCATCAATTTCTTGTATGAAAAGCATAGAAAAATAGGTATATGATGACTTGTCATCACAAGCCACCTTCATATAATTCATGCATTAATGACCACTATCAATCACCTGCCACTTTCATATATCATACATTAGTAATACTCATACATTAATACTTATCACCAATGACGAAGGTGTTGTTAGTGTTAATTTATTTTACCTACACCTCTGAGTTGTGGCTTGTATTTGTCAAAAACTACCAATGAAGATTTTTGCACTACAACAAATATGGGCTTTAGCAAGGCTAAAATCTGCAACGCCTTAAAACCGTTCTCTTAGATGGTTTTAGACAACGATTTTTTACATTGTTACTATTGAAGTTCAGTTTTTATTATTTTATGGCAACAAAATAAAACCGTTCTCTTTGACTATTTTAAAGAATGGTTTTATAACCTTTACTAGAATTTATTTTTAAGCAACAGTTTTTTAATGTTGTTTAAATAATTATATAAAAGATACGCTTAAAAACCGTTGCCAAAGTTGCTATGTGATGTATGAAAACTTGTCTCTCAACAAATTTTCCTTCGGCAAGTATACCTAATTGTCGTCAAGTAATAACTCACAAAAGAGTGAGGTCGAATCCCACAGAGATTAACGGATTAAACAATCAATGGTTAATTGATTATTCTAATTAGACGAATCATATTGGAGTGATAAGTAACAAGGAAATGTAAATGGCATAAAAGTAAAGAAAGCAATAAGGTGCAGAAAAGTAAAATGACAAGAAAAGTAAATGTAAGAACTAAAAATAAAATGAACATTGGGATCAAGAGATATTGCAATCCTCCGGATCAAGTTCATTCTCATTTCTTCCTCAATCAATGCATTCATTGATCTCCTTGGCAATCTTAAGTGATTGGATCCCAATTTCTTGGCAATCCAATCTCTCTAAGCTTGAACAATTTCCCAATTCCTTGATTTAATTGCTCATGGGAAGAGATAAAGTTTGGTCACTGATTATACCACACACATTCATAGATCAAAGTATTGGTAGGATTAAATGTCACAATATCCATCCAACCCCCAACCTAACCCAATGAGAGTGAGCATTTCTAGCATGATTTCCTCATTCTTCTTCCAAGGTTCCAAGGAAATCCAAGTATGAGCAATTTCTCTTCCAAGACAATTACCCAATTGGATGAAGATCGAAAGCTCTCTAGTAAAATCAAGAGAAAAGAAAGAAGAAGAAGAATAAGAACTACAATTGATCCATTGAATCAGAATAGAGCTCTCTAACCCAATGAAAAGAGTTAGTTGATCATTGCTCTACCAAAATAGAAAAGAAAAAAAGTGTAGAAAAGTAAAGATGAAGATGAAAACTAACATTGAAACATCCAAATTCATAAATGAAAAGTACAAAGAAAAGAAAGAGAAGGAAAAGTGTTTGAGGGGAGGGAGTCCGAAGAGCCCTCTTCAATCCTCTATCTCCCAGCCTTTTTGAATGTACAAACTAAGGCATTCACATAGGCTCTCCTAAATTAGAAAATGAAATTAAAAGCAAATTACAATTAAATGAAAATTCCTATTCTAGATGCTTCTTGTGGCCTTGATTGGTTGACACTTGTAGGCTTGCTTCCTTGAGGTTGGGTGGTCCTTGAAAGAGAAGTGAATCAAGTTGAGGTCTAGGTGCTAAAGTTAGTGCTACCGTTAGCTACACTAATGCTACAAGTGTGGCGTTAGTGCCAATTGGTGTTTTTGGGGCTTAAAAGATGCCTCTTGTTTGTGCTACAATTTCATGCCCTCTATGGAGTATTATATATCTTTGGAATGCTCTGAATGTCAGCTTTCTAACGCAACTGAAATCACCTCAATTGGACCTCTGTAACTCAAGTTATTCTCCTTTGAAGTGGACATGGTCGCTGGCATAGTCGCTAGCGTTACTGGAAAACGTGAGTCACAATAACGCTAGCGATCAGGGGCTTAATATTGCCAGGTTCTGGAGCTCAAACTTAATGTCCACCCCATAGTATTATATATTGTTGGAAAGCCCTGGATGTCTACTTTCCAATGCTATTAGAAGCGCATCATTTGGAGCTCTACAGCTCGAGTTACACTTCTTGGAAGGTGAAGAGGTCAGCTGGCCTTACTACAGGTTGATACTATGTCCATCTTTGCACTTTTGGGGCAGGTTTTCTCCCTTAAATTCAGTGTCCACCATGTAGTGCCATATATTCTTGGAAAGCTATGGAATTCGACTTTCCAATGCTATTGGAATCACCTCATTTGGAGCTTTGTGGCTCAAGTTATTCTTGTTTGAAGAAGGCATGGTCAAGCTGCCAGGTGAGACTTTTGCCCACGTTAACTACCACGTTAATGTAGTTAACGTGGCCATTAACGTGTGTCTTTTTGCTTCGAAAACGTTAGTGGAGATCACCTTTTCCACTAACGTTGGCATTTCCCTTTCCTTCCACGTTAACTACCACGTTAATGTAGTTAACGTGGAAGCTAACGTAGGCCTTCTTTGCTTTGCAAACGTTAGTGGCATTCACTTTTACCACTAACATTCCATGCTCTCCTTCTTCAAAGTTAATGCCACTAACTTTCTCACTAACGTTGGGGCTTCTCTTTTTCTTCCACATTAATGGCACCGTTAGTGGCACTAACATAACCACTAACGTGGCTCTTTTCTGCTTCTTGTTACTTAAAATCAATCAAACAAAGTGCATCAAAGTCTTGCTCTTAATCATGGGATCATGTATCATCCAATTTATCATTCAATTCATGCATAATTCTCATGAAATCATTCAAAATTCACAATATTTGCTTGAATCATGGTATGATTGCATTTTCAACCAAATACTTGCTTATTTCCTAAGAAAATGCATGAAACCAACCTAAAGCATACAAAAAATGGCTAGTAAAACTAGCCAAGATGCCCTGACATCACAACACCAAACTTAAATCTTGCTTGTCCCCAAGCAAGAAAAGAATTATGCACAAAGAATTCTCTTAATTGGAATGTATTGAAGATTTGCTTATGATGCCTTAGTGGGTGAAGTGAATAAGTGACAGTGGGGTGAACTCTAATTTGTATGCTTATGCAAGGATTCCAGTGTTCATTAGTCCTTACATTTTGGAAGTCTTAGATCTTAGGACTTTCATTCAAATGATATTATGGAATCCTCTTTATAGATTGTCGCCTTGAAGCAGCACTTATTTTCTAACATTTTTCTTTTCTTTTTGGGATTTGGCCTCGACTCTAGGTGTCATGTATCAAAGCGGCTTTTTAAGATAAGCTTTCAATCAATACTCCCAAACCAGTTGGTCTAAGGTATTAGTGTTGAAGCACCCCTTAGGATTTACTTGCTCAAGCCTCTTTCTTTGATACAAATCTACCACAAGCATTTAACTAGGACAATAACTCTTTGAGTTCTTGTTTCTTTCTTTTTCTTCCTAGTAATTGATGCTCAGAGCCTTGGGTTTGTTCTTTGTTTTTCTTTTTCTTTTATTTTCTTTTGTTACTGCTTCTTGGATCAATAGATGTTTGAGAAATTTCATAATACTTCTCTAAACTTCATTCCTGTCTATGAGCTCCCATGCAAGTTTTCACAAACATGCAACCTCAATACACAATCATACAATCAGAACATCCACTCCTCTTAATCTTTTGCTTGCCCCATGATTTATAAAATTCTTCAACATTTTTCTTTCAAAAGAATGATTTCTTTGTTGCATTCTTAAAGATATTGGGTGCAAGTAAAATTCAAGATGACAATCATGATATCATAGCAACATGTTACAAATCAAATATCAAATTATGCTTATTCAAACGGAGTAATCACACATGCATACAAAGAAAATAGAAGATAATCATGCAATTTAAAGTGCTGGAAATAAGTAAGAGGAGAAAGGAACTTTACCATCTTGTAGTTTATTTTCATTGTTGTTGCCCTTTTCCTCCTATTCTTTCCCTTCCCACACCAAACTTAGAATGCTTGCTTATACTCAAGCAACGATTAAAACTGTGGTGATGGGGTCTATGATGGATCATGAATGTCTTAGAATGAAGTGTAAGTATGCATGTGTTTCAGCAAGCCAGATTAAGGATACAATAAAGGCACAAGAGATACAAACAGAGACATTTTGATTGTATTAATAAGTGGTGTGCTTGGTACCTTGCATGAAAAATAAGTGGCAACACCAAACTTAGTGTGACACTCTCAATTTAGAATGTTGCAAGTACCCAGTGAAGATTGAAAATGAAATTGTTGCATGGCAACACCAAACTTAGAATGCAATCATATGCCAAATTATTGAAACTAACTAAGCAAAGAAAGAAAATGTTACCTACGGTTGGGTTGCCTCCCAACAAGCGCTCTTTTAATATCCTTAGCTTGACATGTTGTTCATGACTTTCTTCCTCTTCTTCCAGTATGTTAAGAGGAATGACCTCAAGACGAAAGAAGAGCCAGTTAATGCCCCTTGTTTATAGTACCTCTCCCCAGCAAGCTTTCTTTTGTTGTTGGCTTGAGTAAACTTGCTTGTTGGGGTAGGGGTGGGATGGCTTTTGGTTGACCTTTTCTTCTTCATGGATATGGTCCTTCTTTTCTTGGTCACCATCCTCTTTTTAGTACTCATGTTGATTGCCTTCACCACCTTAATTTCAGGACTTGGGTGTTGTATGATGGTTGGAGCATCCTCTTCATCAAGTGCTTCTTGAATTGGTGGTTCAATGAACTCACCCTCTATGCAACTCTTTGTTTCATTGGAGTGTGGGCTCCCTTGATTGACTTCCTCCCTTTCTTCTACATGATGTTGCATTAAGTCTTTTGGGAGTGAGTTTGCATGTTCCTTTGTCACCACTAGTAACCTCTGTGGATATGGAGCCTTAGGCTTATATATTCTCACAACCTCCTCCTTCATCATAGAAATCTCACTTGGTATGGATGCCTCCCTTTCTTGTTCTTCTGATTCCTCCCTTGGGTTTGCCATGGTACCACTGAGAGAATTATGGGTATGGATTTGCTTTGATAGATATCCAACTTGTGCCTGAAGCTTCTTAATGGCAACCCCCCGGTTCTGCATAATGAATTTTACTTCCTCTTGGAAAGTCCTCGTGTCCTTAAATTCTTCCAAGAGCATTGCCAGTAGGTTCTCTATCCTTGATAGCTTATTCTCGAGGGGACGGTGTGCAGCTAGGTTGGAATTTAGAGGTTGAGGGTGGCTATTTTGTGAATAGAATTGGTTGTTTTGTGGTTGTATGTTCTGAGAGTGGTATGACTCTTGTGGGTAATAATATGGATTTTGTGGATTGTGAGATTGTGTGTAATGCAATGAATTGTGTAAGTGGTGAGATGAATTATATGGATGTGGGAAGGAATTTTGTGTTGAGGCATATCCAAGTGGTGAAGGGTTTTGATGCGAAAAGCTAGGAGGTGAGGTTGAATAATTAAAGGAATGGCTCTTGATGAATGGGCTGTGAATAAGTGAAATTTCTTTGGTTTTGATCTTCCCAGGCACAGCTTGAGTAGTGATCAAAGTCATCAAAATATAGACCATTTTGTGACCCTGGGAAGCAACCCATTTCATGTTTTTGATACTCCCACCCACCATGAGCATAGTAAAGTGGATCATTCTGTGGTGGTGGAGAGTTTCCCATGAAATTTGGTTGACTACCATATGATGGGTGCTCCTTTCTTTCCTGCAGAAAGCTTTGTCTCAAACAATAATCACCAAAAGAAATTTGAATTTTCATTGTCACAGATGAGGAAATTCCCAGTGAGGCAATATCACAAACAGTTAGTTAGCAAAAGAAAACAAAGAAACAAAAGAAAACAAAAATAAAAGAAAAGTGTCTAATCTAGTAAATCAATCAACCAGTAGTTTGTTAATCACAATTAATCCCCGGCAACGGCGCCATAAACTTGATGCATGGGAACTTGTCTCTCAACAAATTTCCCTTCGGCAAGTATAGTGAATTGTCGTCAAGTAATAACTCACAAAAGAGTGAGGTCGAATCCCACAGAGATTAACGGATTAAGAAATCAATGGTTAATTGATTATTCTAGTTAGACGAATTATATTGGAGTGATAAGTAACAAGGAAATGTAAATGGCATAAAAGTAAAGAAAGCAATAAAGTGCAGAAAAGTAAAATGGTAATAAAAGTAAATGTAAGAACTAAAAATAAAATGAACATTGGGATCAAGAGATATTGCAATCCTTCGGATCAAGTTCATTCTCATCTCTTCCTCAATCAATGCATTCATTGATCTCCTTGGCAATCTTAAGTGATTGGATCCCAATTCCTTGGCAATCCAATCTCTCTAAGCTTGAACAATTTCCCAATTCCTTGATTTAATTGCTCATGGGAAGAGATAAAGTTTGGTCACTGATTATACCACACACATTCATAGATCAAAGCATTGGTAGGATTAAATGTCACAATATCCATCCAACCCCCAACCTAATCCAATGTGAGAGAGCATTCTAGCATGATTTCCTCATTCCTCTTCCAAGGTTCCGAGGAAATCCAAGTATGAGCAATTTCTCTTCCAAGACAATTACCAAATTGGATGAAGATCGAAAGCTCTCTAGTAAAATCAAGAGAAAAGAAAGAAGAAGAAGAATAAGAACTACAATTGATCCATTGAATCACAATAGAGCTCTCTAACCCAATGAAAAGAATTAGTTGATCATTGCTCTACCAAAATAGAAAAGAAAGAAAGTGCAGAAAAGTAAAGATGAAGATTAAAACTAACGTTGAAACTTTCAAATTCATAAATGAAAAGTACAAAGAAAAGAAAGAGAAGGAAAAGTGTGTGAGGGGAGGGAGTCCGAAGAGCCCTCTTCAATCCCCATCTCCCAGCCTTTTTGAATGTACAAACTAAGGCCTTTATATAGGCTCTCCTAAATTAGAAAATGAAATTAAAAGCAAATTACAATTAAATGAAAATTCCTATTCTAGATGCTTCTTGTGGCCTTGATTGGTTGACACTTGTGGGCTTGCTTCCTTGAGGTTGGGTGGTCCTTGAAAGAGAAGTGAATCAAGTTGAGGTCCAGGTGCTAAAGTTAGTGCTACCGTTAGCCACACTAACGCTACAAGTGTGGCGTTAGTGCCAAAGTTATTGTGGCTAACGTTGCACTTGTTACCAATTGGTGTTTTTTGGGGCTTAACAGATGCCTCTAGTTTGTGCTCCAATTTCATGCTCACTATAGAGTATTATATATGTTTGGAAAGCTCTGAATGTCAGCTTTCTAACACAACTGAAATCATCTCAATTGGACCTCTGTAACTCAAGTTATGCGCCTTTGAAGTGGACATGGTTGCTGGCATAGTCGCTAGCATTACTGGAAAATGTGAGTCACAATAACGCTAGCGATCAAGGGCTTAATATTGCCAGGTTCTGGAGCTCAAATTTAATGTCCACCCCATTCTATTATATATTGTTGGAAAGCCCTGGATGTCTACTTTCTAACGCTATCAGAAGCGCATCATTTTGAGCTCTACAGCTCGAGTTACACTTCTTAGAAGGTGAAGAGGTCAGCTGGCCTTACTACAGGTTGATACTATGTCCATCTTTGCACTTTCGGGGCAGGTTTTCTCCCTTAAATTCAGTATCCACCATGTAGTGCCATATATGCTTAGAAAGCTCTGGAATCTGACTTTTCAGTGCTATTAGAATCACCTCATTTGGAGCTTTGTGGCTCATATTATTCTTGTTTGAAGAAGGCATGGTTAGGCTGCCAAGTGAGACTTTTGCCCACGTTAACTACCACGTTAATGTAGTTAAAGTGGCCGTTAACGTGGGTCTTTTTGCTTCGAAAATGTTAGTGGAGATCACCTTTTCCACTAACATTGGCATTTTCCATTCCTTCCACGTTAACTACCACGTTAATGTAGTTAACGTGGAAGCTAACGTAGGCCTTCTTTGCTTCGCAAACGTAAGTGGCGTTCACTTTTACCACTAACATTCCATGCTCTCCTTCTTCAAATTTAATGCCACTAACTTTCTCACTAACGTTGGGGCTTCTCTTTTTCTTCCACGTTAATGGCCATGTTAGTGGCACTAACGTAACCACTAACGTGGCTCTTCTCTGCTTCTTGTTACCTGAAATCAATCAAACAAAGTGCATCAAAGTCTTGCTCTTAATCATGGGATCATGTATCATCCAATTTATCATTCAATTCATGCATAATTCTCATGAAATCATTCAAAATTCACAATGCTTGCTTGAATCATGGTATAATTGCATTTTCAACCAAATACTTGCTTATTTCCTAAGATAATGCATGAAACCAACCTAAAGCATACAAAAAATGGCTAGTAAAACTAGCCAAGACGCCCTGGCATCACTACGCTTTAAAACCATTCTCTTAGATGATTTTAAACAACAGTTTTTATAATGTTACTGTTGAAGTTTAATTTTTCATTAAGTTATAGTAATAAAATAAAACCGTTCTCTTTGACTATTTTAAAGAACAGTTTTATAACCATTACAATAATTTTTATTATGCAATAATTTTCTAATACATAAATAATTATACAAATTAAAAGATACGCATAAAAATAGTTTTCTATAAATATTAAATTAGTAGAAGACTCAAAAATTATTATTATTATAAATAAATAACAAATATTATTTATAAAGAAAATAAATTTAAAATAAATTTATAAAAATATTATTTTTTATTTCATTCTCGTTTTAAAATTTAACATATTTTTTATTCTTGAACAAATTTTTGAGAAATTTCCTATAGAACAAAACACAGAGCTCTGGTATTTTCCCTCCGTTAGTAATTGAAAAATAAGAAAAGAGTTGTATATTTTAATTTAAGTGACTTTTATTATGAATAGGCTATAATTTATTATTAATTTGAACTCTCTATTTTATAAATTAATCTATTAAGAGTAATTAAATTAGTTTTATGAATATTAGGAGTTATGTTAATTAATATTCTTGTGTAAATTTTTATAACTGGCAATTTGAAATTAAAATTCAGTAATAGAAGTATTATATAATTTAATTTAAGAAATTTGTATTATAATTGAATTACGGTTTATTTTATTAAATTGAGCTCTTAGAGATTAATTTGTTAGAAATGATTAAATTAATTTTGATAAATACTTTAAGTTTAAGACAATTAATATTTATGAACTATTTTTTTTATAATTAGTTATTTTATATAAATTAAAATTAAAGTATCGATGATAGAAAAATAATGAAAGGTCATGATTTAATTTAGATAATTAATATTTTGGGTTTAAATTGTATTTTATAGGATGTGATTAATATGTTCATTTTATAATTTAAATTAAAAATAATGATTTAAACTCATTGATAAATTGATAAATAAAATTATATGTGTGATGCACCACTATTTCGTGGTACATTTTGTGCTTAATTTAGGTGGATTCTATCCACTTTACCCACATTTATCCAATGAAATAGCATGATTTCATGATTTCTTCCTAAATTGTGCTTAAGTGTGAAAATATACTTTTTATGCCTTTAATTGATTAATTTTGATTCACCTTTGATTCTACTAGATGCCTTGATGTGTTTGTTAAGTGAATTCAGGTTGAAAAGGCTAGGCATGGATCAAAGGAAAGAAGAGAAAAGCATGCAAAATGGAGAAATCATGGAAGAAACAAGGATTTGGGATGCTCAGATCGATGCGCAAGCACAGCAGATGCGCACGCATGAATTTGAAGTTGCATGGCGACGCGTATGCATACATGACGCGTATGCATGGATGAAAAATTGCCAAGCGACGCGTACGCGTCGATGCTTGCAAGTGACTTCATTAAAGTGAAAATGCTGGGGTGAATTCTGGGCTTCCCAAGCCCAAATCCAACTCACTTCTAAGCCTACTTCAGGCAGAAATCAAGAGGAGTCAAGGGGGGAGAAAGTCATAATTGAATTTAGGAGGGAATGCTTTAGGATTAGGTTAGAGGTAGATTCGGATTTCTTAGATCTAGGTTTAATTCTTGCTTTGATTTACTTCTTGTAATTCTCTACTTTGTTATTGATGCACTCTTGTTTCCCCTATTTTTCTTTAATGCAATTTGAGTTTGATTTCCTTTATTGTTGATTTGTTTTGTTCTTGTTAATTTCTTGCAATTAGTAGTTGTAGATCTATATTTCTTGCAATTTTATCTTGCTTTCCTTTTATGCCTTCCAAGTGTTTGATAGAATGCTTGGGAGGATGTTAGTGTAGATTTTTCTCCTCTTGTCTTTGGTTGAGTAATTGGAGACACTTGAGTTATCAAATCCTCTTTTGTTGATTAATAATTGAAAGTTGCTAGTTGATTTGAATTCCACTAAAGCTAGTCTTTCCTTAGGAGTTGACTAGGACTTGAGGAATCAAATTGATTATTTCCACTTGACTTTCCTTCAAAGTTAGAGGTTGACTAAGTGGAGCAATGGACAATTCTTGTCACAATTGAGGAGGATAATGAGGATAGCACTTCTAATTCTCATTCCTTGCCAAGAGCTTTTTTATCTACTAGTTTAATTCTTGCCATTTATGTAACGACCCAACTTCCAGAACGTCATGATCGTACCGAAAGTAAGGCGTTACCAACCTGCTTTCCTTTATTAACTATTTACTATTGAGCCTCTAGTTCGATACCGCGATTCAGTTTTAGCAAAAATACCGGAAAATTTTGTTTTTATTTATCAAATCTTATAGCAAACATCACCAAGTAATAATAATCACATAATTACTAATAATAATATCTGTCATACAAAAGATTACCAATAAAACTTAGATACAAATCCTATCCCTCTGTGTAAAATAAAAAAAACTAAAGCTACAAAAGCGAGGGAATTCTATGAAAGCAAATTAACTCATACATTTAACTCATAAATAAATTCTATAATCGCCCGCAGCTTCAAACTGTATCTTCGAACCTGTGTCACTGAAAGGGTGGAAGAATTTTGGGGTGAGAACAAACCACACGTTCTCAGTAGGGAATGGGAATGCCGTAAAAGTAATGATTAACATGCAAATAATTAACTTTGCTTAATAATCCATCTTTGTCAAACCCTTTGAAATACTTGTCAATCTTACTTTAGTTAAATAGTTACTTTCTTTGAATTTCTAAACCCAAAACTGATCTCAATTGCAAAACTTGTCATATTAAATACCTTTCAGCCACATAATTGATTCAAAGTCATAACAACAGATATTAATCATCTCTATCCATTCACAAACTACTAGCACAGGTAAGAAACTCAATTCAACACACAAACAAATCACAATAAGACAAACAACACAATCACAAACAAGTAATACAAGCAATACAACCAAATGCAAATACACAACTAATATGATGCATGTCTGTCCTAAGCAGGCCATGAGCTCACGTGTCGGTTTACACCCTGCAACCCGACATTACCTAGGAACAAGTCCCAGATATGGCTTCCCTTTGTGTCCTTAGTGCATATGTGTCGTTGGTAAAAATACCACTCCTTCGTGACTACCGGCAGTCGGCGCAAAGCCCGACCCCATAATATACGCACAAGGGGAAACAATGATCCTCAGTTCGGGGGCGTCCCCGAGATCAATTCACAACAATAAAACAGAGATCTTCAGTTCGTGGGTTATTCCCCGAGATCAATACACAATAACATAGTGATCTTCAGTTCGTGGGTTATACCCGAGATCAGCATACAACGATTCATGGGTTATTCCCGTAATCAATAATTATCAGTCCGTGGGTTTTTCCCGCTTACAAAACAAATAACAATTTATGGGTTTTCCCGAGATCAATGATCATTCAGTTCGTGGGTACTTCCCGAATTCAACCAATTATCAGTTCATGGGTGTCCCCCGTAGTTAAACAACTAACAGTTCGTGGGGTATTCCCGCCTTTTATCATTTTTCGTTATCCTTTCGCAACCTCAACAATCCACAAATCAATCTTTATTTCCTCTTTCCCTTTGAATCCTTAACACATATTCCTAAACCTTTCTTAACTTTCTCAAGCATTTGTCTTAATCCTCATTTCAGTTCATAATCTCTACTTTGGCAATCTTGGGTCAAGCCAACTTTAAAACAACTTTTCAGTTTAGTTCTCTATCAAAAGGCTCAAGAAAATTATTTATTTTAAATTCGCTAAATACTTTTCAAAACATCACCCTCTTACTAAAAGTAACCAAATAAAACTCTCTTTCAAGTTTACTAACTTCCCAAAGACTCAAAAACCATCTCTCTTTATCATTCAAGTTCAAATATTATATAATCATTAAACTTCTAAAAAGTAATCCTTTATTTCAAACCCCAGGCATAACTCCCTTTATATTCAATAAATCTCAAAACATAACTTCTTTTATAAATAATTCAAACTTGAACATAAACCTTTTCTTGGTAATTCAAATTCCAAAATAGTATAATTCTTTTCTTAACTAAATAAAATTGTTTTCATAATAAATGCAGCCCATACATAATACTTTAATCAATAGATAAAACTTAAATAACATAACTTTCCAAATCCAAATTTTCTAAAATAACTTTTTCAAGTAAAACCTCATATTTTACAAAATTTTGGCAGCACCTCCCCTAAAACTCGGACTTAGCCACCCTTACGGGTCCCTCTTTCTCAACATCTCATCAACCTTTCTCAACAGGTATCAAATAAAGGTTCTCAATCAATTAGAAAATTCACAATTCGCTATTCTCACATAATCCATCAATCCAACTTCAAACTCATCAATTCATAAATTAAGTTAACCAAAAGGCTAATAGTTCCTCATTCCCAAATATCCAAACACATTATCGCCCCACTTAACCAGAATTTTAGTAACATTGACACCAAAACACAAAAATATGTATTGTTCACAAAATCTTGGTTCTCCTATAATCAACTGTTATGCTCACCCAAAAAGTCAACTTCATATAGTTTCCAATTATTACAAATTATCTTTATACTTTTAATAATAACTGCATCAGTTTATAATTTAGATTTTAAGGAATTAATTTATCAATCGATTTACAATCTCTTTACAAATCACAACTTCAAACCTAGCTTATCAGAAATTAATTCAACACCCAATGTATTGCTTACAAGCAAAATCAGAATCTCCAGCAAACATTCACCAAGCAATCCTCAATTCACATATTACTATAATCAAAACACAAACATAACGTACTCATAGCTAGCCCAGCTAGCCCAACTAATCAGAATTAAGTAAAGTAATCAAACCACTGATCATTGTCATAACAACCTCAAAAGCAGTCACAGTTCACAGCCATAGCCATGATCAATAAATCATGACATAGAAAATTAGTCCAGCCATCACAAAATTATTTATATACTCTTAAAGTTACTATATTGTTTTAGAAAATCAGATTCTCAAGACAGTTTAATCCTTTAAGTTCTAATCCTTCAATAACCACCAGATTAAATTTCAGCCAGTCACAAGTCAATTTCACAACCATTCCGGTACATCAGATAACTAAAATCAACAGCAAGCACTTGTTTTCAACAATTAGAATATAACCACAACTCAATCAATTTAGCATAATTACATCAAAATCAGAAAACCAATATCAATCACAACAACAACCAAAAATAATCTTATCAATTACTCACTTACAACAACAAAACCCAGTAACATTCACAGCAACTGTCCACACTCAATTCATCAATTATCCAAACGACAGCTTTTCAATCATTAACCCAGCATATATCAATTTAATAAATTAAACTAAACTAATCATTATTTACAACAACATCTAAGTTCAATCACAGCTCAGAATGATCACAACGATTAACTCATTTCAAATGCATTTCAAGTCATTCATATCAATTAAGAAATTCTTAACTATTGTTAACCATTTGCACTTATCCAATAACTTGGTAGGCATTCTAAGTTAAAAACGTTAAATCCCCTACCTCGATGTCGAAACTCACGAAGATCGCCAAGCACAGCAGTTCCGTTAGCAGTTCCCAGCACCAGTTCCCATGGCAACAACAACAACAAGGAAAACGGCATCCTCCCCTTTCTGGTTTGTGATTCCAGAGGCAGCAGTGAGATTCTCGTCAGATTCCATAAACCTTGGCAGCAGCCGCGATGGAAGGGCAGCGTTGCTTCCTCTTCTCCCTCGCGAACTCATCCCTTTCCCTCTCCTCTGTTTGCAGTTCATGGTGGTGGCAGAAGCTTCATTAACGGTGACGCAGCAACACAGTGACAGATCAGCGATGCGACACGGAGGCTCCTGCTTCGCGTCCTTCTCTACGGGCTCCCTCTCTCTCTTCGGGTTCTTCTCAGGCGACGGCGGCGGCGACGATAGACCCTTGAAGCGACGGCGGCAGAACGCGAATGAACGACGGCGACGCGGCTTTCCTCGGCGGCGAGCTCACGGCAGACGCGACGCTACTCTCCTCCGTTTCTGTCTTCCTTCTTGGCGTGGGTGGATGGCACGACGGCGAGCAAGACGCGGCTAAGTGTGATGGTGTGCGGTGGCGGCGAGGCTCCTCCCTCTTCTTCGATTCTGATCTCTCTCTTGTCCCTCTCTATCTCTATGTTTCTTTCTCTATTTTATGTGTGTATTGTGTTTTGGAAGAAAGGGGGGTGGAGGCTGCGTTCAGAAGCTGAGGAAAGGGAAATATTAGGGTTAGGGTTTCTGGGATTTGGGAATTAGGGTTTCTGATTCAATTTGGGAATTAGGGTTAGAAATTAGGATTTTATAAAAGAATATGGATATATATGAATAGATATTTTGATAAAATTGAAGGGTAGAGTGATTTTAAAATCAAATATACTCTCTTAAAAATATTTAGGAACATTATTTATCAACATATTGCTAAGTTAAATCAATTATTTCTAATTTACATTATAAAATGAACAAGTTAATTATATTTTGTAAAGTACAATTTAAATTCAAATATCAATTTTCTAGATTAAATCATACAAATCTCTATTAGTTTTCTATCTTTGAAACTTTAATTTCAATTTATAAAATAACCAATTATAAAAAAATTGTACATAAATATTAATTGACATAAACTTAAAGTATTTATAAATATCAATCTAATCATTTCTAATAAAATAATTTCTAGGAGTTCAAATTAATAACATAATTAATTTAAAATAGAATTTATTTAAATTAAGTTATACAATTCTTTCTTATTTTTTTCAATTACCAAAATTATAACTTCAATTATACCAAATATCTAATAAAATTTATATAAAAATTCTAATTAATTTAAACTTCAATTATCATGAAACTCTATTTAATCACCTTTAACAAAATAATTTTCTTAAAATAAATCACAAATAACTAATTATTTGTTTTTCAAAAACTAGGGTTGTTACATTCTACCCACCTTAGAAAAATTTTCGCCCTCGAAAATTGCTAGAATAAAATAAATTCGAACTTGAATCAAGGAAAATAGAATATATGAACAGAAACATAGGCATTATCAAGGATGAATATTCAAAGAGTTATGTAAACAATCAGATTTATAGGCAAGCAAAGGTATACAAGAATGACAAGGTATGGTTGGGAAATAATCAAATCACATTCTAAGGAGAAAATTCAAACTAGAGAATTCCAATGAAAGCAACTAAGAAAAAGATGGCACGAGTTTGCGTGGCACGAATAAAGATTACACGTCAAAACGAAACTAGCTTTATAACTTCTAACGCTCCCAAACCCCGTGATTCGCATTACCTATTACTTCTATTTTGTCTATGATAACCCATTAGTGTTCCCATATACATAAATCATTAGTATTAAGTTGGCCAGACCTAATACTATGAGGCATGCAATGGTAAACCAACAGTGTTAATCATCAGACAGTCATGCAAATAAAACACAAACTCTTGTTATCAGAACAAGTCACAAAGCATGACAGACACTCAGAGTATGCAGTGAAGCATAGTCAGTCCATTCCCAAGGCTCTAACAGGAACGAACTGCTCTGATACCATTTGTAACGACCCAACTTCCAGAATGTCATGATCGTACCGAAAGTAAGGCGTTACCAACCTGCTTTCCTTTATTAGCTATTTACTATTGAGCCTCTAGTTCGATATCGCGATTCAGTTTTAGCAAAAATACCAGAAAATTTTGTTTTTATTTATCAAATCTTATAGCAAACATCACCAAGTAATAATAATCACATAATTACTAATAATAATATGTGTCATACAAAAGATTACCAATAAAACTTAGATACAAATCCTATCCCTCTGTGTAAAATAAAAAAAACTAAAGCTACAAAAGCGAGGGAATTCTATGAAAGCAAATTAACTCATACATTTAACTCATAAATAAATTCTATAATCGCCCGCAGCTTCAAACTGTATCTTCGAACCTGTGTCACTGAAAGGGTGGAAGAATTTTGGGGTGAGAACAAACCACACGTTCTCAGTAGGGAATGGGAATGCCGTAAAAGTAATGATTAACATGCAAATAATTAACTTTGCTTAATAATCCATCTTTGTCAAACCCTTTGAAATACTTGTCAATCTTACTTTAGTTAAATAGTTACTTTCTTTGAATTTCTAAACCCAAAACTGATCTCAATTGCAAAACTTGTCATATTAAATACCTTTCAGCCACATAATTGATTCAAAGTCATAACAACAGATATTAATCATCTCTATCCATTCACAAACTACTAGCACAGGTAAGAAACTCAATTCAACACACAAACAAATCACAATAAGACAAACAACACAATCACAAACAAGTAATACAAGCAATACAACCAAATGCAAATACACAACTAATATGATGCATGTCTGTCCTAAGCAGGCCATGAGCTCACGTGTCGGTTTACACCCTGCAACCCGACATTACCTAGGAACAAGTCCCAGATATGGCTTCCCTTTGTGTCCTTAGTGCATATGTGTCGTTGGTAAAAATACCACTCCTTCGTGACTACCGGCAGTCGGCGCAAAGCCCGACCCCATAATATACGCACAAGGGGAAACAATGATCCTCAGTTCGGGGGCGTCCCCGAGATCAATTCACAACAATAAAACAGAGATCTTCAGTTCGTGGGTTATTCCCCGAGATCAATACACAATAACATAGTGATCTTCAGTTCGTGGGTTATACCCGAGATCAGCATACAACGATTCATGGGTTATTCCCGTAATCAATAATTATCAGTCCGTGGGTTTTTCCCGCTTACAAAACAAATAACAATTTATGGGTTTTCCCGAGATCAATGATCATTCAGTTCGTGGGTACTTCCCGAATTCAACCAATTATCAGTTCATGGGTGTCCCCCGTAGTTAAACAACTAACAGTTCGTGGGGTATTCCCGCCTTTTATCATTTTTCGTTATCCTTTCGCAACCTCAACAATCCACAAATCAATCTTTATTTCCTCTTTCCCTTTGAATCCTTAACACATATTCCTAAACCTTTCTTAACTTTCTCAAGCATTTGTCTTAATCCTCATTTCAGTTCATAATCTCTACTTTGGCAATCTTGGGTCAAGCCAACTTTAAAACAACTTTTCAGTTTAGTTCTCTATCAAAAGGCTCAAGAAAATTATTTATTTTAAATTCGCTAAATACTTTTCAAAACATCACCCTCTTACTAAAAGTAACCAAATAAAACTCTCTTTCAAGTTTACTAACTTCCCAAAGACTCAAAAACCATCTCTCTTTATCATTCAAGTTCAAATATTATATAATCATTAAACTTCTAAAAAGTAATCCTTTATTTCAAACCCCAGGCATAACTCCCTTTATATTCAATAAATCTCAAAACATAACTTCTTTTATAAATAATTCAAACTTGAACATAAACCTTTTCTTGGTAATTCAAATTCCAAAATAGTATAATTCTTTTCTTAACTAAATAAAATTGTTTTCATAATAAATGCAGCCCATACATAATACTTTAATCAATAGATAAAACTTAAATAACATAACTTTCCAAATCCAAATTTTCTAAAATAACTTTTTCAAGTAAAACCTCATATTTTACAAAATTTTGGCAGCACCTCCCCTAAAACTCGGACTTAGCCACCCTTACGTGTCCCTCTTTCTCAACATCTCATCAACCTTTCTCAATAGGTATCAAATAAAGGTTCTCAATCAATTAGAAAATTCACAATTCGCTATTCTCACATAATCCATCAATCCAACTTCAAACTCATCAATTCATAAATTAAGTTAACCAAAAGGCTAATAGTTCCTCATTCCCAAATATCCAAACACATTATTGCCCCACTTAACCAGAATTTTAGTAACATTGACACCAAAACACAAAAATATGTATTGTTCACAAAATCTTGGTTCTCCTATAATCAACTGTTATGCTCACCCAAAAAGTCAACTTCATATAGTTTCCAATTATTACAAATTATCTTTATACTTTTAATAATAACTGCATCAGTTTATAATTTAGATTTTAAGGAATTAATTTATCAATCGATTTACAATCTCTTTACAAATCACAACTTCAAACCTAGCTTATCAGAAATTAATTCAACACCCAATGTATTGCTTACAAGCAAAATCAGAATCTCCAGCAAACATTCACCAAGCAATCCTCAATTCACATATTACTATAATCAAAACACAAACATAACGTACTCATAGCTAGCCCAGCTAGCCCAACTAATCAGAATTAAGTAAAGTAATCAAACCACTGATCATTGTCATAACAACCTCAAAAGCAGTCACAGTTCACAGCCATAGCCATGATCAATAAATCATGACATAGAAAATTAGTCCAGCCATCACAGAATTATTTATATACTCTTAAAGTTACTATATTGTTTTAGAAAATCAGATTCTCAAGACAGTTTAATCCTTTAAGTTCTAATCCTTCAATAACCACCAGATCAAATTTCAGCCAGTCACAAGTCAATTTCACAACCATTCCGGTACATCGGATAACTAAAATCAACAGCAAGCACTTGTTTTCAACAATTAAAATATAACCACAACTCAATCAATTTAGCATAATTACATCAAAATCAGAAAACCAATATCAATCACAACAACAACCAAAAATAATCTTATCAATTACTCACTTACAACAACAAAACCCAGTAACATTCACAGCAACTATCCACACTCAATTCATCAATTATCCAAACGACAGCTTTTCAATCGTTAACCCAGCATATATCAATTTAATAAATTACACTAAACTAATCATTATTTACAACAACATCTAAGTTCAATCACAGCTCAGAATGATCACAACGATTAACTTATTTCAAATGCATTTCAAGTCATTCATATCAATTAAGAAATTCTTAACTATTGTTAACCATTTGCACTTATCCAATAACTTGGTAGGCATTCTAAGTTAAAAACGTTAAATCCCCTACCTCGATGTCGAAACTCACGAAGATCACCAAGCACAGCAGTTCCATTAGTAGTTCCCAGCACCAGTTCCCATGGCAACAACAGCAACAAGGAAAATGGCATCCTCCCCTTTCTGGTTTGTGATTCCAGAGGCAGCAGTGAGATTCTCGTCAGATTCCATAAACCTTGGCAGCAGCGGCGATGGAAGGGCAGCGTTGCTTCCTCTTCTCCCTCGTGAACTCATCCCTTTCCCTCTCCTCTGTTTGCAGTTCATGGTGGTGGCAGAAGCTTCATTAACGGTGACGCAGCAACACAGTGACAGATCGGCGACGCGACACGGAGGCTCCTGCTTCGCGTCCTTCTCTACGGGCTCCCTCTCTCTCTTCGGGTTCTTCTCAAGCGACGGCGGCGGCGACGATAGACCCTTGAAGCGACAGCGGCAGAACGCGAATGAACGACGGCGACGCGGCTTTTCTCGGCGGCGAGCTCACGACAGACGCGACGCTACTCTCCTCCGTTTCTGTCTTCCTTCTTGGCGTGGGTGGATGGCACGACGGCGAGCAAGACGCGGCTAAGTGTGATGGTGTGCGGTGGCGGCGAGGCTCCTCCCTCTTCTTCGATTCTGATCTCTCTCTTGTCCCTCTCTATCTCTACGTTTCTTTCTCTATTTTATGTGTGTATTGTGTTTTGGAAGAAAGGGGGGTGGAGGCTGCGTTCAGAAGCTGAGGAAAGGGAAACATTAGGGTTAGGGTTTCTGGGATTTGGGAATTAGGGTTAGAAATTAGGATTTTATAAAAGAATATGGATAGATATGAATAGATATTTTGATAAAATTGAAGGGTAGAGTGATTTTAAAATCAAATATACTCTCTTAAAAATATTTAGGAACATTATTTATCAACATATTGCTAAGTTAAATCAATTATTTCTAATTTACATTATAAAATGAACAAGTTAATTATATTTTGTAAAGTACAATTTAAATTCAAATATCAATTTTCTAGATTAAATCATACAAATCTCTATTAGTTTTCTATCTTTGAAACTTTAATTTCAATTTATAAAATAACCAATTATAAAAAAATTGTACATAAATATTAATTGACATAAACTTAAAGTATTTATAAATATCAATCTAATCATTTCTAATAAAATAATTTCTAGGAGTTCAAATTAATAACATAATTCATTTAAAATAGAATTTATTTAAATTAAGTTATACAATTCTTTCTTATTTTTTTCAATTACCAAAATTATAACTTCAATTATACCAAATATCTAATAAAATTTATATAAAAATTCTAATTAATTTAAACTTCAATTATCATGAAACTCTATTTAATCACCTTTAACAAAATAATTTTCTTAAAATAAATCACAAATAACTAATTATTTGTTTTTCAAAAACTAGGGTTGTTACAATTTACTTTTCATGTTTCTTATTGATGAGCGGATAATTTATACGCTTTTTGGCATTATTTTTAGGTAGTTTTAGCATGTTTTCGTTACTTTTTATTATATTTTTATTAGTTTTTATGCAAAAATCACATTTTTGGACTTTACTATGAGTTTGTGTATTTCTCTGTAATTTCAGGTATTTTCTAGCTGAAATTGAGGGGACCTGAGCAAAAATCTGATTCAGAGGCTGAGAAAAGACTGCAGATGCTGTTGGATTTTGACCTCCCTGCACTCAAACGCGTTTTTCTGGAGCTATAGAAGTCCAATTGGGGCGCTCTAAATTGGGCTGGAAAGATAACATGTTGGGCTTTCCGGCAATCTATAATAGTCTATACTTTGCTCGAGATTTGATGGCCCAAACCAGCGTTAAAATGCCCACCAGAGACCCTTTTTTGGTGTAAAACGCCGAAACTGACACCAGAACTAGAGTTAAACGCCCAAACTGGCATCCAAGCTGGTATTTAACTCCAAAAAAGGCGTATGCACTTGTAAAGCTCAATGCTCAGCCCAAGCACACACCAAGTGGGCCCCAGAAATAGATTTCTGCAATATCTGCATTTAGTTACTTATTTTTTGTAATCCTAAGTAACTAGTTTAGTATAAATAGCACTTTTTACTATTGTATTTCATCTTTGGATCATCTTTCAATCTTTTGATCAACTTTATGCTTGGCTGGCCTCACGGCCATGCCTAGGCTATTTTCTCTTATGTATTTTCCAACGGTGGAGTTTCTACGCCTCATAGATTAAAATGTGGAGCTCTGCTGTTCTTCATGAATTAATGCAAGTACTATTGTTTCTCCTTCAATTCACGCTTACTTCTTCTCTAAGATATACTCTCGTACTTAATTTAGTTAAATCATAATGAAGGGGTGATTCGTGACAATCACCCACTATCTTCGTTACTCGCTTAGCCAAGATCCACGTGCCTGACAACCACAAGCGGTCTACATGATATTCAATGTAGTCATTGGATGATAGCCGGAGTATAGTCTCTTGGGTCTCTGATCCATGGACCGAGTCCGTGTGGTTAGAACCTTTGTGGTATTGGCTAGAACCAATTGGCAGCATTCTTGAGATCCGAAAAGTCTAAACCTTGTCTGTGGTATTCCGAGTAGGATCTGGGACGGGATGACTGTGACGAACTTCAAACTCACGAATGTTGGGCGCAATGACAGTGTGCAAAAGGATAGAAAGATCCTACTCTTACACATGTGAGAACCGGCAGATGATTAGCCATGCGGTAGCTGTGCCTGGTATTTTTCATCCGAGATGAGAAATCTGACAGTTGATTAGCCGTACAGAAACTGTAGCTGTACCATTTTCACTGAGAGGAAGGATGGTAGCTATTGACAACGGTGATCCACCAACATACAGCTTGCCATGGAAGGAAGCACGCATGATTGGATAAAGACAATAGGAAAGCAGAGGTTCAGAAGCAATAAAGCATCTCCAAACGCTTATCTTAAATTCCCACCAATGAATTACATAAGTATCTTTATTTTAATTTATGTTTTATTTTTCTTTCAATTATCAAAACTCATAACCAATTGAATCCGCATGACTAAGATTTATAGGATGATCATAGCTTGCTTCATGCCGGCAATCTCTATGGGATCGACCCTTACTCGCGTAAGGTTTTATTACTTGGACGACCCAATGCACTTGCTGGTTATTTGTACCAGAGTTGTGAAAAGTGTGAATCACAATTCCGTGCACCAAGTATCCAAAGCCCCAAAATATGCATCACATAACCAATAACAAGAACACTTCCCTGCAATTCCTTTGAGAGACGACCCGCGGTTTGAATACTTCAGTTATTTTTATTGGGGTTTGTACTTGTGACAAACAATTTTTTGTATGAAAGGATTGTTTGTTGGTTTAGAAACTATACTTGCAACGAGATTTTATTGTGAAATTCTAAACCATCAAAAATCCATTCATCAATGTGTTCCGAAATTAATTTTTATAGTATTATATTTGAATTCTAAATTATTATTCTATCATAAATATTTTATAAAATTATTATATTAGTCATATATTTTATCCTTTTACCCCAATAAAATCCTAATTTACCCTAATTCCCAATTTCATTCCTTTTTAAAACACACACATGCACGCTCATAGTAAAAAGAAAGGAAACAAAATGGAAAAGGGGAAAACGGAGGAAAAGAGGAAGGAGAAACGAGGGAGGAGGAAGGAACGACGTCAGCTGGGGGCCTCGCCGCCATCACCGTCGCCATCGAGCACGAGGGGAAGAAAAAGGTTCGCAATAGAGTGAGAAAGAGAGAGAGACAGGCGTGACTGAGGGAAGCTCACGACAGAGATGAGAGGGACCGTCGCCATCGCTGCTGGAGTAGTCGGAGCTGCCGTCTCGATTGAAGGTGTTGTCTTCGTAGTGAAAGAAGCCCAAAGGGAGACATGAACGAGGCCCGAAGAGAATGAGCCTCACTCCTCTACCGTTTCTGCCCAGCGTCGCTGCCGCCGGAGTTAGTTACTGCCAGCGCCATTGGAGATAAACACAGTTTTTCTCTTGCTACCAGAGATGCCAAAGCCTCTACCACTGTGGGCATTGCCATTGGAATCAGCAAAAACCCTACCTGTCTAAGCTGCCATTGTTGTTCAATTCTGCCTTCCCCTTGGTAGGATTAATTTATATTCTGTGTCGCTATTTTGTTTGCTACTGCCTTGATGATAATATGTTTCATTTTCTTGATTTTACCTAGCTGCAAATCATTATTATATCTGTTCGGTATTGCCATCCTTGCTCGGAAATTTTGATGTTGCTGTTATTCTGGTTAATGTTGCCGGCATTGTCCTCGTAGTGTTATTCATACGACATCGAGGTAAGGGTTCAATTTAAACGATTTCGATTTAAGAATTCCTACAAAGTTTATTGAATAGCTGCAAATAGGTTTAATTATTGTGAGTAATTGATTGATTATATGGATGTTGAGTTGTGGCTGCGAATGTGATTTTGCTTGTTGATTTTGTGTAATTGGTTGGTTATGTTTAAATTATGAATTATTGATGAGTGATTGTTGAGAATGTCGAATCTTGATGGATTATATTGGTTGATTGCTATTGAGCTAGTTATTAGATATATTGTAATGGTGGTGAACTTGGTGGGTGATTGTTTTGAAATTGATTTTGAGAGGTATTGAAGGTTGAATCTTGAAATATTAAACTTTTTGTTTAAAACCTGATTTTCTGCATTACTTTTAAACGAAGTTAGAAACTTTGAAAAGTTATAACTAATTCTATGAAGATCAGAATTGTGTGGGATTAAGTTTGGGTTAAACTGGGGAATAGATGGAGCTGGCTGGACTTGAAAATTTGTGTCTTTTTTGTTAAACATACAATTTATGGCGAATTTTTAAAGGCAGGTCATTGAATCTGTCCTACTGCAGAAAAGTTCGAACAGGGCAGCAACTTGTTTGTCTTGCTGCATCTCCTACGAGTTGAGTTCTGGAGCGAAAATAATTTTGTTTTAACATTTGATTAACTTGGTTTATTGCTCTAAAACTTCAGAATTTTAGGAGTTAAGGATTAGGGGTTGTGAGTTTTTGAAAATTGGTGATCAAAGTTGGAAAGAATCAGTTTTCAGCAAGTTATGCATCAATTTCCAATGCTTGTAACTCTTAGAATTGAATAGAAATTGGGTTGCACCCAAGACACACTTGTTGCTAGATTAGTTAGGAGTCTCCAAAAAAAAATTAGCTTAATTGAAGTTTTGTAGTAAAAGCTATGTAAGTTGAAAGATACCAATCTTGCTGACTTCTAAAACAGATTTTGACTCTTTTCTACCTAATTTCCAAGCTATGTAACTTTTTTATTAAAAATAGTATTAACTTAAAACCATTTAGAAAAGAAATATAAATAAGTTAAGTTGAACCACAATAATTTTTAAGGCCATTAGATTTAATTTGAATTTCATATGGAATTTTGAATATTACACGCTGCTGATGCTGTTTTCTGGTTTTTAAATACAGCAGAGCAGTCACGATTTTTCTTCTATTCCTGAGGCTAGAGTGATCCAAAAATTATGGGTTTTAGTTTATTAGAAATCTTAATCCGAGACGGTCTCCTGGACATAAAGTTTGTGCAATTCTAAATTCATTTTATATTTTGAAAATAGAATTGAAATTAGACTGCCGAAGTTGTTTTTTTTTTTTTGGTAATAACCTTGCATACGGGATTGATGCCAGGGCATCTTGGCCAGTTTCACTGACCTTTTCTTTACTATTTTACGGTAGTCTCATGCATTTTCTTAGTAAATAAGCATGTTTTGTGTAAAAATACACTTACATCTTGATTCAAGCAAACATTGTGAACCTTACATGATTTCATGAGAATTATGCAGGAATTGAATGATAAAATGGATGATGCATGATCTCATGACATGGAACAGAGCTTTGATGCACCCTGTTTGTTTAATTTTAGGACAAAACAAGCAAAGACGAGCCACGTTAGCCTCACTAATGTGACCACTAACATGGAATGGGAGCAAGCTTGCAGCTTTAGTGGAAAAGTTATCATCAATAACACCTTCGAAAGCCATCATAACCCACGTTAGTTGCCACGTTAG
Organism: Arachis stenosperma; assembly: GCF_014773155.1. NCBI lineage: Eukaryota > Viridiplantae > Streptophyta > Magnoliopsida > Fabales > Fabaceae > Arachis > Arachis stenosperma. The sequence continues at coordinate 76,359,215 of NC_080382.1, forward strand.
TTACATTAACGTGGGAACTAACGTGGAAAAAGAGGGAAGCTCCAACATTTATGGTAAAAGTAAACACCACTAACGTTCCAAAAGGCCACACATAGCCACGTTAAGAGTCACGTTAATCCAATTAACGTGAACTCTAACGTGGAGTAAAGAAGAGATCGCCAACGTTAGTGACACTCACCTTTGTCACTAACGTTGGATCAGGCCAAGATTGCTTACGTTAGTGGTCACGTTAAGACCACTAACGTGAATGGTAACGTGGAGCAAGGGATGATAGGTCAACGTTAATGACACTTACCCTTGTCATTAACGTTGGAGATGGCAAGTACACCCACGTTAGTGGCCACGTTAATGGCATTAACGTGAAGGACTAATGTGGGAAGAAGGGGTGTTTTGAAGCGTTAGTGATAAAGGTAAGTCTCACTAACGCTCTCGAATTTTGGCATGCCCACGTTAAGGACCACGTTAGTTACACTAACGTGGATCATTAACATGGGAAAGAGGAACAAGGAGCAGCGTTATTGGTAAAAGTGAGTGCCAATAACGTTTGCGAAGGGCCAAGAGGCTACGTTAGTGGTCACGTTAGTACCACTAACGTTGAAGTTAACGTGGATCGATTGGTTTGGAACGTTAGTGACAAAGTTACCATCACTAACGCCTTCAAACCCAAGTTTACACCTAACGTTAACGCCATTAACTTCCTACTCACGTTCTTTCTGCAAGCAAAGTTAAGCCCACTGAAGACTGTAACTGCTTCAACTAAAGATCAAGGGCCCATATCCAAGACTTGAAGAGCTAACTAAAAGATCAGAAGAATAGTATATATAGGAAGTATTTTTGAACTAGAAAGGAGGCTTGGCATTATTGGGAACTATATTCTGTATATTTACTTTTCCTGCAAATTCTAGTTGACTTTCAGAATGCACTCTTCTCTATCATCTTCCATTTTCAGAGCTATGAACAACTAAACCCGTTTTCATTGGGTTAGGGAGCTCTGTTGTAATTTGATGGATCATATATAGTTTTCATTCTTCTTCCTCTTTCTTTTCTCTTGATTTACTAGAAAGTTTTCGATCTTAAATCAATTGGTTAGTTGTCTTGGAAAAGAAACTCTCCATAAATGGATCTCCTCTGAGCCTTGGAAAAGTGATGAGGAGATCATGCTAGAACTGCTTTCTCATGTTGCACCAAATTGGGGTTTGGATGGATATAGTGACATGTAATCCTACCCACACTTTTATTTGGAAATACATGTGGTATAATCAGTGACCATACTTCATCTCTTCCCATGAGCAATTAAATCAAGGAATTGGGCAATTGTTCAAGTTTAGAGAGATTGGGTTGCCAAGGGATTGGGATCCAATCACTTAAGATTGCCAAGGAGATCAATGAATGCATTGATTGAGGAAGAGATGAGAATGAACTTGATTCGGAGAATGCAACATCTCCTAAGCCCAATGAATCCCCCATTTCTGATCTTTTCCATTCTCTTTACCTTCTGCCATTTACTTTTATGTTCATCTCCTCAAATCCCCATTTAAGATTCTACAATTTACTTTTTGTAATTTACTTTCTGCCATTTATTTCCAGCATTCACATTTTCTATCATTTGCTTTCCTGCCATTTAATTTTCTACAGTTACCAACTCAACTTCTACTTATCTCAACTAGAACATTCCTCCAATTAAAGTTGCTTGACCAATCAATCCCTGTGGGATTCGACCTCACTCTGTTGTGAGTTTTTACTTGACGACAATTCGGTATACTTGCCGAAGGAAAATTTGTTGAGAGACAAATTTTTGTGCATCAAGTTTATGGTGCCATTGCTGGGGATTGATTTTGTGTCGACAATGATTAAGTTGGAGGATAACTAGATTGAGCAATTTTCTTTGTTTTGATTATTTCATCTTAGTCATTTACTTCTAGTTTAGCTATCTTGTTTCCTTTTTCTTTCTTTTTCATTTGTTTTCCTTGCAATCTACAATTTACTTCACTAACCCACTAACTATTTGATACATTCCACCACTCACACTAACAGCCATTTTTACAAGAGTAATTTTTGCATTTATTCTCTTTCTTGCTATTTGCTTTGTTAGTTGTATGACAGGTAGAAGAAGTGGAGCTTCAACTTCCTTTGATTCTGGAAAGCAAAAGGGAAGAGAGTCATTGGTGCTAAGGAAAAGGAGGAGTATTTCGAAACAGACATAGAGGAGAATATAGAGAACCACCAGGAAGAAGAAGCTCAAAACCATGCCAGAGAAGGCCCAGTGAATCATGCTGTGCAAGAGAGAAGCGTTCTAGGCTCTTACATCAACCCAAACCCAGGAAATTATGGAAGTAGCAGTCAAAAGTCAACCATACATGCCAATAACTTTGAACTAAAGCCCCAACTTATCACCCTTGTTCAGAACAACTGTGCATTCAGAGGAAACGCCCAAGAAGACCCCAATCAATATCTAACCACCTTCCTAAGGATATGTGATACTGTGAAGTCTAATGGTGTTCATCCTGACACTTATAGACTACTTTTATTCCCCTTTTCACTCAGGGATAAAGCATCTAAATAGCTGGAATCTTTCCCGAAGGAGAGTTTAACAACGTGGGAAGATGTGGTGAACAAATTCTTGGTAAAATTCTACCCTCCTCAAAGAATAAACTGGTTGAGAGCTGAGGTACAAACCTTCAGGCAACAAGATGGTGAAATTCTCTATGAGGCATGGGAGAGGTTTTAGGACTTAACAAGAAGGTGCCCACCAGACATGTTCAATGAATGGGTGCAAATACACAATTCCTATGAGGGTCTTTCTTATGAATCAAAGAAGGCAGTAGACCACTCATCCGGGGGATCTCTAAATAAGAAAAAGACCATTGAAGAAGCCATAGATGTCATCGAGACTGTAGCTGAGAATGACTACTTCTATGCTTCTGAAAGGAGCAACACTCGAGGAGTGATGGAGCTAAACCATATGGATGTACTGCTGGCTCAAAACAAGACGATCACCAAGCAGTTAGCTGACCTTACTAAGAAGATAGAAGGGAACCAAGTTGCAGCAGTCACCACTTCATCATCAACTCAAGAAAGAGTAAATACATAGGAAGAGAGTGACTGGTAACAAGCCAACTGTTCATACCCTGACCGGGCTCCTCCAACTCGGCAAATTCATAAAAGGTCCAACCTCGTCCTAAGGCTCACGCCTAAAGGTCGGACCTCGGACAATAGGCAAAGAAGGCCCATCAAAAGGAACGCAGCCCAAAAGCTAAAGGCCGAAAAGGCCTAGGAAAGGCGGTTCCGCAAAGATAGGGATAAAACTCCCAAAGATAAGATAAGATAAGAATATCTTATCCAGGGGAGATCACCGCCAACTACTATAAATACACTGGAGTACCCAGGTATGGCATTCATTCCAAATCTACATATATCTGCTTGGACCCATGCTAACTTAAGCATCGGAGTGTCATTGCAGGTACCACCACCAACCGTTCTGCACATCAAAGCTCGGGACACTGAACCCTCCACCTCGGGCCTTTCCAGACGACCGAGCTGCACGTTTCAGGCAAACCCTCGGAACATTGGCGCCGTTGCCGGGGAACCTGGAAGTCATCTCTCTACCATGGCGGACGACCCTCTCAACAATGACCACGCTGCATCTGAACAAGAGGACGAAATTGACACCGGAGAACGACCGGACAGCCCTCTATCACCACGCACTCCAGGAGGAAACAAACAGAATCGCCCAAAAACATCACTCCCAAACAAAGATCCACAAAATTCTGAAAAGAGAAGAGCTCAGAAATTCTAGAAGCAGTCCGAGCACAACAAGACCGACTAAAACAACTCGAAGAGGACGTAAAGAAACAGAAAGAAACTGAACAAGATCTGAGAAGGGAGACTCGAAAGCGCAGAGAATTAGAAGAAAAACTGCGGAAAATAGAGGCCAACCTGAAAGACCGGACGGAATGCGGCACCACCACCGAAGGCAACCATGATCCCTTCACGCAAGAGATCATGAAGGAGAAGGTACCGCGAAACTTCAAACCACCCGATATGGACCTCTACGACGGCACCACCGATCCCAGTCATCACCTCAGCAACTTCAGAAGCAGAATGTACCTAGTCGACGCCTCCGACGCGATTCGGTGCAAAGCCTTCCCCACCACTCTCACTAAGTCAGCCATGAAGTGGTTCGACAACCTGCCACCAAGATCAATCACCAGCTTCGAAGACTTAACCAAAAAATTCCTAACAAGATTCTCTATTCAAAAGGACAAGGCAAAACATGCCCCCAGCCTACTCGGGATCAAACAAGGTAACCAAGAAACTCTCCGAGAATACATGGAGCGATTCAACAAAGCCTGCCTGGACATACAACACTTGCCCACTGAAGCAGCCATCATGGGACTAGCAAACGGCCTAAAAGAGGGACCGTTTAGCCAATCCCTATCCAAACGATACCCGACCTCCCTATACGAGGTGCAGGAGCGGGCAGAAAAAATATCAACATGGAGGAAACCTCCCAGCTAAGAGACTCTTCTAGGAAAGAATCAACCTACCCACTCCGAGATCGAGATCGGGAACAGAAGAAGAAAGAAGAATCCAACTCGGACAAGCCACGGAAGTACCACAACTACACCCCCCTCCGAGTCTCCCTAGTGGACGTCTACAGAGAAGTATGCCACACCGAAAAGATCCCACCGCCCCGACCGCTAAAACATAAGAAAGCGGGAAGAGATCGGTCCGAATACTGTGAATATCACAAGCTCTACGGTCATTCTACTAACGACTGCTACGACCTAAAAAATGTCAGAGAAAAGCTAGCCAGAGAAGGAAAACTCGACAGATACATAGCAGAGAAAGGAGAAGAGACCAGGAAGAGAAGGCGGGGAGACAACGAAGATCGGGCCGAACAAACCTCGCGAACCCCTGAAAGACATGTTCACATGATAAATGGAGGTTTCGCAGGTGGAGGAACATCCAAATCCTCGCGAAAAAGACACCTCAAAGAAATCTATCACGTCCGAGAAGACAGTCCCCTGCCCGAATTACCCACTATCTCATTTACCCGAGAAGATGCTCAAGGGATAACTCCCGGACACGATGATCCAATGGTAATCACCATTATCCTAGCAAACGCCAACTTACATCGAACCCTGATTGACCAGGGAAGCTCGGCAGATATCCTGTTCAAAACAGCCTTCGACAAGCTCGGACTTGAAGAAAAAGAACTAAAGGCCTATCCCACCGACCTATTTGGACTAGGGGATACTCCGATCCATCCCTTAGGATACATCTCGCTACACACTACCTTTGGAAGAGGCGAGCAATCTAAAACATTAAGCGTAGACTACATTATAGTCGACGTCACTTCAGCATACAATGCCCTCATTGGGCGACCAACCCTAAACAGACTGGCAGCTATAGTCTCAACCCCACACCTCTGTATGAAGTTCCCTACTGCAAAAGGAATCGCTACCCTAAAAGGCGACCAAAAATTAGCGCGGCGATGCTACAATGAAAGCCTGAGCCTAAAAGGGAAGGAGGTCAACACGATAGAACTCGGACGAGTTCAATCCCGAGAAGATCTTCGGCCACAACCAGAGGGAGAGACCGAAAAAGTTCAGATTGGGAACACACCAGAAAAAATAACAAACATAGGAGCAAACCTCGAAACGGGCCTAAAAGAGGAACTCATAACCCTCTTAAGGGAGAATTCCGACCTCTTCGCCTGGAAAGCCTCCGACATGCCAGGCATAAGCCCCGACCTGATGTGCCATAAGCTATCAGTTTACCCGGGATCCCGACCTGTCCAACAAAGACGCCGGAAGCTCGGACCCGAGCGCATGCAAGCAATAGAAGAACAAGTACAAGCACTGCTAGATGCAGGGTTCATTAGGGAAGTAAAATACCCCCTATGGCTCGCAAACGTGGTCCTGGTAAAAAAGCCCAACGGAAAATGGAGGATGTGCGTCGATTACACGGATCTCAACAAAGCCTGCCCCAAAGACCCATATCCACTACCAAACATCGACGCCTTGGTAGACGTAGCCTCAGGCTATAGATATCTCTCCTTCATGGACGCATACTCGGGATACAATCAAATCCCGATGTACGGACCCGACCAAGAAAAGACCTCGTTCATAACCCCAAGGGCAAACTACTGCTACGTAGTAATGCCCTTCAGGCTGAAGAACGCAGGGGCAACCTACCAGAGGCTAATGAACAAAGTGTTCTCAGAGCACATCGGACTACAGCTGGAGGTGTACGTCGACGACATGCTGGTAAAGACACAAGAAGACAGAAACTTGCTGACCGACCTCACCAGTATCTTCGGCACCCTCAGAAAACACAACATGAGACTTAACCCGACAAAGTGCACCTTCGCCGCAGAAGCCGGAAAGTTCTTAGGCTTCATGCTGACTCAAAGGGGCATCGAAGCAAACCCGGACAAATGCCAAGCGATACTCAATATGAAGAGCCCGACGTGTGTCAAAGAAGTACAACAACTGAATGGAAGGCTAGCCGCCCTATCAAGATTCTTGGCAGGATCAGCAATAAAGTCACTACCTCTCTACGCACTCCTAAGGAAAGGGAAACCCTTCTCATGGACCCCGGAGCGCGAAAAAGCCTTTCAAGAATTCAAGGAATTCCTCGGGCAGCCACCAATCCTAACCCCACCTTTAAAAGGAGAAGAACTCGTACTATACCTCTCGGTTGGAAATCGAGCAGTCGCTTCGGCGTTAATACGAGAAAATGACCGAGGACAACACCCCATATACTTTGTAAGCAAGGCACTACAAGGGGCCGAACTAAACTATCAGAAGATAGAAAAATTCGCCTACGCCCTAGTGTTCACAGCTCGGAGGCTCCACCCCTACTTTCAAGCCCACACCATCAAAGTCCGGACGAACCAACCCATGAGACATCCTCCAAAAAACAGACTGGCAGGACGAATACTGCAATGGGCGGTGGAACTGTCCGAGTTCGACCTCCACTATGAAACCCGGACTGCCATAAAATCTCAGTATCTAGCCGACTTCATCGCAGAATACACTGAGACCCCTGGAACCCCACTCTTATGGAACCTGTATGTCGACGGTCCTCAAACAAAACTGGAAGCGGAGCCGGGGTTATACTCGAAAGCGACCAAGGAACACGATAGAACTATCCCTAAAATTCGAGTTCCAGGCCTCGAACAACCAAGCCGAATACGAGGCCCTACTAGCAGGTCTAAAGCTAGCCGAAGAGGTCGGAGCTCAGAAAATCACGATCTTCAGCGACTCCCAGGTCGTCACATCACAAGTAAATGGAAGCTACCAGGCCAAAGACCCAACTATGAAAAATACCTGGACCAAACACAGGCACAATTACGCCACTTTTCAGAGATACAGATACAGCACATACCTCGGGAACAAAATGCCCGGGCAGACGCCCTCTCAAAGCTTGCCAGCACCAAGCCCGGAGGCACAACAGAAGTCTCCTCCAGGAAACCTTACAATCTCCCTCCGTGCTAAGAGAGGAAGAACGCTAATATATCCAACCAACAGCAAGGATGGATGACCCCCATACTCAACTACCTGAAGTCGGGAACTCTCCTCGCCGAAAGAAAGGAGCTAAAAGACTCACAAAAGACGCCCAGAATTATACACTAATTCACGACGTATTATACATTCTCAAACCCCCTCCTTAGGTGCGTCCCGACCTCAGAAACGAAAAGCGTCCTCGAAGAAGTCCACGGAGGCATGTGTGGGAACCACCTCGGAGCTCGGGCATTATCCAAGAAAGTAGTCCGAGCCGGGTTCTACTGGCCGACCTTGCAAAGAGACGCAACGGAATTTGTGAAAATATGCCCCCCTGCCAAAAACACGCCAATTTTCACAAGGCACCACCCGAAGACCTTATCAGCATCACCGCACCATGGCCCTTCGCAAAATGGGGACTTGACCTACTCGCCCGTTCCCCCAAGGACCGGGGCAAGTCAAATACCTCAAAGTAGGGGTCGACTACTTCACAAAGTGGATCGAGGCTGAACCCTTAGCCACCATCACGGCTCAGAAAAGCCGCAAATTCCTATACAAAAATCGTCACAAGGTTCGGAGTCCCCTACTCCATCACAACAGACAATGGAACACAGTTCACGGACACAAGCTTTCAGAACTTGGTGGCCGAACTAAAAATCAAACAGCAATCACCTCAGTCGAGCACCCAAGCCAATGGACAAGCGGAGGCTGCAAATAAAGTCATCTTGGCCGGTTAAAACGAAGACTCCAAGAGGCCAAAGGGGCATGGGCCGAGGAGCTCCCCAGGTACTATGGGCATATCGGACAACTCCACACTCTACAACGGGAGAATCACCATTCCGACTAGCTTATGGGATGGAGGCAATGATTCCTATCGAAATAGATGAAGGGTCACCCAGAGTCTCTTCTACAACGAAGAAGGTAACCCGCAGGCACAAAGGAAGAACTCGACCTCCTCCCGAAGTCCGAGAAAGAGCTCGGATCCGAGAAGAAGCCTTAAAACGGCGAACGGCCCTCAGATACAATCAGAAAGTAATAAACGAAGCTTCTCCATTCACGACCTGATTCTAATCCAAATGACATCGGAACACAAAAGTCGGGAGAAGGGAAGCTAGCTGCAAATTGGAAGGGACCCTACAAGGTAACAGAAGTCTTAGGAACAGGCTACTACAAAATATCCGACCTAGAAGGCAATAAGTTGCCCAGGGCCTGGCACGCCTGTAATCTAAGACGATACTACAGCTAGAAAAACTTGACCCGAGGTGTACTCTTTTCCCTACAAGGGTTTTTTAATGAGACACCCGGACAAGAAAACACCCAACCTAGCCAAGGGTAAACACTCTGTAATACTCTTTCTTTTTTAATACTAATCGAATTTTTCTTTTTCTTTTCTTTTTCCCTTCTCGTGATAAAACAAATCCTGAAAAGTATCCCGCCAAGGCGCATTAATTTATGCTCGACAAAATGCAAAAAATCATTTGCCAAGAGACCACACAAGGTCGGCAAAGATAAAGCGACGAGGTTCAAATTAATGTGAGAAGTTATAAAGCAACTCTGAAAAGGCCCAAAAGCCAAAATAAAAGAGGTTGCAAAAATAACTTAAAGAAACCGACCAATAACAAGGTCGGACCCAACAAGCGAATACACCGAGGTCCGAGTAAAGCCCGGATACAAGGATTTGAAAAACGCTTACTAAAAGGTTGCTATACAAAAACAACTAAAAAGTACAAGCGAAAAACGAAATCAATTGGTAAAACAAAGTTTCAAAAGCGCTAGCTAAAAGGTTGTTATCCAAAACAACTAAAAAGCATAAGCGGAACTACAGCCAAAACGCAAACAAACACCACAAAATAAGCTAAAAGTTACTACAAGTAGCTAATAGCAAAAGGTGTTCAAAGTATTCCAAAATCGGGACAGCCTTGACAGCACCGTCATCTCGGTTTAAAACCTCCACACCCGACTCCTCCCTGGTCGGAGGTAAGGTCGGGTTCGCAACCGGAACTTCGGGGTCAGACCGGAACTTCCAAAGTATTCCAAAAAGCCCACAGGCCGGGCACAAAACAAAGACAAAGGATTACAGAGAATCAAGATCCTTTCCAGACTCCACATCAGTAGGCTGCGGAGGAAGAACCATAGAAATCGGGACAGCCTTGACAGCACCGTCATCTCGGTTTAAAACCTCCACACCCGACTCCTCCCTGGCGGGTAAGGTCGGGTTCGCAACCGGAACTTCGGGGTCAGACACCGGAACTTCATCCTCATTGGGAGCAGGGACAATCCTTCCCTCGACGACAACATTATCACACTTAAACTCAGATCCAGTCAGGGGCAAGAACCCGACCTGAGCCTTCAAATTTTCATACATAGCATCCATACCCTTAGCCACATGCCCTTCTAGCTCGTAAAAATCATCCTGAGCGGATTGCAACTTCTCCTTTTGCCTCCACAAGCTCGGCAAATGTTCGAGTATAACTCTCCTTCGCCGCCTTCGCCATCTCCTCCCAACCAAGAGCATCAAAATCGTTATCATTAAACCGGCAAGCTCTTGAGAGGTCTTCTGCTTCTTGGGAGGAGGACCCGAGGACGAAGGAGGAGAAGAGGTAGCAGGTCCAGGAGGATCTTGATTTAGGTCGGAACTGGGGAGTCGGAATAGTCTTCGACCGAGTAGTGACACCTACAGTAGTCTTCTTCGGAGAAGATCGGGCAGAAGCCTCCACAGCCTCAATATTTCGAGCAGCCACAGACTTCTTCGTCCGACGAAGGTACTTCATGGAATCGCCTGAGAAGCATCTCTGCAGAAATAAAAAGAAAAGGATTACCACAACAGAAATTCACCAAAACTAGCAAAGCCAAAATACTAAAAAAAAAAATGATCGGAGGTCGGGAACTACCTAACTCGGAACGGAGAAGGCTTGGATCTCCCAACATTTTCTTCGTGTCCAAGTGAGGTGCCCGACCCCATAAACTGCTTACCACACCCACAAAGCCTACTCCACCTCATCTAGACTCTCAAAGGTATACTTAGTAGACACTACATTCTCCTGCCAACAAAGAGGAAAGAGGCTCCCCACTCTCATCTAGAAAGAAAGGTCGGACGTCTCCAGTAGCCGACCTTGAAATAAAAGTTCTTAAAATCATGAAACTCATCATACAGGGTACAAAACTTCCTCCCCTGGTTAGCCCTAAAAGAGACCCAAGATACCTTTCCTCCACCCGACCCCGGCTTCGTCAGTACAAACAAATAGGAAAAAAGAGAAATAGAGGGAGCAACGCCCAAAAATTGACACAAAAGTTGAAACAACTTTAAAAATGCCCAAGAATTCGGATGGAGCTGCGTAGGAGCAAGATTACAAGACCATAACACCTCGGACTCCAGATCGGTAAAGGGAAGTCGGACACTCAGCTTAGAGAAAAAACAATCATAAGCATAAAAGAAGAGCTTCTCGGAACTATCTAGGGGCGGGAAGCACTCTCTCCTCGAAATCCGGGGCTACTAGTTCATAATCCCTCTCAGACTCTCTATTCTCACAATGCTACAATGCCTACGGAACCTAACTAGATACTCAGAATCTACCACAGAAGGGACTCATAGAGGAGAAGGGTCTACCCAATCAAAGACCACATGGAATTTTAGTCGCCATCGCTTGAAGAACCTTTCGAGACATAAATTCTTACCTACAAAGAAAGAATACAACAGCAGCAAAAATCACATAAGAAGACAGCAAAAACCCATTCAGCAAAGCAAGAAACAAAGAAATGCGGCAACCCGGAACTAAAAATACCAGAGAACAAAAAAGAGCCCCCCCATATACAAACAACAAGCAATGGCGGCGCCTCTTTTCGGGGCAACCCAGGCATAAAGAAAGAAACAAACAAGAGCCACACAAAGAACGAAGCATATGTGCACAAGAAAAGAGAAACATGGGAACAAACCTGGAAAAAGGAAACGAAGACGACGAGCTCCGAAGCAAGGAGAACAAAATGACGGCACAGAGAAAAAACCCCAGAAAGACACACGGAGAGATTCTGAGAAACAGAGCAAAGAGAAAGAAGAAGCAGTGCTCGAAAAGGATAAAGAAAAACAACGCAGAAAAAGGAAAGGGGCAAATAAATAAAGCCTTCACAGGGCCCGAACGGAAATCGAGGAAAAAACGGTAAAACGCAATAAATGCAGGAACGGCCATTTTTGAAATTTGAAAAACTACTATGCCGAGCTCGACCTCCCAAAAAGGACGAACTCAGGCAGGGGCACTGTTCATACCCTGACCGGGCTCCTCCAACTCGGCAAACTCATAAAGGTCCGACCTCGTCCTAAGGCTCACGCCTAAAGGTCGGACCTCGGACAATAGCAAAGAAGGCCATCAAAAGGAACGCAGCCCAAAAGCTAAAGGCCGAAAAGGCCTAGGAAAGGCGGTTCCGCAAAGATAGGGATAAAACTCCCAAAGATAAGATAAGATAAGAATATCTTATCCAGGGGAGATCACCGCCAACTACTATAAATACACTGGAGCACCCAGGTATGGCATTCATTCCAAATCTACATATATCTGCTTGGACCCATGCTAACTTAAGCATCGGAGTGTCATTGCAGGTACCACCACCAACCGTTCTGCACATCAAAGCTCGGGACACTGAACCCTCCACCTCGGGCCTTTCCAGACGACCGAGCTGCACGTTTCAGGCAAACCCTCGGAACACCAACTATATTGGAAACTCACCTAGGCAGGCCTATGACCCATACTCCAAAACTTATAATCCTGGTTGGAAGAACCACCCGAACTTTGGGTGGGGAAATCAATAAGATCAAGGCCAGGATCAAAGATGTCACAACCCTAACAACAATGCAACTCACTAGCATTCCACACAGAGATCATATCAACACCCACCCAATAGTACATCTCAACATCCACATCAAAACCAAAATGGCCCTTCTCACCCCTCTTACCTCAATCACCATCACCACCCGAAGATAGACTCTCCAGAATTGAGACTCTACTTGAAGGTATATGTAAGGAAGTCCAAGACAACAGAGTGTTCAAGGATGAAGTGGGAGCTAATATCAAAAACCAGGGAGACACCATTAAGAGGCTGGAGTCTCAAGTGGGATATCTTTCTCAGCAGATTCCCAAGCCTATAGATAGCTTCCCAAGTGACACAGAGAAAAAACCCGAGAGGTGAAGCAAAGAAGGTAAGATGGGAAGAATGCAAGATGGTCACTATAAGTGATAAGGGGAGTGTGGAAGAACTGAACAAACCATTAGAACACTCTCAAGATATTCCAGCAGAGAAGCAAGAAGAGAGTGACCAAGAAACCAACCCCACACAAAGGAAGGAGCTAAGGGAGAAGGAGATTCTGAACCCATATGCACCTTTTCCCCAAAGACTCAAGGTGTGTGTAGAAAGGAGAATGTATTCAAGGTTCCTCGACATGTTTGCATCTCTCCATGTAAACATACCATTCATCAAGGCTCTCCAACAAATGCCCTCATATATTAAGTGTATGAAAGAGCTACTGACCAAGAAAAATTCACTAAAGTGAGGGCAAACAGTAGTGATGAATAAGGAGTGCAGTGTTTTCATTCAAATAGAGTTGCCTACAAAAAGGAAGGATCCATGGAGTTTTCACATCCCCTTGTGCTATAGGAGAAACAAGGATTGATAAGGGACTCTGTGACCTGGGAGCAAGCATCAACTTAATGCCTTTATCCCTCATGAAGAAGCTTCAAATCAATGAGCTAACGCCCACGGATGTCATCATCAAGTTGGCGAACAAAACTCAAAATCAAGCAATAAGAGTGGTTGAAAACGTGTTGGTGTAGGTTGGAAACTACTTCCTTCCCACAGATTTTGTTATCTTGGAGATGGAAGAGAGCCACCTCTATCCGATCATATTAGGAAGACCATTCCTAGCCACAGGCAGAGCACTTATAGATGTGGAGTGAGGAGAGCTAATACTGAGGATACATGATGAACAACTTACCTTCAATGTCTTTAAACCCTCACAAAAAGCAGATCAAGAAAACAAGGAATTAAGGGAGGATCACAATATGGCATTGGTGGAAGAAACAACCACAGAAGCACACACAATACACCTGAGAATCCCTTTGGTTGACAAATAATACAGTCAGAAGGCACAACAGCTAAGGGAAACCCAAGAGAAGCTAAACCCACCGGAGTCATATGAGACCAGCAACAAAATTTCCATGGACAAAGAGGCCACAAGGAATAGGGTAGCATTAAAAGAAACAAGGAAGAAGGCACCAAGGGGATGGAGGAACAAGAAAATCCCTACAGAGGATTTCTCTCCAGGGGATGAAGTAATCTCTGCTCATTTCCCATCAATCCCACCTCATCTCCCCATCATTCCATCTCAGCTACCTCAAGTGTACACCATCAGTAGAATTCTCTCCTTGGAACATATGGAGATTCTTAATAAAGCCAACGGAGATAGACTCACTGCGAGAGGGGAAGATTTGAGGCATTACCAACCACCCTGACAAAGGCCAAACGTCAAGCTAATGATGCTAAATAAGCGCTTCATGGGAGGCAATCCATGTTTTGTATCCTTTCCTTTAGACCCTTAATAGTAGTTAATAAAGCAAGGTTCATGAATTCCAAATCAACTTTGACAAACACTTAGATGAACCCTTGAAGTGCAACATATAGTGAATAACAAGTTTGGTCCTCAAGGCACACTAAGAGGGCATGAACACGATTCATATCATGTCAATCTTAGAGCCTTAATCAACTCTTTCTACACTACATGCTCACAAACTAAGTTTGGTGTCACCAATGTTGCATACATAAACACCTAATTGGCCGGTTGGTTTGCATTCATGAATAGCATTTAGTTGTTTAAAAACAAAAAAAAATTTAAAAAGTAGCCAGTCCACTCTTTAACTTTGGCCACCAAAAATTCAAATAACTTTTGCATTCCTTTTGTCCTGTATAGGAAATGAAGGAAGGATTGGAGGAAACTGATGGGACAACCCAAAGGAAGGGGGTTCGGCCACTTCAAAAGGAGGACTATACACATGTCTTCAAAGGGAGTACCTTGGGAAGTGTTGCCATGCAACATTAGAAGAAGGATATCCTTGGAGACTGAACCAAGAACCTCATAAAGGTGGTGATCCTTGTGCTCATTTCATGCCAAACCCCAACCATCCACCATTGGTTTTTACTATCAATCCACACCCTTCAATCACCCATCCCCCTCTCATTCCGTACCTCCCCACATTCCAGAACCCTCCCCTCACATTTCATTCTTTCGGAACACACACTCAAAACTTCTTTTTCCATAAAAACCTTTCTCACACACTATCATAGCTACATCTTTTAAGCTACAATCATCCATACTTCTACAAATTTGAAATCAAAAGTCACACATGGCATCGTCGAGCTCTAAAAGAAGAAAAGAGAAGGAGCCTATGGAGCAACCCCCTTTTGATGAGAAGAAATTTAGAACCTTTCACCATGCATTACAATTTGGGTGGATGGCTGATAAAGAGATCATATATGAGCTAGGCTTTCAAGTCAAGAAAACTGAGTGCCCCAGAATCACAGAGAAGGTGGAAAAGAGAAGATGGGAGCTCCTCACTGATCTGGTCACAAAAGTAAATGCAACTCTTGTAAGAGAGTTTTATGCAAATGCAGTCAGGTATGATAGGGCAGATGAATCCTATATAAGCTTCGTAAGAGGGGTAACGGTGGATTTTAGTCCCATGAACATCATGAGGGTGTTAAAGCTATGAACCATACCATTCGCAGAAGAGAGCTATCAATCCAGAATAGATAGCAGTAACTATGACCAGATTGTGGAAGATATCTGCATACCAGGAGCAGATGGGGTAAGGGATTCCCATAGGAAGCTCAAATTCATTAAGAAAGGGGATCTCACCCCTGAAGCAAAGGGGTGGTTCGAGATTGTAAGGAGATCCATCCTTCCCGCCGGAAACAACTTAGAGGTAAACCTTAAGAGAGCAACAATGGTACAATGTATACTCAAAGGGGGAGAGATCAAGGTTCACGAACTCAAAGCTCAAGGCATTCGGAAGTTAGTTGAGAAAAGTGATTCTGGAGGAAGGTTAGGCTACCCCAGCACCATTTTTCATCTGTGCGCAAGGGCTGGGGTAGTGTTTGAAGATGGAAGCCCCGAATGGATAAAAGTCGGCATCCCAATTACTTTTCGACGGATGTATTCCGTTGCACCTCCCTTACCTCAACAAAGACTAAAAAAGAGGCCAGCCCATCAAGTTGTAGAATGACAAAACCCAGAGGAGCAAGCCCGAGCCACTTTAGACATGCACCAATTACAAGAAGCCATTGATGGGTTGTCTAGGCAATACATGGAGAATCAAGGGGCACAGAAGGAGCTTCAATTGCAAATGATGGATCGCCAAGAAGAATTATTCTCTAGATGGATGAATCAACAAGGGGAGTGGCAAAAGCAATTGATGGAGCAGCAACTGGAATAAGGGAGACAGTGGGGTGAATCCTTCCACAGGTTGAACTAAAAGCAAGATCAACAACAAGAAGCCATCCAAAAGCTAATCAACACCCAAGCACATCAAGGTACACACATTCATGAGATGCATCCGAAACAAAGAGAGCAGGCAGATCTCTTTGATGAATACAGAGCGTTTTCAAAAGGAGTCTTTATGAGTGAGACTGGATATCATATAAACACTCAAGCCAGGCTTGGATACATAGTCGGACAACTGCCTGTATTGCACCCTGAGATCACAAGATATGAGGAAGCAAAGGATGAATTAGCACGAGAGGAAAGAGAAAAAGCAAAAAAGAGTCATTAATCAGTAAGGAAGGCACTGGAAGATTGGAAAAGAGCCAGAATGACACGGATATAAGGAAGCGCAAGTGGACACAAAGAGGACAAACAAGAGAGAGAGCATGAGCATCCCCAGAAGTAAAAGGTGGTGGAGTTCCCTCTTCGTTCTATCTTTTTCAAGTTTTAAATAAGGAAAATCATGTATGAAATAGAACATGCTTCCATAGTAGCTTAGGAATTTTCAATTCTGTGTTTAAGATTTCATTGCTTAGGTCTATGTGTGCTGGTCTAAGTTCCCGGTTTTCATTTTCACCCTGCTAAAATGTATGCTTGTCCTTTAAGCTAAATAAAAGAAGATGTTATGAAAAACCAGAGTGGGGTTCATCTTGTGAAGCAAGTTCTCAATGTTTGTGGTGTGGTAATTAATCAGCTAAGTTGGTTCACCAACAAGGTATACAGGCAACTAGATGTTCTGAATCATATGTTTAAAGCACATTCTATGAGACTAGCTAAATAACAAGATACTAAAAAGAAAAAGGAAAAGAACAATGAGAGTTTGAAAAAGAAAGAGAATAAGAAATAAGGCTAGGCACCAAGGGTTTAAACCTTGAGGCATGTGTCTGTAGTGTTCTTGTGCAAAGGATCTGCTTGGATGAATAAGTTCTCAGGAGTGCTTCATCACTTGGTAACTTGGGTTAACTAACCCGGGATTATCACCTGAAAATCCACTATCAAGAGCAACCTTGCTACAAAACACTTAGTAACCCAAAGAGGTGCTAGACACCAAGGCCTCAAGAAAAGAAAATAACAAACCATTTGCCTGTGGTGTGCATGTGTGGGGAGAGAGACTTGAGGGAGTAGGTCCTTAAGGGTGTCTCAACACCTAACACCTTGAACCAACTGGTTCAGGAGTGTTGGATGAAAGCTTATCTTAAAGAGTCGCCCCCTCACAAAGCACTTAGCCTAAAAGAATACAATAAAGCCTGAAAGGAAATGGGGGATCAATGAATAAGGATCTCATAGGATGCAATCAAGTGAGTATTCAAGAGCATGATAAGGACCTGAAAACCAGTAAAGGAATGAACCTAAGTTGCTATGCATGAAACCCCATAAACCAAGAACTTGACTTCTATAATAAGAACTTGTTTCTCTTGTTCTTTCATTCATCATTCTTATGCTTCAGTACTTGCTTAGGGACAAGCAAGCTTTAAGTTTGGTGTTGTGATGCCAGGGCATCTTGGCCAGTTTCGCTAACCTTTTCTTTACTATTTTAAGGTAGTCTCGTGCATTTTCTTAGTAAATAAGCAAGTTTTGGGTAAAAATACACTTACATCTTGATTCAAGCAAACATTGTGAACTTTACATGATTTCATGAGAATTAGGCAGGAATTGAATGATAAAATGGATGATGCATGATCTCATGACTTGGAACAGAGCTTTTATGCATCCTGTTTGTTTGATTTCAGGACAAAGGAAGCAAAGAAGAGCCACGTTAGCCGCCACGTTAGCCTCACTAACGTGGAATGGGAGCAAGCTTACAGCGTTAGTGGAAAAGTTATCATCAATAACGCCTTTGAAAGCCATCATAACCCACGTTAGTTGCCGCGTTAGTTACATTAACGTGGGAACTAACGTGGAAGAAAAGGGAAGCTCCAACGTTAGTGGTAAAAGTAAACACCACTAACGTTCCAAAAGGCCACACATAGCCATGTTAAAAGTCACGTTAATCCAATCAACGTGAACTCTAACGTAGAGTAAAGAAGAGATCACCAACTTTAGTGACACTCAACTTTGTCACTAACGCTGGATCAGGCCAAGATTGCCTACGTTAGTGGTCACGTTAAGACCACTAACGTGAATGGTAACGTGGAGCAAGGGATGATAGGCCAACGTTAATGACACTCACCTTTGTCATTAACGTTGGAGATGGCAAGCACACCCACGTTAGTGGCCACGTTAATTCTATTAACGTGAAGCACTAACGTGGGAAGAAGAGGCATTTTGAAGCATTAGTGACAAAGGTAAGTGTCATTAACGCTCTCGAACTTTGGCATGCCCACGTTAAGGACCACGTTAGTTACACTAACGTGGATCATTAACAAGAGAAAGAGGGACAATGAGCAGCGTTATTGGTAAAAGTGAGTGCCAATAACGTTTGCGAAGGACCAAGAGGCTTCGTTAGTGGTCACGTTAGTACCACTAACGTTGAAGTTAACGTGGATCAATTGGTTTGGAACGTTAGTGACAAAGTTATCATCGCTAACGCTTTCGAATCCAATTTACACCTAACGTTAATGCCACTAACGTCCTAACTAACGTCCTACCATGTGACGTGGGGGAAATTGGCATATTAAGAATTATTAAGAAAAATGGCGTTGCAAGTACAGCTCTTAACCAACAAAAACCCACTTGTCAATTTAGAAAAGAGTTGTCACAAAATTAGAATTAAAATACTGGGAGTATGAGTCCCAGGTCGTCTCCCAACGAGTTGCAGAAAGATGTGCTATTTTATTAATTAGAGGTTTTCCAAAATGGTTTTGAGTTTGATAAACAGGAAATTAAATCAGATAATTTATGTAATTTAGATAAAAATCTTGACCGGGAGAAGATTAATCGGAAGTTCTACCCTTGTTGGAATTTTCTCAAGATCAATTAATAATTAGTAGTTGTTTCTACTTAGTTAACCCTCAACGAATGAAGGAAAGTCAAGTTAAAAGTCAACTTCTATTCCCAAGTCCTAATCCTCTCCCTTGGGAAGGATTAGAGTTAGTGACTAACAAGCCAACCAACAACGAACCAATTACAATTGAACTCTTAAGTATTCCAACTCAAGGTTCTCCTTTTAATCAACTCCCAATCAAGTTGTGAAACTACTCCATTATTATAAATGTAAACTTCACAAAATTAAAAGGGGAAATAAAAAGAAACATGATAAACAATAATCAAAGAGATCAATTAAAAATGAAAATAGTCTTTGTATTAATAAACTCTAAAAATAATCCAATTGTAACTCTGGACAAATTAAGGATATGAAAGAGTAAGTGAAAGGTAAGTAAACAAACTAGAATGACCAGTTCTGGAGGTAGACTCTTCTCAATAACCAAAGCAAAATCTTCAAATCCTAAAACTATGAATGTAAAGAAAAAACCTAGAGGAAGAGGTGGAATTCTCTTTCTAGATTCAAAAACTAAAAACTAGAAATTATGCAGAATGAGAGTTCCCCCAGTCTCTGCATGTTCCCTGGCTCTAATCTGCGTTTCTGGGCCGAAAGCTGGGTTAAAATGCGGCCCAGAATCCACACCAGCGATTTTGTAAATTTTGTAGATCGCGCACGTCACGCGACCACGTCGTCCACGCGTTTGCGTCATCCAGCATTTTTCGTGCCACGCATGCGCGTCGTGCACGCATTCGCGTCACTCGTGCAGCTTCCAATCCACGCGTTCGCGTCAGGCACGCGAGCGCGTCGCTGTGATTTTCTCCATTTTGCACAGTCGCGTGAGCCATGCGCCCGCGTCATTTCTCGCTGGTCATCTCCTCAATTTCTTGTGTTCCTTTCATTTTTGCAAGCTTCCTCTCCATTCTCTATGCCATTCCTGCCCTATGAAGCCTGAAACACTCAACACACAGATCACAGCATCGAATGGTATAAAGGAGAATAAAAATATACAATTAAAAGATCCTTAGGAAGCAAGTTTTTAATCATAGAACAATTTTGGGAAGGAGTTGTAATATCATGCTAATCATATGAATAAGTGGGTGAAAGACTTGATAAAACCACTCAATTAAACACAATATAAATCATAAAATAATAGTTTATCAACCTCCCCACACTTAAACATTAGCATGTCCTCATGCTTAGTTGAAGGAGATAAATATGAATGAATAGGGACATGTAAGACTCATGCAATGCAATGTAACATATATATATATATATATATATATATATATATATATATATATATATGAATGCAACTATATGATTTTGTCTATCTGATTAAAAATAAATGAGTTCTCTAAGACAGAACATAGAGCAGATTCTACTAGTTTAAATCATACACTAAAAGCAAGTAGATTTGTAAGAAGACAGCTCGTGAAAGCAGAGGACATGGTGTGTGTGCTCTCTAATCTTTCTAGTGTATAGGATAATCACTCTATCCTTCTCTAATCATGCTTTCTAATTTTTGTTCTTCACCTAACTAATCAACAACATTTAATGTATTAATGCAAACATCATGAGGTATTTTCAAGGTCGTAATGGGGCTAAGGTAAGGGTAAGGGTGTACATATGGCCAAATGAGCTTATACATTGAATCTTTAATTAACCTAAGCTCTCACCTAACATACATATACTCTATATAACTTCAAATTTCATACCTAGCTATCCAGAATTTCCTTTTCAGATTCCATACTCATGCATCAACCTTTATTTTAATTTTATCACATGTGCATTGATTGTTGAACTTTAACTTATCATTGGGGTAATTTTGCCCCCTTATTTACTAAAATTTATTTTTTTCACTTTTTTTTATTTTTTTCACATGAACATAAACGTAGCTTATCAATGCACATAGATTTTTAATTTTCTTTTATAGTTTCACATGAGTAGGTACCCAAATTCCCATTATCTTATCATGACACATTCCTTTATTAACCTTTGTTCCCACAATCTTCCCATACTCAATTAACACACAATCTCTATCTTAAGCTAACCAAAGATTCAATTGGGATATTTAATTGTTTTTCTGCTTAAGGCTAGTAATGTGGTAAAATATAGAATAAAGGGGATTAACAAGCTCAAAGTGGGTAACAAAGATAATTTAAAGGGTAGGCTTATTTGGGATAAGTGAGTTAAACAAATAATGACCTCAATCATATGCATGCATATAACACATTAACATTGGACATATAGGATAAAACAAAATTCAAATTACAATCATAGAGAAGTAAACATACAAGAATAAAATAGTTATGGTTAAATAATGTAACCATGTATTTAGGCTCAAAGTCTCACAGGTTGTGTGTTCTTTAGCTTGAAAACCATGTTCCAATTACAACATCAAACAAATTTAACATAAAGGTTTTGATTTAAATTAGTGAAAAATTCAGGTCTTAGGAGAAACTTATTATCTTTTCAATCAAGTAGAACATGCATGCAATTAACCTATTACTATGCAATCTATCCTATTCAAAAAAAAAAAGAAAAACTAACTATTTTATTGGTGTTAAGGGAGAGAAATTACCTCCGGAAGTCAGGTACTGACCGACCTCCCCACACTTAAGGCTTTGCACCGTCCTCGGTGCCATCTGTCAAGAACAAAGGTGGGCTGGTAGCAGTATCTCCACAGTCGGGACCGTCATGGCTCCCTGTACTGGTAAATGAAGTGGAGTCCGGGGTGTCTGGGTCCTTGTCAGGTCTGTGGTTGCCTATGAGTAGCTCCTTGAGGTATTTGAATCGGTGCTGGTTGTGACGCTCTCGTAGCTTCGCTTTCTGGTCTTGTCGGTCCAACCCCTCCAGTATTTGATGGAGTAGCTAACATGTTGAAACTGCTTATGATGTTGAAGGAGGAATGTCTGCAGCTTGTTCGCTCAATTCGCGGCTCAACAAATTCAGCAATACGGTTCGGGAGGATAAGAAGGTATTCGTTGTTGTAACTCCTTTCTGCCAGGATGGGGAACATCTGCTCATAGTAGCGGTTAGAAAATCACGCAGTATCCTTTGCTGGGAAGGCTTTCTCTTTTTCATCGACCTTAATAATCCTCTTAATTCTTTTTGTTGAGGGCTTAACTACAGTTGAAGATGGCTCTACCACTAATGCTCTTTTTGTTCCTCTCCTTGCTGGTGGTTTGGGAGTAGCTTTCTCTTTTCCTTTCTTGGTGGCCATCCTAAAAGGGAAAGAGTAAGGACGTTAAAACTTCAAGGGTTAGAGCAAGGAAGAGAACGGAAAAGGTGGTAATCAATGCACATTAAAGAAGAATGATGTTAACACATGGTCATGACTACATGTGAAAAATCATCAATGGAAATATAGCAAGTGCATATGATGACAGTTAAATGCAAGGTGTTTATTGGCATGTCGGCAAAGGCATGAGTAGCATAGATCAAGCATTCAATGTCCAAGTTAGATTACCAAGTCTGTCAAACTAACAATATGTTTGTAATAACAATTATATTTAATTAATAAAATATAAAAAGGGTTTTGTGAAAAGCAAGCATTTAGAGTTGTAGATTAAAAGAAATCTAAAAATAGTGCACAATGCTATATGGGCATTTTCACAAACACATAGCATGCATGGTAAATAAGGTACTGAAAGTATTAAATTGAACATGCAAGCAACCCTATAAAAATAAAAATATAATTGTAAAACAATTCCTTAACAATCCACAAGCAAAATATAAGAAATAATTACTCAAATAAATTTCCAACACCAATAAAAAGAAAAAAGAAAGAAAAAGAAAACATGGATAATGAAAGTAAAAAGAAAAAGAAGAAGAAAACATAAAAATAAGAAGAATAATAGAAAAGTAAGGAGGGAAGAAGAAAAGGAAAGACCTTGATGATGGTGGTGAGAAAGAGGGAGTATAAAGTGAGAAAGAAGGAAGAAAGAAGAAGGAAGAAGGAGGGGGGAAGAAATAAGAAGGCAAAAGAAAAAGTAGGATTTGGGGAAGAAAAAGATAAGATATTTTGGCTGATCTGGATAAGTTGTCTGGCGCAGGCGACGCGGACACGTCGGTCACGCGGACGAGTGACATGATTTGTGCTAGTGGCGTGAGGGCAGCCTTGCGTTTGCACAACTCTTTGTTCGAAACTCATTGTTGCCAAATTTCAGGGTGATGCGTTCGTGTGGTAGACGCGATCGCGTCAATGGCCATACTTTGAAAAACGACGCGGACGCATGGGGCAAGCATACGCGTGGTAGGGTTTGTGCATCTAGCACGAGTCCAGCCACGTTCCAGCCTAACATTCTGCCATACACCCTTTCTTACGTCAATTTTTAGGGCACGCGTTTGCGTGGTTGACGCGGACGCGTGGGATGCATTTTTCCCACATGATGTGGACGCGTCAGGGACGCGGTCGTGTGGATCAATTTGTGCCAAAGGCATGCCTCCATCCGCGCTTGCGCGTGACTCTCTGTTCAATCGTATTTTCTTTCTAACGTACATACGACGCGGTCGCGTCACCGACGCTGGCGCGTCGCGTGCCATTTTCTCGTTTTTTTATGCAATATGCAAATGCAGATGCAAACTATAGGCACTAGTACTGAGAAGAGTTATTGAAAAAGGAAATTAAAGAGAGGGAAAAAATGATCATACCATGGTCGGTTGTCTCCCACCCAGCACTTTGCTTTAACGTCGTTAACTTGGACGCTCCACTAGCTCAGTCTTCTGTTGTGGGTGGATCTTCCAAGAGGAAGATCTCTAGCTCCATGTTTTTTGCCACCTTTTCACCATGAAATAACTTCAAGCGATGTCCATTGACCTTTATAAGCAGAGCTTGAAGGATGGCTCAAGTGAAAGACTCCGTATGGCTCTGCCCTCTCTACTCGATAGGGACCGTCCCATCTGGATCTCAGCTTTCCTGGCATGAGCCGCATTCTGGAGTTGTAAAGGAGGACTAAGTCCCCAGGTTGGAACTCTCTTCTCTTGATGTTCTTATCATGCACAGCTTTCACCTTCTCTTTATACAGCCTAGAGTTTTCATAAGCTTCTAGGTGAAGGTTCTCTAATCCTTGCAGTTGCAACTTCCGTTCAGCTCTGGCTTTTTCATAGTCCATGTTGCGTTCTTTTACCGCCCAGAAGGCTTTGTGTTCCAACTCAACTGGAAGATGACAGGCCTTTCCATAAACTAAGTGGAAAGGACTCATCCCGATTGGTGTCTTGTATGCTGTCCGATATGCCCAAAGCGCATCTTGGAGCCTGGTGCTCCAGTCCTTCCTATGAGGCTTGACTATCTTTTGCAGTATATGCTTTATCTCTTTGTTAGACACCTCGGCTTGCCCATTAGTCTGGGGGTGATAGGTTGTTAATACTTTATGAATTATCATATGCCTCTTCAGTAATCCTGTTAGTCTCCTGTTACAAAAGTGAGTGCCTTGATTGATCACGATTGCTCGTGGTGATCCAAAGCGACAAATAATATGGTTTCTAACAAAGGAAACAACAGTGTTAGCATCATCAGTATGGGTTGGAATTGCTTCCACCCATTTAGAAACATAATCTACAGCTAACAGTATATAAACGTGACCATTAGAGTTTAGATATAGACCCATGAAGTCAATGCCCCAAACATAAAAAATTTCACAGAAAATCATAAATTGTTGAGGAATTTCATCCCTCTTGGATATATTACCAAATCTTTGGCAAGGAGAACAAGATCTACAAAGGTTAGCAGCATCTTTAAAAAGAGTAGGCCACCAGAATCCACAGTCTAAAACTTTTCTAGCTGTTCGTTGAGGGCCAAAATGTCCTCCACTCTCAGATGAGTGGCAGGCCTCTAAAATGGACTGAAATTCTGATTGAGGTACACACCGTCTAATAACCTGGTCAGCACCACACCTCCATAGATATGGATCATCCCATATATAATATTTGGACTCGCTTTTCAACTTGTCTCTCTGATGCTTAGTAAAATCGGGAGGAAAAGTGTGGCTAACTAGATAATTAGCTACAGGTGCATACCAAGGAACTACTTTAGATACTGCCTGTAGGCTATCAAATGGGAAAGTATCATTGATAGGAATGGAGTCATCTTTAATGTGCTCAAGGCGACTCAAGTGGTCTGCCACTAAATTTTGGTTACCACTCCTATCTTTAATTTCTAAATCAAATTCTTACAGCAGTTGCATCCAATGTATTAGCCTTGGTTTAGATTCCTTTTTAGCTAATAAATATTTCAGAGCTGCATGGTCTGAGTACACTACTACCTTGGTACCAAGTAAATAAGCTCGAAATTTATCCAGAGCAAAAACAATAGCTAGAAGCTCTTTTTCAATAGTAGTGTAATTAGATTGAGCAGCATCTAAAGTCTTAGATGCATAAGCAATTACAAAAGGATCGTTACCTTCATGCTGAGCTAGTGTTACTCCTACTGCATGATTGGAGGCATCACACATGAGTTCAAATGGTTGACTCCAGTCTGGTCCCCTCACAATCGGAGCTTGTGTCAGGGCGGTCTTCAGCTTATCAAACGCTTGTTTGCAATCCTCACTTAACTTGAACTCAATATCTTTCTGCAGTAGTCTGGATAAGGGTAGTGCTACCTTACTGAAGTCCTTAATGAATCTCCTGTAAAAACCTGCATGGCCAAGGAACGAACGGACTTCCCTCACAAAGGAAGGGTAAGGTATTCTAGAAATAACATCCACCTTTGCTGGGTCTACAAAGATACCAGTATCAGACACAACATGTCCTAGAACAATTCCTTATTTTACCATAAAATGACACTTTTCAAAATTTAAAACAAGGTTTGAACTAACACACCTGTCCAATACTCTAGATAAACTATCCAAGCAAAGGCTAAATGAATCACCATATAAACTAAAGTCATCCATAAAAACTTCCATACAGGTCTCAATGAGATTAGAGAAAAGACTCATCATACACCTTTGGAAAGTAGTTGGTGCATTGCATAAGCCAAAGGGCATTCTCTTATAAGCATAAGTCCCAAAAGGACATGTAAAAGTAGTCTTTTCCTGATCTTCAGGAGTTATATGGATTTGAAAATAACCTGTATAACCATCTAAAAAGCAGTAATGAGATTTACCGGACAGGCGATCAAGCATCTGATCAATGAATGGCAAGGGGTAATGATCATTGCGAGTGGCTTGGTTGAGACGCCTGTAATCAATGCAAACTCTCCATAAGTTCTGTACTCTGGTTGTCAGAAGTTCTCTCTGCTCATTTCTTATTATTGTTACTCCAGACTTCTTGGGCACCACTTGCACTGGGCTGACCCATTCGCTATCTGAAATGGGGTAAATGATATCTGCTTCAAGTAGTCTGGTTACTTCCTTCTTGACAACTTCTAAGATGGTTGGATTCAATCTTCTCTGAGGTTGATGGACAGGCTTTGTTTCTTCTTCTAAAAATATTTTATGTTCACAAACTTGAGGGCTGATGCCTACTATATCTGCCAAGCTCCATCCAATTGCTTTCATATGTGTCCTCAATACACTAAGCAGTTATTCTTCTTGTTGGGGAGTGAGCTCCCTCGCAATGATAACTGGAAATTTCTGCTTGTCCTTAAGGTAAGCATACTTGAGGTGTGGAGGAAGGGGCTTTAATTCAATTTTCTGCTCATGGCTTGGCTCTGGATCATCTGGGGCTGGTGAAAATGGTAATGAATCTTCAGTATGTTCAGAGGGTGTCCCCACACTTGGATCTTGCTCCATGTGACTCTCTTCCATTTCTTCCTGGTGAGTTGCAGCTATAATTTCATCAATGATGTCGCATTGAAATATGGAGTGATCTTCTGGGGGATGCTTCATAGCTTCATCCAAATTAAAGCTCACTGTTCTGCCATCTACTTCAAAAGAATAGGTTCCCAAAAAGGCATCCAGCTTGAACTTCGAAGTCTTCAAAGACAGTCTTCCAAGCAGGATTGATGAAGGCTTTCCTGAGTCATTTTGGGGCATCTCCAGGATATAGAAGTCAACGGGAAATGTGAGCCCCTTAATGCTCACTAACACATCTTCAGCAATCCTAACAATTGTAATAATGCTTTTATCTACTAATACAAAACGAGCTGTCGACCTTTTTAAGGGAGGGAGCCTTAAAGCATTATATATAGACAAGGGCATAATACTCACGCACGCTCCTAAATCACACATACAGTCAGAAAATATCACACCTCCAATGGTACAATTAACTATACATGAGCCTGGATCACTACATTTTTCAGGTATATTTCCCATTAAAGCAGATATAGAACTACCTAAATGAATAGTTTCTAATTCATTAATTTTATCTTTATGTATGCACAATTCTTTTAGAAACTTTGCGTATTTAGGTACTTGCTGAATAACATCAAAAAGGGGAATAGTTACCTCAACCTTTTTGAAGATCTCTACCATTTTGGGATCAAGTTCCATCTACTTTCTGGCTTTCGTAGCATGGTGTGGAAATGGGATAGGAGTGGCGTCTCTTATGGCTTTAGCCTGCTAGGGTTCTGCATTCCTTGGTTGGGGGCCGCTTCTGCTTTAGCCATGCCTTGTGCTTCATCTTCTTCTTCAACATCCTCTACCTCAACCATGTCCTCAGCTAGGGCGTGTTCTAGTGGGCTTGGCTCCTCAAGATTCCTCCCTTATAGCGTGGTTCAAGACCTCAAGGTAATGGCATTGATGCCACCCTTGGGGTTGGGTAATGGTTGAGAGGGGATTCCACTGGAGGTCAAAGGCTGGTTATTGGAGTTATTTAGTGATCCAATCTGTGAGACAAGAGCTTGCAAGGTAGAGTTCAGACCAATTAGAGTATAAGTAAGGTTATTTTCCATGGCCTGCTGTCTCTGATCAATAGATTGTAATAACTCATCATTAAAAGATGAAGAGGGATAAGTGATCTGAGGGGTTTGTTGAGATGCTTGAGGCTGCCTTAGATGAGGTGCTCCGTAGGCCTGATTCTGATTCTGCTGTCTGATGTTATTATTGTTATTCCACCTCTGGTTTCCATTGTTATCTCTGCCTCCTCTGTTATGATTGTCCCTCCAACCCTGGTTAGAATTATCTATCTAACCTTGGTTGGAATTTTCCTGCCATCCATGGTTGTAGTTGCCACCTTGATTGTATCCTTGATTGGGGCGGTCATAGAAGTTATGAGTGGCTGCCACAGTGTTGTCTTCCTACTGGAACTGCGGACATTCATCAGTATAATGACTATAATCAGCACAGATCCCGCATACTCTTTGTGAAACCAACTGTTGGCTTTGCTGTGGTAGAGAAGGCTGAGCTTGCTAAGCTTATTGTTGACTCAACTGCATCTGCTTCAGTAAGTTGGTCATTTCACATATACTATGAGTTAGAGCAGTACTCTCCTTGCTAGAGGATACCTCTGCAATAGCTCTGGAGTTGCTTTGCCTTTACCTGTGATTCCTAGTGGATTCAGCTAAGTCGCTAATCAATTCCCATGCTTCATCAGTGGTCTTGTACTTTTTCATAGACCCATTGCTAGCACCTTCCAATGTGATCTTATATTGAGGTTTCATGCCCTGTGTGAAGTAGCCAAGCAATACTAACTTCTCAATCATCTGGTGGGGACATGCTTTCAGAAGATTGTTGAAGCGCTCCCAATATTCGTGGAGAGTCTCAGATTCGCCTTGAACAATCATGGAAATTTCGTTCCTCAATCTATCAGTAGCTTCAGCTGGAAAGAATTTTTCCAAAAATTCCCTTCTAAGCGTATCCCAGTTAGCAACAGTCGCTCTAGGTTGGGCATAGTACCACTCTCTCGCCTTTCCCTCAAGAGAGAACGGGAAGGCTTTTAATAGAATAGAAGTTTCATCTGCACCATCACGCCTGACAGTAGAACAGGCTGCCAGTTTTTACTTTACGATAATTTGGTATACTTGCCGAAGGGAAATTTGTTGAGAGATAAGTTTTCGTGCATCAGGGATTTAAGACTAAATTTCTATATTATTATTATCAAATATTTTTGAGAATATATTGTTGTGGCAATTTTTGATAAAAGGCTGGTGAAATGTTGAGAAAGAGAGAACCCATAAGGGTGGCTAAATCCTATTTTTAGATGAGAGTATGTCCAAATTTTTATAAAAGTATAAAGATTTAACTAAAATGAATATTTAAGGCTTGTTTAATGGTGACAACTTCACTGATTTTTTTCCATGTAGGTAGGTTCTTTCAACCAAGGTACCCTAGCTTCTCAAGGAAAGAACATGGTCTCTGCTCCCATCCTTTTCATTCTTTCTTTTTCTTAATTCGTAATTAAGGAAGATACTAATATACTTCTATTTTTTCTAACTTAGCCTTTGCTCATTGAGTTCAAATCAGAACTTTTATAGCATGAAGGATATATTGTCTTTAAATTTGCCAGTTAGTATATATGCATACAAAGAGTAGCTATGTATTTATTTGTTCTTTTTCTCGTAGCACAATTCTTGCTCCAACTGTGGAAATTAATCTTGAAGACTTGAAGTAAAATGGTATTCAAGTGGATAAGGGACTTGACTAGTAACCTAGGTAAATTCCATCAACCTAACTAATTGAATTGGTTATTGGTTATTGAGTTCACAAGGGACAAGCAAAGAAAGAATTTAGGGTTAAATTGGAAGCTGTAGGCCATGTTTGACATAAATATTTCATGCGGTTGCTTGGATATTACATAGAAGGAGTACACAGGTAAAACTTTTTCTGAATAAGTTGCTTGGAAATTATTACAAGTTCCAATTCCCAATTGATGCTTCAACTCCATGATTTATATGATCCAGACAAGGTTGGTACATAACTTTATGTTTGTCTTTTTAATGTTTAGTATTCAGGTTTTCTAATCTGCTAAAAATTTTTATACAGATAAAGATCATATTAAGATTCTTTCTAGTTCTTTTGGAGCAGTTGCCATTGAAGCCAAGATAGTCCACTCAAGCTGAGTTACCACACCAACTTTGTTGAAGAAAAAGGAAGAAATTGCCACCCTTAGGCTATAGTTATGATATTTTGAAAAATGATGATGATATAAGTAAAAGTAGTTATAACCTAGACTAGTATTATGTTATTTTGCAATGATGATATAATGTGATTATGGGTCTTACAACAATTTTTATAAGACAAAATTAATGGTAAACGTTCAATTAGTTTTCTTTAGTAATTTGATTCAGAAAGTTTAGGTTATTTATTGACACTAAATAAAAAAAAGCTGGAACAAATTTCATTCATGAGAAACCAATTGTAAATAAAGAATTATATATTATAAAAAACCATTGTCAAAAGTCACAAAAGGTAATGGTGTTAAAACCATTGTCAAAGACAATTATAAAATGGCAATGGTATTAAAACTGTTGCCAAAAATGACACTAATGGCAATGCTTTAAAACCGTTGGCTTTGTGAATAATAAAATTACAACAGTTTAAAACCGTTGTCTATACCAATAACTTTGGCAATGGTTTTTTTGTTACCGTTGCCTTTGAGCATTGGCAATGGCTGCATATACAACAGGTCAAAAACCGTTGCCAAAGCGTTGCCTAAGGTTTTAGGAACGGTTTTTCGATCTGTAGCAACGATTTTTTACCGTTGCGAAAACCCTTATTTGTTGTAATGTTTCCTAGCTCTTTTCCTGATAGTTAGGTGGTTGATAAAAATTATTATCAATGCTTTGACTATTAGTAAAATTGTCCATAATAATCAAGTTTCTTGTAGGGCTCCTAGAAATGCAATATCTCGAATAATATAGCTGCAATCATGCACGTATAAATTAGAGCATCTAATACTACAACAAGTCAAGGTCTTTACAATGGTCAAAAAGCGTTGCCATAGATAGAAAACCATTCCTAAAACTTTAGACAACAATTTTGACTTGTGGTATATGCGGCGTTACCAATGCTAATAGACAACGGTTTTTTACCTAATGCAACAACAACTAAAAACCCGTTGCCCTTGTTACTGGTATAAACAACGGGTTTGACAATAATTTTTAAAGAATGGTTTTTGAATCATTACTGGATAGGCAAGAGTTTAGAACCATTGTCTGTCATGATGCAACGGTTTAAAACTAAAACTAGATAGGCAACGATTTTACACTGTTGTAGCATTGTTATTAATAAAGACAATGGTTTTAAAACCATCGCCTTTGGTTGATGACTTTAAGAACAGTTTACGAACTGTTGCTTTTTATGTTATTTTTTGCAACGGTTTTAATACCTTGCCATTTTGTAGCTACCTTTGACAACGATTTTAACACTGTTGCCTTTTGTGGCTTTTGACAATGGTTTTTTGTAATTATATATTTATTTATTTACAATAGTTTTAATGGGCAGATATTTTATACCTTTTTCGGCATCATTTTCATATAGTTTTTAGCATATTTTTTTTAGTTTTTATTAACTTTTCATAGGTTTTAATGTTAAATTCACATTTTTGGATTTTACTTCGAGTTTGTGTGTTTTTGTGCAATTTCAGGTATTTTCTGGCTTAAATTGAGAAGCTAGAGCAAAAGTCTGATTCAGAGACAGAGAAAGCACTGCAGATACTGTTTAGATCTGACCTCCTTGCATTCAGAAGAGCTTGTCTAGAGCTACAGAAGTCTAAATGGAGCCTTTTCAACGGCTATGGAAACCTAACTTCCAAAACATTCCATCAATGTATAATAGTCCATATTTGCTTTAGATTAGAAGGCCTAAAACTGGCGTCCAACGCCAGCCTCCTACCCCCTTTCAAGCGTCCAACGCCCAAGGAGAAGAGACCAAAATCCAAACGCCCAAAGAGGACACCCAAGCCAGTGTTCAATTCCCTAGAGGCCTCCTAGCACGTGGATCTCATCAAAACTCAACCCAATCAGTCACCAAGTTGGCCCCAGAAGTGGATTTTAGCACTAAAAAGACTGTTTTATCCTTACTAGTCATTAGTTTAGTACTTAAAGTAGAAGGTCACTCTTTGTTAAGGATCTTCTATGATCTTTGCCCATCATTTACCAAATTTTTGTTTTACACATTGTATTTTCTATCAGTATGAGTTTGTAAACCTCCTAGGTTGAGGGGGGGAGCCCTGCTGAGTTTTATGGATCAATAAAAGTATTACTGTTTCTCTTTAATCTGTGTTTGATTCTCTATTTTAAGATGTATCTGCGTTCTTCATCAATATGAATGCGTTGAACTGGCATAAGGTTATCAGATTCTACATGGGTTCAGAGTGCGTCTTTCATCGGACAATGATGAACCACCAGCTTGATTATACATCTCTTAGACAGTTAATCCACCACTTCGTTGGGGACTTTTCGAGACACCAGTTCATCCGATTTATGGGAAGATTAGGGTCTCTGTGGTAGAGGCTAGAACCAAACGTGCAGCATCCTCTGATCCAGAACATTCAACCTTGTTTGCGGTGTTTTGAGTAGGATCACCAAAGAGAATGGACTGCAGGAGCTTCATCCTCAATCAAAATGGATCCGCACTAACCCTGGGGTTCAGATCTAGAAGAGTATTGGTGGCTGCTCAAACCAGCGTCAATCACATACAGCCTGCCATAGATGGAATCATTCACAATTAAAGAAGACAGTAAGACCAGAGTTAATTCAGAAATACAAAGCATCTCCAAACCTTAACCAATTCCTTATCTCTATTTACGTTTCAATTCACAAAGTATTTTATACACTTTTCTTTATTCCCTTAATGCAATTAAACTTCAATCCACCAATTCTTCTATTTGCCTGACTAAGACCTGCAAGATAACCATAGCTTGCTCCAAACAACAATCCTTGTGGGATCGACCCTGACTCGCTCAGGTATTACTTGGACAACCAAGTGCACTTGCAGGTTCAGTTGTACGAAGTGTGGGGATTCACACACCAAGTTTTCTCATGTTTTATTGAAATTAGTATTCCATATATCTTTTAATTTAGTGTCAATAAATAACCTTAACTATTTGAATCAAATTACTAAAGAAAACTAATTAAACATTTATCATTAAAATTGATTTATAAGGTATTCTATAAGTTCCACAATCACATTATAGCATCATTACAAAATACCATAATACTAGGCTAAATTATAACCACTTCTAATTATATCTTCATCATTTTTCAAAATGCCATAATACTAGCCTAAGTCATAACAACATCAACATCTAACTATATCATCTTTGCAAAATACTCAATAACAAAAGAGAGTTGAAGTAACTAAGTAGCAAGTAGGTTTATGATCATGTCCACAACTTCATGACTTTTACTCTCTAACATTTGATATTCAAAATTTGTGGCCTTAATTAAGTTTGTTTTCCCTGTAAACAAAACAAAAAATAGTAAATTAAATATAAAACTACATCTTTCTAATTCTAATAATGCTTACCAAGAAAATGTTTGAGAGAGAGAGAAAGAGGAGGACAAACATATAGAAACTTATAGAATCAACGTCAATATAAATCAACCATTATTTAAGATATGGTAACTTATAGAAACTTTAACAACACATGATACCTCCTCATTAGCATCATTATTTAGATTGCTCGAAGTGCTTCTTAGCTGAGCAGCTAACATCTCTAGGTTCACTCCTAAGCTTTTTGGTTGTAATAGCATGTTAACAAGAGATTTTTGTTCATCCAATTCTTGTTGCATCAATGATTTCTCCAGGCGAACAAGGTCCACGAATGAGCAAGGGCATCATGACATACTCTGGTTTCATGCAACACCATGGAGGAAGATTGTATGCAACCAAAACTACCGGCCTTGTACTAAATGGATTAAATCCATCACTAGCTAGCCCTAGTCTTATGTAACGAGATTCTTTAGCAAAATCAGGATAGCCTATCAAAGTCTTTCCATGATTGGCCATCAGTAGGGTGTCTTAATTTTCCATCTTTTGAACGATGTTCACCATGCCATCTTAATAGTTCAACTATTTTTGAACACATTAATAGCTTCTTAAGCATTGGAATCAAGGGAAAATGCCTCAAAAATTTTGTAGGCATGGGTTTTTTCTTCAAATTCTGTATCTACCCTAACATTTTCTATGTACCTGAAAGCTCCACAAACTGGACAAAATTCATCATCTTCATACTTATCCCAAAATAAAATGCAATTGGGACAAGCATGACTTTTATTATAACCAAATCCTATATCTTTTACCATGACCTTGATTTTATTGAAAGAATAAAAAATATTCAAGTAAGGAGTTACTTCTTTCAATAATTTAAGTAGATTAGTAAAGGATGTGTTACTCCAACCATTTAAACATTTCAACATATACCTTCAGATAACGAACGATAACATCAAAAAGTGTTTACAACCAGGATACAACTCTTGTTTACCTTCCTCAAGCTACTTATAAAACATTTTTGAATCTTCGTTTGGCCCATCACTATCTTTATCTCCTTTAAGCACATGCCTAAATATCTCGTTTAGAAACCTTTCAATGTCATCGACAAATTCTTACTGGACTTCAACCTCTTCGGAATCAATATCCGTGTGACTTATCCTATTGCCATGATGAACCCACACAGTGTAACTGCTTTGAAATCTCTTACTTATTAGATGATCATAAACATCATCTATTCACCCCTAACTAAAGTTGTTACATATAGAACAAGGAGAGAGAATTTCATCTCCTTATGGTCAACCTTTAGAAAAGATAAAATCCAAAAATAAATTAGCAC
The DNA here is from genome assembly GCF_014773155.1 of Arachis stenosperma. Lineage (NCBI taxonomy): Eukaryota > Viridiplantae > Streptophyta > Magnoliopsida > Fabales > Fabaceae > Arachis > Arachis stenosperma. The sequence goes on from NC_080382.1 coordinate 76,393,818, forward strand.
CATGTTAGTGCCCCTCAATATGTCTTGGTAAACTAGTTAACCATTTGTTCGTCACTTTTACAACTAAAATAAAAGATATGGACATGTATTTTAGACTAACGATGAGTAATTTTTCCAATCAAGAGCTTATTACTTCTCAAGGATTTCTAGAAGTCAACCACTAATGCTTAAAAGAAATATCTCAAAAAATCATAAAACTAACAATTCATATCCAACAAACTATGCAAAGAAGCTTAATCAATCAATCAATCACTAAATATTCTTAATTAATAATTAAATCTTAAAAAAGAATTCAAAGAGATAACATGTTAAATAATTTACCTGTAATGTAGTTTAATATCTAAAAAGGTGGCAGTTATAAAGAGTGGTGTAGTTGAATGCTTAATACGATTCAATTCTCAATAGCTTTTATTTTGTCGTTACCTAGAAAGTGGTCAAGTTAGTAATTTGGAGCTACGACATGCATGCCTTAATAATTAGGTCGGAAAAACAAGAAAAAATTTAAAATTAATAGAAAAAAATCAAGATAACTATAAACTATACAATATATAATCATTCAACCTCGGTATATATTAGAACTAAAAAGAGATTTGGAATGAATTGATACCGATGATCGATTTTGAGAGTGCCCCAATGATGTGCGTTAGTATAAACTGCCACCTCTAGCAAGACTTCCAACTTATACCAACAAAATTCAAAACAAGAAAACAAAGATAAAGACTAAGATAATAGTGAAAAGAAAGTATGATTGGAAAAGGAGAAAAAATCACAAACAACATTTTTAGTTTCCACTTTTCAATTCCAATAGATATATAAATTAAACTTCACTGGGAGGAGTGAATTTAACGATAGAAATATAAGTCTTTATCTTATTGTTCATTTTATATATACATCATACAGATTAAAGGATATATATACAAATACCTCCTGCTATCATTATTCTAATTTTGTGAACTTATTTTGTGAACTTATTTTGTGACTATTTGATTGTAATACTCTAATTTTAAAGAGACGAACTACAACAGCAGCAAAGAATAAAAATATAAGCAATTCATAACAATAATCCTAATACTAATGTTACTATGACTTATGACTACACACTAGCACTAGCACCTATAAATCAAATAAAACCCCCAAAGACACTAGTTAACACATAACAAAAGCACCTTCGATATGCCTACTGACACAAGTCACTAAATTTCCTATCTCTTAACAAGTCCATCAAGAAATCAACAATTATATACTTAGTGAATGAAAAAAATTTTTTGGTCTATGACATCCAAAAATTAACAACAATTTTATTTGTATTGAACAGTTTCAGCGAAAACAAAATTAATATTTTTTTATTTTGAATTAATGACTAAAATAGAGTAGTGACCAAAACAGAAAATGCATTTCCAGCTAAAAAACCAGTGACCAAAATAGAAAATGCATTTTCAGCTAGAGAACCAATGACCAAACCAGAAAATGCACTTCTAGCCAGAGAACTGTTGACCAAAACTAGCAGCATTATACGAAATTAATATTCAAATCAAAACAGAAACCAAATCAATTAAAATCACGGATAAGAGACACTTGAATTACCTAAATAGAGGTTGAGCCATGGTCATGGAATTCGAATATTCACAACTGAACCGGCAAGTGCATTGGATTGTACCAAGTAATACCTCAGGTAAGTGAGGGTCGATCCCACAAGGATTGATGGACTGAGCAACAATGGTCGAATGACTCCTTAGTCAGGTAGGCAGAAAATGGTGTTTTGGAGTTCAAAAGCATTAAACAGTACCTCGAAAAACAATCAAGGAAACAGTAGGATTGGTGTGAAATATATGGGAGAAAACAGTTAATGTTTCAAAGTTATTTATTTGTCCGGATTAAGTTTTCTTACCAAATATTTTAATCATGCAAGACTTATTTCATGGCAACTTGTGAGTAACTAAACCCTAATTCCTTAGTGATGTAGCTTCCTCTAACCTAGTTAACCGCCAATGTCTTGGTCACTTAATTTTGATTAGAGGGTTTAGCTCAATTCTAGTTTATATCTACAAAAACCCTGATTACCCATATATATGAGGATTACATGTCATGTATCCCGTTAAGTCCAAGTAATTAGCAATTTAGGAGGAATTTACTTTCAAGCTAGTGTTCAAGTGAGATAACTCTTCCAAGAATCACAAGAACGCATATAGAATAAGGGCTATTCTTCCGATCTACCCAGATTCATAAGATGAAGAACAAAAATAATCCTTGAAACTGAATCAATACATCAATTAAAATAGAACAATAATAGTCTTAATCCGTAGAAAAAATAGAGCTCATAACCTTAACTGAGGAGGTTTAGCTCATGACTTAGAGAGAAAACTAGGATTCAGAAAATGTGAAAGTACAGAAAAGAGAAGATCCCCCCTAAAGGCTGAATCTTTTCCCTTTCACATCTAACCTAATATTATTTTAAACTAAAATAAAATAATAAATTCGAAACCAAAAAGATTTTGTTTGTAATTAAAAATAACTAAAATAAAATAAAATAGAATAATTAAAAGCTAAATCCAACTAAAGATGCTATTTTAGAGAGAATGTGATCCGGATTGCTGGCACTAAATGCCAGATGCAGCGTTTAGTGCCCTTATGGACAAAAAGCTCTTATTCGTTTTTGGCTTGACGGTGCTGAATGACAGGCTTGGCATTTAGCGCCCTAGTAGGCAGAAAGCTCCCTAACGCTGCTGAGTTGTTGGCGCTAAAAGCGCATGTTCGCATTTAACGCCAGCTTGGCAGATTCAAATTCTTCTTCTCTTCTTGCATATAAACTTTGCCAAACTAATCCGAACATCATCTGAAATATTTAAAACACTAAAAAATCTCAAAGTAGCATCCAAAGAGATTTAAGACACTAGAATTAAATTAAAAATTAACAAATTTTAACTTAAAATAAATAAAAAATATAGATAAAATGTTCACGCATCTAGCCACAACGAGGAGGCAGAGAACCAGTTATATGGCGCAATTCAGAAGCAGCGACGTCCAAAGGGGCAGACGACAGCTGACAGTTGACAGCAAAAGCAGCAAAGTAGAAGCAGAAGAGGCGACAACCCATAAACGATGAGGAGAAGCATCGATGGCCAGGGCAGCAACGACCACGGCGATGAGAGGGCAGAAGCAGCAACGACACACCACGAATGGCTTCCTTCAATGGTGGGTTATGGATAGATGGTGGGAGCTGCGTAAAGCTGATTTTGTGCGATGATGGCCAGGCTCTGGTGATCAGTGGTGAGTTATGGTGGGTTAAGGCTAGTTGAGGGGGGGAGATCAGAGCTCTGTGTTTTGTTTTTACGGAATTTTCTCAAAAATTTGTTTAAGTGTAAAATATATAAATTTTTGAGCGGGAATGAAACAAAAATAATATTTATTATAAATTTATTTTCTCCATAAATAATATTCGTTATTTATTTATAACAATAATTTTTGAGTGTTAAACTTCCAACAGCAACATTATAAAAAACACTATTTAAGACTATCAAATAAAACAGTTTTAAAGTGTAATAACTTTGGCAACGATTTTGAAGTGTATCTTTTGTACAATTATTTAAATAACATTAAAAAATCATTACTTAAAAATAAATTCTTGTAATGATTATAAAATCGTTCTTTAAAAAAGTTAAAGAGAACGGTTTTATTTTATTAATATAAAATAATAAAAAATTAAACTTCAATAGTAATATTATAGAAAATTGATGTCTAAAACTATTTAAAAGAATAATTTTAAAGTGTTGTAGATTTTCAAATTGCTAAAATCCATATTTATTGTAGTGATATAACAAAAGTTAAAAATTGGTTATACCGTAGAAAATAAATTAGAAAGATAGAAAGAGGAGAAGAATATAACCTTAAGAGAAATGGTGCGTGTAGATGAAAGTTTGAGTTAGTGAGGAGATGAAGTGTTTCTTTTTTTTTTTTTTTTTGGGACCAGAGAAGCTCGTTTGTTGTGGAAGAAGAATCGCAAAGGGTTTTACTATTTTACCGATATGTCTGATTCTTTTTTATGGGCCTTGATGAGTTTAATTGTTAATTATTATATTTTCCTTCTAATTTGTCATTTAAAAAATCATATGGCTTGCACTTGGATTTGTTTGTTTTATCTTTAATAACAACAACAATAATAATAAATGAAAAAAAAACTCATATATTTACACTAAAATTACAACCCTAAAATTTAATTTAAAACTCATATTTATACTATAATTAAAAAGAGAGCTACTTAGATAAAGACGGTTAAAATATTTTTTTTAAATATTTTTAAATAATTAAAATTTAATACATATAATTGATTAAACTATGTTATTTTTATTAAAATTAGATCAGATAAATTGATTTGGTCAAAAAATTAATAAACTATATCTTAAACCGGTCTAAATTGATATTTTTTATAAAAAATAATTACAATATTTCTATTGTAAAAAATGACTAAAATATTCTTTATATATATATATATATATATATATATATATATATATATATATATATATTAAGAACCCTAAATTTTAACTCTATTTTTTTGTGTCATTATAGGATTAGAATTTAAGAATTTTAAAATTAAAAATATATATATAATAAAAATATTTTAGTTATTTTCTATAATATGATTATTGTAGTCATTTTTTATAAAAAAAAAAATTTAATTTATATTAGTTCAAATTTAGTTTATTGATTTTTTGACTAAATTAATTTGTATGATATAATTTTAACAAAAATAATATAGTTTAACTAATTATATATATATTAAATTTTAGTTAATAATAAATATTTTTAAAAAAAGACGTTTTAACCGTATTTATCGGAGTGTCCCTAACATTGAAATATATGTAATTGGAGTCATTTCCATTCCTCGAATTAACATCATCAAACAAACTCAAAGATTGTTAACTCACTTATTATTAACAATGAAAAGAAAATATCTAGTAAACAAAATCATACAATAATTTCTCTCTATCATCTATGTAAGGTTATAATGTTTCTTGATCTATAAAGCTAATTAAGTTTGTTAAGGCCAAATTCTTGTGTAATCTTTAGGTGGGATATAGCCCTCGTCATTTAGTTCAGCAAAGTAATAATCAATTCCCATTGACTAAGACGTTCCCACTTGTCTTTCCTCGGTCATTTCAAAAATCGGGGTTTTCTGCCATAGAACCAACAGCACCAGCAGCGGAGAGAATGTAGTAGAACATCATATCATATACACGAACCCTGATACGTTTTTAAGCAGCATATATTGTAAGATTATACAATAACCACCAAAGATATTATTCATCGTCAACACATTACATTAGGACAGTAAAAACATACAGGTGCAAGGTAATAAGAGCAGCACATATACCTCAACACAGAGGTAATGTACATAAGGGATCAAAGAAAAATCCAAGAGGGGAAATATAAAGGAGAAGGAAGATACATACACTACGGTCATATTCCTTTCTTATTTACCTTATTAATTATAATACAGATACTTATTATTATTAGGTTATTTTTGGAGTTGAGCATATATTAATAATTATTATATATTTTTGCTTTAAAAATATCTGTCACTTTAATAATTTGGTATATTAATAACTTATTGTATTTAAATATAATATGTCAAATTTTAATAGCGACAGATATTTATACGAAGACGTGGGAAATATTATTTTGAAAAATATGTATGTCATGGGAAATAAGGGTAACTCCAGAGGTGTGGATCTTCCGGCACGTATTCTGGAGCAGTAGTGTAGTCATCGGCAACATGAAAACGAGGAGGGCTAAGAAGCATCCCTTCAGCCATATTGAGAAGAACATTAGGCATATCAAAAATCAAATCCTCATCCACAAACTCATTATTGTTGTCAATAGTGTTCCTGGCTTGGGAGAGCGGCAACTCTTGCTCCAGCGCAACGGCATTCCCTGCCACGGCTCCCCGGCTTCCCTCGATGGAGTCTTTGGCGGCTCCGAGAGCAGCAGCGGCACTGGCTGCGGCAACTTGAATATCGCGGGCAGAGGAAGAGGCAGGAACAGGGAGGGAAGAAGCGGAGTCGGGGAAGTTAAGGGCAGCATCGTTACCCTTAAGAGCAAGAGCGGCGACATCATAAGCAATAGCAGCCATTTCGGGGTTGGAGAAAGTGCCAAGCCAAATCCTGGTAGGTTTCTTTGGCTCCCTGATTTCGGAGACCCATTTGCCACTGCTCCTGCGCCTCACTCCTCGGTACAAAGGGTGCCGACCAGTGCCACTACTGCCTGAAGAAGAAGAAGAAGAAGTGTTGTTGGAACGCATGAGTTTTTGCGTGATTTGTTGTGTGTGGTTCTTGGTAGTTGATGAGACAGTTGGCGGTTGGGGGAAGGCATTTTATTGGGAGGGAAAGTGCTGACCAGTTAGTTAGTTAGTTGTTCGGAGGGGGATGGAGGGTGCTTGCTAGCTATGGTGTGTCCAGGATTCAGGGTGTAAGCCAGCTTCGTCATGGATATCTCGGTTGGACATTAGCGAGCCATCGTGTGTGTAGTGTGTTTCTAAGAATTAAATTAAATTAAATTAAGGAAAGCTGCGCTGCCATTTAATTAATCAACACAACATTATCTACCTATTACTATCTCACCGTCACCAGTCATATTGCACTTTCTCTATATACATCATCACCATACACCAAGGCCCCCAATTTTCTTAGTTTTTTTTTTTTTAATTATTATTTCAACATTGATTCTACTTTACATTGACGTGGAGCGCGAATACAAATTAATTGTACAAAAGATGGCTGATGTCGTCTAAATTTGATGCTTCAGATGTATTTATTGGACAACAATAATATTTGAGATCATACTGGACTTTATCATTTCTATTTTGTCATTCAAATTTATTATTAGTAAATGTCCGAAAGTGCCTAGTAATGACTTTTACAGAAAGAAGCATTAAAACACTTATGCTTATTGTCACACACAATAACACACCCAGTCCTCAACGAAAACACTGACACTCTAAAACATGATCTTATATCTTAGTAGTAAAGAAAATTAAAATATTCTCACTCCTATTATTCATCGCACAAAATTTTCGACTGGCTGTTTAAATAGTGCTAGCAAAATGTTAGATCCTATCAATTACTTAAAACACAATTCTTATCAATTGCAAATTTCGATTGTATCAATTCGTTCCCATGAATTAATGAGTATAAATCTAATTATATAAGTTTCAAGCTGTATCTTCCCTACTTACATCGTTGCATAGTTCTCCTAATTAATTAGCTTCGTCTACACTGATTAATGGGAATATATATATCACTATACTCTGTCTTGCGTCTAATCAGAGAGTCGTTTTCGACAGGCCACAATGGACGATGGCATTGGCAATATAATATAATGAGGAGTAAGTGCATGCACTAAAAATACTCTCAAATCAAGTATTATCACTTCCTTGACCAACCATTCACCCCACAAGGAACCATCTTGAAACCTAATAACCATTGATATTTATTCGATAGAAAAATGTAGGAAGATTAGTAAAATTTATTATTTTTTATTAATAATTAATTATTAATATTTAAAATTATAAATAAAAATATATTATTAAATTGTTAGATTAAAAAAATAAAATTAATAATTAAAAAGAATTATTAAAAATAATAAATTTTGTTAGTCTTCTAATGTTCATTTATTTTAATAAATAAGATTTATATTAATAAAAAGTTGTTTCGAAACCATTATATGTGTCATTATTACATAATTGACTTTTACTAACCTTTAAAAAATGTTACTAAATCATATTAAAATGTTACCTATATATATATATATATATATATATTAGTAACATTTTAATAAATGTTAAATATACCCTATCTTACTAAAGAGTTTTACTAACATTTTTCTAAAGATTTAATAACATTTAGTAAAAATATTACGATAGATCTATAGTAATATTATGAGAAATGTTACAATAGACTTTTCTTGGTAACACTTAAAGAAATGTTACAATAGATATATTTTGTAACACTTAGAAAAATGTTACCATAGATAACTTTTTGTAACACTTAAAAAATGTTACCATAGATATTTTATGTAACACTTAAAAAAATGCTACCATAGATATTTTTTGTAACACTTAAAAAAATGTTACTATGGGTATTTTTTGTAACATTTAAAAAAGTTACAAAAGATCTATAGTAACATTTTTTTAGTTATATTATACTATTTCTTATTTTATATTATACACATATATAAATATACTAAAATTAATTACTACAACATGAAATATTTCATTAAATTTACAAATTCACAAAATAAAATTTTTATAACATCTTTCATTAATCAATAATCATTATACAAGTTTGCTTCGTGATGCAAATAAAACGAGAAAAGAAAAAAAATACTTATAGCACTTAAACTTTATGAACATTCCATATAAAAAATCGGTGTTTTGTTGTGAATTAGATCAAAAATACATTGAACGATGAGAAAAAACTGAATGTAGTACATCTTCAACTTCAGCTAGCACAACTGAGGATGTTCCCAGTAGAAGGATAGGCATGTCAAATGGAAATTTGTCTAGCAAAGTCAGGAGAACAGCTTTGAGTTGTTCATGAGCCTGCAGGATTACGAAACCAATCAAACTCAGGTAGCATTTGAAGTAGCCCCACAACATAAGTGAACACATGCGTACAAAATATAAATTTTGGGCAGGGAGATCATTTCCATTTAACATGCAAATAATTAAAATATGAACTTACAGTTTCTCCCAAACATCAAATTGTGGTAAATAGATAATTGATGGTGTGGTTCTTCTAACTTCACCAAATATGTATATCAATACCTCCTCTGGTGTCTTAGCACAAGACACCAGGATATGATAGCAGAAATGGAAGTCCTAATGAATGTTTTTGTTAAGGTATAGACAAGAAAAACATTCACTTATTAAGATATAGAGAATAACAAACCCAACCTTGCAAAGCAAATATATATTCTCCTTGCTGCAAATAAATCACAAGAAAAAAAAATAATCATCATAAATTGATAGCAGAGCTGGAAGGACAGTTTTTCCATTATCAGAGAAAAGTCACACACCTTGCTAATATTGCTCAAATTTGAAGAACTCTTCAATAGAACACACTCAAAATAACAAATTGAAAATAATATCAATATCTTGACTTTCAGAGCCATTAGACAACTAATTCCAACTGAAACAAGACATTTCTTTTCCTCTAATAATTCTTGCATTTTTGAGCAGATTTTACTAAAGATACTGCACAGTTTAAGTATTTAACAACCACTTCTTAGCAAATAGCAAGACACTACAAATTCCATTAATTAAGAAAATTACACATGAAAATGCAGAAAATCACAAGATAAAAAAGCTAGCAGAACAAACCTTACTAGAATTGACAACAACCAGCGATGGGTAGCACGCGGTGAGGGCAAGCAAGAGAAGAACGAGACTAGAACCGCTGAAATAGAGTGAGAGGAAGCAGAATCAAGTAGAGATATAAGTATTCAAGATTCGTGCATATAAATTCCCACAAGTCCATAAGTTATTCATTCGTATTATTGAATTTTAAACTAATTAAGTAGGTTTTACTAAAGTGATTTGCATAGAGCAAGAAGAACGAGATTGGGATGGTTATCAGATAACCATAACATGGAAGTGATGAAAAGTTCATCCATGGAGCTTATGAGACCAAGTTTAACGGCTTCAACAATGGCTTCTCCCAAAGCTTGTTCGGAGCCATATATAGAAGCAGTGTCGAACTGCCCGTAACCGAGCTCGATGGCCTCCATCACCGCCAGTTTGTGGACGTCACCGTCATCAGTTTCGAAGGCAGTAGTTCCAAAGCCTATGACCAACATGCTGAAGGATGATTGCAGGACAACATTTGGGATCGCTACTTACATTGTTGAAGACATTTAGAATATGAAGATCGGAATCAATTAATTAATAATAATAATAATAATCAGTGTGTTTATATATGGTGCTTGTAAATGAGAAATAATCATATATATATATATATATCTATATACTGTTGATATATGATGCTTGTAAATGAGAAATAATCATATATATATATATATATATATATATATATATATATATATGGTGCAAGATCTATATACGTCTCTACTTGTATCATCATTTGACAAGTTTATTAATTAGAATTAGGAAATGAATGCTTATTTTTTGCATGCTTAATTAAACAAATAAAAAGTTTCAAATAGCTAATTAAAAAGACTTGCAATCAGAAATTAAAAATAAATGTTTAAGAATTGACTCACATTAAACTTTGAAGCATGGAAAATGATGGTGGGAGGGCATATGCAATCATAAGAAATTTGAAATTCAATTTAAAAAACATTTAAAACTTAAATTTAACAAAAATTTACAATCAATGGGCTTTGTATTTACTAAAATTAACAACTCACTATAATATTGGCTGAAATTAGCTGATATAGTAATGATTTCTTAATAATAATAACAATAATAAAGAAGATAATATGAAATTATAGAGGGGAGGAGACTAGGGGAGTAACCAAAAGAAGCTTGAACAAATTCAGATCCTTTGAGTATATATTCTGCTCTTTCATCGGGGTGTATAATGTCATTAAGTGCCAAGTCACACCACACATAACCGCTCTTTTAGTTTCTAATAAACAAAATGCAATGCTCAATTACTATATATCATTTTCCCATATTTATGTTTGTTTTGCAACAGAAGAAGCCAAGACAAAGTGGTTTTCTTTTTTAGTTTAATTAGTTACCTTTTACTGTAAGGGCATGGCATTGCCTTTCAGCGCTATGAGCCACTTGAACATATCTTCATTTCACCAAGTAAAAGTAATAAATCAATCAATCAATCAATTAAAATTAATTATAAAAATTCAACTATGAGGAAATTAAAACAGCATTTCAGCATTCACAACATCAAAGAGTAGCACTTTCAATGAATAAACAGAAATTCAAACAGAAACAGAAGCATTAAATTTTCACCTATCAAATTCCATTAGTAACTGGCAAGACTAGACATCTCAACTTAATAACTGTAATTACTTGGTGCATAATCATTTTCTAAATCAAAAAAGGTTAAGCCAAATGCAAAGAATGAAAGGACAAAGTCTTTTCAAAATGCATGCCTCTTAGACCTTAGATTATTGGAGTGCATTTTCCATTTATATTGCTTGACTTATTAACTGTTCCTCGAGAGTAGTAAGAAACTAAGAATACAAAGTATGTGTTTTGATGTGCAGTTGAAATTTTGAATATCATTGCTGTATTTTTAGTTTAAACTTTAAAGAAATATTCTATGTATCCGTCGTCGACGGAACTAACACATACTTCTCTGCTCTTATATTAGAATGGGTGTGAAGCTTATTCTACATAGACTTCATACCTAATTGAAGGAAAAAGTCTTTTAAAATCAAGAGATTAGTAAAATGATAAAACAAAAGTCGTCATTGAATTTGTAATTTTTATTATATATAATTCCTACTACCTTGAAAAGCTTAATGCCCACCTTTTTAATATATCAATTTCTTAGTTTGAAAGAGCTTGTTACCGAATTCAATCTTGTTTAATAAGATAGTAAGACATTGTTAGATGTGTTGTTGGATATATGTATCATCTTCACCTTTTAGAACTAAGACTTAGTTGTTATAAAAACATGACACTTTCATGCAATAAGGAAGATCTCCAATTTATAGTGAAATTAGAATGAAAAAAGGAAGAGTTTGCCAAAGTACCAACTAAGGAAGAAAAAAGTTATTTAATAAACAATTCTTCAAATTGGCAGTTAAAAATAATCAACTTCTCCCAGACAAGAGTATAAGACAGTTCTCCAACTTCACGTTAAAGATTAAAAATAAGGCCTTGAAATTCAACTCAAGGAAATGGGTGTATTCAAAAATTACTATAATATGGTCACATTTTGCCATATGAGAATGGTGATTCTGTTATAACGGCAGAAGGTTTGTGAAGAACTGAAGATTGATGGTTTATAAGTTATAATAAATTCTCGTTGCAAGTATAGTTTCTAAACCAAGCAATCAACCTTTTTTTACAAACGTTTGGTTGTCACAAGTAACAAACTCAATAAAATTTATAAACCAACGTATTCAAACCTCGTATCGTCTTCTCAAGGACTTGCAGGGAAGTATGAATTATTATTGGTTATGCAAAACAGTGTTTTTGGCTTTTGAAAAGGTTTTGAACAAGAGAAATAAATTGCAGGAATTAATAAATTAATAACTAATAAAACTCTTGGCAAGGTATGAAAACTGGAAGTCCTATCCTAGTTATCCTTATCAATGGTGATGAGAATTATATTTCTGCTACCATTAAGTCAACCGCTAACTATGAAGGTCAGTTAAGTGGATAAATTAATTTAACACCTAAAGTCCTAGTCAACTCCTTAAGGAAAGACCAGAGTTATAGGAATCTAAATTAATTAGCAAAGATAATAATTATCATTCACGATGAGTTTGACAACTCAAGAGTTACCAATTAATCAACCAAAGCCAAAAGGGAAAATAAATCATAAATAGAGCAAAACAATCATGAGTCTGAAGTACCTCAATGTGTATTAATTAAGAAAATCAATCCCAACATGGAAAAGTTTATAAGCCAAATAGGCAACATAAGTAATACAAGCATTAAAGCATCTGGAAGTAAAAGAGAAATATAAAGTAAAAGGAATATTGAACCTGATAAAGAGTCGAAATAAATCCTAATCCTAATAGAAATCTTAATCCTAAATCCTAAGAGAGAGGAGAGAGCCTCTCTCTCTAAAAACTACATCTAAATTATAAAAGGTGAATAACTAGAGATCTCCCCCTTGAGTCTCTGCATGTTCCCTGACTTTGATCTGTGTTTCTGGGCCAAAAACTGGGTTGAAATGTGGCCCAGAATCTGTGCCAGTGACTTCTAAAATTCTGCAGATTGCACACTTCACGCGGCCGCGTCGTCCACGCGTTCGCGTCACTCAGCGTTTCTCGTACCACACGTGCGCGTCGTCCACGCATTCGCGTCATTCGTGCAGCTTCCAATCCGTGCGGTCGCGTCAGACACGCGAGCGCGTCACTGTGATTTCTTCCATTTTGCGCGGTCGCGTGATGCGACTGCGTGACTTCTCGCTGGTCATCTCCTCAATTCCTTGTATTCCTTCCACTTTTGCACGCTTCCTCTTCATTCCTTACGCCATTCCTGCCCTATGAAGCCTGAAACACTTAACACACGGATCACAGCATCGAATGGTATAAAGGAGAATTAAAATACACAATAAAAAGATATCTATGAAGCAAGTTTTCAATCATAAAACTAAACTAGAAAGGAATTGTAAAATCATGCAAATCATATAAATAAGTGGGTGAAAAGCTTGATAAAACCACTCAATTAAACACAATATAAACCAAAAAATAGTGGTTTATCAACCTCCCCACACTTAATCATTAGCATGTCCTCATGCTAAACTCAAGGAGACAAAATAAATGAGTAGGAAAAAGCAGGACTCATGCAATGCAACCTATGAATGTGAATGCAACTACATGCTAAACTGATTCTACCTACTTGGTGAAAAAGTAAATAAATCTTTCAAGAACAGATATGAACTGGATTTCACTAATTCAAATTACAAAAATGAAGTACAAATAACTTGCAAAAAGAAGATAGCTCATGAAAGCAGGGAACATAGAATTAAGCACTGAACCCTTAATGGTAGTGTATATCATTCTAACTCTCAAGTGTCTAGGGTCAATTCTCTCAATTCTCTACTAATCTTGCTTTCTATAGCTTGCTTTTCATCTAACAATCAACAAAAAATTTAATGCACTAATACACAAATCAAGAGGTCTTTTAAGGGTTGTAATGGGGTTGGGGTCAAGGTAGGATTGTATTTGTCCAAGTGGACTAAAATCTGAATCCTTAATTAACATAAACTTTCCACCTAACTTAGGACAATCCATGTAATATAAAATCAATAACTACCCATTAATTGCGTTTACTACATATTCATGCATTCTAAGTTTTGAGTACAGTACATATGCATTGCTATTGCCATTTACTTTGGGGCATTTTGTCCCCTTTTTTATTTTTTCTGCTCTTTTTTTTCTTTTCTTAATAATTTTTTTTCAATGCATATGATTAAAGTTTTGAATGCATAAACATGTTCTTAACATTTTTCACATTTTCACACAAAGTCTAACATACTCAATTCTCAAACCAAACGTTTCCAAACCCACTTTCCCCACACTTAATTTATGAGCGCTTTCATTGGTCTAAGCTAATCAAGGATTCAAATTAAGGACATTATTATTTTTTGCTTAGAGTTAATGATGTGCTAAAATAAAGAACAAAGGGGTAAAATGGCTCAACATTGGTTTGCAAATGATAATGCAAGGTAAGGCCATATGGGTATGTGAGCTCAGTGAAACAAGGCCTCAATCATATAAGTGCATGCATACATCAAACAATGGAAATATAGAATTAAGCAAGACGAAGATCACAATTTTAGAGAGAAAAACACACACCAAAAATAAAATATTGGTTGGTAAAGTGCAACGAATCAAGTAGGTTCAAAATATCACTGGTTTTGTGTGTTCGAGCTCTAAATCATGTTCCAAAATAATATTTCTTCAAACAAGTTTTTCAAAAAGTTTTTAATTTAAATTAGTGAAATACTATAAAAAAGATTCTTGAAAAAGAAAATATTACTTCAACCAAGTAATGGTAACATATGCATAAAATCAAACAAACATGCAAATGCAACAACTAATTTAAACGTTGGTGTTGAGACAGGAAGGTACTAACCCACGGAGATCGGTATCGACCTCCCTACACTTAAAGAGTGCACCGTCCTCGGTGCATACAAAGCTGTACAGGTGGGCGGGGGTTATGGTTCCTCAGCTGGTGTTCTTAGTAGAGTCTTTCTCTTTACTCTTTCTGGTGGCCATCCTGAAAAGGGAGAAGAGAAAGGGACATGAAGTCAAAGGTATAGAGCAAGGGAGAGGGCAGTACGAGTAATAATCATGCCAAAATAAAGAAGAATGTCGTTAACACATGGTCGCGATTCCATGAAATGAGGACATCAGTGGAAACATAGCATGATAAATTGAGGCAATTAAATGCAAGATGTTTATTGGCATCCTAGCAAAGGCATGAGTAGCATAAATCAAGCATTAAAAGCCTTACTATATTAGTAGTCGTGAGAAACTAACAATAACATTTGTATTGACAATTATATTTAATTAATAAAATATTGGAAGGGGTTTTGTGAAAAACAGGCAATAGAGTAGAAGGAGAGAATAATGAAGAATGCACAATGCCATACGAGCTTTTTCACAAACACTTAGTATGCATGTTTAATATGATAGGGGAAGAATGAATTTAGAATATGCAAGCATTCCAAGTAATACGAATTGTCAAACAACTCCATAATAATCCACAAGTAATAGTGAAATACCTAAATAAAGTTCCAACACCAACATAAAAATGCATGAAAATAAAGAAAGGATAAAGAAGGAAGAAGGAAGAAGGAAAAAGGAGGAAGGGGGAAGAAAGAAATAAGAAAGGAAAAGAAAAAGTAGGATTTGGGGAAGAAAAAGATAAGATATTTTGGTAGATTAAGATAAGTTGTACGGCGCAGTCGACGCGGACGCGTGAGTGACGCGTTCGCGCAGATAGCGCTTCTATGAAATGACGCGGACACATCATCTACGTGGTCGCATAGATCGATTTGTGCGGTTAGCGCGAGGGCAGCCTCGCAGTCGCGCAACTCTCTATTTGAAATTCATATTGCCAAATCTTTGGGTGACGTGGTCGCGTGGGGGACGCGATCGCGTGAATGGTCATTTTTGAAAAACGACGCGAACGCGTGGGGCACGCTTTCGCGTGGGGCACGCGTTTGCGTGGTAGGGCTTGTGCTGCTAGCACAAGTCCAGCCCAATTCCAGCTCAACTTTCGGCCATACACCCTTATACGTCGATTTACAGGGCACGCGTTCGTGTGGGTGACGCGGATGCGTGGGAGGCATTTTTCCCCATGACGTGGACGCGTCATCGACGCGGTCGCGTGGACCAATATGTGCGAAAGGCACGCCTCCAGCCGCACTTTCGCGTGACTCTCTGTTCAATTTTGTTTTCTTCCCAACGCACATATGACGCGGACGCGTCGGTGATGCTGTCACGTCACGTGCGAAATTTTTTTTTTGATGAAGTATGCAGAATGCAATGAATGTTATGCAAAATTCCAGGTTCAAACAAAATTCAAAAACAAAGTAGAATGGAGAAGGAACGATCATACCATGGTGGGTTGTCTCCCACCTAGCACTTTTAGTTAAAGTCCTTAAGTTGGACATTTGATGAGCTTCCTGCTATGGTGGCTTCTGCTTGAATTCGTCCAAAAATCTCCACCAGTGTCTGGAATTCCAACAGCCTCCGGGGTCCCAAACGAGGCATGTAAAGCCCTTAGGTGAGTTCAAACAGGCTTCAAGGCTCCCGAGGTGTTGAATGTCAGAACAGACTCCAGGATCCCAAACTTTTCTTCTACACCCGTCTTAATCTTGATCTACATTTTTCCAGCCGGGTGGTGAGTAGTCTGAATTTTCACTGCAGTGACCAAACAGCTTCCGAGATCCTTTCAATTGAGCTTGACACCAATCCTTGCACCTTAAATTGAAGTGCGAAGCCTCATTGAATCTTGTACACCAACTCTGAGTGCGAGTCATTTCCCTTTTACTCTTAAAGCCGCAAAAAGCTCTAAGCTGGCCATCTGTTTCAAGTAAACCATATTCAAGTGTAAAAGTAAAGATAAAAGCTAAGGATTTTACCCACTTGAGGTTTGTATTGGGTGGTAGTGGCCTTGGGATAGGTGTTTCCAGTGGTTCTGCAAGCTCTACTCCCTTGTGGTCTTCAGTGAATTCCTTAACTTCTTTGCTAATTTCTTCCATCTCAACCATGTCTTGATCAAAGTCATCGATATCTTCCTCATCACTTGAGTCATAATTAGGAGGTCGAGAAAAGTCTACCTCTGCATCGTCTTCGTATTCACTTGGGGAAGATTCTTCTATCTCAAAGACTTCATTTGCGGATGCAAGTTCATTACTAAGAGAACTTGACTTGTGATCATCATCATCAAGGAAACATGCGTCCCGGGTTATTCCGTTCAGTTCCTCATAAGATGCCTGCTTTGGGGGTTGTGCACTATCCTCCTTAGCATTAAATGTAACGTCTTCGACGGAATTCTCCACAACTCTGGATTCTGGCGGAGGTTCAGCATCTCCTAAATCTTCAACCAACTCTTCTTTTTCTATAATGACAGCTTCCTCTACTTGTTCTAGTACGAAGTTATGCTCTATACTGTCCACTGGAGTTTCTAGTGTTTCCTTCATGCGACGTTCTTCATTAGATTCTCCACATGAAGCCATGGAAGTTTGTTGAGTGTACGAACGTCTGGAAGATAATTGATTTATTGCTTGCTCCAGTTGATGTAGGGTTGCATTAAATTGGTCTACTGATTCTTCGAGGCGAACCTGTGATTCTTGGTTGATGGATATGGACATGGTGCATAGGGAAGTGGTGTTTCTTGGGAGTAATTGGATTGGCGTTGGGGCGGATAAGTGTCATATGGTGGCGAATGTTGAAAACAAGCTTGTGAGTGTGGTGGTTCGAAGCTATGTTGAGAGGATGGTCTCTGAGCATAGGGTGGGGCTTGTTGGTAACTACAAGGAAGTCCACCAAATCTATCAGTTTGGTATGCATTGTAGAATGGTCTCTGTTCATGATATATTGGAAGGTGTTGTTGCCTCAAGGGTTGATCATATCCTCTTGGCTCCATCCATCTTTGATTACTTAGACCGTGATGTATATTCCTATTATAGCTTCCATTCCTTTCAACAAAATTAGAACCAAACTCAAAGCGAGAGAGGTAAGAATTCATAGTAGCTATCAAAAAAATAAGAAGGGAAAACAAAAACAAATAAACAAGTAAAAGAAAAATATTTACAATAAGCAATAATAAGGCACATGTTTGCAATTCCCCGGCAACGGCGCCATTTTGAAGAACTAAAGATTGATGGTTTAGAAGTTATAATAAATTCTCGTTGCAAGTATAGTTTCTAAACCAAGCAATCAACCTTTCTTACAAACGTTTGGTTGTCACAAGTAACAAACCCAATAAAATTTATAAACCGAAGTATTCAAACCTCGGGTCGTCTTCTCAAGGAATTGCAGGGAAGTATGAATTATTATTGGTTATGCAAAATAGTGTTTTTGGGTTTTGAAAAGGTTTTGAACAAGAGAAATAAATTGCAGGAATTAATAAATTAATAACTAATAAAACTCTTGGCAAGGTATGAAAACTGAAAGTCCTATCCTAGTTATCCTTAACAATGGTGATGAAAATTATATTTCTGCTACCACTAAGTCAACCACTAACTATGAAGGTCAGTTAAGTGGATAAATTAATTTAACACCTAAAGTCCTAGTCAACTCCTTAAAGAAAGAATAGAGTTATAGGAATCTAAATTAATCAGCAAAGATAATAATTATCATTCACGATGAGTTTGACAACTCAAGAGTTACCAATTAATCAACCAAAGCCAAAAGGGAAAATAAATCATAAATAGAGCAAAACAATCGTGAGTCTGAAATACCTCAATGTGTATTAATTAAGAAAATCAATCCCAACATGCAAAGTTCATAAGCCAAATAGGCAACATAAGTAATACAAGCATTAAAGCATCTGGAAGTAAAAGAGAAATATAAAGTAAACGAAATATTGAACCTGATAAAGAGTCGAAATAAATCCTAATCCTAATAGAAATCCTAATCCTAAATCCTAAGAGAGAGGAGAAAGCCTCTCTCTCTAAAAACTACATCTAAATTATGAAAAGTGAATAACTGGAGATCTCCCCCTTGAGTATCTGCATGTTCCTTGACTTTGATCTGTGTTTCTGGACCAAAAACTGGGTTGAAATACGGCCCAGAATCTGTGCCAGTGACTTCTGAAATTCTGCAGATCGTGCACGTCATGCGGCCGCGTCGTCCACGCATTTTCGTCACTCAGCGTTTCTTGTACCACGCATGTGCATCGTCCACGCATTCGCGTCATTCGTGCAGCTTCCAATCTGCGCGGTCGCGTCAGGCACGCGAGCGTGTTACTGTGATTTCTTCCATTTTGCGCGGTCGCGTGATGCGACTGCGTGACTTCTCGCTGGTCATCTCCTCAATTCCTTGTATTCCTTCCACTTTTGCATGCTTCCTCTTCATTCCTTATGCCATTCCTGCCCTATGAAGCCTGAAACACTTAACACACGGATCACAGCATCAAATGGTATAACAAAGAATTAAAATACACGATAAAAAGATCTCTAAGAAACAAGTTTTCAATCATAAAACTAAACTAGGAAGGAATTGTAAATCATGCAAATCATATGAATAAGTGGGTGAAAAGCTTGATAAAACCACTCAATTAACCATAAAATAGTGATTTATCAGTTTGACTTATCAGTTTTCTCTATAAACCAATATATTGAAAGAAAGATGTACTTATCAGAAGCATTAAATTTTTACTTATTCAAGCAGAAATTCAAGGTGACGGATAGAGGCGAGCAGAGGAGCACACACAGAGACGAGCAGATGAGCCGGCTAGAGGCGAGTACATACTGTCGAGAGTGAGAGGCGAGCACCGGCAAGAGAGAAGCGAGCATAGACCTACCAGAGTTAGAGGTTGAGAGCTCTGTGACTGACCGAGAGTGTGAGAGCATTAACTATTAACTAATAGTATAAAAAATATAGAAATGTCACTCTCTTAATATTGACAGTAGCAAATTTCACTTTTTATGTATACATGCATTCCACTCTTGAACAAGAAACAAGAACAAATTAAATGAAAATAAAGAATATAACAATGAATGAAAGAAATAAAGAAATTGAGTTAAAGAATTTCATGAGGATCTAAAAGTTGAGTTAAAGAATTTCATGACCAAACCAGTAACCATAGTCATGGAAAGGTGGAAATAATAATTTTGCATCTATAAGGTAGAACGCTGAACCATAAATATTTGAAAGTCCTGAAAAAAAATCTAGGCCTTCACGGTTAAGAACTAGTGGCCTAAAAGTAAACTTTAACCTACTTGAGAGATTCTCTCTTGCGTTTATTTCATTTATTTATTTCATAAAACAAGTAGCTTACCTGCATAGATAGCCTTTTATTTCTTCTTTTTAATCATGAATAAACGTATTAGCAAGTAGCAACCATAGGTTATTAGAACCTCGAAGCAAATTAGCAAATTGATCCCAAACAAGCCTAGTCCTAATTAAGCAAGTGCTAGTGGCATTCGACATACTACCACAGTGTGCAACAATTCATTCTCAAAATGCCAGAAATAGTGCATAGCTAATAGGCTTAGCTTGTATCAAAAAGAGTACATCTGAACATAAGAAGTGCAGCATCTATATCTTACAATATGTGTTTTAAATGGGAAAACACAAATTTCAACCAAAGTTTTGAATTATACCCTTCCTTTGGCTCGTTGGAATCAGTCATAGCCTTTTTCCAGACAATTCAGAGAGCGTTCAACCCCACAAAGCCATGAAACATGATGAGGATAACTTATATCAAATATATTATTTTTTTTTCAGTTCTGAAGATACAATACAACATAATTTGAATTGAAGGAGCAATTAAACTCATTTATACCCAAATTCAAAACCTAAATTTAAATAAACAACTTAATTGGTGAGAAATTACATATGCATGATTCAAATCTGGATCAAGATCAGTAAGAGAAGAAAGAATACGAAAAGAGTTTTTTCTTTTTTCCATTAGACTCACCTCAAAACAGAGAATAACAAACCCAACCCTAGAATTTCTTGAAACGAGAGAGAGATTCAAGGAGCGGAAGAGCACGATCGAGACCGCCAGTGAAATTGAGAACAAGAGTGCAAAGGAGAACGAGATTTAGAGTGCGGTTGAGAGTGCTAGTTGGATCCCAATCTTTCTTCCGTTTCAACTATTAGACTAAGTCTCCGATTTGATTTCCAGAGTGATTTGATTTTCAGAGTGATATAGAAATAGGAATAGGTAACATTTTTAAAGTTTTTAAAAAAATTATATATATTTACTAATATTTCATTATAAATATTACTTTATATATAATTTTATAATAATTACTAACATTTTAATAAATGTTAAGCAATAAATGTTACTAAATTTTCAAACCGTAGTAGTGTGTGTGTGTGTGTGAAAAGGACAAAAGTTTACGATCGAAAAAAATAATACCTTTTCTTCCTATCACGTGCCTCTTATGTTTAGAAGTAGCAATAGTGTGTATCATTATATCTGGTACACTTGGTAGTGCAAAATCTAATAGAATGAGACTAATATATATAAGGTAAAGGGAATTTATAAATTTGATAAACTATTATGATTGATATTATTAATATTGATTTAATGAACGGTTAGTATAACCGTTAAGTATAGATTCGGTACTACTCTAGCTAGTACCATTTGGTTCAGAGTCACCATGCTTAAAAAGTTGTGTTTGTTTAATGTATTGTGCCTATTAGTTACAATCACAATTCTTTGAGAATGGTAATAACGGTGAATGATTAGTCTGAGTTCATTTTATTGCGTGAAACGATTCCGGCGAATTTATTGTCGCATTTTACATAAATTTTTTAAAATATTTTGTCTAACCAGAACATTATCATTGAATTTGGTAGTCCATCTTAAAATCCGACAATAACTTTTGGTGCGAATGAATAATTTAATGGTATTAATATTACCATTCGATTCACCAAAAAATAATCCAAAAACAGTAATGCAAAAAAATTAAACGCATCATTTTGTTAATTGGCAGATTGTTACTTCTAGATTTTCTTGTTGGTAAATCAAATAATGAATTTCTGGTAAATCTAAAATGCACCTCCTTTTTCCTCATTCTACAAATCTTCTTTCTCTTTTTTTTTTCTTTTTTCTTTCTCCCACTCCTCTCCTCCATCTGGTTACTGCGATGCCCCTCCATCGTCAACACATTGTAAAAAGTGGTTGATGCTATTGGGGCAGTCTTTTAGCAACTCTCTGCCAAGTCTTCACTGCATCTATCACCGCCATTGTACTGTCGCTGATGAAAGTCCCCACCGTGCTACCATTGTCACCGCTAAGATCCACTGCACCAAAGATAAATAGTTTCTATATTTTGTTTAGTTTTTGAAAAAAACGATCCTGAACCCTAAATGATTGAGCTAAGTGGTTTTAAACTGCCCGATCTAAGTTAAAAATTTTACTTAGAAAATTAATTGGAGCACAAAAATATAATTAATTATGGAAGAATACGTAACGGCGTTATAATTAACTGTATATGTTTCAGTCTGTCTGGTACTGCGTATGAGAAAAATAAAACTATAAAAATAATTAGAAAAATATTTATAATAAAAACTGGAACACTTATCCTTAAATTTTTTGCCCTAGGTAGGGCCAATTCTACAAGAAAAAAGGTCTGTGGCTACGCTTTAAAAGTGTGGGCAAAAGGGGTTAATGGCCATACTTTTATTAAGATGATTTATTAGAGATTTGGGCACGTTTTTTCTTGCTATACTTCAAAAGCATGGCAAAATGAGTCAATGGTCGCGCTACTTTTAGGATGGCAATTGATTAGAAATTTGGTCATGCTTTTTTTTTGCCACACTTCAAAAGCGTGGCCATAGAGAGGAATAGGGACGCTCATTAAAAGTCACCAAAGTGACTCCAACCCTAAAATTTCATTCATTTCACCACTTGAGGGAGAGAGAGTCACGAGACTTGAGAGAAGAGAATGAAGAGAGAACCCTAACACTCTTCACAACTCAACTTCAAATTCACTTTTCTCTGAAATCGGAGTTTCGATCGACAACCCGTTTGCAGCCACGTGTTCATCTCATCTTCCGCTATATTTCTATACTACTTTTGCAGTGAGTAACCTGTGAACTTTACCCCCATTTTCCCATTTACTTTTATTTTTTCATTTTTGGTATGTGTTGATTGAAATTGGTGATATTCATACTTTAGGAGAAGCTCAATGTCAATTTCTAGCAGAGTTTTGATCCAAGGTCATGTAGAATATGGTAAGGGAACTCTTTTTTCCTGTTGCTCCCTAGGGTTTATGCAAAAACATGATAAACCCATATTTTGCGATGAATTTTGGTTAGAAAAGAGTGGAATTTATCAACTTATCTTGCAAAAGTAGAGAATTCATGAAGAAGTGAAGGATTTGTAGAGCTATCAATCTTGACCTCTTCGTACTAAAATGATCAGAACTTGAGCTACGAGATTCCGAATGTGGTGATTCAGTGGCATTAGAAAAGCTATAGAGTTCGAAATGGGCCTAATCCAATTCAATTCTAAAGCTATTGAACTAAGGATTGAAGGGGGAATGAACCAAGTAGTATTAGTTTTAGGTTTACATTATGTTTTAGGCCAGTTGTAGAGAGAGAAGCTCTAACTTCTCTCTAGAATTTGGGGTTCTTAGCTTAGTTTTCTCTTTAATTTTAGATTTTTATCTTGTTCTAGTGTAGTTTTCTTTATATTTTTTATTCTAATGTCTTGATTTCCCTATTCTTACTTGTTAATTTCTCATTTTAGC
Source organism: Arachis stenosperma (assembly GCF_014773155.1). Taxonomy (NCBI): domain Eukaryota; kingdom Viridiplantae; phylum Streptophyta; class Magnoliopsida; order Fabales; family Fabaceae; genus Arachis; species Arachis stenosperma. The sequence continues at coordinate 76,417,427 of NC_080382.1, forward strand.
CACTTTTAGTTTATGAACTATCTTCTTAATTTCAACTACCTTTAATACAAATTGATGTTTTATGTTTTCTTGATGCTTAATTGAGTTGTTGTTATTAATTTCTTGTATTTGGTAGGTATAGGTTTTATTAATTCTTGCATTTTATGATGTTTGCCTTTATTGCAGTCTAGGTATTTGATGAATTGTTTCCTTTAGTTATGGAGTAGATTTTTGCATTCTTGACTTGGGTTTGTAATTTGGATAACCTTGGGTTACTAATATCTAAGTTGATTGATAATATAAAGATTTTAATTAATCTTGTTTCTATTGATGCTAGGCTTTTGCTAATTCAATTAGTAAGTTGATTAGGACTTATGGATTAGGATTAATTAAGCCTATTTGACTTTCCACCGATGTTGGAGATGAGGAAGTGGGATTGCTCATTATAATGATCATATTGTGGTTAGTGACAAGGATAGTGATCCTTAACTATCAAACCTTGGCAAGATCTTTCTTAGCTAATTTCCTTAATTTTTCTTAGTTTAATTGTTTTGATATTTAGTTAGTACTTGATTCTCTAATTTCTTGTCATTTAAATTCTTGTTAATTGTAATCTAAAACCCCGATTTCTTCCAAAGCCAATTGATAAACCACTATTTTATGATTTATCTTGCGCTAAATTGAGTGGTTTTTATCAGCTTTTCACCCACTTATTCATATGAATTGCATGATATTACAATTCCTTCCCAAATTTATTCTATGATTGAAAACGTGCTTCCTAAAGCTTTAAATTGTGTATTTTAATTTCTTTTTTATATCATTCGATGCCGTGATCTGTGCGTTAAGTGTTTCAGGCTTCATAGGGCAGAAATGGCTTAGAGAATGGAGAGGAAGCTTGCAAAAATGGAAGAAACACAAGAAATTAAGGAGATGACCAGCGAGAAGCGACGCGGATGCATGGCTCACGCGACCGCGTGAAATGGAGGAAATCGCAGTGACGCGCTCACGTGCCTGATGCGAACACGTGGATTGGAAGCTGCACGAGTGACACGAATGTGTGGACGACGCATACGCGTGGCAAGGAAAAATGCTTAATGACGCGTGACACGTAAAAATTTGATTTCACGTATAACCGGCAAGTATACCGGGTCGCATCAAGTAATAAGACTCACTAGGAGTGAGGTCGATCCCACGAGGATTGGTAGATTAAGCAACTTTAGTTAAATGGTAGATTTAGTCAAGCGAACATAGTTTTGATTTTATGAGCAATGTGACTTTTGAGCATAATTGCAAGAATTTAAATGGCAAAGAATGTAAAGAACTAGAATATAGAAATAAAATGAGAGTAAATAACTGAAACTTAAATTGCAAGAAACTTAAATGACATCAAAGATAAATGGCAAGGAATTAAAGGGTGCAGAAATTTAAAGAACATAAGAGTAAATAGCAAGAATTAAAGGAACGAAATGTAGATGACAAGAATAATAAATTGACAGAATGAAAAAGGGAATTGGGTTATGGGTAATCAAATAACTAGAAGCAAAAGAAATAAGAAGTAATGATAGAGAGGATCATTAGGGATTAGAGATGCTAGTTTTCATGAATTGATGTTAGTCAAATCCTTCTCAATCATGGGTATAGATCCATGGCAAGTGGGTGATTAAATCCCAATCTCTTGGTGATTCAATCTCTCTCAACATAACCAATTGCCACTCTCGTGATCTAATTGTTCATAAGAAGAGATGAAGCTCAAATCTAATCCAGCCACACAATTCCCATAATCTCAACCAAGGAGAGTTACATCTCACATACTAACCAAGGTATATTGATTAAAGAAATCATGAAAGGATGAACTCTAAACTGAATTATGTGGCTCATTCCTCAAATTCACCACATAATTCATATAGATTAACCCCTCTCTCGATGGTGGTTGAATCTTTGAAGATCAAGAGTTCCCTCTTTAGATCAACCACTAGAATTGAGGAGGAAAAGATGAGTTCACCAATTCATTCCAACAAGCAGAGCTCTTCCCCCTAATGAAAGTGGGGTTTAGTGAGTCATTACTCCAATTTCAACAACAATTGCCATAAATCAAAATTAAACTAAATTGCCAAGAAAGATGAAGAAGAATAATGAAATGCTTAAAGCTTAAGAAATGAAGGAGAGAAGTTCCAAGAAGAACCCAGAAATGCTCTCCGGGTATCCTCCCGGAAGTGCTAAAGAGTTCTCAAGTAAAAGTGCTAAAAGTATGAAAAAGTTCTAAGTGTCAAAAGTTCTCTCAAAGTACAAACTCAATTTCTATTTATACTAGTCCCAAAACTCTTTCAAAGATCTTGAATTGGGTTGGAAATATGGGCTTCCTCTTTGTTGAATTCTTGGCTCAATTGGAAGAAGTGTTGCTAGACTTGGAAAGGAAGGGTTCATTCATCATGCTTCTGGCCCATTGGCTTGGCGTTTTTGTCAATAACGCTGGCCTTAATGCACGTTGGCAACGTGCATCACAATTTCCTGGAAGTGAAGTTTGAGACTTGGGCGTTGCTAGCCCAAGTTGTTGCTAACAACTTGCTTTTCCTCTTCTTGGCTTTACTTTCATGCTAAATGTAGCCCAGAATTTGAGTGTCAACCTTCTGCTTCAATATGAACTATTATACATCATTGGAAAGCTCTTGATGTCTATTTTCCAATGCCACTGGAATCACCTCAATTGGACTTTCCTAGCTCAAGTTATGCTTCCTCAAAGAAGGTAAGGTCAAGCTGCCAAGTTGTTGCCAAAAACGCACCCACACTCCCAAGTTGGCAACGTGCTCGTGCCTAACTTCCCAAGGTAAGGACTTGGGGCTGGCGTTGTTGCAAAACACGCCCCCTTGCTAGCACGTTGGCAACGTGCTCGTGCCCCCTCCAGGGCTCATCTCTAGCCTTCTTGAATTTCAACTTCATGTTCTTGTTTTTAGGGCCTAAAGATGACTTTGGTTTGGCTTCAATTTTGTGCTCCATCATAGACTATTATATATGGTTGGAAAGCTCTGAATGTTAGCTTTCCAACGCAACTGGAAGCACTCAATTTGGATCTCTGTAGCTCAAGATATCTTCCATTGAAGGGGACATGGTCAGGCTGTCTTGTTGGAGTTGTTGTGGATAACGCCCCTATATTCCAAGTTGGCAACGTGCTACCTCAATTCTTCACCATCCAAAGCTTCCTGGCGTTGTTGCCAAACACGCCAATGTTTTCTTGAGTTGGCAACGTGCATGGCAAGGCTTCCTGGCGTTGGCAACGTGCATGGCAAGGCTTCCTGGCGTTGGCAACGTGCATGGCAAGGCTTCCTGGCGTTGGCAACTTGGTTGGTGCCCTTCCTGGCGTTGGCAACTTGGTTGGCACCAAGACTTGGTGCCTAGCCAAGCAACCATTCCTGGCGTTTTTGCCAAACACGCCAATGCTTTCTTGGCTCAACAACGTGCTCGAGCTCCCCTTTGGTGCCAAAATTCCTTGCTACGTTGCCAAGGAACACGCCTTCATAACTTGGCGTTGGCAACGTGCATCTCATTTTCCTGGGCCAAGTTTGCTTGTGTGGCGTTGCCTAGGGATACGCCTATAGTTCCTGGCGTTGGCAACGCCCTCGAGCTCCTCTTCAAGGCTCCATTTGTTGCTTGGCGTTGCCTTGAATAACGCCTATGGTTCCTGGCGTTGGCAACGCCAGCTTCTTCTCCTCTTGGGCCAAGCTCACTCATGTACGTTGCCTTGAGACATGCCAATAGTTCTTGGCGTTGGCAACGCCCTCGAAACTCCTTCATGGCCCAAGTTCCTTGTGCGTTTCCCATAACAACTCACTCCTTCCTCCAAGTTGGCAACGCCAACATTTGCTCTCCAGGGCTGCCTTGCTTGCTTCACAAATTGGCGTTGGCAACGCCCTTCTAGAGTTGGCAACGCCCAAATTTGCTTCTCCAGGGCTGCCTGGCGTTGCCTTCAACAACGCCCACTTTCTTCAAGTTGGCAACGCCAACTTTTGTTCTTCAAGGTTGCCTGGCGTTGTCCTCAACAACGCACCCTATTCCCAAGTTGGCAACGCCAACTTTTCTTCTTCTTGCCCAGCTTGCATCATTCTTGCTTCCATGCTTCCTTGTTTCATCACCTATCATCAACAAAGGAAATAGCTTCAAAGTCTTACCAATTCATGCAATAAATTTCATGAGATTCATTCATATTCATTCATGTATGTATTCTCTAAATCATTTGCATGAATTTGGTTAGAATCAACATGTTCCTTGATATTCTCATGCATGAAGATAAAACTCATAAAAGGCCTTGTTTATTTAGAGAAAATGAGTGTAAGTAGCAAATATGCAGCATCACAACACCAAACTTAAGTGTTGCTTGTCCTCAAGCAAAATATAAAGGACTTTGTCACAAGAATCTAAGATGTAAGACTTGAATGTTTTTCCAGAGAAGAATTTTTTCATTGAACATGTCATCCTCATTTGTGTGATCCTTGATTTATTGTAAATAAACATGGCTATGCAATTTTTCAATTAAAATGCTTGCTTCAATACTAAATTGGTTAACTTCACTAGACTTCCTTTTTCTATACCGTAGCACATGATCCTTGAACCATTTTTTTTTTTCGCTTCTTTTTCTTTTCTTCTTTTCTTTTCCTCAATTGAGCTCGAAATCTTGTCTTAAGGCGGCTCTTTAGCATAAGCTTTCAATCAACAATCCCAAACCAGTTGGTTCAAGTTGTTAAGTGTTGAGACACTCTTAAAGATTTACTAACTCAAGCCTCTCTCTTTAACACATTCAATCACAGGCATATAACATTGAAATTTTTGTTTGGATAGTGGTGTCCAGCACCTCTTTGGGTTGCTAAATGTTCTGTTATGGAGCTACTCTTGATTGTGAGTTTTCAATCGATAATCCCGAGTTAGTTAACTCAAATTATCGGGTGATGAAGCACCCCTCGGATTTACTAGCCCAAGTATGTCTCCTAACATCAATCACCACAGACACATATCCAAACTCTGTCATTGATGCCTAGCCTTTCATTCTTTGTCCTCTATTTTCTTTATTGTCAAGGTTATTTGTGCTATTACTGATAAAGTCTTTGTGATCTCTAACCGAACTAGTCTTGTATAGGCAAGCATTCTTTTGAGTTCATTGAGCCTTGATTCTCTCACAATAAATGCATGTATGCTAGCACTTTTCTCATGGGACAACATGATTCTTTTTAAGCCAGAATTCTCTCTGTTCTTGCTCAAACTACATCTTTTATTCCATTGACAAGTAAAAGTACTTAAGACAAGCAACCATTCCAAATCTGTGAGTGGTGATGCATGGAATGGGCAACATAAAAGACAATGCTTCAAAAAGAAAAATGCATCCTAGAAGGTATACCATATTTCAGACATACATCTTCTTTATTTAATAAAACATAAAGAAACATAAAGAAAAACAAAGGAACTTCACCACCTTTAGTCTTCATGTCCCTTTTCCTTTGCTTGATTCTCCTTGCTTTCCTTTGCCCTTTGGATCTTCTTTCTTTTTCTTCCTCAACTCTCCTTGTTGTTTTGTTGTTGAATCCCCCTTTGGATCTTCTTTCTTTTTACTTCTTAACTCTCCTTGTTGCTTTGTTGTTGAATCCCCCTTTGGATCTTCTCTTTGCCAAATTCCTGAGCTTATCATTGTCTCCTGTAGCCTCTGTTGATTGAATCTTACCCTTGCAAGTTCCTGCTCTTCAAATATCTTGCGAGCTTCATTGAAGGTTTTAATTTGTGGGTTGAGTAATGGGGGTGTGGAACAGAGGTAACTGAGCTTTTCTTGGGTGTATATATCATAGTCAAGTCTGTCCTTGTGCCTGCCTTCCCTGAACATTCTGCTTTCATTGAAATCTTTGTGAAATGTATCATGTCTAGCATCCAACCTATGGAGAAGCTCCCTTTGCTGAGCTTGCTCTTTCCTTAGTTGAGCTTGTTCTTGTATTACTTTCTCCATGGCTTTTCCATATTCAACAGTTGAATTGTTGATGGCTTCATGCATCTTGGCATATTGTTCTTGTTGTAGTTCCATCATGTGTGCTTGGTATTCATTTTGTTGGTTCATCCATTGAACTTGAACCCCTCTTTGTTGATCCATCAATTGCCAAAGGTCCCTTTGTTGTTGAGCTTGTTCCTCTTGGCTTCTTTGAATTTGTGAATATTGCCCAGAAATTCCTTCTAGAGCGGCTTGGAGTTGATTCATGTTCAAGGTATGAGGCTCTTCCATTTCTTGAGGCTCCTCCTCTTGTCTTGCTTCTTCCTTTTCTTCCTTCTTGCTAAAGGTTGCCTTTCCAATTGGGTTGTGGTGATGAATTCCAACCTTTCTCGAGTAAGAGGTTTTCCAACAGAGACCACATCAGTTTCTCCAAATTCTTCCAGAGGCACTCCAGCTTCTTCACATAGGCGCAGAATAGTACTATATCCTAGCCAGCTGTCCTGTTTGACTTTTTGAGCTATGTCAATGATGTTCTTGGCTATAATGTCTCCAACATTGATCTCCCCTCCTTTCATTATACAATGGATCATTATTGCTCTATTCACCGTTACCTCAGAATTATTTGAAGTGGACATCAATGATCTCCTCACTATGTCATGCCATCCTTTTGCTTGAGGTATGAGATCACCTCTCCGAAGTTTGAGTGGTTGTCCATGTGAATCCAACACCCAATCCGTGCCTATTCTGCATAAGTCACTCACCACATCCACATATCTTGGGTCATTTTCAACCCTTTCTTCATAGCTAGCTCGTTTGAACTGTTTTGCCTTGACCTTTAGCACCCTGTTGATGGTGTCCGGGCTAAAATCAACAGTCACACCTCTTACATAACTCATGTATGGTTCTTCATCATCATATTCTCTTATCACATTAGTGTAGAACTCATGGATGAGAAGCATGCTCACTTCTTGAGGTTGGTCACAGAGAAGCTCCCATCCCCTTTTTCTGATTATTTTTTGTATCTCAGGGTATTCATCTTTTCTTAGCTTGAAAGGTAACTCCGGAACATCTTTGCTTGACATCCAACTGAAGATCCGCTCATTGTGTTTGGATTTGAATCTTCTTTGATCAAAGGTGTCTTGTCCTTTATCTCCTCTCCTATCCCTTGATGATGAGGCCATTGAAATTCACTTGCAAGGGTTGAATCTTCCACACCAAACTTAGATGAATGCTTGTCCTCAAGCACAAGGAAAATGGTTGTGAATGGAAGAGGTATATGATGAGCAACGTGACTTAGGCAAGCTAGAAAATGATGGTGAGGGGAGGTGGAGTGTTTCGGTTATGTGAGGGGATGTAGTGCTTCATGAGTTTTGTTGGGTAAAGATTAGGCCTAAGGCAAGAATATAGGAAACATGGAATGAGTTAGGGGTGTAGTGTGACTTCGGGTGATGAAATGAGGTTATGGGGGGTAGAAGGATGAGTGAGGGAAAGTGAGGTTTGATGAATATGGTTGAAGTATTTAAAGTGAAATTTGGTGGGGATGCATGGTTCTAGTGGTTTCCGTGGTGAGATGCTCGGTCATAGCATGGGGAGCATGCTTCCTTGTGCCCAATGCATGTTGAGTTGTTTTTCCCCATGCACAAAGTTCAAACTCATGTGACTTTCCTTCCTTGTGTATCCGTGACCTCACTCTCCAAGATTCCCCATCACTTCTTTCTTTCTTTCATTATATGCTTCCAAGATTCCCCATCACTTCTTTCTTTCTTTCCTGCAACAAAATTCCAAAAGCTTGAGATTCTTAAAGTGACATTACTAGCTAACAACTTATGATGATATTCCTATGCAAAATTGACTAAACTAAAATTAAAATTTATGATTTGATTTCCTAATCTAATTTTTTCTAGCATTAGTAATGTAAGTAAAGACACCAAACTTAGTTTGTGACTAAGTGTTCTATGGAATTAATTTCAAAGATAGCCACATCAAACTTAGTAATTTACCTACATTATATGCTATTTCACGTTTTTTTATATATATATATATATAACTAAAATGATGACTGCACTTTCATAGTCTAGCATTTTCGTGTATGTATGGACACCAAACTTAGTTTGTGGCTAAGTGTTGTAGAACACACTTTTGCCATTACTTCAAGATTGGCCACACCAAACTTAGTGCCTTGCATACACCATGTACTAGTCTACTTAATCATTATTGACTACTAAAGTATGAAAATAAAAGACTCCCTGTGCATGGGTTGCCTCCCATGAAGCGCTTTGTTTATTGTCCTTAGCTCGACACTGCAACTTCTTTGCTCATGTTAAGAGTTGCACACTCTCTTCCTTGCTCCAAGGGCCACCAAAATAGTGCTTCACCCTATGTCCATTAGCTGTGAAGGTTTGTTTTGAGGCTTCATCAAGTAATTCGACATAGCCATGAGGTGATACTTTGGTGATGGTGTATGGACCAGTCCATCTAGATCTCAGCTTCCCAGGAAAAATCTTCAATCTTGAATTGAATAACAACACCTTTTGGCCTGGTTCGAATGTTCTTTGAGAGATCCTCTTATCATGCCATCTCTTTGCTCTCTCTTTGTATATTTTGGCATTTTCATATGCCTCCAATATGAACTCCTCAAGTTCATTGAGTTGTAGCAACCTTTTCTCTCCTGCTGCTTGAGCATCTAAATTCAGAAGTTTGGTGGCCCAAAAGGCCTTATGTTCAAGCTCCACAGGGAGGTGGCATGCCTTTCCATACACCAGCTGAAATGGAGATTTTCCTATGGGTGTCTTGAAGGCTGTCCTATATGCCCAAAGTGCATCATCCAACTTCCTAACCCAATCTTTTCTTGTTGTTCCCACAGTTTTCTCCAAGATCCTTTTTAGCTCTCTGTTGGCAAGTTCAGCTTGCCCATTAGTTTGTGGGTGATATGGTGTGGCAACTTTGTGGGTAACACCATATTTGTGGAGTAGAGAGTTTAATTGCTTGTTGCAGAAGTGGCTTCCCCCATCACTTATGAGTCTTTGGGCACTCCAAATCTAGTGAAGATGTTCTTCTTGAGGAATTGCAAGACCACGTTGGTATCACATGTGGTGGTGGCTATGGCTTCTACCCATTTGGAGACATACTCTACTGCTACCAAAATGTATTTGAATGTGTAAGATGGAGGGAAGGGTCCCATGAAATCTATTCCCCACAGATCAAAGAGTTCCACTTCTAAAATGAACTTCTGAGGCATCTCATTTTTCTTTGACAAACCCCCTGTTCTTTGACATTCATTACAATGACTCACAAACTCTCTGGCATCCTTGAAGATTGAGGGCCAGTAGAAACCACTTTGAAGGACCTTTGCAGCTGTTCTTTCAGCTCCAAAATGACCACCATAACTAGAGTTGTGACAATGCCATAGTATGTCCTTCATCTCTCCTTCTGACACACATCTTCTTATCATTCCATCCGGGCATCTTTTGAACAAGAATGGCTCATCCCAGAAGAAGAACTTAGCCTCATGCAGCAGCTTCTTGACTTGTTGTTTTGTGTACTCTTGTGGAATGATTCTTCCGGCCTTGTAGTTGGCCATGTCTGCAAACCAAGGGACATGTTGAATTTGCAAGAGGTGCTCATCTGGAAATTCTTCATTTATTGATGGAAGGTTGTCTTGGCATGCATCTTGTGGTACCCTTGATAAGTGATCAGCAACTTGATTTTCATTGCCCTTTCTATCTTTTATCTCAATGTCAAACTCTTGTAGGAGTAGCACCCATCTGATTAGCCTTGGTTTGGCATCCTGTTTTGACATAAGATACTTAATAGCAGCATGGTCAGTATACACTAAGACTTTGGATCCAATCAAGTATTGTCTAAACTTATCAAAGGCATATACCACAGCTAGTAGCTCTTTCTCTGTTGTGGTGTAGTTTCTTTGAGCTTCATTCAATACCTTGCTTGCATAGTAGATAACATGAAGCTTCTTTTCCTTCCTCTGCCCCAACACAGCACCGATTGCAAGGTTGCTTGCATCACACATGAGTTCAAAAGGTAGTCCCCAACTTGGGGGTGTGATGATTGGTGCTGTGGTAAGCTTAGCTTTTAGAGTTTCAAAAGCATGTTTGCATTCATCATCAAAGATAAATGGATTGTTTGCCACCAGCAAATTGCTTAGTGGCTTTGCTATTTTGGAAAAATCTTTGATGAATCTCCTATAAAATCCAGCATGCCCCAAGAAACTTCTAACGGCTTTCACACTAGTTGGCAAAGGAAGTTTTTCTATAATTTCTACTTTTGCCTTGTCAACTTCTATCCCCTTTCTTGAAATTTTGTGACCAAGAACAATGCCTTCGGGTACCATGAAATGGCACTTCTCCCAATTCAAAACTAAATTGGTTTCTTGGCACCTTTTCAAGACTAGGGTAAGATGATGCAAGCAAGTATTGAAGGAATCACCAAAAACAGAGAAATCATCCATAAAGACTTCAATAAATTTTTCTACCATGTCTGAGAAGATTGATAGCATGCACCTTTGAAAGGTAGCTGGGGCATTACACAGTCCAAATAGCATTCTCCTATATGCAAAGACTCCAAAGGGACAAGTAAAGGAAGTCTTCTCTTGATCCATGGGGTCAACCACTATCTGATTATATCCAGAATATCCATCAAGAAAACAGTAATAGGCATGGCCAGCCAACCTTTCAAGCATCTGGTCAATGAAAGGTAGAGGAAAGTGATCTTTTCGTGTGGCATCATTCAGCCTCCTATAGTCTATGCACATCCTCCACCCTGTCACTGTTCGTGTTGGAATAAGCTCATTCTTCTCATTAACAATGACAGTCATCCCCCCTTTCTTAGGCACTACTTGCACTAGACTGACCCAAGGGCTGTCAGATATAGGGTAGATGATCCCAGCTTTACACAACTTCAGGACTTCCTTTTGAACAACCTCCTTCATTGTAGGATTCAATCTTCTTTGGGGTTGTACCACCGGTTTGGAACCCTCCTCTAAGAGTATCTTGTGCATGCATACGGCAGGGCTTATGCCTTTCAAGTCATCAATGGTCCATCCCAACGCCTCTTTGTGAGCTTTCAATACTACAAGGAGCTTTTCTTCTTCTTCTGCACTCAATGTAGAATTGATGATCACTGGGAAGCTGTCCTTCTCACCAAGGAATGCATATTTAAGATGAGGGGGTAGTGGTTTCAACTCTTGTTGTGGTGCCTCTTCTTTCGTAGCTTCACTTGGTTCCTTTGATGCTTCCAATTTGTTCCCTTCTTGTCCCTTGATGTCATGGACTTCCTCTTGTTTCATTTGATGGTTTGTGTCAAGCACTTATTCAACCAAAGAGTCTACTACATCAATCCTCATGCAATTTTCTTTCTCAACAGGGTGTTGCATTGCTTTGAAGACATTTATGGTCATTTGCTCATCATGCACTCTGAAAATCATCTCTCCCTTTTCCACATCAATGATTGTTCTAGCTGTAGCCAAAAAGGGTCTACCAAGAATGACTGAATTGTTTCCCTCTTCATCCATGTCTAGGACCACAAAATCAGCTGGGAATATGAAGTTTCCCACCTTCACCAAGAGGTTCTCAACTACTCCATTTGGTATTTTGATGGATCTGTCAGCAAGTTGGAGTGACATCCTTGTGGGTTTAAGCTCTTCAATCATCATTTTCTTCATCATGGTAAGGGGCATTAGGTTAATGCTTGCTCCCAAATCACAAAGTGACTTGTCAACAGCCATGCTCCCAATCGTGCAGGGTATGAGGAAGCTGCCAGGATCTTTGAGTTTTGGAGGTAGCCCTTTTTGAATGATGGCACTGCACTCTTGATTGAGAACCACCGTTTCTTTTTCTTGCCAACTTCTCTTCTTGGTGATCAATTCCTTAAGAAACTTTGCATATAATGGCATCTGTTCCAGAGCTTCTGCCAATGGGATGTTGATTTCAAGTTTCTTGAAGATTTCTAAGAACCTTGGGAATTGTTGGTCCTTTGCTCCTTTATGTATCCTAGTTGGGTATGGAAGCTTGGGTACATAGGCTTTTACTCCTTCATTTTTGTTTTCTTGTTGTGGATTCACGCTCTCATTGCTAGCATGGTTGCTTCCTTGAGTGGGAAGTTTGCCTTGTGGCTTGACAACCTCTTTGCCTTTGTTAGATGTTGAACCCTTTTCCTCATCCTGCCTTTCCACTTGTATCTCCTCTTTGGGTTTTGTTGCTTCTTTATTCGAACTTTCACCAACTACCTTGCCACTCCTTAACTGCAGAGCCTTACATTCTTCTCTTGGGTTGGGTATTGTGTCACTTGGGAGAACATTGGTTGGTCGCTCGGCTTGTTTGGCTAATTGTCCCACTTGTCTCTCAATATTCTTCATGATGACCTCATGTTCCTTGTGTCCCTTGGCTAAGGCTTGGGTGGTTTGAGCAAGTGCTTGCAAGGTTGCTTCAAGACTTGCAATTCTGGTCTCATGATGGTCAATTGGGGATATGATGGGGGTTGATTGTTGTTGGAAGTTGTTGGGTGGATTAGTGTGGTAATTCTGTGTGTTGGATGTTGGTGCAGGGAAGTTGTTTTGGTGGGTTTGTGAGTTATTATGAGGGTGTTGATATGTGTTTTGTGTTTTTCTATATTGGTTAGTGTTGTTGGCATGGTGATTTTGGTTATTTGTGTTGCGGGAGTGATTGTGGTTGTTGTTCTTTTGCCAATGGTTTTCACCCCACTTTAAATTGGGATGATTTCTCCAAGATGAGTTGTATGTATCACCATGAAATTCATCCTGAGAATTTGAAGTATTCTGCATGTATTGAACTTGTTCTTGTGGTTGTTCAACAGTGGTCCCTTCACCTTGGCCCCATTCAAGTGATGATTGATTTGTTGTGTTCACTGCTGCAAGTTGCAAACCATCCATTCTCTTTGTTATCATCTCCATTTGTTGTTGGATTTGTTGGTGTATTAACTTGTTTTGTGCCAAGATAGTATCAACACCTTCAAGCTCCATTACACCTTTCTTTGGGGTCGGATTATGCTGCCTCTCTGATGAGTAATAATATTGATTGTTGGCCACAATCTCAATGAGGTCTTGAGCTTCTTCGGCAGTTTTCATCATGTTGAGTGATCCTTCTGATGAGTAGTCTAGTCCCTTCCTTGCTTCTAAGTTTAAACCTTCATAGAAGTTTTGGAGCTTAACCCAGTCACTAAACATGTCAGGTGGACATCTTCTCATGAGTGCCTTATACCTTTCCCAGACTTCATACAATGACTCCCCTTCCATTTGCCTGAAAGTTTGTACCTCTGTCTTCAACTTGATGATTCTTTGAGGTGGGTAAAACTTTGCTAGAAATCTGCCCATCACATCGTTCCAATTGTTGAGGCTTTCCTTGGGGAATGACTCTAGCCATTGAGTGGCCTTGTCCCTCAAAGAGAATGGAAATAGTAGCAGTTTGTAGACATCTGGATGCACTCCATTTGTCTTCACTGTATTGCATATCCTCAGAAAAACAGATAGATGTTGATTTGGGTCTTCAAGAGGTCCCCCTCCATAAGAGCAATTGTTCTGTACCAAAGTGATAAGCTGAGGTTTCAACTCAAAGTTATGAGCATGGACATTTGGTGTAGCAATACTGCTCCCACAATGTCTTGGATCAGGGATGGTATATGAAGATAACACCCTTCTAGGTGGTCCATCATTGTTGTTGACCCCTCCAGGAGGATTTTGTATCTCATCCTCCATGGCTTGATCTTCTCCCTCTGACTCCTCTTCACCAACTATTCCCTTTCCTCTTTCTGCTCTCCTTATTCTTCGGAGAGTTCTCTCGTCCTCAATATTACGTCTATTAGTTCCTGACATACACAAACAAAACCAAAATCACAAGTGAGACACTCTAAAACTAGAGTGGAATTGGGGTTAGTGAAACAAAGTATCAAACAGTCAGTAGGCTTAACAAAAACACTAAAAAAAAATATGCTCAATCTAAACCACCTTTCACTTAATCATTGTCAATCTAATCAATCCCCGGCAACGGCGCCAAAAACTTGACACGTAAAAATTTGATTTCACGTATAACCGGCAAGTATACCAGGTCGCATCAAGTAATAAGACTCACTAGGAGTGAGGTCGATCCCACGAGGATTGGTAGATTAAGCAACTTTAGTTAAATGGTAGATTTAGTCAAGCGAACATAGTTTTGATTTTATGAGCAATGTGACTTTTGAGCATAATTGCAAGAATTTAAATGGCAAAGAATGTAAAGAACTAGAATATAGAAATAAAATGAGAGTAAATAACTGAAACTTAAATTGCAAGAAACTTAAATGACATCAAAGATAAATGGCAGGAATTAAAGGGTGCAGAAATTTAAAGAACATAAGAGTAAATAGCAAGAATTAAAGGAACGAAATGTAGATGACAAGAATAATAAATTGACAGAATGAAAAGGGAATTGGGTTATGGGTAATCAATAACTAGAAGCAAAAGAAATAAGAAGTAATGATAGAGAGGATCATTAGGGATTAGAGATGCTAGTTTTCATGAATTGATGTTAGTCAAATCCTTCTCAATCATGGGTATAGATCCATGGCAAGTGGGTGATTAAATCCCAATCTCTTGGTGATTCAATCTCTCTCAACATAACCAATTGCCACTCTCGTGATCTAATTGTTCATGAGAAGAGATGAAGCTCAAATCTAATCCAGCCACACAATTCCCATAATCTCAACCAAGGAGAGTTACATCTCACATACTAACCAAGGTATATTGATTAAAGAAATCATGAAAGGATGAACTCTAAACTGAATTATGTGGCTCATTCCTCAAATTCACCACATAATTCATATAGATTAACCCCTCTCTCGATGGTGGTTGAATCTTTGAAGATCAAGAGTTCCCTCTTTAGATCATCCACTAGAATTGAGGAGGAAAAGATGAGTTCACCAATTCATTCCAACAAGCAGAGCTCTTCCCCCTAATGAAAGTGGGGTTTAGTGAGTCATTGCTCCAATTTCAACAACAATTGCCATAAATCAAAATTAAACTAAATTGCCAAGAAAGATGAAGAAGAATAATGAAATGCTTAAAGCTTAAGAAATGAAGGAGAGAAGTTCCAAGAAGAACCCAGAAATGCTCTCCGGGTATCCTCCCGGAAGTGCTAAAGAGTTCTCAAGTAAAAGTGCTAAAAGTATGAAAAAGTTCTAAGTGTCAAAAGTTCTCTCAAAGTACAAACTCAATTTCTATTTATACTAGTCCCAAAACTCTTTCAAAGATCTTGAATTGGGTTGGAAATATGGGCTTCCTCTTTGTTGAATTCTTGGCTCAATTGGAAGAAGTGTTGCTAGACTTGGAAAGGAAGGGTTCATTCATCATGCTTCTGGCCCATTGGCTTGGCGTTTTTGTCAATAACGCTGGCCTTAATGCACGTTGGCAACGTGCATCACAATTTCCTGGAAGTGAAGTTTGAGACTTGGGCGTTGCTAGCCCAAGTTGTTGCTAACAACTTGCTTTTCCTCTTCTTGGCTTTACTTTCATGCTAAATGTAGCCCAGAATTTGAGTGTTAACCTTCTGCTTCAATATGGACTATTATACATCATTGGAAAGCTCTTGATGTCTATTTTCCAATGCCACTGGAATCACCTCAATTGGACTTTCCTAGCTCAAGTTATGCTTCCTCAAAGAAGGTAAGGTCAAGCTGCCAAGTTGTTGCCAAAAACGCACCCACACTCCCAAGTTGGCAACGTGCTCGTGCCTAACTTCCCAAGGTAAGGACTTGGGGCTGGCGTTGTTGCAAAACACGCCCCCTTGCTAGCACGTTGGCAACGTGCTCGTGCCCCCCTCCAGGGCTCATCTCTAGCCTTCTTGAATTTCAACTTCATGTTCTGTTTTAGGGCCTAAAGATGACTCTGGTTTGGCTTCAATTTTGTGCTCCATCATAGACTATTATATATGGTTGGAAAGCTCTGAATGTTAGCTTTCCAACGCAACTGGAAGCACTCAATTTGGATCTCTGTAGCTCAAGATATCTTCCATTGAAGGGGACATGGTCAGGCTGTCTTGTTGGAGTTGTTGTGGATAACGCCCCTATATTCCAAGTTGGCAACGTGCTACCTCAATTCTTCACCATCCAAAGCTTCCTGGCGTTGTTGCCAAACACGCCAATGTTTTCTTGAGTTGGCAACGTGCATGGCAAGGCTTCCTGGCGTTGGCAACGTGCATGGCAAGGCTTCCTGGCGTTGGCAACGTGCATGGCAAGGCTTCCTGGCGTTGGCAACTTGGTTGGTGCCCTTCCTGGCGTTGGCAACTTGGTTGGCACCAAGACTTGGTGCCTAGCCAAGCAACCATTCCTGGCGTTGTTGCCAAACACGCCAATGCTTTCTTGGCTCAACAACGTGCTCGAGCTCCCCTTTGGTGCCAAAATTCCTTGCTACGTTGCCAAGGAACACGCCTTCATAACTTGGCGTTGGCAACGTGCATCTCATTTTCCTGGGCCAAGTTTGCTTGTGTGGCGTTGCCTAGGGACACGCCTATAGTTCCTGGCGTTGGCAACGCCCTCGAGCTCCTCTTCAAGGCTCCATTTGTTGCTTGGCGTTGCCTTGAATAACGCCTATGGTTCCTGGCGTTGGCAACGCCAGCTTCTTCTCCTCTTGGGCCAAGCTCACTCATGTACGTTGCCTTGAGACATGCCAATAGTTCTTGGCATTGGCAACGCCCTCGAAACTCCTTCATGGCCCAAGTTCCTTGTGCGTTTCCCATAACAACTCACTCCTTCCTCCAAGTTGGCAACGCCAACATTTGCTCTCCAGGGCTGCCTTGCTTGCTTCACAAATTGGCGTTGGCAACGCCCTTCTAGAGTTGGCAACGCTCAAATTTGCTTCTCCAGGGCTGCCTGGCGTTGCCTTCAACAACGCCCCCTTTCTTCAAGTTGGCAACGCCAACTTTTGTTCTTCAAGGTTGCCTGGCGTTGTCCTCAACAACGCACCCTATTCCCAAGTTGGCAACGCCAACTTTTCTTCTTCTTGCCCAGCTTGCATCATTCTTGCTTCCATGCTTCCTTGTTTCATCACCTATCATCAACAAAGGAAATAGCTTCAAAGTCTTACCAATTCATGCAATAAATTTCATGAGATTCATTCATATTCATTCATGTATGTATTCTCTAAATCATTTGCATGAATTTGGTTAGAATCAACATGTTCCTTGATATTCTCATGCATGAAGATAAAACTCATAAAAGGCCTTGTTTATTTAGAGAAAATGAGTGAAAGTAAGCTAAAACCAACTAAACTAACTAACTAATATAGCAAATATGCACTTGCATCAACGCGCACGCGTGGACGACGCGTACGCGTGACATGCGCGATCTACAGAATTAACATAAAACGCTAGGGACAATTTTGGGCTATGTTTTGACCTGGTTTTCAGCCCAGAAACACAAAATAAAGCCAGGGAACATGCAGAGACTCAGGTGGGAAGCTAATAATTCATAACTCTCTCTTAGAATTTAGGATTTAGAATTTAGGATTTCTTCTTTCAATGACTTCTCAATTCTAGGTTTAATGTTCCTTTCTATTTATTCTATTGCTTTAATTTATGAATCCTTATGTCAGATTTGATATCTTTATTAATTCAATTTGAGGTATTTCAGACTTATTACTTCTTCTATCATTTATTATCAATTGATGTTTTAAGTTATATTTTTCCCTTCTGGCTTTGGTTGAGTAATTGGTAACGCTTGAGTTGTCAAAATAAAGCAGTGATTGAAATTGGGAGTTGCTGATTAATTTGGATATCTCCAAAGCTAGTCTTTCCATAGGAATTGACTAGGACTTGAGAATCGAATTGATTGATTCACTTGACTTCCCTTATTTAGTAAGGGTTAACTAAGTGGGAACAATAAACAATTCTCATCACATCTGATAAGGATAACTAGGATAGGATTTCTAGTTTTCATACCCTGCCAAGAGTTTTTTTTGCTATTGATTTAATTCCCTGCAATTTATTTCTCTTTTTCAAACCTTCCAAAAACCCAAAAAAACTACTTTCCATAACCAATAATAAAACACACCTCCCTTCAATTCCTTGAGAAGACGACCCGAGGTTTGAATACTTAGGTTTATAAATTTTATTGGGTTTTGTTACTTGTGACAACCAAACGTTTGTACGAAAGGATTTTCTGTTGGTTTAGAAGCTATACTTACAACGCGATTATATTTGTGAATTTCTTTACCGATAGAAAATCTGTTCGTCAAAATGGCGCTGTTGCCGGGGAATTGCAAACGTGTGCCTTATTATTGGTTATTGTAAATATTTTTCCTTTGCCTGTTTATTTGTTTTTGTTTTTATTTTAATTTTTAATTTTTATTAGCTACTATGAATTCTCACCCCTGTCGCTATGAGTTTGGTTCTAATTTTGTTGAAAGGAATGGAAGTTACAACAGGAACATGCATCAAGGTCAAAGCAATCAAAGATGGAAGGAGCCACGAGGATCTGATCAACCCTTTCAGCAACAACACCTTCGAAAGTACCATGGACGACGACCATTCTACAATGCATGCCAAGACAATAATTATGGTGGACCCCTTCGTGCCAACCAACCTCCACCAGTTTACCATGGTCAAGAGCCATTCCGAGGTGCGTACTAAGATGATAGATATGGTGGACCCCCTTGTAGTTACGAACAAGCCCCACCCTATGACTATGAACCACCTCCACAACATGCCTTCAAACCACCAAACTCACAAGCCCCTTTCCACCATTCACCTCCATATGACCCTAATCCTTATCCACCATATGAGCCATACTTAGAACCACCACCTCAATATACACCATCTCCATATCATTATCAAGATGAACCACCTTCCTACCATAAACCTTTTCTCCAAAATAATGAACCCTCCTATCCACCCCAAACCCCCATGGAGAATACACTTACCTCTCTCATTGGTCTCACCTCTAAACTCCAAAATCTTATATCCCGCATGGACCAACCCTCTACCTTCAACAATCAACCCTCAAGCTCTAGTGCATTGCCTTCTCAACCACAGAATGATCTCTCCATCCCATCACCACCATCCATGGAAGAGCACTCACATCCATCAATCCAAGAGCAACATGATCCCAATGATGCTATTGACATGGAACAAGAGAGAAGGGATCATCTTCGCGAATCAATACTTCATAAGGAGCTAGACGACGCACTAAAGGTGAAGGTAGAAGAGACCTTTGCAGATGAAGGAGTAGTTGAAGGGAGTTGTCATAGAAAAGAAATCATCAAGGAGGAGTACAATTTTATACTTAAACAACTGGACAAAGCAGCAATTATTGAAAAGAAAAAAGTGGTTGCAGACTTAGGAGATGCTGAACCTCTATGGGAAGGTTAAGTCATAGAGCCTCCTTCCAAGGTGTTTGATGTTGATGTTGAGCAAGGTGTACAACCTCTAAGGCATATCATAGTTGAAGACTTGGAAGAGGTTGATCAAGAGATGGAGATTTAAGAAGAAGAGGCATAACCTCCCATGCCCTTGGTGAGCAATGAAAAAGAGTTTGAATTGGAAGAAAGCTACCAAGAGGAAGAGGTTGATATTGAAGAAGCTTGCAAAGAGGTGGAAGTTGTCAGAGAAGAGCACAAGGGAGTGGAGCTTGCAAATTCATTAGAAACACCTCTCCCAATGCCATTACCGTCCAACACAACGTTCAAGTGGACAAAATTCTTATCCTTAACCATTACTTTTCCACTTGAATATGGGCTTCTAGAGATGGATGGTCCACTTAGAGCTCTTTGTGGCATTAAGAGGAAGATGGTTAGTGGTTGGAGTTGTCAGGCAAGGTTCATTAAGGTTCCGCATTCTGCACTAGAGTACAAGTGTTGGTGCAGAGCTCAATTGAATGGGTTTAGGATGTTGTTTGGCCGCTTCATTGAGAATTCAGACTGCTTGCCACCCGATTGGAACAATGATGATCCACATCAAGACGGGTGTAGAAACAAGATTTGGGATCCAGGCATATATGAGGATCAAATTTGGGAGCTCAAAGCTTGTAAATAACTCCATCAAAGCTTGAGAAATTTACTTGGTATTGTGATGAGCGGATATTTTATACGCTTTTTGGGGGTAATTTCATGTAGATTTTAGTATGTTTTAATTAGTTTTTAGTAAAATATTATTAGTTTTTAGGAAAAATCCACATTTCTGGACTTTACTACGAGTTTGTGTATTTTTCTGTGATTTCAGGTAATTTCTGGCTGAAATTGAGGGAGCTGAGCGAAAATCTGAGTTAGGCTGAAAAAGGACTGCTGATGCTGTTGGATCTTGACCTCCCTGCACTCGGAATGAATTTTTTGGAGCTACAGGAGTCCAATTGGCGCGCTTTCAATGGCGTTGGAAAGTAGACATCCAGGGCTTTCCAGCAATATATAATAGTTCATACTTTGCGCTAAGATAGACGACGTAACTTGGCGTTGAACGCCAAGTACATGCTGCTGTCTGGAGTTAAACGCCAGAAACACGTCATGATCCGGAGTTGAACGCCGAAAACACGTTATAACTTGGAGTTCAACTCCAAGAAAAGCCTCAGCTCGTGGATAGCTTTAGTCTCAGCCCCAGCACACACCAAGTGGGCCCCAGAAGTGGATTTCTGCACCAATTATCTTAGTTTATTCATATTCTGTAAACCTAGGTTACTAGTTTACTATTTAAACAACTTTTAGAGACTTATCTTGTACCTCATGACATTTTCAGATCTGAATTTTATACACTTTGACGGCATGAGTCTCTAAACTCCATTGTTGGGGGTGAGGAGCTCTGCAGCGTCTCAATGAATTAATGCAATTGTTTCTGTTTCTCCTTTCAAACATGCGTGTTCCTATCTAAGATATTCATTTGCGTTTAATTATGGAGAAGGTGATGATCCGTGACACTCATCACCTTCCTCAATCCATGAACGTGTTCCTGACAAACACCTCCGTTCTACATCAGATTGAATGAGTATCTCTTAGCTTCCTTAATCAGAATCTTCGTGGTATAAGCTAGAACTGATGGCGGCCACTCTTGAGGATCCGGAAAGTCTAAACCTTGTCTGTGGTATTCCGAGTAGGATTCAAGGATTGAATGACTGTGACGAGCTTCAAACTCGCGATTGCTGGGCGTGATGACAAACGCAAAAGGATCAATGGATCCTATTCTAACATGATCGAGAACCAACAACTGATTAGCCGTGCTGTGACAGAGCATCTGGACCGTTTTCACTGAGAGGATGGGAGGTAGCCACTGACAATGGTGATTCCCTACATACAGCTTGCCATGGAAGGAGCCTTGCATTTATGAAAGTGAGTAAGCATTATGTTGCAGGGATTCAGAGGACAAAGCATCTCCAAAAACCCAACATATTCTCCATTACTGCACAACAAGTAACTATTTCACACTCTTTTATTTTTCTAATAATTCCAACTGATAATTTTAATTAATATCCTGACTACGAATAATAAAATAAACATAGCTTGCTTCAAACCAATAATCTCCGTTGGATCGACCCTTACTCACGTAAGGTATTACTTGGACGACCCAATGCACTTGCTGGTTAGTTGTGCGGATTGCACTAGTGTGATTGCAATTTCGTGCACCAAGTTTTTGGCGCCGTTGCCGGGGATTGTTCGAGTTTGAACAAACTAAAGGTTTATTTTGTTGCTTAGATTAGGAATATAGTATTGATGCTATACAGTCATTAAATCTGAGTCCTTTATTCCTTTTTCAAAAAAAAATTTTTTTTTTCAAAAATATTATTTTTTTTATCAATTTTAATTTTTCTTTGAGTCTAGTGTCTTGTTTTAAGTTTGGTGTTCTTTCTTTTGTTCTTGGTGTTCTTGTGAATCTTCAAGGTGTTCTTGAGTCTTTCTTGTGTTTTGATCTTAAAATTTTTAAGTTTGGTGTTCCTTGGTGTTTTTCCTCCAAAATTTTCGAAAATAAGGAGCATTAGATCTAAAAATTTTAAGTCTTGTGTCTTTTGTGTGTTTTTTCTCTTTCATCATAAAATTCAAAATTCAAAAAAAAAATAAATATCTTTTCTAACTAATTTTAAACTATATTTTCGAAATTTTTATATAAAAATTCAGATTTCAATTTCAAAATTTTTCAATTCTTATTTTTTTTAATATATATTTTATTATCTTTTTCAAAAATTTTATCCTAACCACTTTCTCCTTTTCCTCAAATTTTTCGAAAATCTTCAAAAAAAATATTTTCATTTTTTTATTTTATTTCGTTTTTATTTGTTCTATTTTTACTTTATTTTATAAAATAAATTTTTATAAAATAAATAATATCAACATCCATACCATCTCCTTTATTCCATCATGGAACTAAGTGGAAATGAACAGTCCAGGAGGACTCTGGGGTCATATGCTAACCCCACTACTGCTTCATATGGGAGTAGAATCTGTATACCCTCCATTGGAGTTAGTAGTTTTGAGTTGAATCCTCAGCTCATTATCATAGTGCAGCAAAGCTGCCAGTATTTCGGTCTTCCACACGAAGAACCTACAGAGTTTCTGGCACAATTTTTGTAAATTGCTGACACAGTACATGATAAGGAAGTAGATCAGAATGTCTACAGATTATTACTATTTTCATTTGCTGTAAAAGATCAAGCTAAGAGGTGGTTAAATAACCAACCTAAAAACAGCATAAAGACACGGAAACAGCTGTCAGAAAATTTCTTGAATCACTACTTTCCTCCAAAACGGATGACACAGCTAAGGCTAAGCATCCATGGCTTCAAACAAGGAGATAATAAATCCCTTTATGATGCCTGGGAGAGATACAGAGAGGTGCTAAGAAAATGCCCCTCTGAGATGTTTTCAGAGTGGGTGCAATTAGACATCTTCTACTATGGGCTTACAGAAAAAGCTCAGATTTCTCTAGATCACTCAGCTGGTGGATCTATACATATGAGAAAAACAATTGAAGAAGCTCAAGAGCTTATTGATATAGTTGCCAGAAATCAGCATCTGTACCTAAGCAGTGAATCTTCCATGAAAGAAGAAGCTAAAGCAGTAACTGCTGAACTCAGTCCTGTAGATCAGGCTAATGAATTCAATCAACAATTAGACTTTCTAACTCAACAGCTAGCCAAATTCAAGGAAATACTACAAGAAACAAGAATGGCTAACAGGAATATGGAAGTATAGTTAAAGCAAACAAAAAAGCAACTGTCAAAACAAATAGCAGAAGAATGCCAAGCAGTTCAATTAAGAAGTGGGAAAACATTAAATACCTCACTTCAAAGCAGCAGGAAGCCAAGAAATGAAAAAATGGCTACTCAAAATCCCTCTGAAGACAATCAGAGCCCAGAGAGGAATAATGCTGGCGCTGAACGCCCAGACCATGCTCATTCCTGGCGTTCAACGCCAGAAACAAGCATGAATCCGGCGTTGAACGCCCAAAGGGAGCACAGTTCTGGCGTTCAGACGCCAGTAACAGATAAGGAGTTGGCGTCTAACGCCACTCCAGCTTCCACCCCTGGCATTCAAATGCCAGTGGGGGATCAGTCACATACAAGTGCTGATAACAACCCTTCTAAAAAGGCTTCCCAACCCACTTCTGTAAGTAATAAACCTGCAGCAACTAAGGTTGAGGAATATAAAGCCAAAATGCCTTATCCTCAAAAACTCCGCCAAGCGGAACAGGATAAGCAATTTGCCCGCTTTGCAGACTATCTCAGGACTCTTGAAATAAAGATTCTGTTTGCAGAAGCACTTGAGCAAATACCCTCTTATGCTAAGTTCATGAAAGAGATCTTAAGCCATAAGAAGGATTGGAGAGAAACTGAAAAAGTTTACCTCACTAAAGAATGCAGTGCAGTCATTCTGAAAAGCTTACCTGAGAAGCTTAAAGACCCCGGGAGCTTTATGATACCATGCACATTAGAGGGTAATTGTACCAAGCAAGCACTATGTGATCTTGGGGCAAGTATCAACCTAATACCTGCATCTATTATCACAAAGCTCGATTTGACTGAAGAAGTCAAACCAACCTGGATATGTCTTCAACTTGCTGATGGCTCCATTAAATACCCATCAGGTGTGATTGAAGACATGATTTTCAAGGTTGGGCCATTTGCCTTTCTTACTGACTTTGTGGTGCTGAAAATGGAGGAACACAAGAGTGCAACTCTCATTCTAGGAAGACCTTTCCTAGCAACTGGCCGAACCCTCACTGACGTCCAAAAAGGGGAAGTAACCCTGAGAGTCAATGAGGAGGAGTTCAAGCTGAATGTTGTCAAAGCCATGCAACATCCAGACACCCCAAATGACTGCATGAGTGTTGATCTTATTGACTCTCTGGTAAGAGAGGTCAATATGACTGAGAGTCTCGAATCAGAGTTAGAGGACATCTTTAAAGATGTTCAGGCTAATTTGGAGGAATCAGAGAGAATAATAGAACCTCTGAAAATCCCTCAGGAAGAAGAGAAACCTCCCAAACCCGAGCTCAAACCATTACCACCATCCCTGAAATATGCATTTCTGGGAGAAGGTGATACCTTTCCTGTAATCATAAGCTCTACCTTAGAGCCACAGGAAGAGGAAGCACTAATTCAAGTGTTAAGGACACACAAGACAGCTCTTGGGTGGTCCATCAGTGACCTTAAAGGCATTAGCCCAGCCAGATGCATGCACAAGATCCTATTGGAGGGTGACGCCAAGCCAGTGGTCCAACCACAAAGGCGGCTGAACCCAGCCATGAAGGAAGTGGTGCAGAAGGAGGTCACTAAATTACTAGAGGCTGGGATTATTTATCCTATTTCTGACAGCCCCTGGGTAAGCCCTGTCCAAGTCATCCCTAAGAAGGGAGGCATGACAGTGGTTCATAATGAGAAAAATGAACTGGTTCCAACAAGAACAGTTACAGGGTGGCGTATGTGTATTGATTATAGAAGGCTCAATACAGCCACCAGAAAGGATCATTTTCCTTTACCATTCATAGACCAGATGCTAGAAAGACTAGCAGGTCATGAATACTACTGCTTCCTGGATGGATATTCAGGTTATAACCAAATTGCAGTAGATCCCCAGGATCAAGAGAAAATGGCATTCACATGTCCATCTGGAGTATTTGCATACAGAAGGATGCCATTTGGCCTGTGCTATGCACCTGCAACCTTTCAGAGGTGCATGCTCTCAATTTTCTCTGATATGGTGGAAAAATTTCTGGAAGTCTTCATGGATGACTTTTCAGTGTTTGGAGACTCATTCAGCTCCTGCCTTAACCATCTAGCACTTGTTCTAAAGAGATGCCAAGAGACTAACCTGGTTTTAAACTGGGAGAAGTGTCACTTTATGGTGACTGAAGGAATTGTCCTTGGGCACAAAATTTCGAACAAGGGAATAGAGGTGGATCAAGCTAAGGTAGAGGTGATTGAAAAATTACCACCACCTGCCAATGTTAAGGCAATCAGAAGCTTTCTGGGGCATGCAGGGATTCTATAGGAGGTTTATAAAGGATTTTTCAAAAATCGCCAAACCTCTGAGCAACCTGCTAGCTGCTGACACGCCATTTGTCTTTGATAAGGAGTGTCTGTAGGCATTTGAGACTCTGAAAGCTAAATTGGTCACAGCACCAATCATCTTTGCACCAAACTGGACATTGCCATTTGAACTAATCTGTGATGCCAGTGACCATGCCATTGGTGCAGTGTTGGGACAAAGGCATGACAAGCTTCTGCACGTCATTTACTATGCCAGTCGTGTTCTAAATGACGCACAGAAGAACTACACAACCACAGAAAAAGAGCTACTTGCAGTGGTTTACGCCATTGACAAATTCAGATCCTATTTAGTAGGATCAAAAGTGATTGTGTACACTGATCATGCTGCTCTTAAATATCTACTCACAAAGCAGGATTCAAAACCCAGACTTATAAGATGGATGTTGCTTCTGCAAGAGTTTGATATAGAAATAAGAGACAGAAAATGGACAGAGAATCAAGTAGCAGATCACCTGTCCCGAATAGAACCAGTAGAAGGGGCGTCCCCCCTCTTACTGAGATCTCTGAAACCTTTTCAGATGAGCAACTCTTTGCCATCCAAGAAGTGCCATGGTTTGCAGACATTGCAAACTACAAGGTAGTGAGATTCATACCCAAAGAGTACAGTAGGCAGCAATCAAAGAAGTTGATCACGGATGCAAAGTACTATCTTTGGGATGAACCATATCTCTTCAAGAGATGTGCAGACGGAGTAATCCGTAGATGTATGCCTAAAGAAGAAGCACAGAAGATCCTCTGGCACTGCCATGGATCACAGTATGGAGGACATTTTGGAAGTGAGCGAACAGCCACAAGAGTCCTCCAATGTGGCTTCTACTGGCCTACTCTCTATAAAGATTCCCGAGTGTTTGTACTTAATTGTGACAGTTGCCAAAGATCTGGTAATCTGCCTCACAGTTATGCCATGTCTTAATAAGGAATCTTAGAGATTGAGTTGTTTGATGTATGGGGTATTGACTTCATGGGACCTTTCCCACCATCATATTCAAACACTTATATTCTGGTGGCAGTGGATTATGTATCCAAATGGGTGGAAGCTATTGCAACACCCACTAATGACACTAAGACAGTGTTAAAATTCCTCCAGAAACACATCTTCAGCAGATTTGGCACCCCTAGAGTACTAATCAGTGATGGAGGCACTCATTTCTGCAATAAATAGCTCTATTCTGCTTTGGTTCATTATGGAGTTAGCCACAGGGTGGCCACTCCATATCACCCACAGACTAATGGGCAAGCTGAAGTCTCAAATAGAGAACTCAAAAGAATCCTAGAACGGACTGTAATTAATCGTAGAAGGGATTGGGCAAGAAGCTTGGATGATGCTCTGTGGGCATACAGAACAGCATTCAAGACCCCTATAGGGACCTCTCCATACCAGCTTGTGTATGGAAAGGCATGTCACTTGCCAGTGGAACTGGAACATAAGGCCTACTGGGCAACCAGATTCCTGAACCTTGATGCCAAGTTAGCTGGAGAAAAACGATTGTTTCAGTTAAATGAGCTAGAGGAATTTAGACTCAATGCTTTCGAGAATGCAAAAATATACAAAGAGAAAGCAAAAAGATGGCATGATAAGAAATTGTCATCCAGAGTCTTTGAACCAGGGCAGAAAGTTCTGCTATTCAATTCTAGGCTCAAATTATTCTCCGGGAAATTGAAGTCCCGGTGGAGAGGTCCATATGTGATTACAAGTGTATCACCATATGGATACGTAGAGCTTCAAGATAATGACTCTAACAAAAAGTTCATTGTTAATGGACAGAGAGTTAAACATTATCTTGAAGGCAATTTTGAGCAAGAATGCTCAAAACTGAGACTTGATTAAAGCTCAGTAATAGTACAGCTAACGACATTAAAGAAGCGCTTGCTGGGAGGCAACCCAGCCATTCACAAAATTTAATTTTATTTGTTTCTGTTAATTAATTGATTTTCACAGGTATATGTCAAAGTATCTTCAAGGTAAAATAGCAATTGCTTGAATTCACAGAGTTACAGGGGAATTTGGGAGCTCACTGGCGTGAAAAAGCCAGTAAGAAACGTTTTGGGCGTTGAACGCCCAAAAGAAGCATCCACTGGGCGTTGAACGCCAGAAAGGAGCATCTTCTGGGCGTTGAACGCCAGAAAGAAGCTCCTTCTGGGCGTTTAACGCCAGAATTATAGCATCCTGGGCGTTTAGAAAAACGCCCAGTGACAAAGGACTTCCTGGCGTTTAACGCCAGAAAGAAGCAACAGCTGGGCATTGAACGCCCAGGAGAAGCAACAATTGGGCGTTAAACGCCCAAAACATGCAGCAGTTGGGCGTTTAACGCCAGGATGGTGGGGAGGAGGTAGAATTCGTTTTTCTTTACAAATTTTCTAAATTTTTATGTTTCAAATCATGATTTCTTGCATAAACATGTTTCAAAATGTTATCCTTCAAATCAAAATAGTTTTCTAAAAACCCTAATTTCTAAAATCCCTTTTTCAAAAATATCAAATATATCTTAATCCATAAACACAAATCTTTTTCCAATCTAACTCTTTTTCAAATCTTTTTCAAAATCATCATATCTTTTGAATTTCGAAATTGCCTCTCCGTCTATTCCTCTCCTCTCCTTTCTTTTGCTTGAGGACAAGCAAACCTCTAAGTTTGGTGTGATTTGCCATGATCACTGAGCTAAAACTCATCAAGATCATGGCACTTAAGGGAATAGGAAGAGCAAGGATGTGACTTGAAGGAACTGAAGCGTCAGAAATTATCTCTTGAAGGACCAAGCACCCCACAGACTAGAGGAACATCCACTTCCCAAAATAAAGGTCGTTGAGTTCTAATCTTTGCCTTAACTCTATGATAACTGTTCTTATTGGAAATTTACCTTAGAAGTTATATATTAGTAGTAGTAATTAGTATCTCTACTTTGATTTTAATTCCAATTAAGTTATAATTTATTTTTCTCATCATCATCAAACATGAATAAAATAGTAGATTTTTAGAATAAAGAGGCAATTGAATTTTTTTTTCTTTTCGAGTTCTTAATAAGGAAAATTCTAATTATTTATATGTGGTGGCAATACTTTTTGTCTTCTGAATGAATGCTTGAACAGTGCATATTTTTTATATTGAATTTTATGAATGTTAAAATTGTTGGCTCCTGAAAGAATGATGAACAAGAGAAATATTATTGATGATCTGAAAAATTATGAAATTGATTCTTGAAGCAAGAAAAACAGTGAAAAAAAAAGAGAGAGAAAGAGAGAAAGAAAAAGCAAGCAGAAAAAGCCAATAGCCCTTAAAAACCAAAAGGTAGGGGTAAAAAGGATCCAAGGCTTTGAGCATCAATGGATAGGAGGGCCCAAGGAAATAAATCCAGGCCTAAGCGGCTAAACCAAATTGTCCCTAACCATGTGCTTGTGGCATGCAGGTCCAAGTGAA
Source organism: Arachis stenosperma (assembly GCF_014773155.1). Taxonomy (NCBI): domain Eukaryota; kingdom Viridiplantae; phylum Streptophyta; class Magnoliopsida; order Fabales; family Fabaceae; genus Arachis; species Arachis stenosperma. Next base: position 76,446,304 of record NC_080382.1, read on the forward strand.
AAGCTTGAGACTGAGTGGTTAAAGTCGTGATCCAAAGCAAAAAGAGTGTGCTTAAGAACTCTGGACACCTCTAATTGGGGACTCTAGCAAAGCTAAGTCACAATCTGAAAAGGCTCACCCAGTTATGTGTCTGTGGCATTTATGTATCCGGTGGTAATACTGGAAAACAAAATGCTTAGGGTCACGGCCAAGACTCATAAAGTAGCTGTGTTCAAGAATCAACATACTAAACTAGGAGAATCAATAATACTATCTGAATTCTGAGTTCCTATGGATGCCAACCATTCTGAATTTCAAAGGATAAAGTGAGATGCCAAAACTGTTCAGAGGCAAAAAGCTACTAGTCCCGCTCATCTAATTAGAATCTAGGCTTCACTTAAAACTCTGAGATATTATTGCTTCTTGACTTCTTTTTATCCTCTTTTATTCATCTAGTTGCTTGGGGACAAGCAACAGTTTAAGTTTGCTGTTGTGATGAGCGGATATTTTATACGCTTTTTGGGGGTAATTTCATGTAGATTTTAGTATGTTTAATTAGTTTTTAGTAAAATATTATTAGTTTTTAGGCAAAATTCACATTTCTGGACTTTAATATGAGTTTGTGTGTTTTTCTGTGATTTCAGGTAATTTCTGGCTGAAATTGAGGGAGCTGAGCAAAAATCTGAGTTAGGCTGAAAAATAACTGCTAATGCTGTTGGATCCTGACCTCCCTGCACTCGGAATGGATTTTTTGGAGCTACAGGAGTCCAATTGGCGCGCTCTCAACAGCGTTCGAAAGTATACATCCAGGGCTTTCCAGCAATATATAATAATCCATACTTTGCGCGAAGATAGACGACGTAACTTGGCGTTGAACACCAAGTACATGCTGTTGTCTGGAGTTAAACGCCAGAAACACGTCATGATCCGGAGTTGAACACCCAAAACACGTTATAACTTGGAGTTCAACTCCAAGAAAAGCCTCAGCTCGTGGATAGCTTTAGTCTCAGCCCCAGCACACACCAAGTGGAACCCAGAAGTGGATTTCTGCACCAATTATCTTAGTTTATTCACATTCTGTAAACCTAGGTTACTAGTTTACTATTTAAAACAACTTTTAGAGACTTATCTTATACCTCATGACATTTTCAGATCTGAATTTTATACACTTTGACAGCATGAGTCTCTAAACTCCATTGTTGGGGGTGAGGAGCTCTGCAGCATCTCAATGAATTAATGCAATTGTTTCTGTTTCTCCTTTCAAACATGCGTGTTCCTATCTAAGATATTCATTTGCGCTTAATTATGGAGAAGGTGATGATCCGTGACACTCATCACCTTCCTCAATCCATGAACGTGTGCCTGACAAACACCTCCGTTCTACATCAGATTGAATGAGTATCTCTTAGCTTCCTTAATCAGAATCTTCGTGGTATAAGCTAGAACTGATGGCGGCCACTCTTGAGGATCCGGAAAGTCTAAACCTTGTCTGTGGTATTCCGAGTAGGATTCAATGATTGAATGGCTATGACGAGCTTCAAACTCGCGATTGCTGGGTGTGATGACAAACGCAAAAGGATCAATGGATCCTATTCCAACATGATCGAGAACCAACAGCTGATTAGCCGTGCTGTGACAGAGCATCTGGACCGTTTTCACTGAGAGGATGGGAGGTAGCCACTGACAATGGTGATTCCCTACATACAGCTTGCCATGGAAGGAGCCTTGCATTTATGAAAGTGAGTAAGCATTATGTTGCAGGGATTCAGAGGACAAAGCATCTCCAAAAACCCCAACATATTCTCCATTACTGCACAACAAGTAACTATTTCACACTCTTTTATTTTTCTAATAATTCCAACTGATAATTTTAATTAATATCCTGACTAAGAATAATAAAATAAACATAGTTTGCTTCAAACCAATAATCTCCGTGGGATCGACCCTTACTCACGTAAGGTATTACTTGGACGACCCAGTGCACTAGCTGGTTAGTTGTGCGGATTGCACTGGTGTGATTGCAATTTCGTGCACCATATTGATAGAGCTTATTGGAAGTCCAAGCATTGGTGGAAGTTTCAGGATGAGTTCAAGCACAAGCCGCCATGACAAGGAGCTCACCAAATGTTCAACTTAAGGACTTTAACTAAAAGTGCTAGGTGGGAGACAACCCTCCATGGTATGATCGTTCCTTTTTCAATTATAATTTTATTTAGTTTTGTTTATTTTTAAGTATTATTTTATTTTATTGAACCTAGAATTATTCATAACATTTGCATCAGCATCTGCATATTGCATTCTGCATTTTGCATAAAAAAATATATAAAAAAAGAAAGCATGTGACGCGTCAGCGCCGCTGAAGCGTCCGCGTCGTAGGTGCATTAGGAAGAAAAGAAAAGTGAACAGAGAGTCACGTGAAAATGTGGCTGGAGGCGTGCCTTAGGCACAAATATGCCCACGCGATCGTGTGCACCACGCGTCTGCGTCATGTGCGACAAAGCCTCCCCACGCGTCCGCGTCACCCACACAAACGCGTGGTCCTGTAAAATCGACGTGAATGGGTGCATGGCAGAAAGTTATGATGGAGTAGGGCTGGACTCGTGCTAGAAGCACAAGCCCTACCACGCGAACACGTGCCTCACGTGTCCGCATCATTTTTCAAAAATGGCCATTCACGCGATCACGTCACCCACGCGAACGCATCACCTATGTTTTTGGCAAAATAAGTTTGAAACAGAGAGTTGTGCGAACACGAGGCTGCACTCGCGCCAATCACACAAATCAGGCCATGCGATCGCGTGACCTACGCGTCTGCGTCACCTGACCTTATTGCACACCACGCGACCGCGTCACTCACGCGTTCGCGTCGCCTGCGCCGCACAGCTTATCCAAATCAGCCTAAATATCTTATCTTTTCTTCCCTAAATCTAAATCTTTTCTTTCCCTTCTTGTTTCTTTCTTCCTCCTTTCTTACTTTCTTTTTCTTCATCTCTTAAACTTCTCATCCTTCTTTTCCTTCATTCTGTTTTACTTAATTTATCTGCATACTTTCATTCATTGCATTTTAATTTCGTGCATATTTTTATTTTTAATTTTCCATTGGTGTTATATTTTCTTTGTCAACTGTTGTATCTTTTCAGGTATTATTTTGGTGCTTAGTGACTTGTTTTACAATGTTGGGTGATATTATTTTTCTGTCAATGTCAATCTTTTATGATCCCTGTATTCCTTTTGGATTGACATGAATTTATATTATCTTTCATTATCTACTATCTCTTCTCCCATTTGTTGCAAATTTTGCACCACTGGTATTCCATGTGCTTTTATTATTTTCTCACTTACATGTTGTAGCTACCATATAACTGAGACTCTCACTATTTGGCATTAACCCAACCATATGTTTCCTATCCTTGTTTTTGGGTTACTTTCCTTCCTTTTTATCTTGTTTCAGGATGGCTACCACGAAGGGAGAGAAAAAGCTTCTTAATGGGGAGACGAACAAGTCCATCTGCACAATCCTTGGAGAAAAGTATCAGTTGAAGCAATCCGTCCACTTGCACATCTTAGCATGCACCAAGGTCGGTGTAATCTTTAAGTGTGGGGAGGTCGATACCGATCTCCATGGGTTAGTTACTCTTCTATCTCAACACCAATGTTTTATTTTCTTTGTTTGTTCATTGTTGCATTTGCATGTTTATTTGATTTTGTGCATATTTTACCACTTGGTTGAAGTAATATTTTCTTTTTCAATAAACTTTTTATAACATTTCACTAATTTGAATTAAACATTTTAAAAAGCTTGTTTGAAGAAATTTTATTTTGGAACATGGTTTAGAGCTCGAACACACAAAACCAGTGAGATTTTGAGCCTATTTGAATTGGTTGCATTCTATCAACCAATATTTTATTTTTTTGTGTGTGTTTTTCTCTCTAAAATTGTGATCTATATCTTGCTTGATTCTATATTTCCATGGTTTAATGTATGCATATACTTATATGATTGAGGCCTTATTTCACTCAGCTTACATACCCATATGGCCTTACCCTTTCATTATCCTTTGCAAACCAATGTTGAGCCTATTTTACCCCTTTATTCTTTACTTTAGCTCATCACTAACTCTAAGCGGAAAGCAATAATGTCCTTAATTTGAATCCTTGATTCGCTTAGACTAGTGAAAGTGCTCATGAATTAAGTGTGGGGAAAGTGGATTTGAAAACATTTGGTTTGGGAATTGAGTATGTTAGACTTTCTGTGAAAAATGTTGAGAACATGTTTATGCATACAATACCTTAATCATATGCATTGAAAAAAGAAAAAAAATAGATTTAGAAAAAGAAAAAGAGAAATAAAAAAAAAAGAGAGAAAAAAAAGAAAAGAAAAAAAGCAAATAAATAAAAAAGGGACAAAATTCCCCAAGTTAAGTAATAATATCAATGCATATGAGTTGTACTTAAATTTGGGATGCATGAATGTGTGATAAACATAGTTAATGGGCAGTTAGATCTTGCATTGTAATTACATGGATTGTCCTAAGTTAGGTAGGAAAAGTTTAAGTTAATTAAGGATTCAGATTTTAGTCCACTTGGCCAAATACAATCCTACCTTGAACCTAACCCCATTGCAACCCTTAAAAGACCTCTTGATATGTGTATCGGTGCATTAAATTTTTGTTGATTGTTAGATGAAGAGCAAGCCTTAGAAAGCAAGATTAGTAGAGAATTGAGTAAATTGAACCTCAAACACCTGAGCGATTAGAGTGTATACACTTCCAGTGAGGGTTCAATGCTCGATTCCTTGTTTCCTGCTTTCATGAGCTATTTTCTTCTTGCAAGTCATTTGTACTTTATTCTGTGATTTGAATTAGTAAAATCCAGTTCACATTTGTTCTTGAAAGATTTATTTACTTTTTCACCAAGTAGGTAGAATCATTTTAGCATGTAGTTGCATTCATATGCATAGGTTGCATTTCATGAGTCTCACTTTCCCTTATTCATTCTCTTTGTCTCCTTGAGCTTAGAATGAGGACATGCTAATGTTTAAGTGTGGGGAGGTGGATAAACCACTATTTTATGATTTATCTTGCGCTAAATTAAGTGGTTTTTATCAGCTTTTCACCCACTTATTCATATGAATTGCATGATATTACAATTCCTTCCCAAATTTATTCTATGATTGAAAACTTGCTTCCTAAAGCTTTAAATTGTGTATTTTAATTTCTCTTTTATACCATTCGATGTCGTGATCTGTGCGTTAAGTGTTTCAGGCTTCATAGGGAAGAAATGGTTTAGAGAATGGAGAGGAAGCTTACAAAAATGGAAGAAACGCAAGAATTAAGGAGATAACCAGCGAGAAGCGACGCGGACGCATGGCTCACGTGACCGCACGAAATGGAGGAAATCGCAGTGACGCACTTGCGTGCCTGATGCGAACGCATGGATTGGAAGCTGCACGAGTGACGCAAACGCGTGGATGACGCGTACGCGTGGCAAGGAAAAACGCTGAATGACGTACACGCGTGGACGACGTGTACGCATGACATGCACGATCTGCAGAATTAACAGAAAATGCTGGGGACGATTTTGGGCCGCGTTTTGACCCAGTTTTCGGCCTAAAAACACAGAATAAAGCTAGGGAACATGCAGAGACCTAGGGGGAAGCTGATTGGTACACGAAATTGCAATCACACTTTTGCAATCCCGCACAACTAACCAGCAAGTGCACTGGGTCGTCCAAGTAATACCTTACGTGAGTAAGGGTCGATCCCACGGAGATTGTCGGCTTGAAGCAAGCTACGGTTATCTTGTAACTCTTAGTCAGGATATCAATAATTATCAGGGTTGATTGTAAAAAAAAGCAAAAAAACATGAAATAAATACTTGTTTTGCAGTAATGGGGAATAGGTTGAGGTTTTGGAGATGCTCTATCTTCTGAACTTCTGCTTTCCTACTGTCTTCTTCTTCAAGCACGCAAGACTCCTTCCATGGCAAGCTGTATGTAGGGTTTCACCGTTGTCAATGGCTACCTCCCATCCTCTCAGTGAAAATGTTCAACGTGCTCTGTCACAGCACGACTAATCATCTGTTGGTTCTCAATCGGGTTGGAATAGAATCCAGTGATTCTTTTGCGTCTGTCACTAACGCCCAGCCCTCAGGAGTTTGAAGCTCGTCACAGTCATTCAATCCTTGAATCATACTCAGAATACCACAGACAAGGTTTAGACCTTCCGGATTCTCTTGAATGCCGCCATCAATTCTAGCTTATACCACGAAGATTCTGATTAAGGAATCCAAGAGATATCTACTCAATCTATGGTAGAACGGAGGTGGTTATTAGGCACACGTTCATGGTTGAGAATGATGATGAGTGTCACGGATCATCACATTCATCAGGTTTAGGAACAAGTGATATCTTAGAATGGAAGCAAGCATGATTGAATGAAAAACAGTAGTAATTGCATTAATCCATCAAGACACAGCAGAGCTCCTCACCCCCAACCATGGGGTTTAGAGACTCATGCCGTAGAAGATACAACGAGAAACGTGTAAAGTGTCATGAGGTACAGATACAATATCAAAAGGTCCTATTAATAGTGAACTAGTAACCTAGGGTATACAGAAATGAGTAAATGACGTAAAAATCCACTTCCGGGGTCCACTTGGTGTGTGCTTGGGCTGAGCATTGAAGCTTTCATGTGTAGAGACTTTTTCTGGAGTTAAACGCCAGCTTTCATGCCAGTTTGGGCGTTTAACTCTAATTTTTGTGCCAGTTCCGGCGTTAAACGCCGGGAATTCTGAAGCTGATTTGCAACGCCGGTTTGGGCCATCAAATCTCGGGCAAAGGATGGACTATTATACATTGCTGGAAAGCCCAGTATGTCTACTTTCCAACGCCGTTGAGAGCGCGCCAATTGGGCTTCTGTAGCTCCAAAAAATCCATTTCGAGTGCAGGGAGGTCAGAATCCAACAGCATCTGTAGTCCTTTTCAGCCTCTAAATCAGATTTTTGCTCAGGTCCCTCAATTTCAGCCAGAAAATACCTGAAATCACAGAAAAACACACAAACTCATAGCAAAGCCCAGAAAAGTGAATTTTAACTAAAAACTAATGAAAATGTAATAAAAACTAACTAAGATATACTAAAAGCATGCTAAAAACAATGCCAAAAAGCGTATAAATTATCTGCTCATCACTGATAATTCATAACTCACAATTTCAGATTTGTAGATGTAGTTTTTAGAGAGAGAGAGAGAGGCTCTCTCCTCTCTCTTAGGATTTAGGATTTAGGATTTAAGATTTCTTCTTTCAATGACTTCTCAATTCCAAGTTTAATGTTATTTTCTATTTATTCTATTGCTTTAATTTATCAATCCTTATGTCAGATTAGATATCTTTATTAATTCAATTTGAGGTATTTCAGACTTATTACTTCTTCTATCATTTATTATCAATTGATGTTTTAAGTTAGATTTTTCCCTTTTGGCTTTGGTTGAGTAATTGGTAACGCTTGAGTTGTCAAAATAAAGCAGTGATGGAAATTAGGAGTTGCTGATTAATTTGGATATCTCCAAAGCTAGTCTTTCCATAGGAATTGACTAGGACTTGAGAATCAAATTGATTGATTCACTTGACTTCCCTTATTTAGTAAGGGTCAACTAAGTGGGAGCAATAAACAATTCTCATCACATCTGATAAGGATAACTAGGATAGGATTTCTAGTTTTTATACCTTGCGAAGAGTTTTCTTTGCTATTGATTTAACTCCCTGCAATTTATTTCTCTTGTTCAAACCTTTCAAAAACCCAAAAATACTGTTTTCCATAACCAATAATAAAACACACCTCCCTGCAATTCCTTGAGAAGACGACCCGAGGTTTGAATACCTCGGTTTATAAATTTTATTGGGTTTTGTTACTTGTGACAACCAAACATTTGTACGAAAGGATTTTTTGTTGGTTTAGAAGCTATACTTACAACGCGATTATATTTGTGAATTTTTTACCAATAGAAAATCCGTTCTTGAACATAGCTACTTTATGAGTCTTGGCTGTGGCCCAAAGCACTCTGTCTTCCAGTATTACCACCGGATACATACATGCCACAGACACATACTTGGGTGAACCTTTTCAGATTGTGACTCAGCTTTGCTAGAGTTCCCAATTAGAGGTGTCCAGGGTTCTTAAGCACACTCTTTTTGCCTTGGATCACAACTTTATTATTATTTTTTTCTTTTTTTTTATTCACTGCTTTTTCTTGTTTCAAGAATCAATTTGATGATTTTTCAGATCCTCAATAACATTTCTCCTTTTCCATCATTCTTTCAAGAGTCAACAATTTTAACATTCTTAAAGCAACAAATTCAAAAGACATATGCACTGTTCAAGCATTCATTCAGAAAACAAAAAGTATTGTCACCAGATCAAACTAATTCAACTAGTTTCAAAGATGAATTCGAAATCCTGTACTTCTTGTTCTTTTGTGATTAGAGCATTTTTCATTTAAGAGAGGTGATGGACTAATAGGTCATTCATAGCTTTAAGACATGAACCTTAAATTTTATTAATCATGAATTAAGAACAAGACTCAAAAATAGATATAAGATAAGACTAATAGTAATAGAAAACAAAAATTTAAATGGGCTCCTAATGATAGAGGTTATCACAGAGTTAGGACTCAACAACCTTGATTTTGAGAAGTGGATGCTCCCTCAACTTGTGGGGTATCTGACCCTTCAAGGGAGAGCTTTTGGCGCTTTAACTCCTATAGCTCACGCCCCTGCTTCTCTTGTTCCTTCAGCAATTTGCAGAGCATGCAGTTTTGATTCTGCTGTTCTTCCTTAATTTGTTCCATAGCTTCTTGTAGCTTGATAACAAATGCTTCTAGACGAGTCTAGTAGTCAATTTCAGGAAGTTCAGGGAGGAACTCCTGCGCCCTTCTTTTGATAGAGTTATCTTGCATTTGTCCTTCCATTGACCTCTTGGTGATTGGGTGCTCAATTGGGATGAATTCATCTACTCCCATCCTCACCCCAGCATCTTTACATAGCAAAGAGATTAAGCTTGGGTAAGCCAGTTTGGCTTCAGTGGAATTCTTGTTTGCAATTGTGTAGATCTCACAAGCAATCAGATGATGAACCTCCACTTCTCTTCCCAGCATAATACAATGAATCATCACTGCTCTCTTGATAGTAACCTCAGAACGGTTGCTAGTGGGCAATATGGAATACCCAATAAAGTCTAGCCAGCCTCTTGCAATTGGTTTGAGGTCTCCCCTCTTGAGTTGGTTTGGGACACCTTTTGAATTGGTTGTCCACTTAGTTCCAGGGAGGCATATGTCCTCTAGAACTTGATCAAACCCCTTATCTGCTCTCACCATTCTCCTATTAAAGGATTCAGGATCATCTTGCAGTTGAGGCAATTTGAAGATCTCTCTTATTTTGTCCAGATGGAAGTAGATAACTTTCCCTCTGACCATGGTTCTGTAAGTATGGAAAGCGGTTCCAGTCATTCTCTACTTATCTGTCAGCCACAGATTTGAGTAGAATTTCTGAACCATATTTCTTCCAACCTTTATCTCAGGATTGGTTAGAACTTCCCATCCCCTATTTCGAATTTGCTCTTGGATCCCCGGATATTCATCTTCTTTTAGATCGAATTTGACTTCCGGGATCACTGACCTCAGACCCATTATTTTGTGATAATGGTCTTCATGTTCTTTGGTTAAGAACTTCTCTTGATTCCAAAGACACTTTGGATTATTCTCTTTCTTGCCTCTTGAATTGGTTTGTTTTCCCTTAGGAGCCATGATCTTGATGATTCTTAGCTTAGTGATCACGGAAAAGCACACCAAACTTAGAGGTTTGCTTGCCCTCAAGCAAAAGAAAGGAAAGGGGAGAGAGGAGGAGAGCAAATTCGAATGGTGGGGAGAAAGGGATGGCCGAACATGTATTTATAAGGGAGGGGGAGAGATTTCAAAAATTTTGAAGGAGATTTGAGAAGATATGGAAAGAATTTGAGAAATATTTGAGTTTTTGAAGAAGATTTGGGAAGGATTTGAGAGAGATTTGAAGAATGATTTTAATTTTTGAAAATTTGAAGGTGAATGATGAAAGTTTGAAATGTGTTTATGTAGAAAATTATGGATCAAAACAGGAAAGTTTGAAAAAATTTTTAATTAGAAAGCAAAGTCTCTGTCCCCCACCTTTCTGGCGTTAAACGCCCAGAATGGTATCCATTCTGGCATTTAACGCCCAAATGTTGGCCATTGTGGGGGTTTAACGCCTAGCCAGGTACCCTGGCTGGCGTTAAACGCCAGAATTTCCTTCATCACTGGGCGTTTTGCTAAATGCCCAGGATGCTGCACACCTGGCGTTAAACGCCCAGAATGGTGCCCATTCTGGCGTTTAACGCCCAAAGTACCCCTTACTGGCATTTTTTCGCCAGCAAGCTTCTTTTCACTGCTTTTTGCATTGAATCCTTCTGTAACTCTGTGAATTCCTTCAATTTTGATATTTGCCCTTTGAGAATATGTATCAAACTTTGATTAAACAAAACAGATAACCTGCTAATGACTGGGTTGCCTCCCATCAAGCGCTTCTTTATTGTCTTTAGCTGGACCTTCACTGAGAATCACTCAAGCCTCAGTTTTGAGCATTCCTGCTCAAAATTTCTTTCAAGATAATGCTTGATCCTCTGTCCATTAACAATGAACTTTTTGTCATAATCAGTATCCTGAAGCTCAACATATCCATATGGTGATACTCCTGTAATCACATACGGACCCCTCCAGCGGGATTTAAGTTTTCCTGGGAACAGTCTGAGCCTAGAGTTGAAGAGCAGAACTTTTTGTCCTGGCTCAAAGACTCTGGATGACAACTTCTTGTCATGCCACTTCTTTGCCTTTTCCTTATAAATTTTTGCATTTTCAAAGGCACTAAGTCTAAATTCATCTAGCTCATTTAGCTGGAGCAATCTTTTTTCACCAGCTAACTTAGCATCCAGGTTTAGGAATCTGGTTGCCCAGTAGGCTTTATGTTCCAGTTCCACGGGCAGATGACAGGCCTTGCCATACACAAGTTGGTATGGAGAAGTTCCTATTGGAGTCTTGAATGCTGTTCTGTATGCCCACAGAGCATCATCCAAGCTCTTTGCCCAATCCTTTCTACGGGCAATTACAGTCCGTTCTAGGATTCTTTTTAGCTCTCTGTTAGAGACTTCAGCTTGTCCATTTGTCTGTGGATGATACGGGGTTGCCACTTTGTGGCTAATTCCATATCGGACCATAGCAAAGTACAGATGTCTATTGCAGAAATGAGTGCCCCCATCACTGATTAGTACTCTCGGAACACCAAACCTGCTGAAGATGTGTTTCTGGAGGAATTTCAGCACGGTCTTAGTATCATTAGTGGGTGTAGCAATTGCTTCTACCCATTTAGATACACAGTCCACTGCCACCAGAATGTAAGTGTTTGAGTATGATGGTGGGAATGGACCCATAAAGTCAATGCCTCATACATCAAACAATTCAATCTCTAGGATCCCTTGTTGAGGCATGGCGTATCCATGAGGCAAGTTACCAGCTCTTTGGCAACTGTCACAGTTATGCACAAACTCCCGGGCATCTCTATAGAGAGTAGGCCAGTAGAAGCCATAATAGAGGACCTTAGTGGCTGTTCGCTCACTTCCGAAATGTCCCCCATACTGTGATCCGTGGCAATGCCATAGGATCCTTTGTGCTTCCTCTCTGGGTACACATCTGCGGATCATTCTGTCTGCACATCTCTTAAAGAGATATGGCTCATCCCATAGGTAGTACTTGGCATCTGAAATTAATTTCTTTCTTTGCATCCTGCTGTACTCCTGTGGTATGAACCTCACAGCTTTATAATTTGCAATATCTGCAAACCATGGAGCTTCCTGAATGGCAAAGAGTTGCTCATCTGGGAAAGTCTCAGAGATCTCAATAGAAGGGAGGGATGCCCCAGCTACTGGTTCTATTCGGGACAGATGATCAGCTACTTGGTTCTCTGTCCCTTTTCTGTCTCTTATTTCTATATCAAACTCTTGCAGAAGCAACACCCATCTTATGAGCCTGGGTTTTGAATCCTGCTTTGTGAGTAAGTACTTAAGAGCAGCATGGTTAGTGTACACAATCACTTTTGATCCCACTAGATAGGATCTAAACTTGTCAATGGCATAGACCACTGCAAGTAACTCTTTTTCTGTGGTTGTGTAATTCTTCTGTGCATCATTTAGAACACGGCTGGCATAATAAATGACGTGTAGAAGCTTGTTATGCCTCTGTCCCAACACTGCACCAATGGCATGGTCACTGGCATCACACATTAGTTCGAATGGTAATGTCCAGTCTGGTGCAGAAATGACTGGTGCTGTGACCAGCTTGGCTTTCAAGGTCTCAAATGCCTGCAGACACTGTGTGTCAAACACAAATGGTGTGTCAGTAGCTAGCAGGTTGCTCAGAGGTTTTGCAATTTTCGAAAAATCCTTTATAAACCTTCTGTATAATCCTGCATGCCCCAGAAAGCTTTTGATTGCCTTAACATTAGCAGGTGGTGGTAATTTTTCAATTACCTCTACCTTTGCCTTATCCACCTCTATTCCCTTGCTTGAAATTTTGTGCCCAAGGACAATTCCTTCAGTCACTATAAAGTGACATTTCTCCCAGTTTAAAACCAGGTTAGTCTCTTGGCACCTTTTCAGGACAAGTGCTAGGTGGTTAAGACAGGAGCTGAATGAGTCTCCATATACTGAGAAGTCATCCATGAAGACTTCCAGGAATTTCTCCACCATATCAGAGAAGATGGATAGCATGCATCTCTGAAAAGTTGCAGGAGCATTACACAGACCAAAAGGCATTCTCCTGTAGGAAGACACGCCAGAAGGGCAAGTGAATGTTGTTTTCTCTTGGTCCTGAGGATCTACTGCAATTTGGTTGTAACCTGAATAGCCATCCAAAAAGCAGTAATAATCATGACCAGCTAGTCTTTCTAGCATTTGGTCTATGAATGGTAAAGGAAAATGATCCTTTCTGGTGGCTGTATTGAGCCTTCTGTAGTAAATACACATATGCCATCCTGTAACTGTTCTTGTAGGAACCAGTTCATTCTTTTCATTATGAACCACTGTCATGCCTCCCTTTTTGGGGACAACTTGGACAGGGCTCACCCAGGGGCTATCAGAAATTGGATAAATAATTCCAGCCTCTAGTAATTTAGTGACCTCTTTCTGCACCACCTCCTTCATGGTTGGATTTAGCCGCCTTTGTGGTTAAACCACTGGTTTGGCATTATCCTCCAATAAGATCTTGTGCATACATCTTGCTGGGCTAATGCCCTTAAGATCACTTATGGACCACCCAAGAGCTGTCTTGTGTGTTCTTAGCACTTGAATCAGTGCTTCCTCTTCCTGTGGATTTAAAGCAGAGCTTATGATCACCGGAAAAGTGTCACCTTCTCCCAGAAATGCATACTTCAGGGATGGTGGTAGTGGTTTGAGCTCAGGTTTGGGAGGCTTATCCTCTTCCTGAGGAATTTTCAAAAATTCTTTTGTTTCCACTGGTTCTTCCTGATCAGGCTGAACATGCTTGAAGATGTCCTCTAGCTCTGATTCTAGACTTTCAGTCATATTGATCTCTTCCACCAATGAGTCAATAATGTCAGCGCCCATGCAGTCATTTGGTGTGTCTGGATGCTGCATAGCTTTTACAGCATTCAACTTGAACTCATCCTCATCGACTCTCAGGGTTACTTCCCCTTTTTGTACATCAATGAGAATTCGTCCAGTTGCTAGGAAAGGTCTTCCTAAAATGAGAGTTGCACTCTTGTGCTCCTCCATCTCCAGCACTACAAAGTCAGTTGGAAAGGCGAATGGCCCAACCTTGACAATCATGTCCTCAATTATGCCTGATGGATATTTAATAGAGCCATCAGCAAGTTGGAGGCATATCCGGGTTGGTTTGACTTCTTCAGTCAACCCAAGCTTTCTGATAGTGGATGCAGGTATTAGATTGATACTTGCTCCAAGGTCACACAGGGCTGTCTTGGTGCAAGCACCTTCTAATGTGCATGGTATCATAAAGCTTCCTGGATCTTGAAGCTTTTTTGGTAAGCTTTTCAGAATGACTGCACTGCATTCTTCAGTGAGAAACACTTTTTCAGTTTCTCTCCAATCCTTCTTATGACTTAAGATCTCTTTCATGAACTTAGCATAAGAAGGTATTTGCTCAAGTGCCTCTGCAAACGGAATCTTTATTTCAAGAGTCCTTAGATAGTCTGCAAAAAGGGCAAATTGCTTATCCTGTTCCGCTTGGTGGAGTTTCTGAAGATAAGGCATCTTGGCTTTATATTCTTCAACCTTAGTTGCTGCAGGTTTATTCCTTACAGAGGTGGTTGGAGAAGCCTTTTAGAGGGGTTACTATCAGCACTCTCAGGTGTCTGATCCCTTATTGGCGTTTGAACGCCAGGAATGGATGAAGAATGGGCGTTTAACGCCAATTTTTCCCCCTTTTCTGGCATTTGAACGCCAGAACTGGGCAGGGAATGGGCGTTTAACGCCTGCTTTTCCCCCTTTTCTGGCGTTTGGACGCCAAGAGTATTCCTCTCTGGGCTCTTACTGTCCTCAGAGGGATTTTGGACAGTGGTTTGGCTATCCTCTGTCAATTGTTCCTTTATTGGCTTTTTGCTACTTTGAGCAGTGTTATTCAATGTCTTCCCACTTCTCAGTTGGACTGCTTGGCATTCTTCTATTATCTGTTTAGATAACTGCTATTTTGCCTGATTCAACTGTGATTCTATGTTCTTGTTAGCAATTTTAGTTTCTTGGAGCATCTCTTTAAATTCTACTAACTGTTTTGTCATCAGGTGTAATTGCTGATTAAGCTCAACCATCTATTCTTGAGGAGTAGGATCAGTGGCTACTGCCATAACTTCTTCTTTTGTAGAGGACTCACTGTTAGAGTACAAATATTGATTTCTAGCAACAGTATCTATAAGCTCTTGAGCCTCCTCAATCATCTTCCTCAATTGTATAGATCCACCAGCTGAGTGATCTAGAGACATCTGAGCTTTTTCTGTAAGCCCATAGTAGAAGATGTCTAACTGTACCCACTCTGAAAACATTTCAGAGGGGCATTTTCTTAGCATACCTCTATACCTCTCCCAGGCATTATAAAGGGATTCATTATCCTCTTGTTTAAAGCCTTGGATGTCCAGCCTTAGCTGTGTCATCCTTTTTGGAGGGTAAAATTAATTCAGGAATTTGTCTGATAACTGTTTCCATGTCTTTATGCTTGCTGTAGGTTGGTTATTCAACCACTGATACGTAAAAATTTTATTTCACGTACAACCGGCAAGTATACCAGATCGTATCAAGTAATAAGACTCACTAGGAGTGAGGTCGATCCCACGAGGATTGGTAGATTAAGCAACTTTAGTTAAATGGTAAATTTAGTCAAGCGAACATAATTTTTGATTTTATGAGCAATGTGACTTTTGAACATAATTGCAAGAATTTAAATGGCAAGGAGTTTAAGAACGGGAATATAGAAATAAAATGAAAGTAAATAACTGAAACTTAAAATGCAAGAAACTTAAATGACATCAAAGATAAAAGGCAAGGAATTAAAGGTTGCAGAAATTTAAAGAACATAAGAGTAAATAACAATAATTAAAGGAACAAAATGTAGATGACAAGAATAATAAATTGACAGAGTGTAAAAAGGGAGTTGGGTTATGGGTAATCAAACAACTAGAAGCAAAAGAAATAAGAAGTAATGATAGAGAGGATCATTAGGGATTAGAGATGCAAGTTTTCATGAATTGATGTTAGTCAAATCCTTCTCAATCATGGGTATAGATCCATGGCAAGTGGGTAATTGAATCCCAATCTCTTGGTGATTCAATTTCTCTCAACATAACCAATTGCCACTCTCGTGATCTAGTTGTTCATGAGAAGAGATGAAGCTCAATTCTAATCCAGCCACACAACTCCCATAATCTCAACCAAGGAAAGTTACATCTCACATACCAACCAAGGTGTATTGATTAAGGAAATCATGAAAGGATGAACTCTAAACTGAATTATGTGGCTCATTCCTCAAATTCACCACACAATTCACATAGATTAACCCCTCTCTCGATGGTGGTTGAATCTTTGAAGAACAAGAGTTTCCTCTTTGGATTAACCACTAGAATTGAGGAGGAAAAGAGGAGTTCATCAATGCATTCAACAGAGCTTTTCCCCCTAATGAAAGTGGGGTTTAGTGAGTCATAGCTCCAATTTTAACAACAATTGCCATCAACAAAAACTAAACTAAGTGTGAAGAAAAGAAGAAGAAGAATAAGGAAATGCTTAAAGCTTAAAACTGAAGAAGAAAAGTTCCAAGAAAAACCAAATTAGCTCTCCGGGTATCCTCCCGGAAGTGCTAAAAGAGTTCTCAAAGTAAAAGTGCTAAAAGTATAAAATTCTAAGTGTAAAAGTCCTCTCAAAGTACAAACTCACTCTCTATTTATATTAGTCCCAAAACCCCTTCAAAGATCTTTAATTGGGTTAGTAGTATGGGCTTCCTCTTTGTTGAATTCTTGGCTCAATGGAAGAGGTGTTGTTAGACTTGGAAGGAAGAGTTCATTCATCATGTTTCTGGCCCAATGGCTTGGCGTTTTTGCCAATAACGCTAGCCTTGCTGCACGTTGGCAACGTGCTTCAAATTTTCCTGGGAGTGAACTTTCAGACTTGGGCGTTGCTAGCCCAAGTTGTTGCTAACAACTTGCTTCTCTCTTTCTTGACTCTACTTTCATGCTAAATGTAGCCCAGAATTTGAGTGTCAATCCTCTGCTTCAATATGGACTATTATACATCATTGGAAAGCTCTTGAAGTCTACTTTCCAATGCCACTGGAATCACCTCATTTGGACTTTCCTAGCTCAAGTTATGCTTCCTCAAAGAAGGTAAGGTCAAGCTGCCAAGTTGTTGCCAAAAACGCACCTATTCTCCCACGTTGGCAACGTGCCTAGCCTCCCAAGGCAGAGACATGAGGCTGGCGTTGTCACCAAACACGCCCCCTTGTTAGCACGTTGGCAACGTGCTCGTGCTCCCTCCAGGGCTAATCTCTAGCCTTCAATTATGCTTGTCACGTTGCCTTAGGAAACGCCTTTAGAAGCTGGCGTTGGCAACGTGCTCGAGTGCCTCTTCAAGTGAACTTCCTTGCCTAACTTTGCTTGCTACGTTACCCCCAAACACGCCTTTGGAAGCTGGCGTTGGCAACGTGCTCGAGCCTTCCTCAAGGCTCTATGCTTGTTGCTTGGCGTTGTCCTTGAACACGCCTATGCTTCCTGGCGTTGGCAACGTGGTTGAGCTCCAAAACTTGGTGCCTAGCCAAGTATTCCTTCCTGGCGTTGCCTTAAAACACGCCAATGAAAATGGCGTTGGCAACGTGCTCCCATTTGTTGGTCCAGATTCTTGTCCCTGGCGTTGTTGATGAACACGCCAGTTCATTTCCAAGTTAGCAACGCTCTCGTGTGCCCATACTCCAAGCTTGCATGCGTTGTCAAGGAACACGCCCATGCTCTCCCAGCTCAACAACGTGCTCGAGCTTTCCTATGGTGCCAAAGTTGCTTGCTACGTTGCCAAGGAACACGCCTTCATAACTTGGCGTTGGCAACGTGCACCTCCCTTTCCTGGGCCAAGTTTTCCATTCAGCGTTGTTTGCCTGCGTTGTCCTCAAACACGCCCCTCATTTTTAGGCTGGCAACGTGCTCGAGGCTCTGAACTAGCTCCCCAAGATTGCTTGGCGTTGCCTTGAATAACGCCTATGGTTCTTGGCGTTGGCAACGCCAGCTTCTCTTCCTCTTGGGCCAAGATTGCTTGTGTGCGTTGCCAAAGAACACGCCTATGGTTCCTGGCGTTGGCAACGCCAGCTTCTCCTCCTCTTGGGCCAAGCTTGCTTGCGTTGCCCATAAAAACTCACTCCTTTCTCCAAGATGGCAACGTGCAAGTGTGCTCTCCAGGGCTGTCTTGGCGTTGCCTTCAACAACTCACCCTTTTCTCCAAGTTGGCAACGTGCAACCTTTGCTCTCCAGGGCTGCCTTACATTGTTGGGCGTTGCTCTCAAACACTCACCCTTTCTCCAAGTTGGCAACGCCAACAACTTTTCTTCTTCTTGCCCAGTTTGCTTCATTCTTGCTTCCCTACTTTCTTGTTTCATCACCTATCATCAACAAGGGAAATAGCTTCAAAGTCTTACCAATTCATGCAATAAATTTCATGAGATTCATTCATACTCATTCATGTATGTATTCCTTAAATTATTTGCATGAATTTGGCTAAAATCACATGTTCCTTGGTATTCTCATGCATGAAGACTAAACTCATAAAAAGACTTGTTTATTTAGAGAAAATGAATGAAACAAAGCTAAAACCAACTAAATTAACTAGCTAATATAGTAAATATGCAATTGCATCACAACACCAAACTTAAAGTGTTGCTTGTCCTCAAGCAAAATATAAGAGACTTTGACACAAGAATCTAAGATGTAAGACTTGAATGTTTCACCAGAGAGTATTTTTTCATTGAGCATGTCATCCTCACTTGTGTAATCATTAATTTATTGTAATTGAACATGGCTATTCAACTTTTTCAATTAAAATGCTTACTTCAATACTAAATGGGTTAACTTCACTAGACCTTTTCTATACCGTAGCACATGATCCTTGAACCATTCTTTACTTGATGCTTTTCTCCCTTTTTTTTTATATTCCTTCTTATTTCAAATGAGCTCGAAATCTTGTCTTAAGGCGGCTCTTTAGCATAAGCTTTCAATCAACAATCCCAAACCAGTTGGTTCAAGTTGTTAAGTGTTGAGACACTCTTAAAGCTTTACTAACTCAAGCCTCTCTCCTTAACACATTCAATCACAGGCATATAACATTGAAACTTTATTTGGATAGTGGTGTCCAGCACCTCTTTGGGTTGCTAAATGTTCTGTTATAGAGCTACTCTTGATTGTGGGTTTTCAATCGATAATCCCGAGTTAGTTAACTCAAGTTATCGGGTGATGAAGCACCCCTCGGATTTACTAACCCAAGTATGTCTCCTAACATCAATCACCACAGACACATATCCAAATTTTGTCATTGATGCCTAGCCTTCCATTCTTTGTCTTCTATTTCCTTTATTGTCAAGGTTATTTGTACTTTTACTTATAAAGTCTTGTGACCCTTTAACCGACTAGTCTTGTATAAGCAAGCATTCTTTTGAATTTCTTGAGCCTTGATTCTTTCACAATAAATGTATATATGCTAGCACTTTTCTTATGGGACAACATGATTCTCTTTAAGCTAGAATTCTCTCTGTTCTTGCTCAAACTACATCTTTTATTCCATTGACAAGTAAAAGTACTTAAGACAAGCAACCATTCCAAACCTGTGAGTGATGATGCATGGAATGGGCAACATAAAAGAAAATGCTTCAAACAGAAAATGCATCCTAGAAGGTATACCATATTTCAGACATACATCTTCTTTATTTATTAAAGCATAAAGAAAAACAAAGGAACTTCACCACCTTTAGTCTTCATGTCCCTTTTTCTTTGCTTGATTCTCCTTGCTTTCCTTTCCCCTTTGGGTCTTCTTTCTTTTTCTTTCTCAGCTCTCCTTGTTGTTTCGTTGTTGAGTCCCCCTTTGGATCTTCTTTCTTTTTCCTTCTTAGTTCTCCTTGTTGTTTTGTTGTTGAATCCCCCTCTTCTCTTTGCCATACTCCTGAGCTTATCATTGTTTCCTTTAGCCTCTGAGCATTAAATCTCACCCTTGCAAGTTCTTGCTCTTCAAATATCTTGCGAGCTTCATTAAAACTTTTAATTTGTGGGTTGAGTAATGGGGGTGCTCCACAAAGGTAACTGAGCTTTTCTTGGGTGCATATATCATAGTCAAGTCTGTCCTTATGCCTGGCTTCCCTGAACATTCTGCTTTCATTGAACTCTTTGTGAAATGTATCATGTCTAGCATCCAACCTATGGAGAAGCTCCCTTTGCTGAGCTTGCTCTTTCCTTAGTTGAGCTTGTTCTTGTATTACTTTCTCCATGGCTTTTCCATATTCAACAGTCGAATTGTTGATGGCTTCATGCATCTTGGCATATTGTTCTTGTTGTAGTTCCATCATGTGTGTTTGGTATTCATTTTGTTGGTTCATCCATTGAACTTGAACCCCTCTTTGTTGGTCCATCAACTGCCAAAGGTCCCTTTGTTGCTGAGCTTGTTCCTCTTGGCTTCTTTGAATTTGTGAATATTGCCCAGAGATTCCTTCCAAAGCGGCTTGGAGTTGATTCATGTTTAAGGTATGGGGTTCTTCCATTTCTTGAGGCTCCTCCTCTTGTCTTGCTTCTTTCCTTTTCTTCCTTCTTGCTAAAGGTTGCCTTTCCAATTGGGTTGTGGTGATGAATTCCAACCTTTCTCGGGTAAGAGGTTTTCCAATAGAGACCACATCAGTTTCTTCAAATTCTTCCAGAGGCACTCCGGCTTCTTCACATAAGCGCAGAATAGTACTAGGATATCCTAGCCAGCTATCCTGTTTGACCTTTTGAGCTATGTCAATGATGTTCTTGGCTATAATGTCTCCAACATTGATTTCCCCTCCTTACATTATGCAGTGGATCATTATTGCTCTATTCACTGTCACCTCAGAATTATTTGAAGTGGAAATCAATGATCTCCTCACTATGTCATGCCATCCTTTTGCCTGAGGTATGAGATCACCTCTCCGTAGTTTGAGTGGCTGTCCATGTGAATCCAACACCCAATCCGTGCCTACTCTGCATAAGTCACTTACCACATCCATATATCTTGGGTCATTTTCAATCCTTTCTTCATAGCTAGCTCGTTTGAACTGTTTTGGCTTGACTTTTAATACCCTGTTGATGGTATCCGGGCTAAAATCAACAGTCACACCTCTTACATAACTCATGTATGGTTCTTCATCATCATATTCTCTTATCACATTAGTGTAGAACTCATTGATGAGAAGCATGCTCACTTCTTGAGGTTGGTTACAGAGAAGCTCCCATCCCCTTTTCCTGATTATTTTTTGTATCTCAGGGTATTCATCTTTTCTTAGCTTGAAAGGTAACTCCGGAACAACATCTTTGCTTGACATCCAACTAAAGATACGCTCGTTGTGTTTGGATTTGAATCTTCTTTGATCAAAGGCGTTTTGTCCTTCATCTTCTATGGGTTGCTTGTCCCTCCTATCCCTTGATGATGAGGCCATTAAGATTCACTTGCAAGAATTGAATCTCCCACACCAAACTTAGGTGAATGCTTGTCCTCAAGCATAAAGAAAATACTTTGTGAAAGGGAGAGGTATATGACGAGCAAAGTGACTTAGAGAAGATAGAAAATGATGGTGAAGGTGGGGGTGGAGTGTTTCGGTTATGTGGAAAGATGTAATGCTTCAAGAGTTTTGTTGGGTAAAGATGAGGTTCAAGGCCAGAATTTGTGAAACACGGAATAAGTTGGAGGTTGAGTGTGAGTTCGGGTGATGAAATGGGGTTATGGAGGGGTAGAAAGATGAGTGAGGGAAAATGAGGTTTGATGAATATGGTTGATGTATTTAAAGTGAGTTTTGGTGGGGATGCATGGTTCTAGTGATTTCCGTGGTGAGATGCATGGTTCTAGGGGTTCGATCATAGCATGGGGAGCATGCTTCCTTGTGCCCAATGCATGTTGAGTTGTTTTTTTCCAATGCACAAAGTTCAAGACTCATGTGACATTCTCTTCCTTGTGTATCCGTGACCTCCCTCCAAGATTCCCCATCACTTCTTTCTTTCTTTCCTGCAACAAAATTCCAAAATCTTGAGATTCTTAAAGTGACATTACTAGCTAACAACTTATGATGATATTCCTATGTAAAGTTGACTAAAAATTAAAATTAAAATTTATGAATTGATTCCCTACTCTACTTTTTCTAGCATTATTGATGTATGTAAAGACACCAAACTTAGTTTGTGACTAAGTGTTCTTTGGAGTTAACTCCAAAGATGGTCACACCAAACTTAGTATCTTACCTACATTGTACTTTTTCTCTTTTTTTTTTTTTTTTTAACTAATCATAGATGATTGCACTTCCATAGTCTAGCATTTTCGTGTATGTACAGATACCAAGCTTAGTTTGTGGCTAAGTGTTGTAGAACAAACTTTTGCCATTACTTCAAGATTGGCCACACCAAACTTAGTGCCTTGCATTCACTATGTGCTAGTCTACTTTTTATTTTCTTAGATGCATATGATGCAACCTCTCATTATTGATTACTAAAGTATGAAAATAAAAGACTCCCTGTGCATGGGTTGCCTCCCATGAAGCGCTTGTTTATTGTCCTTAGCTTGACAATGCAACTTCCTTGCTCATGTTAGCATTTGCACACTTTCTTCCTTGCTCCAGGGACCACCAAAATAGTGCTTCACCCTATGTCCATTAGCTGTGAAGGTTTGTTTTGAGGCTTCATCAAGTAATTCGACATAGCCATGAGGTGATACTTTGATGATGGTGTATGGGCCAGTCCATCTAGACCTCAGCTTCCCAGGGAAAATCTTCAATCTTGAGTTGAATAACAACACCCTTTGGCCTGGTTCGAATGTTCTTTGAGAGATCTTCTTATCATGCCATCTCTTTGCTCTTTCTTTGTATATTCTGGCATTTTCATATGCCTCCAATCTGAACTCCTCCAGTTCATTGAGTTGTAGCAACCTCTTCTCTCCTGCTGCTTGAGCATCTAAATTCAAAGTTTGGTGGCCCAAAAGGCCTTATGTTCAAGCTCCACAGGGAGGTGGCATGCCTTTCCATACACCAGCTGAAATGGAGATTTTCCTATGGGTGTCTTGAAGGCTGTCCTGTATGCCCAAAATGCATCATCCAGCTTCCTAACCCAATCCTTTCTTGTTGTTCCCACAGTTTTCTCCAAAATCCTTTTTAGCTCTCTGTTGGCAAGTTCAGCTTGCCCATTGGTTTGTGGGTGATATGGGGTAGCTACTTTGTGAGTAACACCATATTTGTGGAGTAAAGAGTTTAGTTGCTTGTTGCAGAAGTGGCTTCCCCCATCACTTATAAGTCCTTTGGGCACTCCAAATCTAGTGAAGATGTTCTTCTTGAGGAATTGCAAGACCACGTTGGTATCACATGTGGTGGTGGCTATTGTTTCTACCCATTTGGAGACATACTCTACTGCTACCAAAATGTATTTGAATGTGTAAGACGGAGGAAAAGGTCCCATGAAGTCTATTCCCCACAGATCAAAGAGTTCCACTTCCAAAATGAACTTTTGAGGCATCTCATTTTTCTTTGACAAACCCCCTGTTCTTTGACATTCATTGCATTGGCTCACAAACTCCCTAGCATCCTTGAAGATTGAAGGCCAGTAGAAACCACTTTGAAGGACCTTTGCAGCTGTTCTTTCAGCTCCAAAATGACCACCATAACTAGAGTTGTGACAATGCCATAGTATGTCCTTTATCTCACCTTCTGACACACATCTTCTTATCATTCCATCTGGGCATCTTTTGAACAAGAATGGTTCATCCCAGAAGAAGAACTTAGCCTCATGTAGCAGCTTCTTGACTTGTTGTTTTGTGTACTCTTGTGGAATGATTCTCCCCGCCTTGTAGTTGGCCATATCTGCAAACCAAGGGGCATGTTGGATTTGCAAGAGATGTTCATCTAGAAATTCTTCATTTATTGATGGAAGGTTGTCCTGGCATACATCTTGTGGTAGCCTTGAAAAGTGGTCAGCAACTTGATTTTCATTGCCCTTTCTATCTTTTATCTCAATGTCAAACTCTTGTAGGAGTAGCACCCATCTGATTAGCCTTGGTTTGGCATCCTGTTTTGACATAAGATACTTAAGAGCAGCATGGTCAGTATACACTAGAACTTTAGATCCAATCAAATATTGTCTAAACTTATCAAAAGCATATACCACAGCTAGTAGCTCTTTCTCTGTTGTGGTGTAGTTTTTTTGAGTTTCATTCAATACCTTACTTGCATAGTAGATAACATGAAGCTTCTTTTTCTTCCTCTGCCCCAACACAGCACCAATTGCAAGGTTACTTGCATCACACATGAGTTCAAAAGGTAGTCCCCAACTTGGGGGTGTGATGATTAGTGCTGTGGTGAGCTTAGCTTTTAGAGTTTCAAAGGCCTGTTTACACTCATCATCAAAGAGAAAAGGATTGTCTACCACCAGCAAATTGCTTAGTGGCTTTGCTATTTTGGAAAAATCTTTGATGAATCTCCTATAAAATCCAGCATGTCCTAAGAAACTTCTAACGGCTTTCACACTAGTTGGCAAAGGAAGTTTTTCTATAATTTCTACTTTTGCCTTGTCAACTTCTATACCCTTTCTTGAAATTTTATGACCAAGAACGATGCCTTCGGGTACCATGAAATGGCATTTCTCCCAATTCAAGACTAAATTGGTTTCTTGGCACCTTTTCAAGACTAAGGTAAGATGGTGCAAGCAAGTATTGAAAGAATCACCAAAAATAGAGAAATCATCCATAAATACTTCAATAAATTTTTCTACCATGTCTGAGAAGATTGATAGCATGCACCTTTGAAAGGTAGCTGGGGCATTACACAGTCCAAATGGCATTCTCCTGTATGCAAAGACTCCAAAGGGACAAGTAAAGGAAGTCTTCTCTTGATCCATGGGGTCAACTACTATCTGGTTATACCCAGAATATCCATCAAGAAAACAGTAATAGGCATGGCCAGCCAACCTTTCAAGCATCTGGTCAATGAAAGGGAGAGGAAAGTGATCTTTTCGTGTGGCATCATTCAGCCTCCTATAGTCTATGCACATTCTCCACCCTGTCACTGTTCGTGTTGGAATAAGCTCATTCTTCTCATTAACAATGACAGTCATCCCCCCTTTCTTAGGTACTACTTGCACTGGACTGACCCACGGGCTGTCAGATATAGGGTAGATGATCCCAGCTTTACACAACTTCAGGACTTCCTTTTGAACAACCTCCTTCATTGTGGGATTCAATCTTCTTTGGGGTTGTACCACTGGTTTGGAATTCTCCTCTAAAAGTATCTTGTGCATGCATACGGCAGGGCTTATGCCTTTCAAGTCATCAATGGTCCATCCCAACGCCTCTTTGTGAGCTTTCAATACTACAAGGAGCTTTTCTTCCTCCTCTGCATTCAATGTAGAATTTATGATCACTGGGAAGCTGTCCTTTTCACCAAGAAATGCGTATTTAAGATGAGGGGGTAGTGGTTTCAACTCTTGTTGTGGTGCCTCTTCTTTCATAGCTTCACTTGGTTCCTCTGATGCTTCCAATTTGTTCTCTTCTTGTCCTTTAACATTCTGGACTTCCTCCTGTTTCACTTGATGATTTGTGTCAAGTACCTCTTCAACCAACGAATCCACTACATCAATCCTCATGCAACTTTCTTTCTCAACAGGGTGTTGCATTGCTTTGAAAACATTTATGGTCATTTGCTCATCATGCACTCTAAAAATCATTTCCCCCTTTTCCACATCAATGATTGTTCTAGCTGTAGCCAAGAAGGGTCTACCAAGAATAACTGAATTATTTCCCTCTTCATCCATGTCTAGGACCACAAAATCAGCTGGGAATATGAAGTTTCCCACCTTCACCAAGAGGTTCTCAACTACTCCATTTGGTATTTTGATGGATCTGTCAGCAAGTTGGAGTGACATCCTTGTGGGTTTAAGCTCTTCAATCATCATTTTCTTCATCATGGTAAGGGGCATTAGGTTAATGCTTGCTCCCAAGTCACAAAGTGATTTGTCAATGGCCATGCTCCCAATCGTGCAGGGTATGAGGAAGCTGCCAGGATCTTTGAGTTTTGGGGGTAGTCCCTTTTGAATGATGGCACTGCACTCTTGAGTGAGAATCACCGTTTCTTTTTCTTGCCAACTTCTCTTCTTGGTGATCAATTCCTTAAGAAACTTTGCATATAATGGCATCTGTTCCAGAGCTTCTGCCAATGGGATGTTGATTTCAAGTTTCTTGAAGATTTCTAAGAACCTTGGGAATTGCTTGTCCTTTGCTCCTTTATGTATCCTAGTTGGGTACGGAAGCTTGGGTACATAGGCTTTTACTCCTTCATTTTTGTTTTCTTGTTGTGGAGTCACACTCTCCTTGCTATCATGGTTGCTTCCTTGACTGGGTGGCTTGCCTTGTGGCTTGACAGCCTCTTTGCCTTTGTTAGATGTTGGATCCTTTTCTTCATCCTGCCTTTCCACTTGTATCTCCACTGTGTCTCGCTCTTTGGGTTTTGTTGCTTCTTTATTCGAACTTTCACCAACTACCTTGCCACTCCTTAACTGCAGAGCTTTACATTCTTCTCTTGGGTTGGGTATTGTATCACTGGGGAGAACATTGGTTGGTCGCTCGGCTTGTTTGGCTAATTGTCCCACTTGTCTCTCAATATTCTTCATGGTGACCTCATGTTCCTTTTGTCCCTTAGCTAAGGCCTGAGTGGTTTGAGCAAGTGCTTGCAAGGTTGCTTCAATACTTGAAATTCTAGTCTCATGATGGTCAATTGAGGATATGATGGGGGTTGATTGTTGTTGAAAGTTGTTGGGTGGATTAGTGTGGTAATTTTGTGCGTTGGATGTTGGTGCAGGAAAGTTGCTTTGGTGAGTTTGTGAGTTATTATGGGGTGGTTGATATGTGTTTTGTGTTTTTCTATATTGGTTAGTGTTGGTGGCATGGTGATTTTGGTTATTTGTGTTGCGGGTGTGGTTGTGGTTGTTGTTCTTTTGCCAATGGTTTTCACCCCACCTTAGATTGGGATGATTTTTCCAAGAGGAGTTGTATGTATCACCATGAAATTCGTCCTGAGAATTTGAAGTATTTTGCATGTATTGAACTTGTTCTTGTGGCTGTTCAACAGTGGTCCCTTCACCTTGGCTCCATTCAAGTGATGGTTGATTTGTTGTGTTCACTGATGCTAGCTGGAAACCATCCATTCTCTTTGTTATCATTTCCATTTGTTGTTGGATTTGTTGGTACATTAACTTATTTTGTGCCAAGATAGCGTCAACACCTTCAAGCTCCATTACGCCTTTCTTTGGGGCCGGGTTATGTTGCCTCTCTGATGAGTAATAATACTGATTGTTTGCCACAATCTCAATGAGGTCTTGAGCCTCCTCAGCAGTTTTCATCATGTTGAGTGATCCTCCTGATGAGTAGTCTAGCCCCTTCCTTGCTTCTAAGCTTAAACCTTCATAGAAGTTTTGGAGTTTGACCCAGTCACTAAACATATCAGGTGGACATCTTCTCATTAGTGCCTTATATCTTTCCCAGGCTTCATACAATGACTCCCCTTCCATTTGCCTGAAAGTTTGAACCTCTGTCTTCAACTTGATGATTCTTTGAGGTGGGTAGAACTTTGCTAGAAATCTGCCCATCAGATCATTCCAATTGTCGAGGCTTTCCTTGGGGAATGACTCTAGCCATTGAGTGGCCTTGTCCCTCAAAGAGAATGGGAATAGCAGCAGTTTGTAGACATCTGGATGCACTCCATTTGTCTTCACTGTGTTGCATATCCTCAGAAAAACAGACAAATGTTGATTTGGGTCTTCAAGAGGCCCCCCTCCATAGGAGCAATTGTTTTGTACCAAAGTGATGAGTTGGGGTTTTAACTCAAAGTTATTGGCCTGAACACTTGGAGTGGCAATACTGCTTCCACAATGTCTTGGATCAGGGATGGTATAAGAGGATAGCACCCTTCTAGGTGGTCCATCATTGTTGTTGACCCCTCTAGGAGGATTGTGCATCTCATCCTCCATGACTTGATCTTCTCCCTCTGACTCCTCTTCACCAACTATTCCCTTTCCTCTTTCTGCTCTTCTTCTCCTTCGGAGGGTTCTCTCGTCCTCAGTATTAAGTCTATTAGCTCCTGACATACACAAACAAAACCAAAATCACAAGTGAAATACTCTAGAACACGCCTTTGGAAGCTGGCGTTGGCAACGTGCTCGAGCCTTCCTCAAGGCTCTATGCTTGTTGCTTGGCGTTGTTCTTGAACACGCCTATGCTTCCTGGCGTTGGCAACGTGGTTGAGCTCCAAAACTTGGTGCCTAGCCAAGTATTCCTTCCTGGCGTTGCCTTAAAACACGCCAATGAAAATGGCGTTGGCAACGTGCTCCCATTTGTTGGTCCAGAGTCTTGTCCCTGGCGTTGTTGATGAACACGCCAGTTCATTTCCAAGTTAGCAACGCTCTCGTGTGCCCTGGCGTTTTTGCCAAAGTTGCTTGCTACGTTGCCAAGGAACACGCCTTCATAACTTGGCGTTGGCAACGTGCACCTCCCTTTCCTGGGCCAAGTTTTCCATTCAGCGTTGTTTGCCTGCGTTGTCCTCAAACACGCCCCTCATTTTTAGGCTGGCAACGTGCTCGAGGCTCTGAACTAGCTCCCCAAGATTGCTTGGCGTTGCCTTGAATAACGCCTATGGTTCTTGGCGTTGGCAATGCCAGCTTCTCTTCCTCTTGGGCCAAGATTGCTTGTGTGCGTTGCCAAAGAACACGCCTATGGTTCCTGGCGTTGGCAACGCCAGCTTCTCCTCCTCTTGGGCCAAGCTTGCTTGCGTTGCCCATAAAAACTCACTCCTTTCTCCAAGTTGGCAACGTGCAAGTGTGCTCTCCAGGGCTGTCTTGGCGTTGCCTTCAACAACTCACCCTTTTCTCCAAGTTGGCAACGTGCAACCTTTGCTCTCCAGGGCTGCCTTACATTGTTGGGCGTTGCTCTCAAACACTCACCCTTTCTCCAAGTTGGCAACGCCAACAACTTTTCTTCTTCTTGCCCAGTTTGCTTCATTCTTGCTTCCCTACTTTCTTGTTTCATCACCTATCATCAACAAGGGAAATAGCTTCAAAGTCTTACCAATTCATGCAATAAATTTCTTGAGATTCATTCATACTCATTCATGTATGTATTCCTTAAATTATTTGCATGAATTTGGCTAAAATCACATGTTCCTTGGTATTCTCATGCATGAAGACTAAACTCATAAAAAGACTTGTTTATTTAGAGAAAATGAATGAAACAAAGCTAAAACCAACTAAATTAACTAGCTAATATAGTAAATATGCAATTGCATCAACCACCTCTTAGCTTGATCTTTTACAGCAAATGGAAACAGTAATAGTCTGTAGACATCCTGATCCACCTCTTTATCACGTATCGTGTCAGCAATTTGTAAGAATTGTGCCAGAAACTCAGTAGGTTCTTCCTATGGAAGACCAAAATACTGGCAATTTTGCTGCACCATGATAATGAGTTGAGGATTTAGCTCAAAGCTACTTGCTTTAATGGGAGGTATACAGATGCTACTCCCATATGCAGCTGTAATGGGGTTAGCATATGACCCCAGAGTCCTTCTGGACTGCTCAATTCCACTTAGGTCCATGATGGAGAAAGGGAATATGATATGGATTCACAAGTAAAGTATATTTTTTTTCTCTTTTTTTTTTAAAAAAATTGACCGAAAAAAAATATAAAATAAAACAAATGGAAAATAAAATAATTTTTGAAAACTAAAAGAAAATAAGATCAAAGCAACTTGAAGACTAAATGAATTAGTTAATTAAAAAGATTTTGGAATTCGCAATTGAAAAGATATGATTGAAAATTATTTTGAAAAAGATTTGATTTTTTTTTTGAAATGAGGAAAGAGAAAAACAACAAAATGACACCAAACTTAAAATTTTTAGAAAATCAAACACAAATTTTCGAAAATTTTAAAGGAAAAACACAAAGAAGACACCAAACTTAAAATATGAAACTAAACTCAAATAAAAGACTCTAAACCAACAAAAATAAAACAGTCCTAATCTAAGCAACAAGATAGACCGTCAGTTGTCCAAACTCGAACAATCCCCGGCAACGGCACCAAAAACTTGGTGCACCAAATTGCAATCACACTTTTGCAATCCCGCACAACTAACCAGCAAGTGCACTGGGTCGTCCAAGTAATACCTTACGTGAGTAAAGATCGATCCTACGGAGATTGTCGGCTTGAAGCAAGCTATGGTTATCTTGTAACTCTTAGTCAGGATATCAATAATTATCAGGGTTGATTGTAAAAAAAAGCAAAAGAACATGAAATAAATACTTGTTTTGCAGTAATGGGGAATAGGTTGAGGTTTTGGAGATGCTCTATCTTCTGAACTTCTGCTTTCCTATTGTCTTCTTCTTCAAGCACGCAAGACTCCTTCCATGGCAAGATGTATGTAGGATTTCACCGTTGTCAATGGCTACCTCACATCATCTCAGTGAAAATGTTCAACGTGCTCTGTCACAGCACGGCTAATCATCTGTCGGTTCTCAATCGGGTTGGAATAGAATCCAGTGATTCTTTTGCGTCTGTCACTAACGCCCTGCCCTCAGGAGTTTGAAGCTCGTCACAGTCATTCAATCCTTGAATCATACTCAGAATACCACAGACAAGGTTTAGACCTTCCGGATTCTCTTGAATGCCGCCATCAATTCTAGCTTATACCAAGAAGATTCTGATTAAGGAATCCAAGAGATATCTACTCAATCTATGATAGAACGGAGGTGGTTGTCAGGCACACGTTCATGGTTGAGAATGATGATGAGTGTCACAGATCATCACATTCATCAGGTTTAGGAACAAGTGATATCTTAGAATGGAAGCAAGCATGATTGAATGAAAAACAGTAGTAATTGCATTAATCCATCAAGACACAGCAGAGCTCTTCACCCCCAACCATGGGGTTTAGAGACTCATGCCGTAGAAGATACAATGAGAAACGTGTAAAGTGTCATGAGGTACAGATACAATATCAAAAGGTCCTATTAATAGTGAACTAGTAACCTAGGGTATACAGAAATGAGTAAATGATGTAAAAATCCACTTCCAGGGTCCACTTGGTGTGTGCTTGGGCTGAGCATTGAAGCTTTCATGTGTAGAGACTTTTTCTGGAATTAAACGCCAGCTTTCATGCCAGTTTGGGCGTTTAACTCCAATTTTTGTGCCAGTTCCGGCGTTAAACACCGGGAATTCTGAAGCTGATTTGCAACGCCGGTTTGGGCCATCAAATCTCAGGCAAAGTATGGACTATTATACATTGCTAGAAAGCCCAGGATGTCTACTTTCCAACGCCGTTGAGAGCGCGCCAATTGGGCTTCTGTAGCTCCTGTAGTCCTTTTCAGCCTCTAAATCAGATTTTTGCTCAGGTCCCTCAATTTCAGCCAGAAAATACCTGAAATCACAGAAAAACACACAAACTCATAGTAAAGCCTAGAAAAGTGAATTTTAACTAAAAACTAATGAAAATGTAATAAAAACTAACTAAGATATACTAAAAGCATGCTAAAATCAATGCCAAAAAGCGTATAAATTATCCGCTCATCACTGATAATTCATAACTCACAATTTCAGATTTGTAGATGTAGTTTTTAGAGAGAGAGAGAGAGGCTCTCTCCTCTCTCTTAGGATTTAGGATTTAGGATTTAAGTTTTCTTCTTTCAATGACTTCTCAATTCCAGGTTTAATGTTCCTTTCTATTTATTCTATTGCTTTAATTTATCAATCCTTATGTCAGATTTGATATCTTTATTAATTCAATTTGAGGTATTTCAGACTTATTACTTCTTCTATCATTTATTATCAATTGATGTTTTAAGTTAGATTTTTCCCTTTTGGCTTTAGTTGAGTAATTGGTAACGCTTGAGTTGTCAAAATAAAGCAGTGATGGAAATTAGGAGTTGCTGATTAATTTGGATATCTCCAAAGCTAGTCTTTCCATAGGAATTGACTAGGACTTGAGAATCAAATTGATTGATTCACTTGACTTTCCTTATTTAGTAAGGGTTAATGATGAGCGGATAATTTGTACGCTTTTTGGCATTGTTTTTAGTATGTTTCTAGTAGGATTTAGTTAGTTTTTAGTATATTTTTATTAGTTTTTAGTTAAAATTCACTTTTCTGGACTTTACTATGAGTTTGTGTGTTTTTTTTTTATTTCAGGTATTTTCTGGCTGAAATTGAGGGACTTGAGCAAAAATCTGATTCAGAGACTGAAAAGGACTGCAGATGCTGTTGGATTCTGACCTCCTTGCACTCAAAGTGGATTTTCTGGAGCTACAGAAGCCCAATTGGTGCGCTCTCAACGGCGTTGGAAAGTAGACATTCTGGGCTTTCCAGCAAAATATGATAGTCCATACTTTGGCCAAGATTTGATGGCCTTAACCGGCGTTCAAAGTCACCTTTAGAATTCCCAGCGTTAAACGCCGGAACTGGCACCAAAGTGGGAGTTAAACGCCCAAACTGGCACAAAAGCTGGCGTTTAACTCCAAGAGAAGTCTCTACATGAAAATGCTTCAATGCTCAGCCCAAGCACACACCAAGTGGGCCCGGAAGTGGATTTTTATGTCATTTACTCATCTTTGTAATTCTTAAGCTACTAGTTCCCTATAAATAGGACCTTTTACCATTGTATTTTTTATCTTTTGATCACTTTAGATCTTAGATCATTTGGGGGCTGGCCTCATGGCCATGCCTAGACCTTGTTCTTATGTATTTTCAATGGTGGAGTTTCTACACACCATAGATTAAGGTTTGGAGCTCTGCTGTACCTCGAGTATTAATGCAATTACTATTGTTCTTCTATTCAATTCATTTTGTTCTTATTCAAAGATATTCATTCGCACTCAAGAACTTGATGAATGTGATGATTATGTGACGCTCATCATCATTCTCACTCATGAACAAGTGACTGACAACCACTTCTGTTCTACAAGCAAACAAGGCTCTAATGTTTATCTCTTGGGTTCTTTAACCGGAATCTTCGTGGTATAAGCTAGAATTGATGGCGGCATTCAAGAGAATCCGGAAGGTCTAAACCTTGTCTGTGGTATTCTGAGTAGGATTCAATGATTGAATGACTGTGACGAGCTTCAAACTCGCGATTGTGGGGCGTTAGTGACAGACGCAAAAGAATCACTGGATTCTATTCCGACATGATCGAGAACCGACAGCTGGATAGCCGTGCCGTGACAGGGTGCGTTGAACATTTCCACTGAGAGGATGGGAGGTAGCCACTGACAATGGTGAAACCCTTGCATACAGCTTGCCATGGAAAGGAGTAAGAAGGATTGGATGAAGACAGTAGGAAAGCAGAGAGACGGAAGGGACAAAGCATCTCCATTCGCTTATCTGAAGTTCTCACCAATGAATTGCATAAGTATCTCTATCTTTATCTTTATGTTTTATTCATCATCTATACCCATTTGAGTCTGCCTGACTAAGATTTACAAGGTGACCATAGCTTACTTCATACCAACAATCTCTGTGGGATCGAGCCTTACTCGCGTAAGGTTTATTACTTGGACGACCCAGTACACTTGCTGGTTAGTAGTGCGAAGTTGTGATAAAGAGTTGAGATTGCAATTGTGCGTACCATGTTGATGGCGGCATTGATGATCACAATTTCGTGCACCAAGTTTTTGGCGCCGTTGCCGGGGATTGTTTCGAGTATGGACAACTGACGGTTCATCTTGTTGCTTAGATTAGGTATTTTTCAGAGTTCTTAAGAATGAATTCTAGTGTTTCAAGGTGATGATCTTATCATCACCAAAGCTGATTGATTCTCATCAATTTAGCTCTTGAATGCAATGTCCTGCTAAAGCTTGGTTATCCATGTCTAATTCCTTTAGACTGAAGCTTTAGACTAACATTGCATGATTCCTGGAATTCTCATTAAGAATTTTGATACGTTTATTTTCTTTTCCACTTAATTTTCGAAAAATCCAAAAAAAAAATTTACAAAATCATAAAAACCAAAAATATTTTATGTTTCTTGTTGAGTCTAGTGTCTCATTTTAAGTTTGGTGTCTTCCATGCATTGTTTATTCGATCTTGGTTCTATTTTCAAGTCAATAATACAGGGAACTGAAGATTTAGTATATGCAACAGAGGAATTATACAGAAAAAGCTGGGCATTCAAAACGCCCAGTGAAGAAGGAAAAATTGGCGTTTAAACGCCAGCCAGGATACCTGGCTGGGCGTTTAACGCCAGCCAGGATACCTGGCTGGGCGTTTAACGCCCAAAAGGCTGGTGCTTTGGGCGTTAAACGCCAGAATGTGCACCATTCTGGGCGTTTAACGCCAGGATGGCACAAGAGGGAAGATTTTGTTTTCAAATCAAATTTTTTTCAAGTTTTCAAAGTTTTTCAAAATCAAATCTTTTTCAAATCATATCTTTTCAATCATATGTTTTCAAAATCAATTTCTTTCCTTTTTCAAAAATACTTGCTATCAATTAATGATTTGATTCAACATTTCAAGTATGTTGCCTTTTCTGTTGAGAAAGGTTTAATGTTTGAATCATATCTTTTCTTGTTAGCCAAGTCATTATTTTTTTTAAAATCAAATCTCTTCAAATTGTTTTTCAAATCATATCTTTTTAATCACATCTTTTTCAAAAATAATTTTCAATCATATCTTTTTGATTTCTAATTTCAAAATCTTTTTCAAAAATCACTTGATTTCTTTCCCACTCTTGGTTTTCGAAAATCAATTAGTGTTTTTCAAAATGTTTTTAAAATCTTTTACTTTATTTTTCGAAAATTTCTTCCCCTCTTCTCACATCCTTCTATTTATGGAGTAACACCCCTCCTCAATGCACAATTCGAACTCTATCTCACTAAGTTCGAATTCTTCTCCCTCTTCCTTCTATTTTTTCTGTTCCTCTGACACCTCAAGGAATCTCTATACTGTGACATAGAGGATTTCATATTTTCTTGTTCTCTTCTCTTTCATATGAGCAGGAGCAAAGACAAAGACATTCTTGTTGAAGCTGACCCTGAACCTGAAAGGACCTTGAAGCGAAAGCTAAGAGAAGCTAAGGCACAACTCTCTTTAGAGGACCTAACAGAAATCTTTAAAGAAGAAGAACCCATGGCAGCCAAAAACAACAACAATGCCAACAATGCAAGGAAGGTGCTTGGTGACTTTACTGCACCCACTCCCGACTTCTATGGGAGAAGCATCTCTATCCCTGCCATTGGAGCAAACAACTTTGAGCTTAAGCCTCAATTAGTTTCTCTAATGCAACAGAATTGCAAGTTCCATGGACTTCCATTGGAAGATCCTCATCAGTTTTTAGCTGAATTCTTGCAAATCTGTGACACTGTCAAGACCAATGGGGTTGACCCTGAGGTCTACAGACTTATGCTATTCCCTTTTGCTGTAAGAGACAGAGCTAGGATATGGTTGGACTCACAACCTAAAGAAAGCCTGAACTCTTGGGAAAAGCTAGTCAATGCCTTCTTGGCAAAGTTCTGTCCACCTCAAAAATTGAGTAAGCTTAGAGTGGAAGTCCAAACCTTCAGACAGAAGGAAGGAGAATCCCTCTATGAAGCTTGGGAAAGATACAAACAATTGATCAGAAAGTGTCCCTCTGACATGCTTTCTGAATGGAGCATCATAGGTATTTTCTATGATGGTTTCTCTGAACTATCCAAGATGTCTTTGGATAGCTCTGCTGGGGGATCTCTTCATCTGAAGAAGACGCCTACAGAAGCTCAAGAACTGATTGAAATGGTTGCAAATAACCAATTCATGTACACTTCTGAAAGGAATCCTGTGAACAATGGGACAAATCAGAAGAAAGGAGTTCTTGAGATTGATACTCTGAATGCCATATTGGCTCAGAACAAAATATTGACTCAGCAAGTCAATATGATTTCTCAAAGTCTGTCTGGAATGCAAGCTGCACCAGGCAGTACTAAAGATGCTTCATCTGAAGAAGAAGCTTATGATCCTGAGAACCCTTCAATGGAAAAGGTGAATTACATGGGAGAACCCTATGGAAACACCTATAATTCTTCATGGAGAAATCTTCCAAATCTCTCATGGAAGGATCAACGGAGACCTCAACAAGGTTTCAACAACAATAATGGTGGAAGAAACAGGTTTAGCAATGGCAAGCATTTTCCATCATCTTCTCAGCAACAAACAGAGAATTCTAAGCAGAACCACTCTGACTTAGCAACCATGGTCTCTGATCTAATCAAAACCACTCCAAGTTTCATGAATGAAATAAGGTCCTCCATTAGAAACTTGGAGGCACAAGTGGGACAGCTGAGCAAGAAAATTACTGAACTCCCTCCTAGTACTCTTCCAAGCAATACAGAAGGAAATCCAAAAGGAGAGTGCAAGGCCATCAACATGGCCGAACTTGGAGAGGATGAAGAGGCAGTGAACGCCACTGAGGAAGACCTCAATGGACGTCCACTGGCCTCCAATGAGTTCCCTAATGAGGAACCATGGGAATCTGAGGCTCACACTGAGACCATAGAGGTTCCATTGGATTTACTTCTGCCATTCATGAGCTCTGATGAGTATTCCTCCTCTGAAGAGGATGAGTATGTCATTGAAGAGCAAGTTGCTAAATACCTTGGAGCAATCATGAAGCTAAATAACAAGTTATTTGGTAATGAGACTTGGGAGAACGAACCTCCTTTGCTCACCAAAGAACTGGATGGCTTGTCTAGGCAGAGATTACCTCAAAAGAGACAAGATCCTGGGAAGTTTTCAATACCTTGTACCATAGGCACCATGACCTTTAAAAAGGCTCTGTGTGACTTAGGGTCAAGTGTAAACCTCATGCCTTTCTCTGTAATGGAGAAGCTAGGGATCTTTGAGGTGCAAGCTGCAAGAATCTCACTAGAGATGGCAGACAATTCAAGAAAACAAGCTTATGGACTTGTAGAGGATGTTCTGGTAAAGATTGAAGACCATTACATCCCTGCTGATTTCATAGTCCTAGAGACTGGGAAGTGCATGGATGAATCCATCATCCTTGGCAGACCCTTCCTAGCCACAGCAAAGGCTGTGATTGATGTTCACAGAGGAGAATTGATCATTCAAGTGAATGAAGAATCCTTTGTGTTTAAGGCTCAAGGATATCCCTCTGTTACCATGGAGAGGAAGCATGAAGAGCTTCTCTCAAAATAGAGTCAAACAGAGCCCCCATAGTCAAACTCTAAGTTTGGTGTTAGTAGGCTACAACCAACTTCTAAGTTTGGTGTCCCACATTCAAACTTTAAGTTTGGTGTTGGGAGGTTCCAACATTGCTCTGAGTATCTGTGAGGCTCCATGAGAGCCCACTGTCAAGCTACTGACATTAAAGAAGCGCTTGTTGGGAGGCAACCCAATGTTATATTTATCTATTTTCCTTTGTTATTTCATGTTTTCTGTAGGTTGATGATCATGGAAAGACACAAAATCAATTGAAAAAGCAAAAACAGAATGAAAAACAGGAAGAAAAACAGCACACCCTGGAGGAAGATCTTACTGGCGTTTAAACGCCAGTAAGGGCAGCAAATGGGCGTTTAACGCCCAGTCTGGCACCATTCTGAGCGTTTAACGCCAGAAAGGGGCACCAGACTGGCGTTAAACGCCAGGAAAGGGCAAGAAGTTGGCGCTAAATGCCAGAAATGGGCACCAGCCCGGCGTTTAACGCCAGAATTAGCTCAGAATGCATTTTTGCACGCCACCTGGTGCAGGGATGACTTTTCCTTGACACCTCAGGATATGTGGACCCCACAAGATCCCCACCTACCCCACCACCCTCTCTCTTCTTCTTCACCCATTCACCAATCACCTCCACCACTCTTCCCCAAAAACCCCTCACCTATCAAATCCCACTATTCTCTTCACCACTCACATCCATCCTTCATAAAACCCCACCTACCTCACTATTCAAATTCAAACCACTTTCCCTCCCAAACCCACCCTTACATGACCGAAACCTACCCCTCTCTTCACCCTATATAAACCCATCTTCACTCCCTCTTTTTCCCACACCCTAAACACGACTTCTCCCCCTTTGGCCGAAACATAAGCCTCCTCCATCTCCTCTATTTCTTCTTCTTCTACTCTCTTCTTTCTTTTTTTGCTCGAGGACGAGCAAACCTTTTAAGTTTGGTGTGGTAAAAGCATTGCTTTTTGTTTTTCCATAACCATTTATGGCATCCAAGGCCGGAGAAACCTCTAGAAAGAGGAAAGGGAAGGCAAAAGCTTCCACCTCCGAGTCATGGGAGATGGAGAGATTCATCTCAAGGGTGCATCAAGACTACTTCTATGAAGTTGAGGCCTTGAAGAAGGTGATCCCCGAGGTCCCTTTCAAACTCAAAAAGAGTGAATATCCGGAGAAGAAGGATAGCATGCATCTCTGAAAGGTTGCAGGAGCATTACACAGACCAAAAGGCATCCTCCTATAGGCTAACACACCAGAAGGGCAAGTGAATGCTGTTTTCTCTTGGTCTTGAGGGTCTACTGCAATTTGGTTGTAACCTGAATAGCCATCCAAAAAGCAGTAATAATCATGACCAGCTAGTCTTTCTAGCATTTGGTCTATGAATGGTAAAGGAAAATGATCCTTTCTGGTGGCTGTATTGAGCCTTCTGTAGTCAATACACATACGCCACCCTGTGACTGTTCTTGTAGGAACTAGTTCATTTTTTTCATTATGAACTACTGTCATGCCTCCCTTCTTGGGGACAACTTGGACAGGGCTCACCCAGGGGCTATCAGAAATAGGATAAATAATCCCAGCCTCTAGTAATTTAGTGACCTCTTTCTGCACTACCTCCTTCATGGCTGGATTTAGCCGCCTTTGTGGTTGGACCACTGGTTTGGCATTATCCTCCAATAGGATCTTGTGCATGTATCTTGCCGGGCTAATGCCCTTAAGATCACTTATGGACCACCCAAGAGCTGTCTTGTATGTCCTTAGCACTTGAATCAGTGCTTCCTCTTCCTGTGGATTTAAAGCAGAGCTTATAATCACTGGAAAAGTGTCACCCTCTCCCAGAAATGCATACTTCAGGGATGGTGGTAGTGGTTTGAGTTCAGGTTTGGGAGGCTTATCCTCCTCCTGAGGAATTTTCAAAAATTCTTTTGTTTCCTCTGGTTCTTCCTGATCAGGCTGAGCATCTTTGAAGATGTCCTCAAGCTCTGATTATAGACTTTCAGTCATATTGATCTCTTCCACCAAAGAGTCAATAATGTCAGCGCCTATGCAGTCATTTGGTGTGTCTGGATGCTGCATAGCTTTTACAGCATTCAACTTGAACTCATCCTCATTGACTCTCAGGGTTACTTCCCCTTTTTGTACATCAATGAGAGTTCGTCCAGTTGCTAGGAAAGGTCTTCCTAGAATGAGAGTTGCACTCTTGTGCTCCTCCATTTCCAGCACTATAAAGTCAGTTGGAAAGGCAAATGGCCCAACCTTGACAATCATGTCCTCAATTATGCCTGATGGATATTTAATGGAGCCATCAGCAAGTTGGAGGCATATCCGGGTTGGTTTGACTTCTTCAGTCAACCCAAGCTTTCTGATAGTGGATGCAGGTATTAGATTGATACTTGCTCCAAGGTCACACAGGGCTATCTTGGTGCAAGCACCTTCTAATGTGCATGGTATCATAAAGCTCCCTGGATCTTGAAGCTTTTCTGGTAAGCTTTTCAGAATGACTGCACTGCATTCTTCAGTGAGAAACACTTTTTTAGTTTCTCTCCAATCCTTCTTATGGCTTAAGATCTCTTTCATGAACTTGGCATAAGAAGGTATCTGCTCAAGTGCCTCTGCAAACGGAATCTTTATTTCAAGAGTCCTCAGATAGTCTGCAAAGCGGGCAAATTGCTTATCCTGCTTTGCTTGGCGGAGTTTCTGAGGATAAGGCATCTTGGCTTTATATTCTTCAACCTTAGTTGCTGCAGGTTTATTCCTTACAGAGGTGGTTGGAGAAGCCTTTTTAGAGAGGTTACTATAAGCACTTTCAGGTGTCTGATTCCCCATTGGCGTTTGAACGCCAGGATTGGGTGGAAAATGGGCGTTTAACGCCAACTTTTCCCCCTTTTCTGGCGTTTGAACGCCAGAACTGGGCAGGGAATGGGCGTTTAACGCCAGCTTTCCCCCCTTTTCTGGCGTTTGAACGCCAATAGCACTCCTCTCTGGGCTCTTACTGTCCTCAAAGGGATTTTGGATAGTGGTTTGGCTATCCTCTGTCAATTATTCCTTTATTGACTTTTTGCTACTTTGAGCAGTGTTATACAATGTCCTCCCACTTCTCAATTGAACTGCTTGGCATTCTTCTGTTATCTGTTTAGATAGCTGCTGTTTTGCCTGATTCAACTGTGATTCTATGTTCTTGTTAGCAATTTTAGTCTCTTGGAGCATCTCTTTAAATTCTGCTAACTGTTTTGTCATCAGGTGTAATTGTTGAGTAAGCTCAACCATCTGTTCTTGAGGATTAGGATCAGTGGCTAATGCCATAACTTCTTCTTTTGTAGAGGACTCATTACTAGAGTACAAATGTTGATTTCTAGCAACAGTATCTATAAGCTCTTGAGCCTCCTCAATCGTCTTCCTCATATGTATAGATCCACCAGCTGAGTAGTCTAGAGACATCTGAGCTTTTTCTATAAGCCCATAGTAGAAGATGTCTAACTGTACCCACTCTGAAAACATTTCAGAGGGGCATTTTCTTAGCATACCTCTATACCTCTCCCAGGCATTATAAAGGGATTCATTATCCTCTTGTTTAAAGCCTTGGATGTCCAGCCTTAGCTGTGTCATCCTTTTTGGAGGGTAAAAGTGATTCAGGAATTTGTCTGATAATTGTTTCCATGTCTCTATGCTTGCTGTAGGTTGGTTATTCAACCACTTCTTAGCTTGATCTTTTACAGCAAATGGAAACAGTAATAATCTGTAGACATCCTAATCCACCTCTTTATCACGTACTGTGTCAGTAAGTTGTAAGAATTGTGCCAGAAACTCAGTAGGTTCTTCTTGTGGAAGACCGGAATACTGGCAATTTTGCTGCACCATGATAATGAGTTGAGGGTTTAGCTCAAAGCTGCTTGCTTTGATGGGTGGTATACAGATGCTACTCCCATATGCAGCTGTAATGGGGTTAGCATATGACCCCAGAGTCCTTTTGGACTGTCCATTCCCATTTATGTCCATGATGGAGAAAAGGGAATTGATGTGAATAGTAATCAAGATATATATGTATATATATTTTTTTGAAAAGAGAATATATAAAAACAACAAAGAGACACCAAACTTAAAATTTTTCAGAAAATCAAACATGAATTTTCGAAAACCT
The DNA here is from genome assembly GCF_014773155.1 of Arachis stenosperma. NCBI lineage: Eukaryota > Viridiplantae > Streptophyta > Magnoliopsida > Fabales > Fabaceae > Arachis > Arachis stenosperma. The sequence continues at coordinate 76,487,467 of NC_080382.1, forward strand.
AAAGAAAAACACAAAGAAGACACCAAACATAAAATATATTTTTTTTAAAGATCAAAAAGGGACTAGGAACAAGTAATTTCGAAAAATTAAAAGAAAAACAAGAGCATGCAATTAACACCAAACCTAAAATATGAAATTACACTCAAATAAAAGACCATAAACCAACAAAAATAAAACAGTCCTAATCTAAGCAACAAGATAAGCCGTCAGTTGTCCAAACTCGAACAATCTCTGGCAACGGTGCCAAAAACTTGGTGCACGAAATTGTGATCATCATTGGCGCCATCAACATGGTACGCACAATTGCAATCTCAACTCTTTATCACAACTTCGCACTACTAACCAGCATGTGTACTGGGTCGTCCAAGTAATAAACCTTACGCGAGTAAGGGTCGATCCCACAGAGATTGTTGGTATAAAGCAAGCTATGGTCACCTTGTAAATCTTAGTCAGGCAGACTCAAATGGGTATAGATGATGAATAAAACATAAAGATAAAGATAGAGATACTTATGCAATTCATTGGTGAGAACTTCAGATAAGCGAATGGAGATGCTTTGTCCCTTCCGTCTCTCTGCTTTCCTACTGTCTTCATCCAATCCTTCTTACTCCTTTCCATGGAAAGCTGTATGCAAAGGTTTCACCGTTGTCAGTGGCTACCTCCCATCCTCTCAGTGGAAATGTTCAATGCACCCTGTCACGGCACGGCTATCCAGCTGTCGGTTCTCGATCATGTCGGAATAGAATCCAGTGATTCTTTTGCGTCTGTCACTAACGCCCCACAATCGCGAGTTTGAAGCTCGTCACGGTCATTCAATCATTGAATCCTACTCAGAATACCACAGACAAGGTTTAGACCTTCCGAATTCTCTTGAATGCCACCATCAATTCTAGCTTATACCACGAAGATTCCGGTGAAAGAACCCAAGAGATAAACATTAGAGCCTTGTTTGCTTGTAGAACAGAAGTGGTTGTCAGTCACTTGTTCATGAGTGAGAATGATGATGAGCGTCACATAATCATCACATTCATCAAGTTCTTGAGTGCGAATGAATATCTTTGAATAAGAACAAAATGAATTGAATAGAAGAACAATAGTAATTGCATTAATACTCGAGGTACAACAGAGCTCCACACCTTAATCTATGGTGTGTAGAAACTCTACCGTTGAAAATACATAAGAACAAGGTCTAGGCATGGCCATGAGGCCAGCCCCCAAATGATCTAAGATCTAAAGTGATCAAAAGATAAAAAATACAATGGTAAAAGGTCCTATTTATAGGGAACTAGTAGCTTAAGAATTACAAAGATGAGTAAATGACATAAAAATCCACTTCCGGGCCCACTTGGTGTGTGCTTGGGCTGAGCATTGAAGCATTTTCGTGCAGAGACTTCTCTTGGAGTTAAACGCCAGCTTTTGTGCCAGTTTGGGCGTTTAACTCCCACTTTGGTGCCAGTTCCGGCGTTTAACGCTGGGAATTCTGAAGGTGACTTTGAACGTCGGTTTGGGCCATCAAATCTTGGGCAAAGTATGGACTATCATATATTTCTGGAAAGCCCAGAATGTCTACTTTTCAACCCCGTTAAGAGCGCGCCAATTGGGCTTTTGTAGCTCCAGAAAATCCACTTCGAGTGCAGGGAGGTCAGAATCCAACAGCATCTGCAGTCCTTTTCAGTCTCTGAATCAGATTTTTGCTCAAGTCCCTCAATTTCAGCCAGAAAATACCTGAAATCACAAAAAAACACACAAACTCATAGTAAAGTCCAAAAAAGTGAATTTTAACTAAAAACTAATAAAAATATACTAAAAACTAACTAAATCCTACAAGAAACATACTAAAAACAATGCCAAAAAGCGTACAAATTATCCGCTCATCAGTTAACTAAGTGGGAGCAATAAACAATTCTCATTACATCTGATAAGGATAACTAGGATAGGATTTCTAGTTTTTATACCTTGCCAAGAGTTTTCTTTGCTATTGATTTAACTCCCTGCAATTTATTTCTCTTGTTCAAACCTTTCAAAAACCCAAAAATACTGTTTTCCATAACCGATAATAAAACACACCTCCCTACAATTCCTTGAGAAGATGACCCGAGGTTTGAATACCTCGGTTTATAAATTTTTTTGGGTTTTGTTACTTGTGACAACCAAACATTTGTACGAAAAAGGATTTTTTGTTGGTTTAGAAGCTATACTTACAACGCGATTATATTTGTGAATTTTTTACCAATAGAAAATCCGTTCATTACCAATAATTGAGCACTCGATTGCAATTTCTAGGGAGAACGACCCAGGATTCTACTCCCGGTTATTTTGGTTTGTATTGTGACTGTAACACCCTACCACCCTAAGCTTTTTACCTCAAACCATAAAGCAAAGGATAATAAAGTGTCACCACAGTTCTAAAGCTCATACGGTAATATATATCAAGAAGGAATAGTAATATGATGAGCGGATAATTTATATACTTTTTTGCATTATTTTTACATAGTTTTTAGTATGTTTTGTTCACTTTTTAGTATATTTTTATTTGTCTTTATGCAAAAGTCACATTTCTGGAATTTACTATGAGTTTGTGTATTTTTCTGTGATTTCAGGTACTTTCTGGCTGAAATTGAGAGACCTGAGCAAAAATCTTATTTAGAGGCTGAAAAAGGACTGCAGATGTTGTTAGATTCTGACCTTCCTGCACGCGAAATAGATTTTCTGGAGCAATAGAAACCGAATTGGCGCGCTTTCAATTGCGTTGGAAAGTAGACATCTTGGGTTTTAAGCAATGTATAATAGTCTATACTTGTTCCGAGATTTGATAGCAAAAACTGGTGTTTTAACACCAAATTTTTACCCTTTTCTGGCGTTAAATGCCAGAACTGGCATAAAAGTTGGAGTTAAACACCCAGACTGACACCAAAGCTGGCGTTTAATGCCAGAAATAGTCTCTACACATGAAAGCTTCAATGCTCAGCCTAAACACACAACAAGTGGGCCCTGGAAGTGGATTTCTGCACTATCTATCTTAGTTTACCCATTTTTTGTAAACCTAGGTTACTAACTTAGTATAAAAACTACTTTTAGAGACTCATTTTGTACCTTATGACATTTTACATCTGACTTTGTATCTTCTACGGCATGAGTCACTAAACCCCATGGTTGGGGGTAAGGAGTTCTGCTGTGTCTCGATGGATTAATGCAATTATTTCTATTTTCTATTCAATCACGCTTGTTTCTATTCTAAGATATTCATTCGCACTTCAACATGATGAATGTGATGATCCGTGACACTGGTGCACGAAATTGTGATCATCAATGGCGCCATCAACATGGAACGCTCAATTGCAATCTCAACTCTTTATCACAAATTCACACAACTAACCAGCAAGAGCACTGGGTTGTCCAAGTAATAAACCTTACGCGAGTAAGGGTCGATCCCACGGAGATTGTCGGTATGAAGCAAGCTATAGTCATCTTGTAAATCTCAGTCAGGTGGATTCAAATGGTTATGGAGGATTAATAACTAAAAGATAAATAAGACATAAAATAAAGATAGAGATACTTATGTAATTCATTGGTGAGAGCTTCAGATAAGCGTATGGAGATGCTTTGTCCCTTCTGTCTCTCTGCTTTCCTACTGTCTTTATCCAATCCTTCTTACTCCTTTCCATGGCAAGCTGTATGTTGGGCATCACTGTTGTCAATGGCTACAGTCCCGTCCTCTCAGTGAAAATGTTCAACGCGCTCTGTCACAGCACGGCTATTCATCTGTCGGTTCTCGATCATGTTGGAATAGAATCCAGTGATTCTTTTGCGTCTGTTACTAACGCCCCACAATCGCGAGTTTGAAGTTCGTCACAGTCATTCAATTCCTGAATCCTACTCAGAATACCACAGACAAGGTTTAGACCTTCTGGATTCTCAAAAATGGCCGCCAATGGATTCTAGCTTATCCCACGAAGATTCTGATTAAGGAATCCAAGAGATACGCATTCAAGCCTTGTTTGCATGTAGAACGGAAGTGGTTGTCAGGCACGCGTTCATAAGTGAGAATGATGATGAGCATCACATAATCATCACATTCATCAAGTTCTTGAGTGCGAATGAATATCTTAGAACAAGAATAATAGCTGAATTGAATGGAAAATAGTAGTAATTGCATTGATATTCGAGGTACAGCAGAGCTCCACACCTTAATCTATGGTGTGTAGAAACTCTACCGTTGAAAATACATAAGAACAAGGTCTAGGCATGGCCGAGAGGCCAGCCCCCATGATCTAAGAACTAGACGTCCAAAGATGATCCGAAGATCTAAAGTGATCCAAAGATGAAAATACAATAGCAAAAGGTCCTATTTATAGAGAACTAGTAGCTTAGGGTTTACAAAAATGAGTAAATGACGTAAAAATCCACTTCCGGGATCACTTGGTGTGTGCCTGGGCTGAGCATTGAAGCTTTCATGTGTAGAGACTTTTCTTGGAGTTAAACGCCAGCTTTTGTGCCAGTTTGGGCGTTTAACTCCAGCTTTTATGCCAGTTCCGGCATTAAACATACTAAAAACATACTAAAAACAATGCCAAAAAGCGTATAAATTATCCGCTCATCAGACACTCATCACCATTTTCAACTTATGAATGTGTACCTGACAACCACTTCCGTTCTACCTTAGATTGAATGTGTATTGATGACAAGTCATCATATACCTATTTTTCTATGCTTTTTCATACAAGAAATTGATAAATTGTGCTTAAATATTGAATGCTTTTATACTTAATTGGTATATTTCCTTGATCTTTTAATTTTATAAATCTTGTAGGAAATAAGAAGAAAAAGAAGCAAAAAAGCACAAAAAAGGAGGAAAAAAGAGCTTTGGGACACACTTTGAAGTTGGAGCACACTTTGGAGCCTTAGGCCACGCTTTTAAAAGCGTGGCCCATGACCAAATCAAAGAAGAAAGCAACCAGCACGCACACTGCCCTGCCCTTGCCAAGAGCAGGGCAATATCGTGATGCAAAGTGAGGTTGGAAGCAAAATTTCGCTAAGTTAAAATCTGGGCGTTCACAGCATGACCATGCCTACTTCAAAGGGGTATAACTTGAGCTACAGACGTCCAATTGATGTGCTTCCAGTTGCGTTGGAAAGCTGACATTCAGAGCTTTCCAACGATATATAGCAATCCATATTTGGCGTACAATTGGGGTAGGAACGAAAGGCATCCTTAAGGGCCAAAAATAAGTGAAAATAAACCAATGTGCTTCCACCAAGGTTCGAAGCTGGAGCCTCACCCCAAAGCAAAGTGGCGCTCATTTTTCTGCTCTGCCCTCTTGGAGAGCAGGGCAATGTCGTGCTCTTCATGAAAAATCAAGGAAAATTGCTCCCCCAATTGCTTCCACCAAGGTTTGAACACAAGACCTCCAAGGAAGCCAAGCCTTATGCGTGAATTAGGTGCCAAGGAAACCAAAGAAAAGAAGCAGCGTGTGCCTCCACCGAGTTTTGAACATGGGGTTTCACTTTTGGAAACATTGCCCTGCCCTCCGCGAGGGCAGGGCAGCATTTTGTGGTGCACAGCCAGCGCACCAGATTGGCGCACCAAGGGAGCTTCGGCAGCATCAACAGGCACGGGCAGCAGAATCTGGCGCACCAAAAATTTCTGCCCTGCCCTCCACAAGAGCAGGGCAGCATCCTGCAGCACCAACTCACACCAACCAGCACGCACCAAGGGCGCATGAACATTTTCTGCCCTGCCCTCTACAAGGGCAGGGCAGCCTCCTGGGAGCAACATGGGCCAAAATTCAACCAAAATTTCATTTAAATTCAATTCTTCTCCAAATTGAATCAAGGCCAACCAAACCCATTTCTTCTCAAATCCAAAGCAAGCAAAGCCCACATCATCACTCAAAGGCACATGGATCAATTAAATTAGGATTTTTATTTTTGTAATTTGTTTTAATTTCAATTTCATTTTCACTTTGTAAAGCCTATATAAAGGCATCAATTGGAGCTCGATTGGAAAGAAAGGGCTTGCTCCATTAGGGAGGAGTAGTAGTAGAGAGCTCTCTCTTTAGTGTTTCTCTTGTTTTGAAATTTTGGATTGAGGTTGGAGGAATTCTGTTCCAATCTTTGATCTGAAATCCATGCTTTGTTATTCTTCTGCAAAATTTCAGTGAATTAAGGATTTGAACCAAAACTCTCTTTACTGCTTTCATCTTCTCTCCTTCTGCAATTGTTCTTGGTTGGATCAAGGAAGGAATTGAGATCTAGACTTGTTTTCTAGTCTCTTTGATTTCCTGAGATCTTCAATCTCATTTGGCAATTAAACTGAATTTAATTTCTGTTTGCTTCTTCAAGCAATTCTGCTTTCTGTTTAAGATTTGTTGCAAGTTACTCTTCTGCTTGATTGCTCCTTACATTCTCTTGTTGAATTTTAATTCCCAGCACCCAAGTCCTTTTATTTTTCATGCAATTTAACTCTTATGCAATTGTTCCAAGTTCTGCTTGCTGCTTGTTTTAATCTCCTTGTTCCCATTCCCTTTTATATTTACTGCAATTAAATTTTCTTGCCATTTAAGTTTCAGCTCTTTTACTTTCTTGCTCTTTAAGTTTTCTGCCCAATTTACTTTCTGCATCTTTAAGATTTCTGCCATTTACTTTCTGTTGGCTACACTTCACACAATTCACTCAATGTTAGCTTGACTAAACTAATCACCCACTAAAGTTGCTTGATCCATCAATCCCTGTGGGATCGACCTCACTCTTGTGAGTTATTACTACTTGATGCGACCCGGTACACTTGCCGGTTAGATCTATGTGTTTGGAAAATTCGTTTTCCGCAAAAATACCATCAAGTTTTTGGCGCCGTTGCCGGGGATTGATTAGATCAACAATGATTAAGTGGGTGAGAAGTCTAGATCAAGCATTTTTTGTTTTTGTTCTCTGTTTTAAAGTGAAACCAAGGTGTTTGAGTTTTTGCCTCACTAAGAAATTCTCATCTCTGATATGAGTAATTTCAATTTTCCTTGGTGTTGTGTTTTCCAAAATTTAAATGGAGTTCAACTCATCTTATGATCAAACAAATTTTATGGGATATTACCCACCATCACCAATCTCTAATGGTGGTTGGGAATATCACCAAGAAATCACAGATTCTGAGCACTCCAATCCATGGAGATTTGCTTCACAGACACAAGATGAGCAAGAAAACCATATGGGATATTTTCTTCCACCACAAAATGATGCTAGTCATGATTCTAATGGTGGCTGGGAAGGAAATTCTAATGCTCCATATGATATTCATCCAAAGATATCATCACTTGACCATGCTTCAACAGAAAGCCTCTATCAAAATTCACCACCCACACAAACTTCCATGAACCAAAGCCTCTCAAAGCTTGAGACCATGTGTGAAAAATATGAGAAGGAGGCACAGATATCCTGGAACGAGCAAGAGAATTTATTCAAAAACATGGAAATAATGTTAGCTCAATTGGTGAGTGCAACAAGGAAAGAGGAAAAACAAGAGGAAGAGGCTACTAAGTCAAGTGAATCTTTAGTGAAGAAGGAAGAGGTGGTGGAAATATTTGAACCTGAAACTGCCCTTGAGATGACAAGAGCACATGACAACTCACAACTCTCACAAACTTCCCTGGACCAAAACGCCTCAACACTTGAATCCATGATTGAAAGGTATGAAGAGGAGATGAAGAAAGCTTGGGAAGATCAACAAACCTCTTCCATGAAAGAGCTATTAAAGCAAATGTTGAGTGTAAAAGAGGAAGTGGAAGAACAAGCTAGTGAGGAGGATAATCAAGAACGTCCAAACTCAAGGGAAACAGAGAGGCACATGAAGGACAAGCTCATTGAACCACCAATTCAAAAGGCTTTGGATGAAGATCAAACTCCAAAAATCACACAGCAACCAATTCATGAATCCAAAGAAGTGATGGCAACTAGTAAGAACACCAATTCTGTCCCTAATCCAGCAAGCAAAATCAATCAAGACATTTGCAAAAGAAAGCTTGCTGAGGAAAGGCCAAGACAAGGGACAGTAGCTGAATCTTCTCCCCTCTTAAGGTCATTCCTCTTAACAAACTGGAAGAAGAGGAAGAAAGTGAAGAACAACATGTCAAGCTAATGACACTAAAAGAGCACTTGTTGGGAGGTAACCCAACCGTAGGTAACATTTCTTCTCTGCTTTGTTTTCGTTCTTTACTTTGTTTAAATTCAATAAATGGGCACATGGTTACATTCTAAGTTTGGTGTTGTCTTGCAACAACTTGTTTTTAATCTTTTTGGATGATTGCATCAAATCAAAAATGGAAGTGACACACTAAGATTCTAAGTTTGGTGTGCCACTTAATTCTCTATGCAATTCATTAAGCAACACCACTTGTCTGCATAATCATAAGGCCTTTGCAGTGTTGTTTTTCTTTTGGTTTGACACTTTATTATTCTGTTTACTTTAGTTATTTCTTTATTTTTAATACTTCCACTTATTTTGCTTCTTGACTGTTTTTGTTAATACATCACCAAGAGATCCTTATTCATGACATATTCTTGGCTTGGTGATTGTATTTAACATATAACAGTTTCTTTTGTTTAGTTTTAATTCAAATAAATTGACATATGGTTGTATTCTAAGTTTGGTGTTGCTATGCAACAAAATTTGGTTCTAATTCTTACAAGATACTTGCATTAATTCCAAGTGAAAGTGTCACACTAAGTTTGGTGTGCCACTTATTTTTTATGCAATGTATTGTGCACACCTTCTTATCTATGCAATCAAAATGTCTCTGTCTCTTGTGCCTTGATTGTTATCTTTAATTTTGCTTGCTTAAAACACATGTGCTACTAACATTTCATTGTGTAAGACACTCATGATCCATCTTAGCCCCATAGCCATTGTTCTAATTGTTGCTTGAGGATGAACAAGCATTCTGAGTTTGGCAAGGGAAAGAAGAAGAATAGAGGAAAAAGGACAACAATAATGAAGATGAACTACAAGGTTGTAGAGCTTCTTTTCTTCTCATTTGTTTCCAGCACTTAAATTTCATGATTGTCTTCATCTTCTCTGTTTACATGTGTGTATGAATAAAGCATAACTTGAATTTGATTTACAACATGGTGTTGTACCATTATAACTACCAACTTGGGCTTTGTGAATTTAAAAGCAATAAAGTATCATGATCATAAACAAACAAGGCATTAAAGAATATTTTAGCATGTGCATACAAGTATTGGAAAGCTAGTATGATTAATTGTTGCTCAATTGCATTGGATTTTATTTAATTGAAGTTTCATCTAGTACATTTTGTGAAATCTTTTGAAATCATGAAAACCTTGAAGAAGCAAATATAATTAAAGCAAGAAAAGAAAAAGGGAAAGAATGAGAAAGCTAAAGGCTCTGAGTACCAATGGCAATTTATTTGCTAAGTGCTTGTGGTGTTTATGTATCAAGCCAAATGCTTGAAAACAAAACACTTAGAAGTCAAGGCTAGGCTTAAGTGCAAAAGCACTCCCTCAAAGCTCAAGGTTCTGAGCATCAATGATTAGAGAGTCAAGAAAAGAAAAAAAAATGATGAGCTTAATGAAGTCCTCTAATTAAATGCTTGTGGTGCTTATGTATCAAGTGGTAATACTTGAAAACAAAGCATTTAGAAGTCGTAGCTTTGTTATTAACTCATGGGGAAAAGCACCCAAAAGAAGAAGCTAAAAAAAAAAAAAATCAAAAGCTTGTTTCAAGGAAGAATTATAAGAAAAAGATTTCATAAAATAAGCTAGATAGAAGCATCAATCATTTACATCTCCTTTGTAATTGTAGCATGCATAGGAAACTAGCTTGCCATGAACATTAACTTGCTACTCTTCTTACCTTGGATTGTCAATTTCTATTGCATGATTCTTTTCTTGCTTGGGGACAAGCAAGGTTTAAGTTTGGTGTTGTGATGACAAGTCATCATATACCTATTTTTCTATGCTTTTTCATACAAGAAATTGATAAATTGTGCTTAAATACTGAATGCTTTTATACTTAATTGGTATATTTCCTTGATCTTTTAATTTTATAAATCTTGTAGGAAATAAGAAGAAAAAGAAGCAAAAAAGCACAAAAAAAGGAGAAAAAAAGAGCTTTGGGACACACTTTGAAGTTGGAGCACACTTTGGAGCCTTAGGCCACGCTTTTAAAAGCGTGGCCCATGACCAAATCAAAGAAGAAAGCAACCAGCACGCACACTGCCCTGCCCTTGCCAAGAGCAGGGCAATATCGTGATGCAAAGTGAGGTTGGAAGCAAAATTTCGCTAAGTTAAAATCTGGGCGTTCACAGCATGACCATGCCTACTTCAAAGGGCTATAACTTGAGCTACAGACGTCCAATTGATGTGCTTCCAGTTGCGTTGGAAAGCTGACATTCAGAGCTTTCCAACGATATATAGCAATCCATATTTGGCGTACAATTGAGGCAGGAACGAAAGGCATCTTTAAGGGCCAAAAATAAGTGAAAATAAACCAATGTGCTTCCACCAAGGTTCGAAGCTGGAGCCTCAACCCAAAGCAAAGTGGCGCTCATTTTTCTACTCTGCCCTCTTGGAGAGCAGGGCAATGTCGTGCTCTTCATGGAAAATCAAGGAAAATTGCTCCCCCAATTGCTTTCACCAAGGTTTGAACACAAGACCTCCAAGGAAGCCAAGCCTTATGCGTGAATTAGGTGCCAAGGAAACCAAGGAAAAGAAGCAGCGTGTGCCTCCACCGAGTTTCGAACATGGGGTTTCACTTTTGGAAACATTGCCCTGCCCTCCGCGAGGGCAGGGCAGCATTTTGTGGTGCACAGCCAGCGCACCAGATTGGCGCACCAAGGGAGCTTCGGCAGCATCAACAGGCACGGGCAGCAGAATCTGGCGCACCAAAAATTTCTGCCCTGCCCTCCACAAGGGCAGGGCAGCATCCTGCAGCACCAACTCACACCAACCAGCACGCACCAAGGGCGCACGAACATTTTCTGCCCTGCCCTCCACAAGGGCAGGGCAGCCTCCTGGGAGCAACATGGGCCAAAATTCAACCAAAATTTCATTTAAATTCAATTCTTCTCCAAATTGAATCAAGGCCAACCAAACCCATTTCTTCTCAAATCCAAAGCAAGCAAAGCCCACATCATCACTCAAAGGCACATGGATCAATTAAATTAGGATTTTTATTTTTGTAATTTGTTTTAATTTCAATTTCATTTTCACTTTGTAAAGCCTATATAAAGGCATCAATTGGAGCTCGATTGGAAAAAAAGGGCTTGCTCCATTAGGGAGGAGTAGTAGTAGAGAGCTCTCTCTTTAGTCTTTCTCTTGTTTTGAAATTTTGGATTGAGGTTGGAGGAATTCTGTTCCAATCTTTGATCTGAAATCCATGCTTTGTTATTCTTCTGCAAAATTTCAGTGAATTAAGGATTTGAACCAAAACTCTCTTTACTGCTTTCATCTTCTCTCCTTCTGCAATTGTTCTTGGTTGGATCAAGGAAGGAATTGAGATCTAGACTTGTTTTCTAGTCTCTTTGATTTCCTGAGATCTTCAATCTCATTTGGCAATTAAACTGAATTTAATTTCTGTTTTCTTCTTCAAGCAATTCTGCTTTCTGTTTAAGATTTGTTGCAAGTTACTCTTCTGCTTGATTGCTCCTTACATTCTCTTGTTGAATTTTAATTCCCAGCACCCAAGTCCTTTTATTTTTCATGCAATTTAACTCTTATGCAATTGTTCCAAGTTCTGCTTGCTTCTTGTTTTAATCTCCTTATTCCCATTCCCTTTTATATTTACTGCAATTAAATTTTCTTGCAATTTAAGTTTCAGCTCTTTTACTTTCTTGCTCTTTAAGTTTTCTGCCCAATTTACTTTCTGCATCTTTAAGATTTCTGCCATTTACTTTCTGTTGGCTACACTTCACACAATTCACTCAATGTTAGCTTGACTAAACTAATCACCCACTAAAGTTGCTTGATCCATCAATCCCTGTGGGATCGACCTCACTCTTGTGAGTTATTACTACTTGATGCGACCCGGTACACTTGCCGGTTAGATCTATGTGTTTGGAAAATTCGTTTTCCACAAAAACACCATCATGTATCTCTTGGGTTCCTGGTTCACGAGTTTGATTTCCTCTCCTGACAACAGAGTGTTCAACTCTGTGAAACCAGAGTCTTCGTGGAATAAGCTAGAATCAATTGGCAACACTCATGAGATCTGAAAAGTCTAAACCTTGTCTATGGTATTCCTAGTAGGATCTAGGAAGGGATGACTGTGACGAGCTTTAAACTCACAAACGTTGGGCACAGTGACAGTGTGCAAAAGGATCAATGGATCCTATTCCAGTACGAGTGCGAACCGACGGATGATTAGCCATGCGGGAAAATGTAGAGGACCATTTTCACTAAGAGGATGGATGGTAGCCATTGACAATGGTGATCCACCAACATACATCTTGCCATGGAAGGAACCTTGCGTGCATGAAGAAGACAATAGAAGGAAAGCAGAGATTCAGAAGACAGAGCATCTCCGAAATCTCAACATGTTCCTCATTACTGAATCATGAGTACTTTTTATTTCATGTTATTCATTCTTTATAAACAAAAATCATCTTTATCATTAATCTCCTAAGTAAGAGTTACAAGATAACCATAGCTTGCTTCAAGCCGGCAATCTCCGTGGGATCGACCCTTACTCACGTAAGGTATTACTTGGACGACCCAGTGCACTTGCTAGTCAGCTGCACGGAGTTGTGTATCACGATTTCGTGTACCATAATACAAGAAGCCCGATGAATAAAATAAGGCTCAAGGACATGGAAAATAGAGGTACAAAAGCACTAAATTGTCACACACGATAACTAAAGTATAGTGATACGAGACCACGGCATAATACAATAGTAATCAAGGTAGCTATATATATAAGTATAATAGTCAAAAGGATACTAGCCGTAGCCCACGGAGTTTAGGCCGACTAGTTAAATACAGACATCACAGAGTGTTTGATTTAAAACAGCATATGTATCCTGTCTCTCAAGTTTAGCCTCTAAGGCAACAATGTATAAAGTACAAAAGTGAGAGTACTATAACAAAATTTCCAAAAGTACAAAAGATGATAAAAGATCCTCCACTCTGTCACCATCTCTTAACTCGCCGAGGTGGTTTATGACCTGCAGCTGAAAAATAACAACAATATATGGTATGAGAACCAAAGGTTCTCTGTATGGTAACAGTGCTCAATATGTAAGATATAAGGTTCTGGGATGCCAAAGACAATCCTAGAACTTCACATCGATGTAGAATATTCAAGCTTAAAACAAATAATTAACTTAAAATGTAAAAAGGGTAATATAAACTTAGGGGATTTCTAACTAATACCAAATCACATCGCTGTTTCCCACAGCCTTCGCCAACCTACCCTCCACGCGATCCCATCGCTACCGCCTATCTAATCTCCTTAGCACCAATCAATGACGGATAATGCAAGCAAGTAAAACACAAATAGTATACATATATAGCAGGTAAATCAATTGGCATTTAGGGATATTATTAAAATGGGATTAACTCAAGTAATCATACCAAGCAAGCATGTAGAATATTCATATGATGAATATATATCCTATTTGGCTAGTGATATCACTTGTTGGTTATAGTGCCAATCCCGACACAAAATCCGGTCGGCAACTCCCATATTAGTCTCTCTGTTGTGCATACTTCGGAGGAATAATTTCGAAGGATGAGTGCCCTACAACCTTCTCCATCAGAGGGTAACATTTCGAGGGAGAGTGCCCTACCACCTTCCTCTGGATGCCGTATGATTCCGTGGGATAGTGCCCTACAACCTTGTAACCAAAGAGAAATGTGAGTGGAGATCCCACGCTTCAACCCTCACATCTCAACATAGGCGGGGGAATGCCTCGGCCTCTACGCTGGCACCGCTACCTTGACAAGCGAGAGACTGCCACAACCCTTACCGAAGGTGCATAGTGAATTACCAAATCAATGTATGTGACGTGAGCAGGAGACTGCCACAGCCCTCACATCCGAACATAGGCGAGAGACTGCCAGAGCCCCTACGATGGAGAACAATGCATATCATAATCACATACTCAATCTCAGATATCACTGCCCATAGCACAAGTCCGCTTATACTCATCTCATTATCCATAATCATTCGTGTTTCTCAATTCATCATAATCATTCTTATTTTTTCTAAATTTCCTCAAAGAAGTAATTCAGAGCTCACCATTCACTAATTTCATTCACAACCTTCCAAAACCTAAGTCACTGGCTCTAAACTCATAAGAATTACCCTTTTCAATTCACTTATTGTGTTTTTCCTTGATCCAAAGCCTAAATACTAGTAAAAAGATTTTAAACAAAAGTTATGGATGTTTACAAACTTTCCAAGAAGATAAAACAAGTAAAAATAGAGTTTTTATTAAAAAACAGGGTCTGTGCGTGTGCACAGGTTATGTGCGTATGCACAACTTGAAACACCTGCTCTGTTCTGTGTGTGGGCACACATGACAGATTTTTAAATGTTCTACAACATCAACTTGAAACACCTGCTCTGTTCATTGCATTTTCATATTATTTTTAGTTAGATTTTATTAATTTTAGTAAGTTTTAGTATGTTTAGTGCAAAATTCACTTTTTGGATGCTACTTTGAATTTTTTTTGTTTTTCCTTTGATTTTAGGTGATTTTTGGGTAAAATTAGCAAGATTGGCAAAGTCTTGCTCAGAGCTGAAGAAAGGATAGCAGATGTTGTCAAGTCCGGACCTCCGTGCATTCAAACAAGCATTTATGGAGCTACAGAGGTCCAATTGATGCGTTCTCAACAGCATTGGAAAGCTTTCTAGCAATATATAATAGTCTATACTTCTCTTCCAAATAACTACCCCTAACTGGCGTTGAACGTACACATCTGGAGTTCAACGCCCAAGAAGGACCAAAGCCCAATGTTGAACGCCCAAGACTGGCATTCAACGCCATCAAGGGACCAATGGAGCACGCACATACCCCTTAACTGGCGTTCAACGCCAATTTTCCAAGTTGAATACCAGGCTTGGACGAGCACAAGACCAAAGTGGGCCCAAAGTGGATCTTAGCACTCCTTAGCTTATTTAGTCTTATCTTTATACTTTTTAATTTTAAATTAACATCTTTTGGGATTAGCATCTCCTATATAGAGAGGAGATCACACACCAACTTGTATCATACTTTACATCTAAATTTTCTCTGTAAATTATGAGCAAATAAACCTCCTAGGTTAAGGTTAGGAGCTCTGCTGATTCCTATGGATTAATAATTTTACTGTTTCTATTTCAATATATGTTTGATTCCCTTCTATGATGTATTATTGTTCTTCATCCAAATGAGACTGGGTATGTCTCTTTCACTACATGAGTTCTTTACGAGTCCTGACCCGGATAGTATTGAGCTAAAGCTTGAGAATGCATCACCTGAACTAATAACTCATCTGGGCTAATCAAGGATAACTGACATACAATCCGATTAGTTATGGGTGATGAGGTTCCTGTGGCAATAAGGCTAGAATTATAGAGCTTCATTCTTCGGCAAGTATACCGAATTATCGTCAAGTAAAAACTCACAGTAGAGTAAGGTCGAATCCCATAGGGATTGATTAGTTGAGCAATTTTAACTGGATGAATGTTTTAATTGAACTAAACAGAATTGAATTGAGTATTGCAGGAATTTAAATAGCAGGAAACGTAAATAGCAAGGAATGTAAATAACAGAAAATAAATGGCAAAAATGTAAGTGTAGAAAGAAAAATTACAGGAATTTAAATGGGAATGGGGATGATTAAACATAAATGTAAACAACAGAATATAAAGAATGGGGAGATCAGAAATGGGAGGTTCATTGGGTTCAATATATCAATTGCATTAATATGGAAATTGAATATAGCATCAAACCAAACAAACTAAAGTAGTAACAATGAGTAATCAATAAGAGTAGAAGAGAAATCCTAAATCCTAAAACCTAAGAGAGAGGAGAGAGCCTCTTTCTCTAGAGAACTACATCTAAAACCTAAAATTGTGTGAATGAGAAGTGAATGATGAATGTATGATTCCTCCACTCTGTACCTTCTAATCTGTGTTTTCTAGGCCAAAAACTGGGTCAAAAAAGGCCCAGAAATCGCCCCCAGCGATTTTTGCAGTGACAGTACGTCGCGCATATTGTGCATACACGCCAGGTGCGCGTGCGCCCTGATGGATTTTTGGCCAATGTGCGCGTGCGCGTTCTTTGCGCGTGTGCATCCTTAAGCGCCAGGTCAACTATGGCAAATTACATATCATTGCGAAGCCCCGGACGTTATCTTTTCAACGCAACTGGAACCGCTTCATTTGTACCTCTGTAGCTGAAGTTATGATCGATTGAGTGTGAAGAGGTCAGTGTTGACAACTTTGCAATTTCTTCAGCTTCTTGTATTCCTTCCACTTTTGCATGCTTCCTTTCTGATGCACGAAAACTTGTCTCTCAACATATTTCCCTTCGGCAAGTATACCGAATTGTCGTCAAGTAAAAACTCACAATAGAGTGAGGTCGAATCCCACAGAGATTGATTGGTCAAGCAACTTTAGTTGGAAGAGTATACTAGTTGAGCTAAAGAGAATGTAGTTGAGAATTGCAGAAAATTAAATGGCAGGAAAGTAAATTGCAGAAAATAAAGTGCAGAATCTTAAATGGGGATTCGGGAAGATGATCATGGAAGTAAATGGCAAAAAGTAAAGAGAATGGGTAATATCAAATATGGGAAATTCATTGGGCTTAGGAGATGTTGTAGTCTCCGGATCAAGTTCATTCGGGAAGAGATGAAGTATGGTCACTGATTATACCACATGTATTTCCAAATCAAAGTGTTGGGAGGATTACATGTCACTATATCCGCCCAAACCCCAATTTGGTCCAACATGAGAAAGCATTTCTAGCATGATCTCCTCATCTCTTTTCCAAGGCTCAGAGGAGATCCAATTATGGAGAGTTTCTTTTCCAAGACAACTAACCAATTGAATTAAGATCGAAAGCTTTCTAGTAAATCAAGAGAAAAGAAAGAGGAAGAAGAATGAAAACTATAATCCATCAAATTACAACAGAGCTCCCTAACCCAATGAAAGGGGTTTAGTTGTTCATAGCTCTGGGAATGGAAAATGGCAGTGAAGAATACATGCTTAACTAGAAAATGCAGAAAAGTAAATATACAGAGGGTGGTTCTTCCAGTGCCCAGCTTTTCTATAGTTCAAAACTACTCCTATATATACTACTCTTCTTGATCTTTTAGTGAGTTCTTCAAGTCTTGGATGTGGGCCTTAGATCTTGAGCTGAAGCAGTTACAATCGTCGATGGGCTCAACTTGCATAAAAGTGTGAGTTAGGCATGGGCGTTAGATAGGACGTTAGTGGTGTTAACATTTAGTGAAAATGTAGGTTCGAGAACGTTAGTGGCAATCACCTTTTTCACTAACGATCCGACCCCAAAATGGTCCACGTTAACTTCAACGTTAGTGGCACTAACGTGACCACTAATGTTGCCTCATGGTTCTTCGCAAACGTTATTGGAAATCACCTTTTCCAATAACGTTGCATTATGCCCCCTTTCCTTACGTTAGAGATCACGTTAGTATAACTAACGTGAATCTTAACGTGGGCATGCCTAAGCTTCGAGAGCGTTAGTGACACTTATCTTTGTCACTAACGTTCTAAACGCCCCTCTTCCCACGTTAGAGCACACGTTAATTGGATTAACGTGGCCACTAACGTGGTAGTGAATGCCATCTCCAACGTTAGTGACAAAGGTGAGTGTCACTAATGTTGGCTCATCATGCTTAGCTCCACGTTATCTCTCACGTTAGTAGTCTTAACGTGACCACTAACGTGGGTAATGTTGGCTTAATCCAACGTTAGTGACACAGGTGAGTGTCACTAACGTTGGCATTCTTTTCCCCTTCCATGTTAGAGTTCACGTTAACTAAGTTAACGTGACTCTTAACGTGGCCAATTGCCAATTCGGAGCGTTAGTGGTATTCACTTTTACCACTAATGCTGGAGCTTCCTTTTTCTCCACGTTAACTACCACGTTAATGTAGTTAACGTGGTAATTAACGTGGGCTATGATGGCTTCGAGGACGTTATTGGCGATCACTTTTCTCATTAACGTTGCAAGCTCATTCCTATTCCACGTTAGTGGTCACGTTAATTGGATTAACATGGCTACTAACGTGGTTCTTCCTTGCTTCCTTTATCCTGAAATCAAGCAAATAAAGTGCATCAAAGTTCTAGTCCAAGTCATGAGATTATGCATCATCAATTTGTCATTCAATCCTTGCATAATCCTTATGAAATCATGTAAAATTCACAATAGTTGCTTGAATCAAGGTGTAAATGTAATTTTTATCCAAAACTTGCTTATTTCCTAAGAAAATGCATGAAACTACCCTAAAACAGTAAAGAAAAGGTCAGTAAAAGTGGCCTAGATACCCTGGCATCACAACACCAAACTTAAAGCTTGCTTGTCCCTAAGCAAGTACTGACACATGAGAATGATGAATGAAATGTAAAGAGAAATGAGTCATTATTGTGGAAGTCAAGTCCTTGGTTTTATGGGGTTTCATGCATAGCAACTTAGGTTCATTCCTTTACTGGTTTCCAGGCCTTTATCATGCTGTTGAACACTTGCTTGATTGTATCCCTTGAGACTTCTTATTATTGATCCTTCCTTCTTTTCCAAAGTTTATTACATTCCTTTTTAGGCTAAGTGCTCTGTAAGAGGGTGACTCTTTATGATAAGCTTTCAGCCAACACTCCCGAACCAGTTGGTTCAAAGTGCTAGGTGTTGAGACACCCCCAAGGACTTACTCCCTCAAGTCTCTTTCCCCCATACATACACACCACAGGCACATGGTTTGTTATTTTTCTTTCTTGAGACCTTGGTGTCCAGCACCTCTTTGGGTCACTAAGTGCTCTGTAGCAAAGGTTGCTCTTGATAGTGGACTTTCAGTTGGTAATCCCAGATTAGTTAACCCAAGTTACCAAGTGATAAGGCACCCCTAAGAGCTTATTCATCCAAGCATATCCCTTGCACAGGAACACCACAGACACATGCCTCAATATTCAACCCCTTGGTGCCTAGCATTATGTCTTATTGTTTTTCTTTCCTTTTCAACTCTTATTGTTCTTTCTCTTCTCTTATTGGGATCTTATTAATTAGTTAGTCTCATGGGGTGTGTTTCAAGCATATGATTCAGGACAAATAGTTGCCTTCCTACCTTGTGGGTGAACCAACTTAGCTAATTAATCACCCTACTGACGTGAACGGTAATTGGCAGATTAAAAATTAATTAGAGAAATGGCGTTGGGAGTACAGTTCTTAACCGGCAAAAATCCACTCATCAATTTAAAAAAGGGTTGTTACAAATTTTAGAAATAAAATACTGGGTGTATGAGTCGCAGGTCGTCTCCCAACGAGTTGCAGGAAGATGTGCTATTTTATCAATCAGAGGTTTTCAAAAGGGGTTTTGAATTTGATGAACAGAAAATTAAATTAGAGAATTTATATGATTTAAATAAAATCTTGACCGGGAGAAGATTAATTGGAATTCTATCGTTGTTAGAATTTTATCAAGAGCAATTAATAATTAGTCATTGTTTACATTTAGTTAACCCTCAACAAATGAAAGAAAGTCAACTTAAAAATCAACTTCTATTCACAAGTCCTAATCCTCTCGCTTGGGAAGGATTAGAGTTAGTGATTAACAAGTCGACCAACAATGAACCAATTATAATTGAACTCTTGAGTATTCCAACTCAAGGTTATCCTTTTAATCAACTCCCAATCAAGTTGGGGGACTACTCCATCATCATAATTGTAGACTTCACAAAATCAATAGGGGAAGTAGAAGAAGACATAATAAATAATAATAAAACGGATTAATTAAAAGTAAAAATAGTCTTGTATTAATAAACTATGAAAAATAATCCAATGTCAACTCTGGATAAATTAAGAATATGGAAGACTAAATAAAAAGTAAAATAACAAGCTATAATGACTAGTACCGGAGGTAGACTCTTCTCAAAAGCTAAAGCCAGAATTCTTCAAAATCCTAATTTATGAATGTTCAAGTGAGAAACCTAGGGGAGGAGTAAATTCAGATCTAAAAACTTGAAATTTTGCGGAATGGATTGTTGTTCTGTCTCTGCATGTTCCGTGGCTCTAATCTGTGTTTCAAGGCAAAAAACTGGGTTAAAATGCGGCCCAGAATCTGTGCGAGCGACTTCTGAAATTCTGCAAATCGTGCACGTCACGCAGCCATGTTGTCCACGCATTCGCGTCACTCAGCGTTTCTCGTACCACGCGTGTGCGTCATCCATGCATTCGCGTCATTCGCGCAGCTTCCAATCCGCGCGGTCGCGTCAGGCACGCAAGCGCGTCACTGTGATTTCTTCTATTTTGCGCGGTCGCGTGAGCCATGCGACTGATAAACCACTATTTTATGGTTTATCTTGTACTCAATTGAGTGGTTTTTATTAACTCTTTACCCACTTATTCATACTATTTGCATGGTTTTATATTTCCTTCCTAATTATGTGTTTTGATTGAAAACATGCTTCTTTGATCTTATATTTGCTTATTATTAATACTCTCTTATTACCATTAGATGCCTTGATATGTGTGTTAAGTGTTTTCAGAGATTATAGGGCATGAATGGCTCAGAGGATGGGAAGAAAGCATGCAAAAGAGGAAGGAATGTAAGAAGTTGGAGAAATTGCTAAGCTGTCCAGCCTGACCTCTCTGCACTCAAACGGCTATAACTTTAGCTACAGAGATCAAAACGACGCGGTTCCAATTGCGTTGGAA
The DNA here is from genome assembly GCF_014773155.1 of Arachis stenosperma. Taxonomy (NCBI): domain Eukaryota; kingdom Viridiplantae; phylum Streptophyta; class Magnoliopsida; order Fabales; family Fabaceae; genus Arachis; species Arachis stenosperma. The sequence goes on from NC_080382.1 coordinate 76,508,349, forward strand.
AGATAACATCCGGGGCTTCGATTTGATATTTAATATGACATAGTTTCTTTGACGCTAGGTGACCTGACTGCGTGATCCATGCGGCCGCGTCGCAATGACGAAAATCCAGCGTGGCCAAATTCGAAACCAGCGAATTCTGGACTGTTTCTGACCCAGTTTGCGGCCCAGAAAACCCATATTAAAGGCTATAAAGTGGAAGAATGCATCCATCAATAGGAGGCTCTCACATTCACAATTTTAGGAGTAGATGTAGTTTTTAGAGAGAGAGGTTCTCTCCTCTCTCTTAGGATTAGGATTTAGGACTTCTCCTATTTTTTAGGAGTGACTCTCAATTCCAGGTTCTTTATTTTTATTTATTTTTCCAATTAAATTTATGAACTCTTTCATGTTATGATTTTCTTTGAATTAATATTATTTGAGATATTTCAGTTATTATTGCACTCTTTTATTTACATGATTATTGCTTCCCATCTGAAGGCATTTTTATTCCATCAGTTTCAATTTTCTTTCCTTTTGGCTTTGGTTAAATAATTGGTGACTCTAGAGTTATCAAACTCATTGTTGATTGAAAATTGGAATTCATCCACTTAACTTACCTTTATAGTTAGAGGTTGACAAAGTGGGAGAAAAATCTAATTCTCATCACAATTGATAAGGATAACTAGGAAAGGACCTCTAGTTCTTATACCTTGCCAAAGGTTTATTTTACAGCTATTATTATTTTATTTTACTTGTCATATAATATATTCCCACCTTACTTCCAAAACCCCAATTTTACCTTTTTCATAGCCAATAATAAGAACATACCTCCCTGCAATTCCTTGAGAAGACGACCCGAGGTTTAAATACTCAGTTATCAATTTTAAAGGGGTTTGTTACTTGTGACAACCAAAACGTTTGTACGAAGGGATTTCTGTCGGTTTAGAGACTATATCTACAACGCGAATATTTTTATGAAATTCTTTACTGGCAAAAATCCTGACGTCAGCGACTGCGTGACTTCTCGCTGGTCATCTCCTCAATTCCTTGTATTCCTTCTACTTTTGCACGCTTCCTCTTCATTCCTTATGCCATTCCTGTCCTATGAAGCCTGAAACACTTAACACACAGATCACGGCATCGAATGGTACGAAGGAAGATAAAAATATACAACTAAAAGGTCTTTAGGAAGCAAGTTATCAATCATAGATTATTTTTAGGAAGGAATTGTAAATACATGCAAATCATATGAATAAGTGGGTGAAGACTTGATAAAACCACACAATTAAATACAATATGAATCTTAAAATAGCGGTTTATCAACCTCCCTACAGTTAAACATTAGCATGTCCTCATGCTAAATTGAAGGAGATAAATATGAACGAATAGGAACATGTAAGACTTATGTAATGCAATGCAACCTATATACATATGAATGCAACTATATGATTTTGTCTATATGATTAAAAAAATAGATAAGTTCTCTAAGACAAAACATGGGACATATTTCACTAATTCAATTCATATTGTAAAAGCAGATAAATTTGTAAGAAGATAGCTCGTGAAAGCAGGGAGTACAGGATTGAGCATTGAACCCTTATTGTTGGTGTGTGTGCACTCTAATCATCTCTAGTATATGGGGTAATCACTCTATCCTTCTCTAATCATGCTTTCAAAAATTTTGTTTTTCACCTAATCAATCAACAATTTTAAAGTGCCAATGCAAACATCATGAGGTCTTTTCATGGTTGTAATGGGGCTAAGGTAAGGGTAAGGGTACACATATAACTAAGTGAGCTTATACATTGAATCTTTAATTAACCTAAGCTCCCACCTAACATACATGTATTCTATATAATTCCAACATTCATCTTAGCTACCCAAAATCTCCTTTTCACATTCCATACTCATGCATCAACCTTTATTTTAATTTTATATCACATGTGCATTGATTATTAAACTTTGACTTATCATTGGGGTGATTTTGTCCCCTTATTCACTAAAATAAAGAAATTTTAATTTTTTTTATAGCCTATCAATACACATAGATTTGTAATCTTTCTTTTATGGTTCCACATGAATAGGTACCCAAATTCCCTTTATTCTATTATGACATATTTTCTATTATCCTTTATTCCCACAATTTTCCCATACTCAGTTAACACACAAATTCTATCTTACGCTAACCAAAGATTCAATTGGGATTTTCAATTGTTTTCCGCTTAAGGGTAGTAATGTGGTAAAATATAAAACGAATGGGATTAAAAATGGCTCAAAGTGATTAACAAAGGTAATTAAAAGGGTTGGCTTATTTGGGATACGTGAGCTAAGTAAACAATGGCCTCAATCATATGCATGCACATAACACATTAACATTGGACATATAGGATAAAACAAAATTCAGATTACAATCATAGAAAAGTAAACACATGAGAAAAAAATGTTTATGGTTAAATAATGTAACCATGTATTTAGGCTCAAAGTCTCACGGGTTGTGTGTTCTTTTAGTTCAAAAAATCCTATTCCAATTTCAACTTTAAACAAATTTAACGTAAATGTTTTGATTTAAATTAGTGAAATTTTTGAAAAATATATGGTCTTAAAAGAAACTTATTGTTTTTTCAATCAGGTAGAACATGCATGCAATTAACCTACTAATATGCAATCTATCTTATTCTAAAGAAAAAAAGTTGGTGTTAGGGGGGAAAGAATTACCTCTGGAAGTCAGGTACTGACCGAACTCCCTACACTTAAGGCTTTGCACCGTCCTCGGTGCCATCTGTCAGGAACAAGGGTGGGTTGGTGGCAGTATCTCCACAGTCGGGACCGTCATGGCTCCCTGTGTTGGTAAAAGAAGTGGAGTCCGGAGTGCCTGGGTCCTTGTTAGGTCTGTGGTTGCCTGTGAGAAGCTCTTTGAGGTATTTGAATCGGCGGTGGTTGCGGCGCTCTCGGAGCATTACTTTCTGGTCTTGTTGGTCCAACCTCTTCAGTATTTGATGCAGCAGCTGACTAGTAGATGGTAGAATATTTGCAGCGTCTTCTGTGGACTAGCTGGTAGTGGCAAGTGGTGGCCTGAGATATCTCCCATTAGGGATGTACTGATCATCCCGTGAAAGTATGACTTTGGTGTCCCCAGCTCTGTAGGAGACTCCGGCTGCTGAGACAAGATCTGAGACCAAGGCAGAAAGAAAGGTTGCCCACGATTTGCACGTGTCCCATAGCATTCCGGATGTGTCTTGGTTGATTTAGAGGCTGGTCTGTGAGAATGTACCATAGTAGAACGGCCATGTCTGCAGTGAAGGAGGACTTATGAGTGCTCAGAAAGACGTAATAGGACATAATCTGTGCCCATACGTGAGCCTCTAAGGTGAGTGCGGAAACCGAGATTCCCTAAGGACGGGAACGATGGTATCTGAAGATCCATTTGCTGCCAGGTTATGCGATAACTCTGAGAACAGCGTCCCAGTCAAATTTGTACGCCTGGCGCTTGAGTGCGGCTTCTTGAAAAGCGTCCAGTCCTTCTGGAGTAGGGGGAAGATCTAAGGCTCGCTGAATGGACTCTTCTGTAATGGGGATTTGCTTCTGACGGACATAAACAGGCTATAGGGTCGGCAGATGGAAATTGGAGTAGGACTCAACTACCCAAGAAAGATTAACCTGTCGTGGCTGTCTCTGTAGAAATCCCCAATGTCTTTGTGCAATTTGTGGCTCAACAAATGTGGCAATACGAGGTGGAAGGATAAGAAGGTGTTCATTGTTGTAATTCCGAGTTGCCAGAATGGGGAACATCTGCTCACAGTAGCGATTGGGAAATCATGCAGTGTCCTTTGCTGGGAATGCTTTTTCCTTTTCATCGACCTTTATAATCCTTTTAATTCTTTTTGTTGAGGGTTTAACTGCAGTTGAAGAAGGCTCTGCCACTAATGCTCTTTTTGTTCCTTTTCTTGCTGTGGATTTGGGGGTAGCTTTCTCCTTGCCTTTCTTGGTGGCCATCCTGAAAGGAAACGAGTGAAGACATGAATATTTCAAGGGTTATAGCAAGGAAAAGAATGGGAAAGGTGGTAATCAATGCACAGGAAAGGATAATGATGTGAGCACATGGTCATGACTACATGTGGCAAATTAACAATGGAAATAAAACAAGTGCATGTGATGACAGTTAAATGCCAGGTGTTTATTGGCATGCCGGTAAGGGCATGAGTAGCATAGATCAAGCATTCAATATCCAAGTTAGATTACCAGGTCTTCCCAACTAACAATATGCTTGTAATAACAATTATATTTAATTAATAAAATATAAAAAGGGTTTTGTGAAAAGCAAGCACTTACAGTAGTAAGTTGAAAGAAATCTAAAAATAGTGCAAAATGTCATATGGGTTTTTTCACAAACACATAGCATGCATGTTAAATAAGGTATGAAAAAATTAATTTTGAACATGCAAGTAACCCTATAAAAATAATATATAATTGTTAAACAAGTCCTAAACAATTTACAAGCAACATATAAGAATAATGACCCAAATAAATTTCTAACACCAATAGAAGGAAGAAGTAAAGAAAAAGAAAACATGGATAGAGAAAGTAGAAGAGAAAGAAAAAGAAAACATGAGAATAAGAAGAGGAAAGAAAAAGTAGGGAGTGGAGAAGAGAAGAAAAAAAGTAGGGCGTGGAAAGCCCTTAAATGAAATGACGCGGACGCGTAGGTCACGCGGACGCGTGACATGATTTGCGCTAGTGGCACGAGGGCAGCTTCGCGCTCGCACAACTCTCTGTTCAAATTTTGTTTTGCCAAAATTTAGGGTAACGCGATCGCGTGGTTAACGCCATCGAGTGGATGGCCATATTGAGAAAACGACGTGGACGCGTGGGGCACGCGAGCGCGTGGCAGGGCTTGTGCTTTTAGCATGAGTCCAGCCCAGGTCCAGCTCAATTCTCGGCCATACACCCTTTTTACGTCGATTTATAGGGCACGCGTTCGCATGGGTGACGCGGACACGTGGGAGACCTTTTTCCCACATGACACGGATGCGTGGGCGGCGCGGTCATGTGGGACAATTTGTGCCACAGGCACGCCTCCAGCTACAATTTCGCGTGACTCTCTGTTTATTTTCTTCTCGTGTCCCAGGCACCTATGACGTGGACGCGTCATCAACGCTGTTGCGTTGTCTGCTCTTTTTTTTAAAGTAAAAATATGCAATATGCAGTATGCAGATGAGATGTAAAACATAGGAATTAGTACTGAGAAGAGTTATTGATGAAGGAAGATAAGGAGAGGAGAAGGAACGATCATACCATGGGGGGTTGTCTCCCACCCAGCACTTTGCTTTAACATCCTTAAGTTGGACGCTCCACTAGCTCAGTCTTCTATTGTGGGTGGATCTTCCAAGAGGAAGATCTCTAGTTCCTGGTTTTTCACCATCTTTTCACCATGGAATAACTTCAAGCGATGTCCATTGACCTTGATAAGTTCAGAGCTTAAAGGATGGCTCAAGTAAAAGACTCCGTATGGTTCCACCTTCTCTACTCGATACGGACCATCCCATCTAGATCTCAGCTTGCCTGGCATGAGTCGCATTCTGGAGTTGTAAAGTAAGACTAAGTCCCCTAGTTGGAATCCTCTTCTCTTAATGCTATTATCATGCACAGCCTTCACCTTCTCTTTATACAGCCTGGAGTTTTCATAAGCTTCAAGGTGAAGGCTCTCTAATTCTTGCAGTTGCAACTTCCGTTCAGTTCCGGCTCTCTCATAGTCCATGTTGCATTCCTTTACCGCCCAGAAGGCCTTGTGTTCTAACTCAACTGGAAGATGACAGGACTTTCCATAAACCAAGCGGAAAGGACTCATCCCAATCGGTGTCTTGTATGTTGTCCGATATGCCCAAAGCGCGTCTTGGAGCCTGGTGCTCCAGTCCTTCCTATGAGGCTTGACAACCTTTTGCAGTATACGCTTTATCTCTCTGTTAGACACCTTTGCTTGCCCATTAGTCTGGGGGTGATAGGCGGTTGATACTTTATGAATGATCCCGTGCCTCTTCAGTAAACCTGTTAGTCTCTTGTTACAAAAGTGAGTGCCTTGATCGCTCACGATTGCTTATGGTGATCCAAAGCGACAAATAATATGATTTCTAACAAAGGAAACAACGGTGTTAGCATCATCAGTACGGGTAGGAATTGCTTCCACCCATTTAGAAACATAATCTACAGCTAACAATATATAAAGGTGGCCATTAGAATTTGAAAATGGACCCATGAAGTCAATTCCCCAAACATAAAAAATTTCACAGAAAAGCATAATTTGTTGAGGCATTTCATCCCTCTGGGATATATTACCAAACATTTGGCATGGAGGACACGATTTACAAAGATCAGTAATATCTTTAAAAAGAGTAGGCCACCAGAATCCACAGTCTAAAACTTTTCTAGCAGTTCTTTGAGGGCCAAAATGTCCTCCACTCTCAGATGAGTGGCAGGCCTCTAAAATGGACTGGAATTCTGATTGAGGTACACACCATCTAATTACCTGGTCAACATCACACTTCCATAGATATGGGTCATCCCATACATAGTATTTGGACTCGCTTTTCAGCTTGTCTCTCTGATGCTTAGTAAAATTGGGAGGGAAAGTATGGCTAACTAGATAATTAGTTATAGGTGCATACCAAGGGGCTACATCAAATACTGCCTGTAAGCTATCAAATGGGAAATTATCATTGATAGGAATGGGGTCATCTTTAATGTGCTCAAGGCGACTCAAGTGGTCAGCCACTAAATTTTGGTTACCACTCCTATCTTTAATTTTCAGATCAAATTTTTGCAGCAGTAGCATCCAACGTATTAGCCTTGGTTTAGACTCTTTTTTAGCTAATAAATATTTTAGAGCTGCATGGTCTGAGTACACTACTACCTTAGTACCAAGTGAATAGGCTCAGAATTTATCCAGAGCAAAAACAATAGCTAGAAGCTCCTTTTTAGTAGTAGTGTAATTAGATTGAGTAGCATCTAAAGTCTTAGATGCAAAAGATATTACAAAAGGGTCGTTACCTTGATGTTGAGCTAGTGCTTCTCCTACTGCATGATTGGAGGCGTCACACATGATTTCAAATGGTTGACTCCAGTTTGGTCCCCTCACAATCGGAGCTTGAGTCAAGGCGGTCTTTAGCTTATCAAACTCTTGTTTGCAATCCTCACTGAACTCGAACTCAATGTCTTTCTGCAGTAGTCTGGATAAGGGTAGTGCTACCGTACTGAAGTCCTTAATGAATCTCCTGTAAAAACCTGCATGGCCAAAGAACGAACGGACTTCCCTCATAGAGGAGGGGTAAAGTAAACTAGAAATAACATCCACCTTTGCTAGGTCTACAGAGATACCAATATCAGAAACAACATGTCCTAGAACAATACCTTGTTTTACCATAAAATGACACTTTTCAAAATTTAAAACAAGGTTTAAACTAACACACCTGTCCAATACTTTAGATAAACTATCCAAGCAAAGGTTAAATGAATCACCATAAATGCTAAAGTTATCCATAAAAACTTCCATACACGTCTCAATGAGATCAGAGAAAAGACTCATGATACACCTTTGGAAAGTAGCTTGTGCATTGTACAAGCCAAAGGGCATTCTTTTATAAGAATAAGTCCCAAAAGGACATGTAAAAGTAGTCTTTTCATGATCTTCAGGAGCTATATGGATTTGAAAATAACCTGTATAACCATCTAAAAAACAGTAGTGAGATTTACCTGACAGGCGATCAAGCATCTAATCAATGAATGGCAAGGGATAATGATCCTAGCGAGTGGCTTGGTTGATACTCCTGTAGTCAATACAAACTCTCCATGCGTTCTGCACTCTGGTTGTCAGAAGCTCTCCTTGCTCATTCCTTATTGTTGTGACTCTAGACTTCTTGGGTACTACTTGTACTGGGCTGACCCATTCGCTATCTGAAATGGGGTAAATGATATCTGCTTCAAGTAGTCTGGTAACTTCCTTCTTTACAACTTCTATGATGGTGGGATTCAATCTTCTCTGAGGTTGAAAGATAGGCTTTTTTTCTTCTTCTAAGAATATTCTATGATCACAAACTCGAGGGCTGATGCCTACTATATCCGCCAAGCTCCATGCAATTGCTTTCTTATGCGTCCTCAATACACTAAGCAGTTGTTCTTCTTGTTGGAAAGTGAGCTCCCTTGCAATGATAACTGGAAACTTCTATTTGTACTCAAGGTATGCATACTTGAGGTGTAGAGGAAGGGGCTTTAATTCCATTTTCCACTCATGGTTTGGTTCTGGATTCTCTAGGGCTGGTGAATGTGGTAATGAATCTTCAGTATGTTCAGAGGGTGTTCCCACACATGGATCTTGCTCCATGTGACTCTCTTCCATTTCTTCTTGGTGAGTTGCAGCTATAATTTCATCAATGATGTCACATTGGAATATGGAGTGATCTTCTGGGGGATGCTTCAAAGCTTCATCTAGATTAAAGCTCACTGTTCTACCATCTACCTCAAAAGAATAGGTACCCGAAAAGGCATCTAGCTTGAATTTTGAAGTCTTCAAAAACGGTCTACCAAGCAGGATTGACGAAGGTCTCCTGGAGTCATTTTGGGGCATCTCCAGGATATAAAAATCAATGGGAAACGTGAGCCCCTTAATGCTCACTAATACATCTTCAGCAATTCCAACCACTGTGATAATGCTTTTATCTGCTAACACAAAACGAGCTACCGACTTTTTTAAGGGAGGGAGCCTTAAAGCATTATATATACACAAGGGCATAATACTCACGCATGCTCCTAAATCACATATACAGTCAGAAAATATCATACTTCTAATGGTACAGTTAACCATGCATGGGCCTGGGTCACTATATTTTTCAGGTATCTTTCCCATTAAAGCAGATATAGAACTACCTAAAGGAATAGTTTCTAATTCATTAATTTTATCTTTATGTATGCATAGCTCTTTTAGAAACTTTGCGTATTTAGGCACTTGCTGAATGACATCAAAAAGGGGAACAGTTACCTCAACCTTTTTGAAAATCTCTACCATTTTTTGATCAAGTTCCATCTAATTTCTGGGCTTCTTAGCAAGGTGTGGAAATGGAATAGGAGTGGCGTCTTTTATAGCTTCATCTTGCTGGGGTTCTACACTCTTTGGTTGGGCTGCTTCTGCTTCATTCACGCCTTGTCCTTCATCTTCTTCTTCAGCATCCTCTACCTTAACCGCGTCCGCAGTTGGGGCATGTTCTGATGGGCTTGATTCCTCTGGATTCCTCTCTTGTAGTGTGGTTCCAGATCTCAGGGTAATGGCATTGACGCTACCCTTGGGGTTGGGTAATGGTTGAGAGGGGAGTCCACCAGAGCATGAGGACTGGTTGTTAGAGTTATTCAGTGATCCAATCTGTGAGACAAGAGCTTGTAAGGTAGAGTTCAAACCATTTAGAGTAGAAGTAAGGTTGTAGCAACTCATCATTAGGAGATGAAGAGGGGTAAATAATCTGAGGATTCTGCTGAGATACTTGAGGCTGCCTTAGATGAGGTGCTCTATAGGCCTAATTCTGATTCTGTTGCCTGAAGTTGTTATTGTTATTCCACCTCTGATTTCCATTGTTATCTTTGCCTCCTCTGTTATGATTGTCCCTCCAACCCTGGTCAGAATTATCTCTCCAACCTTGGTTGGGGTTATCCTGCCATCCATGATTGTGGCTGCCACCTTGATTGTACCCTTGATTGGGGCGGTCATAGAAGTTATGAGTGGCTGCCACAGTGTGGTCTTCCTGTTGGAGTTGCGGACACTCATCAGTATAATGACTGTAATCTGCACAGATCCCGCATACTCTTTGTGGAACCAACTGTTGGCTGTGCTGTGGTGGAGAAGGCTGAACTTGCTGAGCTTGTTGTTGACTTAGTTGCATCTGCTTCAGTAAGTTGGTCATTTCACATAAGCTATGAGTTATAGCAGTAGTCTCTTTTCTAGAGGATACCTCTGTAATAGCTCTTGACTGACCTTGTTTATGCCTGTGATTTCTAGTAGATTCAGCTAAGTCGCTGATCAATTGCCATGCCTCTTCCATGGTCTTGTACTTCTTCATAGACCCATTGCTAGCACCTTCCAATGTGGTCTTATCTTGAGATTTCATGCCCTGTGAAAAGTAGCCGAGCAACACTATCTTGTCAATCATATAGTGGGGACATACTTCCAGAAGATTATTGAAGCACTCCCAATATTCATGGAGAGTCTCAGATTCATCCTGAACGATCATGGAAATGTCTTTTCTCAGTTTATCGGCAACCTCAGCTGGAAAGAAATTCTCCAAAAATTCTCTTCTAAGCGTATCCCAGTTAGAAACAATTGCTCTGGGTTGAGTGTAGTACCATTCTTTTGCCTTCCCCTCAAGAGAGAATGGGAATGCCTTTAGCAGAATAGAAGTTTCGTCAGTACCATCACGCTTAACAGTAGAACAAGCTGTCTAGAAATCCCTAAGGTGCTTGATAGGCTCTTGAGCAGGTAAGCCATGAAACTTGGGCATCAAGTTGAGTAGTGCAGTCTTTATTTCAAAATCCACAGCCACTACTGGGTGGCATGCCTGGAATGGTTGTAGTGAAAAATCAGGGGCTGCAGCCTCCTGGATAGTGACTCTCCTAGGTGCTGCCATGTCACCTGCACATGAATCAACTGAATCAGTAGAGAGGGAGCTTGTTTCTCCCTTAGATGACATTTCAGATTTGTCCTCGGAGAGGACTAGCCGACGCCGAGCTTGCTTTATACGTGAAATAGTTCTTTCATTCTCAGGGTCAAATACTGGCAAGCTTGGATCAGGAAGTGAATGCGTCATTTAATGAAAGAAACGTGCAGCTCATAGTAACAAAATAAAAAATAAAAATGCAATTAAATAAATTCCAATCAATAAATTAGCACACTATTGTAACTCCCTGGCAATGGTGCCAAAAATTGACGTGAGCGAAAATTGGAAGATTAAAAATTAATTAGAGAAATGGAGTTGTGAGTACAGTTCTTAATTGGTAAAAATCCACTCATGAATTTAGAAAAGGGTTGTCACAAATTTTAGAAATAAAATACTGGGAGTATGAGTCCCAGGTCGTCTCCCAACGAGTTGCAAGAAGATGTGCTATTTTATCAATCAGAGGTTTTCAAAAGGGGTTTTGAATTTGATGGACAGAAAATTAAATTAGAGAATTTATATCATTTAAATAAAATCTTGACTGGGAGAAGATTAATTGGAAGTTCTATCATTGTTAGAATTTTATCAAGAGCAATTAATAATTAGTCGTTGTTTACATTTAGTTAACCCTCAACGAATGAAGGAAAGTCAAATTAAAAGTCAACTTCTATTCACAAATCCTAATCCTCTCCCTTGGGAAGGATTAGAGTTAGTGATTAACAAGTCGACCAACAATGAACCAATTATAATTGAACTCTTGAGTATTCCAACTCAAGGTTCTCCTTTTAATCAACTCCCAATCAAGTTGGGGGACTACTCCATCATCATAATTGTAGACTTCACAAAATCAATAGGAGAAGTAGAAGAAAACATAATAAATAATAATAAAAGGGATTAGTTAAAAGTAAAAATAGTCTTGTATTAATAAACTATGAAAAATAATCCAATGTCAACTCTGGATAAGTTAAGAATATGGAAGAGTAAATGAAAAGTAAAAGAATAAGCTATAATGACTAGTACCGGAGGTAGACTCTTCTCAAAAGCTAAAGCCAGAATTCTTCAAAATCCTAATTTATGAATGTTCAAGTGAGAAACCTAGGGGAGGAGTAAATTCATATCTAAAAACTTGAAATTATGCAGAATGGATTGTTGTTCTGTCTCTGCATGTTCCTTAGCTCTAATCTGTGTTTTTGGGCCAAAAACTGGGTTGAAATGCGGCCCAAAATCTATGCCAGCGACTTCTGAAATTATACAGATCGCGCACGTCACACGGCCGCATCGTCCACGAGTTCGCGTCACTCAGCGTTTCTCGTACCACGCGTGCGCGTCGTCCACACATTCGTGTCGTTCGCGCAACTCCCAATCCGTACGGTCGCATCAGGCACGCGAGCGCGTCACTGTGATTTCTTCCATTTTGCGCGGTCGCGTGAGCCATGCGATCGCGTGACTTCTCGCTGGTCATCTCCTCAATTCCTTGTATTCGTTCCACTTTTGCATGCTTCCTCTTCATTCCTTACGCCATTCTTGCCCTATGAAGCCTGAAACACTTAACACACAGATCACGACATCGAATGGTACGAAGGAAGATAAAAATATACAACTAAAAGGTCTTTAGGAAGCAAGTTATCAATCATAGAATATTTTTAGGAAGGAATTGTAAATACATGCAAATCATATGAATAAGTGGGTGAAGACTTGATAAAACCACACAATTAAATACAATATGAATCATAAAATAACGGTTTATCACCTACCACAAACATTCAAAATTTACTTCACAAGATAACTCTACTCTTGTTCTTTTCATAACATCCTCTTTTTGATTGACTTAAAGGACAAGCATATAAGTAAGCAAGATGAAATTGAAAACTAGGGCCTAGACTAGCACACTTCGATGTGAATAAAGAGGAACAAGCAGAATATGAAGGTTTCTGGGACAATATTCAATCATTTTTCAATTAAAGTACTGCAACTCCGAGACAGTTCAATACAACCTCATAATGTCTTCCTTGGCATTATAATCCTAGCATTTGCATCCTTGTTTGTCTCCTTGGATGATGATGTATGATTATTCCCCGAGATTGATTGAATTCCTGTAACATTATTGGAAGTTGCTTGTTCCCCATGCACTTGGAAAATAGTTAGCATGCATGTATGCTTGTGAATATCTGATCTTAATTTGGTGTGTGAACACCAAACTTAGTTCCTTACCTAATGCAGCAAATTAAATACATGCAGAAACCTCATGTGCTTTTATTGAGAAAAAAACTATGAGCTAAAAAGACAAAGTATGCATTAGAGGTTGAATTTCTGTCAAGTGAGTTCTTTGGTTGTTAGAGCAATGCTTTATCACTAAAGGGTTGTAATGCACTCTTCAGCTGGAGTCTTTGGTGGAACACCAAACTTAGAGTTCCACATTCACCCTTGAAATATTTTGGTGTGCAACACCAAACTTAGCTCTTCACAATACAGAGAACTCAAGTTGAAATTTTTATTGAGAAAATCATGAAAAGAAAATTACCTCAGGATGGGTTGCCTCCCAACAAAGCACTTTTTTAACGTCGCTAGCTCGACGATTGCTTCTTTAGTTGAGGTTATACTTCGGTTTGGGAGCTTCCCCCATGCTGCCCAAGTAGTGTTTGAGTCTTTGCCCATTCACAGTGAATGTCCTCTTTGAGCTTTCTTCCATGATTTCTATGTGTCCATAAGGTGAGACTTTTGTGACTAGAAAGGGCCCGGACCATCTTGATTTGAGTTTCTCAGGAAAGAGTTTCAGTTTGGAGTTGTAGAGAAGCATATGTTGTCCTTCTTCGAAATTGCTTGGTGCTAGGTTGAGATCATGTCTCCTTTTTGCTTTTTCCTTAAAGATCTTGGTGTTTTCATAGGCTTGAGACCTAAACTCTTCCAGTTCTTGCAGTTGGAAGATCATCTTTTCACTAGCAGCGGTGCGGTCTAGGTTTAGTATCTTGAGAGCCCAAAAGGCTTTCTGCTCCAGCTCTAATGGTAAGTGACAGGCCTTTCCGTACACCAGTTGATAAGGGGACATCCCAATTGGTGTTTTGAAGGCTGTCCTGTATGCCCAAAGAACATCATCTAGCTTCTTCGTCCAGTCCTTTCTTGATGCCCCCAGAGTCTTTTCCAAGATCCTTTTTAACTCTCTGTTGGATATCTCGGTTTGCCCACTTGTTTAGGGATGATAAGGTGTGGTAACCTTATACTTCACCCTATATCTTAGGAGTAGGGTCTCCAATGGTCTATTGCAGAAATGACTCCCTCCGTCACTGATGAGGGCTCGTGGGACTCTAAATCTGGTGAAGATATTCTTTCTAAGAAAGTTTATGACTACCTTGTTGTCATTTGTTGGGGTTGCCATGGCCTCCATCCATTTGGATACATAGTCCACTGTCACCAAGATATACTTGTTTGAATATGAGGGTGGGAATGGTCCTATGAAGTCGATCCCCCATACATCGAACAATTCAAGTTCTAGAATGTATTGCTGTGGCTTCTCATTCCTCTTGGGCAGATTTCCAGCCCTTTGGTACTCATTGCAGCTCCTCACCAGTTCCTTAGCATCCGTGAAGATAGTGGGCTAGAAGAATCCACATTGCAGTACCTTTGCTGCGGTTCTTTCTCCTCCAAAATGACCTCCATAGCTAGCGCTATGACAACTCCACAGGACCTTTCGTCCTTTTTCTTCTGAAATGCATCTCTTGAGGATTCCATCTGAGCATTTTTTGAAGAGATAAGGTTCATCCTAAATGAAATACTTAGCATCATTGATGAGTTTTCTTCTTTGATGTTTGTTGATCCCAGGGGGTAGGTCATCTGCTGCTTTAAAATTAGGAATATCTGCAAACCAGGGTGCTTTGTGAACCAATATTAACTGCTCATCTGGGAAGAACTCATTTACACTTGTATCATGTGTAGCATCTTTCTCACAAGGGATTCTGGATAGATGATCTGCTACCTTGTTCTCCACATCCTTTTTGTCTCTAATCTCAATGTTGAATTCCTGCAACAATATGATCCATCTGATTAGTCTTGGTTTTGACTCCTATTTGGCAAATAGATATTTGAGTGCTATATGATCAGTGAAAACAATAACTTTAGAGCCAATGAGGTATGATCTAAATTTGTCAAATGCAAAAACTATTGTCAGCAACTCCTTTTCGGTCATGGTATAATTTCGTTGAGTGTCATTAAGGACCTTGCTGGCATAGTATATGACATGCACCAAATTTTCTTTTCTCTGTCCTAACACTGCCCCAACTGCGAAATCAGATGCATCACACATCAGTTTGAATGGTAGATTCCAATCAGGTGGGGTGATGATAGGAGCTGAGGACAACTTCTTTTTCAAGTTTTCAAATTCACGCATGCACTTCTCATCAAAGATAATTGGTGTATCAGACATAAAGAGATTGCTTAAGGGCTTGGCTATCTTTGAAAAATCTTTAATAAACCTTCTGTAGAAGCCAGCATGCCCCAAAAAGCTCCTAATTGCCTTGACATCACTTGGTGGAGGTAATTTTTCATTTAGCTCCACCTTAGCTCTGTCTACCTCAATACCTTGGTTAGAAACTTTATGCCCAAGGACTATTCCATTTGTCACCATAAAGTGGCATTTTTTCCAATTTAAGACCAAGTTGGTCTCTTGACATCTTTTTAATACCAAGGCAAGATGATTTAGGCAATTAGGAAAGGAGTCTCTGAATACTAAAAAGTCATCCATGAAAACTTCAATGAACTTCTCTATCATATCCGAGAAGATGGAGAGCATGCAGCGTTGAAAAGTTGCAGGAGCATTACATAGGCCAAATGGCATGCGCCTGTAGGCAAACACTCTATATGGGCAAGTGAATGATGTTTTCTCCTGGTCTCTTGGTTCAACCACTATTTGGTTATATCCTGAATAACCATCTAGAAAACAATAATATGCATGTCCTACAAGTCTTTCCAGCATCTGATCCATGAAGGGAAGTGAAAAATGATCTTTTCTCGTGGCTTCATTGAGTTTTCTGTAATCAATATACATCCTCCATCCTTTGACAGTTCTTGTAGGGGTCAGCTCATTCCTTTCATTCGGTACCACAGTGATTCCTCCTTTCTTGGGGACCACTTGGACGGGACTAACCCATGGACTATCCGAAATTGGGTAGATTACTCCTCCCTGCCACAGCTTCATGACTTCCTTCTGTACTACTTCCTTCATAATTGGATTCAAATTCCTTTGGGGTTGAATGGATGGTTTGGCATCATCTTCCAATAGTATCTTATGCATGCATATGGCCAAACTAATTCCCTTCAAGTCAGCAAGTGTCCATCCGATGGCATCCTTATGCTTCTGTAAGACTTGAAGTAACTCTTCCTCCTGTTCTTGGCTGAGGGCCGAATTTATAATCACTGGATAGCTTTCATTATCTCCTAAGTATGCATACTTAAGAGTGGGCGGTAGTGCCTTTAACTCAAGTTTGGGTGCTTTTTTTCTTTTATCCTTCCCCTCTAGTGTGCCATGAACATGAGTTTCAGCTGTTGCAACCTCTTCGCTTGATGCTGATTCCTCTTCTTCTGTTAACCCCTCAAGTTCTTCTTCTTCAAGAGTCTCTTGTATCACAGCATCCACTGAGTCCAACCTCATACATTCTCCCAGTGAGTCTTGTGGGTAGCTCATGGCCTTGAACACATTGAATATCATTTTCTCCTCATGAAGTCTAAGGACAAGCTCACCCTTTTGGACATCAATGATGGCTCCAGCAGTGGCCAAGAATGGCCTTCCCAAGATGATAGAAGTCTTAGCTTCTTCCTCCATGTCCAATACTACGAAGTCTGCTGGATAGATAAAGTCTCCCACCTTCACCAACAAATCTTCTACTATTCCATGAGGAAACTTGAATGATCGGTCTGCTAGTTGCAGGGCTATTCTTGTTGGTTTGGCCTCCTCAATCCTCATTTTCTTCATCATTGATAAGGGCATCAGATTTATGCTAGCTCTTAGATCACATAAAGCCTTTTCCACTGTGATTTCCCCTATGATACAACGGATTTGGAAGCTCCCGGGATCCTTCAATTTCTGGGGCAATTTGTGCTGGATGATGGCACTGCATTCTTCGGTGAGTACCACAGTCTCATTGTTCTTCCAACTTCTCTTCTTGGTCATAAACTCCTTCAAGAACTTAGCATAGAGTGGCATTTGCTCTATTACTTCAGCAAAGGGTATGTTGATTTGTAGTTTCTTAAAGATTTCCAAGAATCTTGAGAATTGGTTGTCCTCTCCCTTTTTTTTTTTAATTGCTGGGGGTATGGGGCTTTTGAAAAGCATGGTTTTAGCACTTCTCCCTCTTGATGTGACTTAGGAGTGGAGACTTAAGTTTCCTCTTGTCCCTTTTCTTCTTCATCCGAGTTCTTCTCTGGTGGTTTCTTGTGGGTTTCTCTCAATTGCTTCACATTTCTGAGGGTGATAGCCTTACACTCCTCTCTTTGAGTTGAATTAGTGTTGTTGTGAATGTTGTGGCCAGGGGCTTGGTTGAATAAGTAGCCAATTTGTGTTTCAAGTTTCTTGATGGTAGCATCTTAATTCTGCATATTGGATCGCACTTCTTCCCAGAAAAGTTTACTATCTTGAATTTCCTTACATATGCTTTGGAGTAGAATCTCAATTCTAGAGAGCCTATCTCCTGTTGGTGATGGTGGGTTGAGATTAGGTGGTTGAGAGGGGTGATTAGGTGGGTGTTGATAGGATTTCTGTGAGGTATGTTGGTGAGTTGCATTGTTATTGGGATTGTGGTTGTGGCATCTCTGGTCTTGGCCTTGGTCTTGTTGATTTTCCCACCCAAAGTTAAGGTGATTTCTCCATCCAGAATTATAAGTTTTAGAGTATGGATCATGGATGTGTCTAGGTGAGTTTCCAACATAATTGGCTTGTTCACAGACACCTTCTTCTCTTACATTCACTCCTTCTTGAGCTGGTGATGAGGTGATAAATGCTGCGACTTGGTTTTCTTCTACCTTCTTGGTAAGATCTGCTAGCTACTTAGTGATCATCATATTTTGAGCTAGCAATGCATCCATGTGGTTCAGCTCCATTTACTCCTCGAGTGTTACTTTTTTCAGAAGCATAGAAGTAGTCATTCTCAGCGACAGTTTCAATGACATCTATGGCTTCTTCAATGGTTTTCTTCTTGTTCATAGAGTCTCCTAATGAATGGTCTACAACCTTCTTTGACTCATAAGAAAGACCTTCATAGAAAATGTAAAGTTGAACCCATTCATTGAACATGTCTGGTGGGCATCTTCTTGTTAAGTCCTTAAACCTCTCTCATGCCCCATAGAGAGTTTTCCCATCTTGTTGCCTAAAAGTTTGCACCTCACCTCTTAGCCTGTTAATTCTTTGAAGAGGGTAAAATCTTGCCAAAAATTTGTTCACCACATCTTCCCAATTTGTTAAGCTTTCCTTCGGGAAGGATTTCAGCCACTTAGATGCTTTGTCCCTGAGTGAAAAGGTGAACAAAAGCAATCTATAGACATCTGGATGAACACCATTAGACTTCACAGTGTCACATATTCTCAGGAAGGTGGTTAGATGTTGATTGGGGTCTTCTTGGGTACTTCCTCCAAATGAGCAGTTGTTTTGGACAAGGGTGATGAGCTGGGGTTTTAATTCAAAAATGTTGGCATGTATGGTGGGCTTTTGGATGCTACTTCCACAGTTTCCTGAGTTTGGATTGATGTAAGAGCCTAGAACTCTCTTTTCTTGCCCAGCATGATTCACAGGACCTTCTCTGGCATAGTTGTGAGCTTCTCCTTCATGGTTGTTTTCCAAGTTCTCATCCATGTTTGTTTCAAAGTACTCTTCCTCTTTCCCAGCACCAACAACTCCTTTTCCTCTTGCTTTCATCCTTAATCTATGGAGGGTCCTCTCAGGTTCTGAATCAAAGGACGTTGAAGCTCCGCTTCTTCTCCCTGTCATACAACTAACAGAGCACACAGCAGGGAATAAAATGAAGATGTTATTCTTGTTAAAATGGCTGTTAGTGTGGGTGGTGCAAATTATCAAACAGTTAGTGGGTTAGTAAGTAGAATTGTAGATAATAACAAAGAAAAAAAAGAAAACGACGAGGGGCGAGGGGATGAGAAAGATACTGAATAAAATGAAGGTAAATGACTAGATAAAATAAACAAACAAGAGAAAAAAAAATGCTCAATCTAGTGAACTTCCAACTTAATCATTGTTGATACAAAATCAATCCCCGGTAACGGCGCCATAAACTTGATGCATGAAAACTTGTCTCTTAACAAATTTCCCTTCGACAAGTATACCAAATTGTTGCCAAGTAAAAAACTCACAATAGAGTGAGGTCGAATCCCACAGGGATTGATTGGTCAAGCAACTTTAGTTGGAAGAGTATGCTAGTTGAGCTAAACAGAATGTAGTTGAGAATTGCAGAAAATTAAATGGCAGGAAAGTAAATTGCAGAAAATAAAGTGCAGAATCTTAAATGGGGATTCGGAAAGATGATCATGGAAGTAAATGGCAGAAAGTAAAGAGAATGGGTAAGATCTGAGATGGGAAATTCATTGGGCTTAGGAGATGTTGTAGTCTCCAGATCAAGTTCATTCTCATCTCTTCCTCAATCAATGCATTCATTGATCTCCTTGGCAATCTTAAGTGATTGGATCCCAATTCCTTGGCAATCCAGTCTTTCTAAGCTTGAACAATTGCCCAATTCCTTGATTTAAGTGCTCATGGGAAGAGATGAAGTATGGTCACTGATTATACCACATGTATTTCCAAATCAAAGTGTTAGGAGGATTTCATGTCACTATATCCGCCCAAACCCCAATTTAGTCCAACATGAGAAAGCATTTCTAGCATGATCTCCTCATCCCTTTTCCAAGGCTCAGAGGAGATCCAATTATCGAGAGTTTCTTTTCCAAGACAACTAACCAATTGAATTAAGATCGAAAGCTTTCTAATAAATCAAGAGAAAAGAAAGAGGAAGAAGAATGAAAACTATAACTGATCCATCAAATTACAACAGAGCTCCCTAACCCAATGAAAAGGGTTTAGTTGTTCATAGCTCTGGGAATGGAAAATGGCAGTGAAGAATACATGCTTAACTAGAAAATGCAGAAAAGTAAATATACAGAGGGTAGTTCTCCCAGTGCCCAGCTTTTCTATAGTTCAAAACTACTACTATGTATACTACTCTTCTTGATCTTCTAGTGAGTTCTTCAAGTCTTGGATGTGGGCCTTAGATCTTGAGTTGAAGCAGATACAATCGTCGATGGGCTCAACTTGCAGAAAAGTGTGAGTTAGGTATGGGCGTTAGATAGGACGTTAGTGGTGTTAACGTTAAGTGAAAATGTGGGTTCGAGAACGTTAGTGGCAATCACCTTTTTCACTAACGTTCTGACCCCAAAATGGTCCACATTAACTTCAACGTTAGTGGCACTAACGTGACCACTAACGTTGCCTCATGGTTCTTCACAAACGTTATTGGGAATCACCTTTTCCAATAACGTTGCATTGTGCCCCCTTTCCCTACGTTAGAGATCACGTTAGTATAACTAACGTGACTCTTAACGTGGGCATGCGTAAGCTTCGAGAGCGTTAGTGACCCTTACCTTTGTCACTAACGTTCCAAACGCCCCTCCTTCCCACGTTAGAGCTCACGTTAATTGGATTAACGTGGCCACTAACGTGGTAGTGAATGCCATCTCCAACGTTAGTGACAAAGGTGAGTGTCACTAACCTTGGCTCATCATGCTTAGCTCCACGTTATCTCTCACGTTAGTGGTCGTGACCACTAACATGGACAATATTGGCGTAATCCAACGTTAGTGGCAAAGGGAAGTGTCACTAACATTAGCGTTCTTTTCCCCTTCCACGTTAGAGTTCAGGTTAACTAAGTTAACGTGACTCTTAACGTGGCCAATTGCCAATTTGGAGCGTTAGTGGTATGCACTTTTACCACTAATGCTGGAGCTTCCTTTTTCTCCACGTTAACTACCATGTTAATGTAGTTAACGTGGCAATTAACGTGGGCTATGATGGCTTTGAGGACGTTATTGGCGATCACTTTTCTCATTAACGTTGCAAGCTCATTCCCATTCCACTTAGTGGTCACATTAATTGGATTAACGTGGCTACTAACGTCGTTCTTCCTTGCTTTCTTTGTCCTGAAATCAAGCAAATAAAGTGCATCAAAGTTCTAGTCCAAGTCATGAGATTATGCATCATCAATTTGTCATTCAATCCTAGCATAATCCTTGTGAAATCATGTAAAATTCACAATAGTTGCTTGAATCAAGGTGTAAATGTAATTTTTATCCAAAACTTGCTTATTTCCTAAGAAAATGCATGAAACTACCCTAAAAGAGTAAAGAAAAGGTTAGTGAAACTGGTCTAGATGCTTTGGCATCACTTTCCATCCTCTACGCCATTCCTGCCCTGTAATCTTTGAAAACATTTAACACACATATCAAGGCATCGAATGGTAATGAGAGAGGATTAAAATTAGCTAAATTAAGACCAAAGAAACATGTTTTCAATCATAGCCCAAAATCAGGAAGGAAATGTAAAACATGCAATTTCTATGAATAAGTGTGAGATTAGTGGATAAAATCCACTCAATTAAGCGCAAGATGTACCACAAAATAGTGGTGCATCAGCAACGTTGGTGAGCCAACTTTGGCCATCAATGTTGCTTCCTCTACTTCTTCCTTGCTTCTCTTCACCTATCATCAACCAAACAAATGCATCAAACCCTTGCCAAAATCACAAGATTTTGCATCATTCATAGCAATCAAGTAAATCTTGTATAAATCTCATGAAAATGCACCTAATTAACCATGTTTGATTGAATCAAGATATGCATGAAATTCTCATCCAAATACTTACTTATTGCTCAAGAAAGTGCATGAAACCAAATGAAAACAATTAAAAAAGGCTTGTGAAACTAGCCTAAGATGCCTAAGCATCACAACACCAAACTTAAATCTTGCTTGTCCCCAAGCAAGCAGTAAAACATAAGAAGAATGAATGGGAGCAGAGAGAAATATGGGTCCTTATTGGAAAGCAATAAATCTTGGTTCATAGGGTTTCATGCAGGATATATTTGAAGCTCAACTCATATTGGTTTCTAGGTTTGAGATGTCTCTTTAAGTTCCAACTAAGGTGCTGCTATGAAACTTTGTTATTCATTGATCCTTGGTGTTTGATTTTTGCTTTTCTTTTGCTTAGAAACTTATTCTTTATTTGCAGCTTAGTGTTCTTTGTTAAGGCAGCTTTTTAGATAAGTTTTCAGTTAATACTCCCGACCCAGATGGCTCAAGGTGTTGGGTGATGAAGCACCCCTCAGACTTACTAACTCAAGCCTCTCCTTTACACATACACACTACAGGCACTTAGCTCACAATTCATCCTAAAGACATTAACGCCCAGCTCCTCTTTGGGTCACTAAATGCCTTGTAACTAGGTTGCTCTTGATGGTGGACTTTTGGTTGATAATCCTAGGTTAGTTAACTCAAGTTACCAAGGGTTAAAACACTCCTTAGAACCTAATCATTCAAGTAGATCTTAGTACAAAAACACCACAGGCATGTGTCTCGAGGTTCAAGCTATTGGTGCCTAGCTTATTCTTTGTTTCTTTTCTTTTTGTTGCCAATGTTGGTGCTGGCCGTGTGGCCCAACTTTTCCACCAACGTTGGCTTTTCTTCCCTTCTTTCTTGTTCTTTCTTTCTACCAAGGATATTTATTCACTAAGTTTTCACACATAGCAACTAAATTCATGCTTAAAAGGGACATTCCACCCTTCATCTTTATTAGTGAACTTGCTAAACAATTAAATATGTAACACCACTTAACCTTATTCTGTTTCCTACCAATTTGGACTATTACTTTTTCTGTTTCAAAATATTTTCTTTTATTCAATCAAAAGGGGACAAAGCCTACATTTAAGCAAGATGAAAATAAAACAGGCACTTAGACTATAACACTTAGATGACAATTAAAGAAAGTAAACAAATAAAATTCAAATGACTTAAACTTAAAGTAAACTCATAAAGCATAAGAAATTAGAAGCAAGCTCTTCCTTATTAAATTTGATGATCAAGGAGGAGCACCCCCTTTCATTCTTTGGAATGTTTTCCTTTGCTTGACTCCCCTTTCTTCTTTGGTTCTTGTTTCTTTTACCTTCTTATTTCCTCTTGTTGTTTTCCAGGCTCATATTCCTCTTCGCAAAGTCTGGCATCTATCAATCTTTGCTTCATTCTTTCTTCATTTCCTTTAGCTCTTGCCTTTTGGGTTACTCCCAGTTGAGTGACCTGTTGATATGGTTGGATCTCTCGATTCAATGCAGGCATGCAGGTAGTCCGGTAGCTGAGCTTGGCTTGAGTGTCTATATAAAATTCAACCCTATCTAATTACCTGGCCTCTTCAGCTGTATAATATAGATTTTTCCAGTGAAATAAGTTTTGCAGGTATATTTCTTGTTAAGCTTGTTGTTGGGACAATTTGTTGAAGGATTCTTGGAATTGAGAATACTGTTCCATTTGCAGATCCAAAAATCTTGATTGAAAGTCTCTTTGTTGATCCATCATTCTCAGCTGAAACTCCTCTTGTTTTTCTTGAGCCTTCATGTATTATTGGGATAAGCCCTCAATAGCGCTCTGGATTTAACTCATGTCCATAGTGACAGGTGCTGGAGTTTGTTGCTCTTCATGTCACTCTTCTTCTTGATGTTCCTCTTCTTGTGGCTCCTCCCTTCTTCTCTTCCTTTGTGGTATTCTTTGTTGTTAGGTAGCCATGACATAAGTCATTCTCTCAATGGTGATTGGCCTGCCCGGGTGCAACCAACTAGGATTTGCATCTTCTAGCGCCACCCTAGCCTTTATGCATAGACGAAAGATAGTACTAGGGTAGTGGAGCCAGTTTCAGGTGAACTTTTCTCAGAAAGCTTTTGGATGTTCTTGGCTATGAGCTCATGAACTTTAATCTCTCCTCCCATCATGATGCTATGCAGCATAGTAGCTTTCTTGATGTTGACCTCTGAAGTGTTTATGCTGGGTAGGATGGATCTCCTAATGATCTCATACCATCCTTTGACTTCCGGGGTGAGGTCTCCTCTTTTTAGAAACCTTGGCATTCCTTTGGAATCCCTCACCTAGTCAGCTCCAACTACACAAATATCACTGGCAATCCCATCACAATCCGGGTTGCCACTCACTCTCTCATGGTAACTAACTTCATCAAAGTGTGTTGTTCTTAGACCAAGAACCTTCATGACGGCCTTTGGACTAAAGTCAAACTCTACACCTCTTACGTAACTTTTGTAATAGGTGTCAATGCTTGCATCCTCCCTCACTGTGTTGGCATAGAACTACTTCACAATGTTAGCATTTATTCTTGTGATTGGAGCAGTGAGGAGCTCCCATTTTCTTTTTCTAATCTTCTCTCTAATCTCTTGGCACTTATCCTCAGGAAGTTGGAAAGGAATCTCTGGCAATATTACTTTAGGTCTCATCCATTCATCTTATATCTCATGGAATACTGACTTGAATTTCCATTTATCATAGGAAATTTCTTCTTCAATGGGCTCCTTTCCCTTTATCCTTTTGTAGCTTGATGAGGCTGCCATGGTTGCTCTAAAGTTGGCTGAATAGAAGATAAAGAAGTGATGAGGAGGAGTGGCTAGTGTAGCTTGTGCAAAGTAAGACGAGAGTGTGGCTTGAGGGTGAAGTAAGATGTTTACTCAAGTAAGACAAGAGTAGTTCGAATCAAACAGAGAGCACGGTTATGAATTGGACTTTAAAGGAATACAAGAAGTGAAATTATGAATGCAAGAGGGTGTAAAATAGAAGTGTGAAACTCGGTTTAAGTGGGAGTTATTTATAGCAAGAATTGATGAAGAATGAATGGTGAGGATGCTTTTGAGATGGTAAAAATAGATAGTGTGCATGTAGAGTTGAATGAAGACAAGGATTGCTTCCTCATTGGATATGTAGGTTCAGTCATCTAAGTGATATACATCCCCAACCAATGTGCAGAATTGTGCTTTCCAATGAGCAACGTCCAAGGACATGTGACTTGCTTTTTGCTCTAGGATAGTCGTGCCCTCCCTTGTCTTGTCCTCTCCATCAATCTTTTCTTCCACATGCCTATTCATCATAACAAAACAAAGATGAATTGAAATAAATGGAGGTAAAGCTAATGAAGAGCAATAACTAAATTTTAATTTTTTTTGAAAATTTTGACTAAATGTTACTCATGCATTAATAACCAACTGTGACTCTTGCAAGCATATATATAGCCTTGGTGGACACCAAACTTAGTGTTTGGCCATGTGGTTCAAGAGTTAACTTCAATTCCTAAGACGTATATTTCTTGAATCTTATGCATCATCCTAGGTGCCTTGCACACTAAACTTGTTATCCACCAAATGGTTCCTGTGAAAATTCAATTAAATTCTTGTCACTTTTGATTTATTCATCATAAGGACCACCTTATTCTCTACTAAAAAAAATAAACTCAAATGATGTAGAACATGGTTCATCTTTCATGAAATTCTAAGCTTAAAACAAATTTGACTCTTATTAAAATTATAGCATATGCGAAATACCAAACTTAATGTTTGGCTATATACTTCAAGAAAATGAAAGAGTATATATCGCTCTATGATCATCATTCTTTAAAACCCATCTTAGGGTGCCTTTAGGCACACCAAACTTAGAAATGAATCATATACTTCAAGATGCTATATGCAACAGTCAAATTTGTTTACGAAAGCCTAAATTCATGCGATAAAACCATTGATTATTAAAGCAGTAAGTGAAAATGTTTAAACATGGGCTGCCTCCCATGAAGCGTTTCTTTATCGTCATTAACTTGACAGTTGGCCTCTGTCAGGGAGGGTTATAATGTCTCAGGTCTTCTCCTATCACAATGAATCTGTCTTTGCTTGCTTCTTTGAGAATCTCCACATGCTCCAAGGATAAGATTCTGTTGATTGTGTACACTTGAGGCAGCTGAGACAGAATGGTAGGAAGATGAGGTGGGATTAGTGGCTGGTGGATTGATATCACTTTGTCCCCTGGAGAGAAATCCTCTGTAGGGATCTTCTTGTTTTTCCATCCCATTGGTATCTTCTTCCGAATTCTCTTCTCTCCTTCAAATGGTGCTTTAGTGATTCTCATGTCAGAAGGATCTTTGTTGGCTGTCCCTTTTGAATCTCCTCCTTGGACTTCTTTGATTGTTGTATTACTTGAACTTCTTATTTTTATATCAAGAAGGTCTTCAGAGGTTCTGCTTGTGATTCACTATTTATTTTCTCTAAGAATGCTTCCTTGTGATAATCCTTTAAGTCTTTATTCTCTTGTTCAGATTCATGTGAGGGCTTGAAGACATGAAATGTGAGTTATTCATCATGTATTCTCAATATCAACTCCCCTTACTCAACATCTATGAGTGCTCTGGTTGTGGCAAAGAATGGTCTCTCCAGAATGATTGAATGAATATAGCTTTCTTCCATCTCCATAATAACAAAATCTGCAGGGAGGAAGTACATTCCTACCTTTACCAGTATATTTTTTATCACTCCTAGTGCTTGTTTCTGGGTCTTGTCAGCCAATTGGAGGGTTACATCTGTGGGTTTTAACTCATTGATTTGCAGCTTCCTCATAAGGATACAGAGGCATTAGGTTTATGTTGGCTCCCAGATCACAAAACCCTCTATCAATTAATGTATCCTTTATAGCACAAGGGATGTGGAAACTCCCTGGATCTTTCTTCTTTGTGGGGAAATCCTTCTGGATGAGGGCACTGCTCTCCTTAGTCATCACTACTCTTTGCCCACCTTTTAATGTACTCTTCTTCGTTAGCAACTCCTTCATGCACGTAGTGTACGAGGGCATCTGTTGGAGGGCTTCAATGAAGGGAATGTTGATATGAAGAGATGCAAATATGTCTAGGAACTTGGAATATGCTTTCTCTTTCTCACCACCCCTGAGTCTTTAAGGGAATGGTGCTTTTGGCACATAAGGCTTCATTATTTCCTTCTCCATTGGTTCTTTCATTTGTGCAGAGTCAAATCCTTGTTCTTTCTCTTCCAGTTCCTTTAGAACTCCTTGGTTGTGCTCTGTTGGCTAACTGATTTCTTTCTTCAAGGTCTCCTCACTTCTTATAGTGCTTGCCTTGCATTCTTTCCATCTCACATTCTTTGTTTCTTCTATTGGATTCTTCTCAGTGTCACTTGGAAAACTGTCAGTGGATTTAGGGATTTGTTAAGAAAGGAATCCCACTTGGGATTCAAGCTTCTTGATGGCATCTCCTTGGTTCTTCATATTAGACCTTACTTCATCCTTAAATGCTCTATTGCCATGAAACTCCTTGCAAAGATTTCAAGCACGGATTCAATCCAGGAGATTCTATCCTCAGATGGTGGCAGGTTGGAATTTGGGGGTTGAGGATGGCTATTTTGTGCTTGATATGAAGGTTGGTAAGAGTTGTTGTATGGGGGATAGTATGGTCTTTGGTTGGAGTTTTGAGGTCTATGATCTTAGTCTTGGTTTTGGTGGTTTCTCCACCCAAAGTTTGGGTGGTCCTTCCATCTAAGATTATAGGTTTTGGAGTGTGGATCATAGGGTTGTCTAGATGAGTTTCCAACATAATTGGCTTACTCCCAATCATCTAATTCCTCTGCGTTCACCCCTTCTTGAGCTTGTGGTTGAGTGTTGACTGCTGCAACTTGGTTCCTCTCCATCTGCTTGGTGAGGTCTACCAATTGTTTGGTGACCAACTTGTTTTGAGCTAGCAGTGCATCCATGTGACTCAGCTCCATTACTCCATTTCTTGGGTTTCTATCAGAGGCATAGAAGTATTCATTGTTGGCTATAGTTTCTATGATATTTATGGCCTTTTCAATTGTCTTCTTCTTATTGAGAGACCCTCCTGAAAAGTGATCTAAGGCCTTCTTTGATTCTTGTGACAAACCTTCATAGAAAATATGTAGTTGTACCCATTCGTTGAACATGTTCGGAGGGCACTTTCTTGTCAACTTGATAAACCGCTATTTTATGATTCATATTGTATTTAGTTGTGTGGTTTTATCAAGTCTTCACCCACTTATTCATATGATTTGCATGTATTTACGATTCCTTCCTAAAAATATTCTATGATCGATAACTTGCTTCCTAAAAACCTTTTAGTTGTATATTTTTATCTTCCTTCGTACCATTCGATGTCGTGATCTGTGTGTTAAGTGTTTCAGGCTTCATACAGCAGGAATGGCGTAAGGAATGGAGAGGAAGCATGCAAAAGTGGAAGGAATACAAGGAATTGAGGAGATGACCAGCGAGAAGTAACGCGGTTGCATGGCTCATGCGACCACGCGAAATGGAAGAAATCACAGTGACGCGCTCGCATGCCTGACGCGACCGCGCGGATTGGAAGCAACACGAATGACGCAAATGCGTGGATGACGCGCATGCGTGGTACGAAAAACGCTGAGTGACGCGATCACGTAGACGATGCGGCCGCGTGACGTGCGTAATCTGCAGAAATTACAGAATACGCTGAAGACAATTTTGGGCCGCGTTTTGACCCAGATTTTGGCCCAGGAACGTAGATTAAAGTCAGGGAACATACAGAGACTCAAGACATGAGATCATAATTCACTTTTCATAATTTTAGATGTAGTTTTTAGAGAGAGAGGTTCTCTCCTCTCTCTTAGGATTAGGATTAGGATTTTTATTAGGAATACAAATATTTCTTCTTCATCTCAGGTTCAATGTTCTTTTTATTTATTTTCTCTTTTATTTGTTTATGAATTTTTCATGTTATGATTTTCTTAAATAATATAATTCGAGGTATTTCAGACTCATGATTGTTTTTCCCTATTTATAATTTAGATTATTTACTATTGGCTTTGGTTGATTAATTGGTGACTCTTGAGTTATCATACTCATCGTGATTGATAATTATTATCTTTGTTGATTAATTTAGATTCCTATAACTCTAGTCTTTCCTTAAGGAGTTGACTAGGACTTTAGGTGTTAAATTAATTTATCCACTTAACTGACCTTCATAGTTAGAGGTTGACTTAGTGGTAGCAAAAATATAATTCTCATCACCATTGATAAGGATAACTAGGATAGGACTTCCAGTTTTCATACCTTGCCAAGAGTTTTATTAATAATTGATTTATTAATTCCTATAATTTATTTCTCTTGTTCAAAACCTTTTCAAAACCCAAAAACACTGTTTTACATAACCAATAATAATTTATTCTTCCCTTCAATTCCTTGAGAATACGACCCGAGATTTGAATACTTTGGTTTATAAATTTTATTGGGTTTGTTACTTGTGACAACCAAACGTTTGTACGAAAGGATTTTCTGTTGGTTTAGAAGCTATACTTACAACACAATCATATTTTTATATTTATTTACCGATAGGAAATCCGTTCGTCAAAATGGCGCCGTTGCCGAGGAATTGCAAACGTGTGCCTTATTATTGGTTATTGTAAATAATTTTTCAAAAAAAAATTTCAGATTTTTATTTAAAATTTTTTTATCTTATCTTATCTTTTTTTCAAAAATCATATCTTTTTCAAAATCTTATCTTATCTTTTTTTTTTAAAAAATCATATCTTTTTCAAAATATTTTTTTTATTAGTTTTTATTTTTATTTTCTCCTACTACTATGAACTCTCACCCCTCTGGCTTCAAGCTTGATTCCATGTTGTTGTTAGGAATGGGAACTATAATGAGAACAGGCATCAAGGTTGGAAGAATCAAAGATGGAAGGAGCCACAAGGATTTGATCAACCCTCATGGCAACAACCACCTCCAATGGACTATCAACAACCATTCTGTGATGCATATCAAGGCAATGGCTATGGTGAGCATTCTTTTGATTATCAACAACCACCATATGACTATGAACCCCCTCTTCAACGTGACCTTGGACCACCATACTCACAAGCCCCTTACAACCATTCACCTCCATATGACCCTAACCCTTATCCACCATACCAACCACCGTATGAGCCAAATGAACCATACATAGAACCGCCCACATTCCAACACAATTACTCTCATGAACCACCACCTCAATATACACCATCTTCTTACCATTATCAAGCTGAACCCTCCTATCCACACCAAACCTCCATGGAGAACACACTTACCTCTTTCAGGGGTCTCACCTCTAAACTCCAAAATCTTATATTCCGCATGGACCAACCCTCCACCTCCAATGTTCAGCCCTCAAGCTCCAGTGCACTTCCACCTCAACCACAGAAGGATCTCGCCATCCCATCACCACCATCCATGGAAGAGCACCCACATCCATCAATCCAAGAGCAACATGATCCTAATGCTGCTATTGACATGGAACAAGAAAGAAAGGATCATCCTCATGAATCCATACTTCATAAGGAGCTAGAGGAGGCACTAAAGGTGACGGTAGAAGAGACCTTTGCAGATGAAAGAGTAGTTGAAAGGATTTGTCATAGAAAAGAAGCCATCAAGGAGGAATACGATTACATACTTAAACACCTGGATCAAGCAATAAATCGATTACCTTTCTGACGTTCGGATGTTCAAAGAACTCCCATGGCTTCATATGGAGAATCTACTGAAGAACGTGGCTGGAAGGAGAAGTTAGACACTCCGGTGGACAGTGAGCAGCACGATTTTGTATTGGAACAATTGGAAGAAGCTACGCCTGCCATTGAAGAGGAAGCAGTGGTTGAAGACTTAGGAGATGCGGAACCTCCATGGGAAACTAAAGTCACAGAGCCCCCTTCTAAGGAGTTTAAATTTAATGTTGAGGAGGGTGTACAACCTCCAAAGCACATCATGGATGAAGACTTTGAAGAGGACGATCAAGAGATAGATTCAATCATTAATGATACATTTGAATCCTCTCCCATTGGACTTAACATGGAGGTTAAAGAAGAAGAAGCACAACCTCCAATGCCCTTGGTGCACAATGAAGAAGAAATTGAATCAGAAGAAAGCTACCAAGAGGAAGAGGTTAATATTGAAGAAGCTTGCAAAGAGGTGGAAGATGTCAAGGAAAAGCACAAGGGAGTGGAGCTTGCACGTTCATTAAAAACACCTCCCCCTAAGTTGCCATAATCCTTCACAACATTCAAGTGGGTAAAATTCATATCCCTTAGCTTTCTAATTCCACTTGAATATGGGCTACTAGAGATGGATGGTCAACTTAGAGCTCTTTGTGGCTGTGATGACTTGCATCATTTACCTTTCTTTCTTGCATAAAAAGACCATAAAAGAGCACAAATCTCATTTGATCAGTACAATTCATGCATTATTTCATGAATATTATGGTACACAACTTTGAAGATGAGTTGTACTGAATTGCAGGTGAAAAAAGGTATCAAAAATGGGAAAAAGACAAGCAAGAAGCTGGGCATGTGAAACTGGTGTGTCACTTGAGGGTAAACGCGACAAAAATGTATTGGCGTGGCACGCCAGTACTAAATTCCAGAAGGGAGAACCAAGTATGCATGTGGGCGTGGCACGCTAGTAATAAATTCTATAGAGCAAAGAAGAGGAACACATGATGGACGTGCCACTTAGTGTCGAACGCGTGGCACGCCAAGCCCAAAAACTCACTTTGGCATGCCACTTGAAGGTCAAGGCGTGGCACGCCACTTACTGGAACAACACAACATCATGGGCGTGGCACGCCAACCTTCAGGCGTGGCACGTGGTGCACGAAATTGTGATCATCAACAATGGCACCAATAAACTTGGTAGCGCTCTCAAACGTGAATCACACTTTGTCATAACTCCGCATAACTAACCAGCAAGTGCATTGGGTCGTCCAAGTAATAAACCTTACGTGAGTAAAGGTCGATCCCACAGAGATTGTTGGTATAAAGCAAGCTATGGTCATCTTGTAGATCTTAGTTAGGCTGACTCAAATGGTTATGGAGTTTTCGAATATAAAGATAAATAAAACATAAAATAAATATAGAAATACTTATGTAAATCATTGGTGGGAATTTCAGATAAGTGTATGGAGATGCTTTATCCCTGTTGAATCTCTGCAACATACTACTTTCTTACTTTCAATCCTTCATACTCCTATCCATGGAAAGCTGTATGTAGGGCATCACCGTTGTTAATGGCTACTTCCCATCCTCTCAGTGAAAAAGGTCCAAATGCTCTTGTCACAGCACGACTAATCATCTGTCGATTCTCGATCATGCCGGAATAGAATCTATTGATTCTTTTGTGTTTGTCATCACGCCCAACAATCGCGAGTTTGAAGCTCGTCACAGTCATTCAATCCCTGAATCCTACTCGGAATACCACAGACAAGGTTTAGAATTTCCAGATTCTCATGAATGCCGCCATCAATTCTAGCTTATACCACGAAGATTCTGATTAAGGAATCCAAGAAATATGCGCTCGGTCTAAGGTAGAACGAAAGTGGTTGTCAATCACGCGTCCATAGGTGAGAATGATGATGAGTGTCACGGATCATCATATTCGTCATGTTGAAGTGCAACGAATATCTTAGAATAAAAATAAGCATGAATTGAATAGAAAATAATAGTACTTTGCATTAAAACTCGATGTACAACAGAGCTCCACACCTTAATCTATGGTGTGTAGAAACTCCACCGTTGAAAATACATAAGTGATGGTCTAGGCATGGCCGAATGGCCAGCCCCCATGAATGATCAGAAGAACGAATGGTCAAAAGACTAGACAATCAAAGACGACTAATACAATAGTAAAATGTCCGATTTATACTAGACTAGCTATTAGGGTTTAACGAAGTAAGTAATTGATGCAGAAATTCACTTCCGGGGCCCACTTGGTGTGTGCTTAGGCTGAGCTTGAGCTTTACACGTGCAAAGGCTTCTCTTGGAGTTAAACGCCAAGTTGTAACGTGTTTTTGGCGTTTAACTCTGGTTCGTGACGTGTTTCTGGCGTTTGACTCTATAATGCAGCATGGAACTGGCGTTGAGCGCCAGTTTGTGTCATGTAATATCGAATAAAGTATGGACTATTATATATTGCTGGAAAGCTCGGGATATCTACTTTCCAACGCTGTTGAGTGCGCACCATTTGGAGTTTTGTAGCTCCAAAAAATCCATTTTGAGTGCAGGAAGGTCAGAATCCAACAGCATCAGCAGTCCTTTGTCAACCTTCTTATCAGAGTTTTGCTCAGGTTCCTCAATATCAGCTAGAAAATACCTGAAATCACAGAAAAAACACACAAACTCATAGTAAAGTCCAGAAATGTGAATTTAGCATAAAAACCATTGAAAACATCCCTAAAAGTAGCTAGATCCTATTAAAAACTACCTAAAAATAATGCCAAAAAGCGTATAAATTATCTGCTCATCAGCACGCTGGTATAACTTTTCAGAAGGTGTGGAATAAGCCAATTACAATAGGCGTGCCACTTGAGCTCGAAGGCGTGGCACGCTAATGACTATTCCTCACTTACGCGTGCCACTTGAGCAACAAGGCGTGGCACGCCAATGCCATTCAGAGGCAAGAGACGACTGGGCGTGCCACTTGAGTTTGTGGCGTGGCACGCCAAGCAGAGGGGCCATTTACATAACAAGGGCGTGGCACGCTGATGAGCGGATAATTTATACGCTTTTTGGCATTGTTTTTAGTATGTTTTTAGTATCTTTTAGTTAGTTTTTAGTATATTTTTATTAGTTTTTAATTAAAATTTACTTTTCTGGACTTTACTATGAGTTTGTGTGTTTTTCTATGATTTCAGGTATTTTCTGGCTGAAATTGAGGGTTCTGAGCAAAAATCTGATCAAGAGACTGAAAAGGACTGCAGATGCTGTTGGATTCTGACCTCCCTGCACTCGAAGTGGATTTTCTGGAGCTACAGAAGCCCAATTGGCGCGCTCTCAACGGCGTTGGAAAGTAGGCATCCTGGGCTTTCCAGCAATATATAATAGTCCATACTTTGCCCAAGATTTGATGGCCCAAACCGGCGCTCAAAGTCACCTACAGAAATTCCAGCGTTAAACGCCGGAACTGGCATAAAACTTGGAGTTAAACGCCCAAACTGGCATAAAAGCTGGCGTTTAACTCCAGAAAAGGTCTCTACACGAAAATGCTTCATTGCTCAGCCCAAGCACACACCAAGTGGGCCTGAAAGTGGATTTTTCTGTCATTTACTCATTTCTGTAAACCTGAGGATTACTAGTTCACTATTAATAGGATCTTTTGACATTGTATCAGTACCTTACGACCTCATAACATTTTAGACGTTTCATTGTGTACCTTCCACAGCATGAGCCTCTAAACCCCATGGTTGGGGGTGAGGAGCTCTGCTGTGTCTTGATGGATTAATGCAATTACTACTGTTTCTTATTCAATCATGCTTGCTTCCATTCTAAGATATCACTTGCCCTTAACCCGGATGAATGTGATGATCCGTGACACTCATCATATTCTCAACTATGAACGTGTGACTGACAACCAACTCCGTTCTATCTTAGATTAAGTAGATATCTCTTGGGTTCTTTAATCGGAATCTTCGTGGTATAAGCTAGAACTGATGGCGGCATTCAAGAGAATCCGGAAGGTCTAAACCTTGTCTGTGGTATTCTGAGTAGGATTCAATGACTGGATGACTGTGACGTGCTTCAAACTCCTGAAGGTGGGGCGTTAGTGACAGACGCAAAAGAATCACTGGATTCTATTCCGGCCTGATTGAGAACCGACAGATGATTAGCCTATGCTGTGACAGAGCATCAGGGACGTATTTTCTCTGAGAGGATGGGAGGTAGCCACTGACAATGGTGAAACCCTACATACAGCTTGCCATGGAAGGAGCCTTGCGTGTTTGATGAAGAAGACAGTAGGAAAGCAGAGATTCGGAAGATGGAGCATCTCCAAAGCCTCAGCCTATTCTCCATTACTGCAAAACAAGTACCTTTTTCATGTTCTTTTGCTTTTTACAATCAATCCTGATAATTTCTGATATCCTGACTAAGATTTACAAGATAACCATAGCTTGCTTCAAGCCGACAATCTCCGTGGGATCGACCCTTGCTCACGCAAGGTATTACTTGGACGACCCAGTGCACTTGTTGGTTAGTTGTGCGGGATTACAAAAGTGTTATTGCAATTTCGTGCACCAAGTTTTTGGCGCCGTTGCCGGGGATTGTTCGAGTTTGGACAACTGACGGCTTATCTTGTTGCTTAGATTAGGACTGTTTATTTTTGTTGGTTTAGAGTCTTTTAATTGAGTCTAGTTTCATATTTTATGTTTGGTGTCAATTGTATGCTTTTATTTTTTTTTCTTTTAATTTTCGAAATTTGCATGTTCTTAGTCCCTTTTTGATTCATAAAAATTCTAAGTTTGGTGTCCTCTTTGTGTTTTCCTTTAAAATTTTCGAAAAAATTAGTGTTTGATTTTCTAAAAATTTTAAATTTGGTGTCTTTTTGTTGTTTTTCTCTTTCCTCTTTTCAAAAATCAAATCTTTTTCATAAAAAAATTTTCAATCATATCTTTTTAATTGCTATTTTCAAAATCTTTTTTTACTTAATTGATTCAGTTCTCAATTTGCTTTGATCTTATTTTCTTTTTGATTTTCGAATTTTTATTTTAATTTTCTTCTGTTTTATTTTATTTTTTCGTTTAATTCAAAAAAAAAAAAACAAAAACAAAATTTATCTCTTTGCAATCATTATCATTTCCCTTTTGTCCATTATGGACTTAAGTGGAATTGATCAGTCCAAAAGGACTCTGGGGTCATATGCTAACCCCATTACAGCTGCATATGGGAGTAGCATTTGCACACCTCCCATCAAAGCAAGCAGCTTTGAGCTAAATCCTCAACTCATTATCATAGTGCAGCAAAATTGCCAGTATTCCGGTCTTCCACAGGAAGAACCTACTGAGTTTCTGGCACAGTTCTTACAAATTGCTGACACAGTACATGATAAAGAGGTGGATCAGGATGTCTACAGACTATTACTGTTTCCATTTGCTGTAAAAGATCAAGCTAAAAGGTGGTTAAATAACCAACCTACAGCAAGCATAAAGACATGAAAACAGTTGTCAGACAAATTCCTGAATCATTTTTACCCTCCAAAGAGGATGACACAGCTAAGGTTGGACATCCAAGGCTTTAAACAAGGGGATAATGAATCCCTTTACAATGCCTGGGAGAGGTATAGAGGTATGCTAAGGAAATGTCCCTCTGAATTGTTTTCAGAGTGGGTACAGTTAGACATTTTCTACTATGGGCTTACAGAAAAAGCTCAGATGTCTTTAGACCACTCAGCTGGTGGATCTATACACATGAGGAAGACAATTGAAGAAGCTCAAGAGCTTATAGACACTGTTGCTAGAAACCAATATTTGTATTCTAGCAATGAGTTTTCTCCAAAAAAGGAAGTCATGGCATTAGCCACTGATCCTAATCCTCAAGAACAGATGGTTGAGCTTAAGCAGCAATTACTCCTTGTGACAAGACAATTAGCAGAATTTAAAGAGATGCTCAAAGACACTAAAAATGCTAACAAGAATATGGAAGCACAATTGAATCAGATAAGACAGCAACTATCTAAATAGATAACAGAAGAATGCCAAGCTGTTAAATTAAGGAGTGGGAAGACATTAAATGTATCAACTCAAAGCAGCAGAAAGCTAAGAAAGGAACAATTGACAGAGGATAACCAAACCACTGTCCAAAATCCTTCTGAGGACAGTAAGAGCCCAGAGAGGAATACTTTTGGCGTTCAAACGCCAGAAAGGGGAGGAAAACTGGCGTTAAACGCCCATTCCTTGCCCAGTTCTGGCGTTCAAACGCCAGAAAAGGGGGAAAAATTGGCGTTAAACGCCCATTTTCCACCCAACTCTGGTGTTCAAACGCCAATGAGGAATCAGACACCTGTGAGTGCTGATAGTAATCCCTCTAATAAGGCTTCTTCAACCACTTCTGTAAGGAATAAACCTGCAGCATCTAAGGTTGAAGAATATAAAGCCAAGATGCCTTATCCTCAAAAACTCCACCAAGCGGAACAGGATAAGCAATTTGCCCGCTTTGCAGACTATCTAAGGACTCTTGAAATAAAGATTCCATTTGCAGAGGCACTTGAGCAAATACCTTCTTATGCTAAGTTCATGAAAGAGATCTTAAGTCATAAGAAGGATTGGAGAGAAACTGAAAAAGTTTTTCTCACTGAAGAATGCAGTGCAGTCATATTAAAGAGCTTACCAGAGAAGCTTCAAGATCCAGGAAGCTTTATGATACCATGCACATTAGAGGGTGCTTGTACCAAGAAAGCTCTATGTGATCTTGGGGCAAGTATCAACCTAATACCTGCATCCACTATCAGAAAGCTTGGATTGACTGGAGAAGTCAAACCAACCCGGATATGCCTCCAACTTGCTGATGGCTCCATTAAATACCCATCAGGCATAATTGAGGACATGATTGTCAAGGTTGGGCCATTTGCCTTTCCCACTGACTTTGTAGTGCTGGAAATGGAGGAGCACAAGAGTGCAACTCTCATTCTAGGAAGACCTTTCCTAGCAACTGGACGGACCCTCATTGATGTCCAAAAAGGGGAATTAACCCTGAGAGTCAATGAGGATGAGTTCAAGTTGAATGTTGTCAAAGCTATGCAGCATCCAGACACATCAAATGACTGCATGAGCACTGATATTATTGACTCTTTGGTGGAAGAGGTCAATATGACTGAAAGTATTGAATCAGAGCTAGATGACATCTTTAAAGATGTTCAGCCTGATCTGGAGGAACTAAAGGAAATAAAAGA
The DNA here is from genome assembly GCF_014773155.1 of Arachis stenosperma. Lineage (NCBI taxonomy): Eukaryota > Viridiplantae > Streptophyta > Magnoliopsida > Fabales > Fabaceae > Arachis > Arachis stenosperma. The sequence continues at coordinate 76,545,821 of NC_080382.1, forward strand.
AATTCTGAAAATTCCTCAGGAAGAAGATAAGCCTCCTAAACCAGAGCTCAAACCACTACCACCATCCCTGAAATATGCATTTCTGGGAGAAGGTGACACTTTTCCAGTGATCATAAGCTCTGCTTTAAATCCACAGGAAGAGGAAGCACTAATTCAAGTGCTAAGGACACACAAGACAGCTCTTGGGTGGTCCATAAGTGATCTTAAGGGCATTAGCCCAGCAAGATGCATGCACAAGATCCTATTGGAGGATGATGCTAAGCCAGTGGTTCAACCACAAAGGCGGCTAAATCCAGCCATGAGGGAGGTGGTGCAGAAAGAGGTCACTAAGTTACTAGAGGTTGGGATTATTTATCCTATTTCTGACAGCCCCTGGGTGAGCCCTGTCCATGTTGTCCACAAGAAGGGAGGCATAACAGTGGTTCATAATGAAAAGAATGAACTGGTTCCTACAAGGACAGTTACAGGGTGGCGTATGTGTATTGACTACAGAAGGCTCAATACAGTCACCAGAAAGGATCATTTTCCTTTACCATTCATAGACCAGATGCTAGAAAGACTAGCAGGTCTTGAATACTACTGCTTTTTGGATGGCTATTCAGGTTACAACCAAATTGCAGTAGATCATCAGGACCAAGAGAAAACAGCATTTACATGTCCTTCTGGAGTATTTGCCTACAGGAGGATGCCTTTTGGTCTGTGCAATGCACCTGCAACCTTTCAAAGGTGCATGCTCTCTATCTTCTCATATATGGTAGAGAAATTTCTGGAAGTCTTCATGGATGACTTTTCAGTATTTGGAGACTCATTCAGCTCCTTCCTTAACCATCTAGCACTTGTTCTGAAAAGATGCCAAGAGACCAACCTAGTTTTAAACTGGGAAAAATGTCACTTTATGGTGACTGAAGGAGTTGTCCTTGGGCATAAAATTCCAAACAAGGGAATAGAGGTGGATCAAGCTAAAGTTGAAGTAATTGAAAAATTACCACCACCTACCAATGTTAAGGCAATCAGAAGCTTTCTGGGGCATGCAGGATTCTACAGAAGGTTCATAAAGGATTTTTCGAAAATTGCCAAACCTCTGAGTAATCTGCTAGCTGCTGACACACCATTTATCTTTGATAAGGAGTGTCTGCAGGCGTTTGAGACCCTGAAAGCTAAGCTGGTCACAGCACCAGTTATCTTTGCACCAGACTGGACATTACCATTTGAACTAATGTGTGATGCCAGTGACCATGCCATTGGTGCAGTATTGGGACAAAGGCATGGTAAGCTTCTGCACGTCATTCATTATGGCAGCCGTATTCTAAATGAGGCACAGAAGAACTACACAACCACAGAAAAAGAGTTGCTTGCAGTGGTTTATGCCATTGACAAGTTCAGATCTTATTTAGTAGGATCAAAGGTGATTGTGTACACTGACCATGCTGCTCTTAAATATCTACTCACAAAGCAGGATTCAAAACCCAGGCTCATAAGATGGGTGTTGCTTCTGCAAGAGTTTGATATAGAAATAAGAGACAGAAAAGGGACAGAGAATCAAGTAGCTGATCACCTGTCAAGGATAGAACCAGTAGCAGGAGCATCCCTCTTTCCTACTGAGATCTCTGAAACCTTTCCGGATGAGCAATTGTTTGCTATTCAGGAAGTTCCGTGGCTTGCAGACAGTGCAGACTATAAAGGTTCTCCTTCTGTAACCATGGAGAGGGAGCATGAAGAGCTTCTCTCAAAACAGAGTCAAACAGAGCCCCCACAGTCAAATTCTAAGTTTGGTGTTGGGAGGCCACCACCAACTTCTAAGTTTGGTGTTGAACCCCCACATTCAAACTCTAAGTTTGGTGTTGGGAGGTTCCAACATTGCTCTAAGCCTCTGTGAGGCTCCATGAGGGCCCACTGTCAAGCTACTGACATTAAAGAAGCGCTTGTTGGGAGGCAACCCAATGTTTTATAATTAACTATTTTCTTTTGTTATTTTATGTTTTTTGTAGGTTGATGATCATGAGAAGTCACAAAATCAATAAAAAAGCAAAAACAGAATGAAAAACAGAAAGAAAAAATAGCACACCTTGGAGGAAGAACCTGCTGGCGTTTAAACGCCAGTCAGGCTAGCAGATGGGCGTTTAACGCCCAGTCTGGCACCATTCTGGGCGTTTAACGCCAGAAAGGGGCACCAGACTGGCGTTAAACGCCAGAAATGGGCAAGAAGCTGGCGTTAAACGCCAGAAATGGGCACCAGCCCGGCGTTTAACGCCAGAATTGGCTAAAAACGCATTTTTGCTTGCCACTTGGTGCAGGGATGACCTTTCCTTGACACCTCAGGATCTGTGGACCCCACAGGATCCCCACCTACCCCACCACTCTCTCTCTTCTTTCTTCTTTTGCTCGAGGACGAGCAAACCTTCTAAGTTTGGTGTGGTAAAAGCGTTGCTTTTTGTTTCTCCATAACCATTTATGGCACCTAAGGCCGGAGAAACCTCTAGAAGGAGGAAGGGGAAGGCAAAAGCTTCCACCTCCGAGCCATGGGAGATGGAGAGATTCATCTCAAGGGATGCACTTTCCTCCACAAAACTATTGGGAGCAAATCAACACCTCCCTAGGAGAATTGAGTTCCAACATGGGACAACTAAGGGTGGAGCACCAAGAACATTTCATCCTCCTCATCAAAGAAGATCATAGAATCATGAGAGAGGAGCAACAAAGGCAAGGAAGAGACATTGAGGAGCTAAAGCACTCCATAAGATCTTCAAGAGGAAGAACAAGCCGCCATCACTAAGGTGGACCCGTTCTTTAATTTCCTTATTCTTTATTTTCTTGTTTTTCGAATTTCATGCTTATGTTTATCCATGTTTGTGTCTTGTGATCATTAGTGTCTTAGTGTCTATGCCTTAAAGCTATGAATGTCCTATGAATCCATCACCTCTCTTAAATGAAAAATGCTTTAATCACAAAAGAACAAGAAGTACAGGATTTCGAAATTTATCCTTGAAACTAGTTGAATTAGTTTGATGTGGTGGCAATACTTTTTGTTTTCTGAATGCATGCTTGAACAGTGCATATGTCTTTTGAATTTGTTGTTTTAAGAATGTTAAAATTGTTGGCTCTTGAAAAAATGATGGAAAAGGAGAACTGTTATTGAGGATCTGAAAAATCATCAAATTGATTCTTGAAGCAAGAAAAAGCAGTGAATACAAAAAAAAAAGAGAAAAAAAAAATTTTTCGAAAAAAAAAAGAGAGAAGAAAAAGAAAAAGAAAGAAATAAAGTTGTGAACCAAAGCAAAAAGAGTGTGCTTAAGAACCCTGGACACCTCTAATTGGGGACTTTAGCAAAGCTGAGTCACAATCTAAAAAGGTTCACCCAATTATGTGTCTGTGGCATGTATGTATCCGGTGGTAATACTGGAAGACAGAGTGCTTTGGGCCACAGCCAAGACTCATACACTAGCTATGTTCAAGAATCAATATACTTAACTAGGAGAATCAATAACAATATCTGAGTTCTGAGTTCTTATAGATGCCAATCATTCTGAACTTCAAAGGATAGAGTGAGATGCCAAAACTGTTCGGAGGCAAAAAGCTACTAGTCCCGCTCATCTAATTGGAGCTATGTTTCTTTGATATTTTGGAGTCTATAGTATATTCTCTTCTTTTTATCCTATTTTGATTTTCAGTTGCTTGGGGACAAGCAACAATTTAAGTTTGGTGTTGTGATGAGCGGATAATTTATACGCTTTTTGGCATTGTTTTTAGTATGTTTTCAGTATCTTTTAGTTAGTTTTTAGTATATTTTTATTAGTTTTTAATTAAAATTCACTTTTCTGGACTTTACTATGAGTTTGTGTGTTTTTCTGTGATTTCAGGTATTTTCTGGCTGAAATTGAGGGTTCTGAGCAAAAATCTGATCCAGAGACTGAAAAGGACTGCAGATGCTGTTGGATTCTGACCTCCCTGCACTCGAAGTGGATTTTCTGGAGCTACAGAAGCCCAATTGGCGCGCTCTCAACGGCGTTGGAAAGTAGACATCCTGGGCTTTCCAGCAATATATAATATTCCATACTTTGCCCAAGATTTGATGGCCTAAACCGGCGCTCAAAGTCACCTACAGAAATTCCAGCGTTAAACGCCGGAACTGGCATAAAACTTGAAGTTAAACGCCCAAACTGGCATAAAAGCTGGCGTTTAACTCCAGAAAAGGTCTCTACACGAAAATGCTTCATTGCTCAGCCCAAGCACACACCAAGTGGGCCCGGAAGTGGATTTTTCTGTCATTTACTCATTTCTGTAAACCTGAGGATTACTAGTTCACTATTAATAGGATCTTTTGACATTGTATCAGTACCTTACGACCTCATAACATTTTAGACGTTTCATTGTGTACCTTCCACAGCATGAGCCTCTAAACCCCATGGTTGGGGGTGAGGAGCTCTGCTGTGTCTTGATGGATTAATGCAATTACTACTGTTTCTTATTCAATCATGCTTGCTTCCATTCTAAGATATCACTTGCCCTTAACCCGGATGAATGTGATGATCCGTGACACTCATCATATTCTCAACTATGAACGTGTGACTGACAACCACCTCCGTTCTATCTTAGATTAAGTAGATATCTCTTGGGTTCTTTAAACGGAATATTCGTGGTATAAGCTAGAACTGATGGCGGCATTCAAGAGAATCCGGAAGGTCTAAACCTTGTCTGTGGTATTCTGAGTAGGATTCAATGACTGGATGACTGTGACGTGCTTCAAACTCCTGAAGGCGGGGCGTTAGTGACAGACGCAAAAGAATCACTGGATTCTATTCCGGCCTGATTGAGAACCGACAGATGATTAGCCTATGCTGTGACAAAGCATCAGGGACGTATTTTCACTGAGAGGATGGGAGGTAGCCACTGACAATGGTGAAACCCTACATACAGCTTGCCATGGAAGGAGCCTTGCGTGTTTGATGAAGAAGACAGTAGGAAAGCAGAGATTCGGAAGATGGAGCATCTCCAAAGCCTCAGCCTATTCTCCATTACTGCAAAACAAGTACCTTTTTCATGTTCTTTTGCTTTTTACAATCAATCCTGATAATTTCTGATATCCTGACTAAGATTTACAAGATAACCATAGCTTGCTTCAAGCCGACAATCTCCGTGGGATCGACCCTTGCTCACGCAAGGTATTACTTGGACGACCCAGTGCACTTGCTGGTTAGTTGTGCGGGATTGCAAAAGTGTTATTGCAATTTCGTGCACCACACGCCAGACCCTAGGCATTCCATGCTAGTGCAATTTTCCAGAGAATTCAACCAAGCACACAACAAGGGCGTGGCACGCCAGCTTTTAGGCGTGGCACGCCAGTTCAAATTTCCAGAAGCAAGGAAAGTGGAGGAATCAAAAGGCATGCCACTTGAGCTCGAAGGTATGGCACGCCAACACAAGAATGTCACTATGGTGTGCCACTTGAGCTCGAAGGTGTGGCACGCCAAGGTTGAAAGAGGGACGAGCGTGCCACTTGAAGGATTGAGCGTGGCACGCCAAGCCATTTTGCAAGGCACGTGACACGCCTAAGAAGCGTCAACCACACGCCAGCTAAGGGGTCACGTTTATTAAGTGCTTTCTTTCCCTCCAAAATGTAATTTTCCTTTTTCACTTTTGTAATTCTTTTATTTTCACTAGGAGTAGTATATATACCCCAAAAGAGTACTGAAGAAGGGGTTAAGTAGTTAGTTTTAGATCCACTTTTACATTCCACTTTTGAGTACTTTCTAAGCTATGAGTATATAATTTCCCTCTCATTGAGAAAGGGAGCTCTGTTGTACTTAATGGATTGATAATAGTAAAATTCTTCTTCTCTTCATCTTCTCTTGATATGCTAGGAGGAATTTCGTGCTTAATGTTTAGTATTCAATCATCTTGGGAAAGAGATTGAATGCAATTAGGTTTCACGGGAACCTTGGGAAAGGAAACATGAAACCATGCTTGAAATCCCTTCTCACATTTGAGTAGATTATGGGTTTTGGTGATGGGATACGTGACATATAATCCCCCCTCTACCTGAATCTATAAAGGTGTTTGGTATAATTAGGGACCAAGCATAGCTCTCTTCATGAGCAATTAGACCAAGGAATTGGCTATTGATCAAGATCTGAGAGATTGAGTCACCAAGGGATTGGGGCTCAATGAATCATGATTGCCAAGAGGTCAGTGAGTTGCATGATTGAAGGAGATCTAAGCTAGATTTGATCCAAAGAGACAACATCTCCCAATCTCAATGAATTCCCCATTCTCATCTATCCATTTCTTTATAGCTCAATTTTAATTTTAGCAAATCCCCATTCCCATTTACATTCAAGTCATTTATGATTCAGCAATTTACATTCTGCAATTTCCATTCCTGCACTTTAATGCTTTCCTTTATGTTCTAGTCATTTACATTTATGCCATTTACAATTCTGCACCTCACACTATTATTGATCCGCTTGACTAATTCACCAATCAATTAAAACTGCTTGAGTTTGCCAATCTCTGTGGATACGATCCCACTCATCTGTGGGTTATTACTTGGCGATAATTCTGGTGCGCTTGCCAGAAGAACTCATTCACTAAATTTTGAAAGGGGGTAGTGAATCGAAGTCATCAAGTTTTATGGCGCCGTTGCCGGGGATTGGCTTAAATTTAACAGTGATTAACTTGATTGGAGAGCTAGATTAAGGAATTTAATTTCCTTGTTATTTTTAATTTCTTTAATTTTGTATTTTTCTTTGAATTTCCTTCTTTGATTATCCCCATTCCCGCTCTTCTAACTGTTTGATCAATTGCACCATTCACAATAACAATCACTCTAACGAAGTGATTCCTTCACCCACTTTCTTTCTTGCTCTTTGTCTTGGTTATTTGTATGACAGGTAGGAGAAGCGGAGCTTCAACTTCCTTTGATTCTGAACCAGAGAGAACTCTCTTTAGATTAAGGAGGGAAGCAAGAGGGAAGGGAGTCGTTGGTGCTAAGGAAGAGGAAGAGTATTTTGAAACAAACATGGAGGAGAACATGGAGAATTATCATAAGGAAGAAGTTCACAACCATGCCAAGGTAGGCCCAGTCAATCATGATGGGCAAGAAAGGAGAGTCTTAGGCTCCTACATCAACCCAAATCCAGGGAATTGTGGCAGCAGCATCCTAAAGCCAACAATTCATGCCAATAATTTTGAGCTGAAGCCTCAGCTTATCACACTTGTTCAGAATAACTGCTCATATGGAAGAAATGCCCAAGAAGATCCTAATCAACATCTCAGCGAGGATATGGGATACTATAAACTCCAACGGGGTACACCCCGATATCTACAAACTACTCTTGTTCCCTTTCTCACTCCGAGATAAGGTAGCAAAGTGGTTAGAATCATTTCCCAAGGACAGCCTGACTACATGGGAGGAGGTCGTGAACAGATTCCTTGCTAGATTTTACCCCCCACAAAGAATCAATAGGCTGAGAGCTGAAGTGTAAACTTTCAGACAACAAGATAGAGATACACTCTATGAAGCCTGGGAGAGATTCAAAGATCTCACAAGAAGATGCCCACCAGAAATGTTCAATGAGTGGGTACAATTACACATCTTCTATGAGGGACTATCCTATGAAGCAAAGAAAGCAGTAGATCATTCTTCTGGAGGCTCACTCAACAAAAAGAACCATTGAAGAGGCCATAGATGTCATTGAAACTGTAGCCGAAAATGAGTACTTCTATGCCTCTGAAAGGACTCAAAAGAAGGGAGTGCTAGAACTCAATTCTGTTGATGCTTTGTTAGCTTAGAACAAGGCAATTGCGGCACAATTAGCAGCACTAACCAAGAGAATGGAGGCCAACCAAGCCTCAGTCATTCAAGACCAAAATCCTCAACAAGAAAGAAAGGTATCAGAATCCGAAGGTGACTGGGAACAAGTTAATTATGTACACAATTCATCCAGAACACCTTATGACCCACACTCTAAGACATACAACCCAGGCTGGAAAAACCACCCAAACTTTGGGTGGGGAAATCAACAAAACCACAACCAGGACCACAATAAGCCTTATCCATCAAATCAACAAACCCACAACCCCAACCATCAAACAGGGAATCATAGACCTTACCATAACTCACAAAACACATCATACCACAACAACCAACCCATACACAACAACCTCAATCAAGATACACCATCCTCAACCATGCAACCATGCGAAATCAAGAGCAACTTTGAAAGGATGGAGGCTGCAATAGCACAACTGTCATCCCAGATTTCAGGGGCAATTTCCTCTCTCATGGACAGACAAGCACAAACCGATAAGAGGATAGATGCTAATCAAGAGGAATATAGGTCAAATCTGAAAAATCAAGGTGCAGCAATCTCAAAGTTGAAAGCACAAGTATGGATTCTTTCCAAACAAATCCCACTCTCCACTCACACATTTCCCAGTGATATCATGGCTAACCCAAGAGGGGAATGCAAAGCCATAACTCTAAAAAGTGGGAAGGTTGTAGAGGAAGAAGCCCCAAGCAAAGATAGTCATGTAGAGGTTGCATCAAAACATGGAAAAGAGGACGAAGAGGAGATCTCAACTTCAACCCCTCCAAAACCATACCCTCAACGATTGAGAAAGGATGGGAAGAATGGTCAATTCTCTAAGTTCCTAGAGATCTTCAAGAAGCTCCAAATCAATATACTATTTGCTGAGGCATTAGAGCAAATACCACTCTATGCCAAGTTCTTGAAGGAGCTCATAACAAAAAAAGAGGAACTGGAAAGCAAAAGAAACCATAGTGTTGACTGAGGAGTGCAGTGCCATCATACAAAAGAAGCTACCTCAAAAGCTGAAAGATCCGGGGAGTTTTCCAATCCCTTGCATCATAGGAGACATCACTATTGAGAAAGCTTTGTGTGATTTGGGAGTGGTGCACGAAATTATGATCATCAATGGCGCCATCAACATGGTACGCTCAATTGAAATCTCAACTCTTTATCACAACTTCGCACAACTAACCAGCAAGTGCACTGGGTCGTCCAAGTAATAAACCTTATGCGAGTAAGGGTCGATCCCACGGAGATTGTTGGTATGAAGCAAGCTATGGTCACCTTGTAAATCTTAGTCAGGCAGATTCAAATGGTTATGAATGATTTATAAATAAAACATAAAACAAAGATGCTTTGTCCCTTCCGTCTATCTGCTTTCCTACTGTCTTTATCCAATCCTTCTTACTCCTTTCCATGGCAAGCTGTATGTTGGGCATCACCGTTGTCAGTGGCTACAATCCCGTCCTCTCAGCGAAAATGTTCAACGCACCCTGTCACGGCACGGCTAATCATCTGTCGGTTCTCAATCAGGTTGGAGAAAAATCCATTGATTCTTTTGCGTCTATCATTAACGCCCAGCCTTCAGGAGTTTGAAGCTCCTCACAGTCATTCAATCATTGAATCCTACTCAGAATACCACAGACAAGGTTTAGACCTTCCGGATTCTCTTGAATGCCGCCATCAATTCTAGCTTATACCATGAAGATTCTGATTAAGGAATCCAAGAGATAAACATTCAAGCCTTGTTTGCTTGTAGAACGGGAGTGGTTGTCAGGCACGCGTTCATAAGTGAGAATGATGATGAGCGTCACATAATCATCACATTCATCAAGTTCTTGAGTGCGAATGAATATCTTGGAATAAGAACAAGCTGAATTGAATAGAAGAACAATAGTAATTGCATTAATACTCGAGGTACAGCAGAGCTCCACACCTTAATCTATGGTGTGTAGAAACTCCACCGTTGAAAATACATAAGAACAGGGTCTAGGCATGGCCGTGAGGCCAGGCCCCAAAACAAGATCAAAAGACTCCAAATGATCAAGGATCCAAAGATTCAAAGATCTAAAGATGAAAAATACAATAGCAAAAGGTCCTACTTATAGAGAACTAGTAGCCTAAGGTTTACAGAAATGAGTAAATGACAGAAAAATCCACTTCCGGGTCCACTTGGTGTGTGCTGGGGCTGAGCATTGAAGCATTTTCGTGTAGAGACTTCTCTTGGAGTTAAACGCCAGCTTTTGTGCCAGTTTGGGCGTTTAACTCCCATTCTTGTGCCAGTTCCGGTGTATAACGCTGGGCATTCTTGAACTGATTTGGAACGCCGATTTGGGCCATCAAATCTCGGGCAAAGTATAGACTATTATACATTGCTGGAAAGCCCAGGATATCTACTTTCCAACGCCGTTGAGAGCACGCCAATTGGGCTTCTGTAGCTCCAGAAAATCCACTTCTAGTGCAGGGAGGTCAGAATCCAACAGCATCTGCAGTCCTTTTTAGTCTCTGAATCAGATTTTTGCTCAGGTCCCTCAATTTCAGCCAGAAAATACCTGAAATCACAGAAAAACACACAAACTCATAGTAAAGTCCAGAAAAGTGAATTTTAACTAAAAACTAATAAAAATATACTAAAAACTAACTAAAACATACTAGAAACATACTAAAAACAATGCCAAAAAGCGTACAAATTATCCGCTCATCACAACACCAAACTTAAATTGTTGCTTGTCCCCAAGCAACTGAAAATCAATTAAGATAAAGGGAAGAGAATATGCAATGAATTCCAAAAACATCTATGAAGATCAGTATTAATTAGATGAGCGGGGCTTTTAGCTTTTTGCCTCTGAACAGTTTTGGCATCTCACTCTATCTTTTGAAATTCAGAATGATTGGCTTCTATAGGAACTCAGAATCCAGATAGTGTTATTGATTCTCCTAGTTAAGTATGATGATTCTTGAACACAGCTACTTTATGAGTCTTGGCCGTGGCCCAAAGCACTCTGTTTTCCAGTATTACCACCGGATACATACATGCCACAGACACATAATTGGGTGAACCTTTTCAGATTGTGACTCAGCTTTGCTAGAGTCCCCAATTAGAGGTGTCCAGGGTTCTTAAGCACACTCTTTTTGCCTTGGATCACAACTTTCTTTTTCTTTCTTTTTCTCTTTCTCCCCTTTTTTTCGTTTTTTTTCGCTTCTTTTTTTTTTGTATTCACTGCTTTTTCTTGCTTCAAGAATCATTTTTATGATTTTTCAGATCCTCAGTAACAAGTCTCCTTTTTCATCATTCTTTCAAGAGCCAACATTCATGAACCACAAATTCAAAAGACATATGCACTGTTTAAGCATACATTCAGAAAACAAAAGTATTGCAACCACATCAAAATAATTAATCTGAATAAAATTTAAAATTCATGCAATTCTTCTCTTTTTCAATTAAGAACATGTTTCATTTAAGAAAGGTGATGGATTTATAGGACATTCATAACTTTAAGGCATAGACACTAAGACACTAATGATCACAAGACACAAACATAGATAAACATAAGCATAGATTTTCGAAAAACAGGAAAATGAAGGACAAGGAGATTAAAGAACGGGTCCACCTTAGTGATGGCGACTTGTTCTTCCTCTTGAAGATCTTATGGAGTGCTTGAGCTCCTCAATGTCTCTTCCTTGCCTTTGTTGCTCCTCTCTCGTGATTCTTTGATCTTCTCTAATTTCATGGAGGAGAATGGAATGTTCTTGGCGCTCCACCCTTAGTTGTCCCATGTTGGAACTCAATTATTCTAGGGAGGTGTTAATTTGCTCCCAATAGTTTTGTGGAGGAAAGTGCATCCCTTGAGGTATCTCAGGGATTTCGTGATGAGTGGGATCTCTTGTTTGCATTGAGCTCCTTCCACACAGATATCCATGAGGACTTGGTCCAACCTTTGATTAAAGTTGACCTTTTTTGAGTTTGAAAGGGACCTTGGGGATCACCTTCTTCATGGCCACAACTTCATAGAAGTGGTCTTGATGCACCCTTGAGATGAATCTCTCCATCTCCCATGACTCGGAGGTGGAAGCTTTTGCCTTCGCTTTCCTCTTTCCAGAGGTTTCTCCGGCCTTGGATGCCATAAATGGTTATGGAAAAATAAAAAGCAGTGCTTTTACCACACCAAACTTAAAAGGTTTGCTCGTCCTCGAGCAAAAGAAGAAAGAAGAGAGTAGAAGAAGAAGAAATAGAGGAGATGGAGATGGCTTTGTGGTTCGGCCAAAGGGGGAGAAGTAGTGTTTAGGGTGTGTGAAAATGAGGGAGTGAAGATGGGTTTATATAGGGGTGGATAGAGGGGTAGGGTTCGGCTATGGGAGGGTGGGTTTGGGTGGGAAAGTGGTTTGAATTTGAATGGTGAGGTAGGTGGGGTTTTATGAAGGATGGATGTGAGTGGTGAAGAGAAAGATGGGATTTGATAGGTGAAGGGTTTTTGGGGAAGAGGTGTTGAGGTGATTGGTGAAAGGGTGAAGAAGAGAGAGGGTGGTGGGGTAGGTGAGGATCCTGTGGGGTACAAATCCTGAGGTGTCAAGGAAAAGTCATCCCTCCACCAAATGGTGAGCAAAATTGCTCTTCATGCCAATTCTGGCGTTAAACGCCGGGCTGGTGCCCATTTCTGGCGTTTAACACCAACTTCTTGCCCTTTCCTGGCGTTTAACGCCCGTCTAGGGCCCCTTTCTGGCGTTAAACGCCCAGAATGGTACCAGACTGGGCGTTAAACGCCCATTTGCTAGCTTCACTGGCGTTTAAACGCCAGCAAGTTCTCCCCCAGGGTGTGCTATTTTTCTTTCTATTTTTCATTCTGTTTTTGCTTTTTCAATTGATTTTGTGACTTCTCATGATCATCAACCTACAGAAAACATAAAATAACAAAGGGAAATAGATAAAATATAACATTGGGTTGCCTCCCAACAAGCGCTTCTTTAATGTCAGTAGCTTGACAGAGGACTCTCATGGAGCCTCACAGATACTCAGAGCAATGTTGGAACCTCCCAACACCAAACTTAGAGTTTAAATATGGGGGTTCAACACCAAACTTAGAAGTTGGTTGTGGCCTCCCAACACCAAACTTAGAGTTTGACTGTGGGGGCTCTGTTTGACTCTGTTTTGAGAGAAGCTCTTCATGCTTCCTCTCCATGGTGACAGAGGGATATCCTTGAGCCTTAAACATAAAGGATTCTTCATTCACTTGAATGATCAATTCACCTCTGTCCACATCAATCACAGCCTTTGCTGTGGCTAGGAAGGGTCTGCCAAGGATGATGAATTCATCCATGCACTTCCCAGTCTCTAGGACTATGAAATCAGCAGGGATGTAATGGTCTTCAACCTTTACCAGAACATCCTCTACAAGTCCATAAGCTTGTTTCTTTGAATTGTCTGCCATCTCTAGTGAGATTCTTGTAGCTTGTACTTCAAAGATCCCTAGCTTCTCCATTACAGAGAGAGGCATGAGGTTTACACTTGACCCTAAGTCACACAAAGCCTTCTTAAAGGTCATGGTGCCTATGGTACAAGGTATTGAAAACTTCCCAGGATCTTGTCTTTTTTGAGGTAATTTCTGCCTAGAAAAGTCATCCAGTTCTTTGGTGAGCAAAGGAGGTTCGTTCTCCCAAGTCTCATTACCAAATAACTTGTCATTTAGCTTCATGATTGCTCCAAGGTATTTAGCAACTTGCTCTTCAGTGACATACTCATCCTCTTCAGAGGAAGAATACTCATCAGAGCTCATGAATGGCAGAAGTAAATCCAATGGAATCTCTATGGTCTTAGTGTGAGCCTCAGATTCCTATGGTTCCTCATTGGGGAACTCATTGGAGGCCAGTGGACGTCCATTGAGGTCTTCCTCAGTGGCGTTCACTGCCTCTTCTTCCTCTCCAAATTCAGCCATATTGATGGCCTTGCACTCTCCTTTTGGATTTTCTTCTGTATTGCTTGGAAGAGTACTAGGAGGGAGTTCAGTAATTTTCTTGCTCAGCTGACCCACTTGTGCCTCCAAGTTTCTAATGGAGGACCTTGTTTCAGTCATGAAACTTTGAGTGGTTTTGATTAGATCAAAGACCATGGTTGCTAAGTCAGAGTGGCTCTGCTTAGAATTCTCTATCTGTTGCTGAGAGGATGATGGAAAAGGCTTGCCATTGCTAAACCTGTTTCTTCCATCATTATTGTTGTTGAAACCTTGTTGAGGTCTCTGTTGATCCTTCCATGAGAGATTTGGGTGATTTCTCCATGAAGAATTATAGGTATTTCCATAGGGTTCTCCCATGTAATTCACCTCTTCCATTGAAGGGTTCTCAGGATCATAAGCTTCTTCTTCAGATGAAGCATCCTTAGTACTGCCTGGCACAGCTTGCATTCCAGACAGACTTTGAGAAATCAAATTGACTTGCTGAGTCAATATTTTATTCTGAGCCAATATGGCATTTAGAGTATCAATCTCAAGAACTCCTTTCTTCTGATTTGTCCCATTGTTCATAGGATTCCTTTCAGAAGTGTACATGAATTGGTTATTTGCAACCATTTCAATTAGTTCTTGAGCTTCTGTAGGCGTCTTCTTCAGATGAAGAGATCCTCCAGCAGAGCTATCCAATGATATCTTGGACAGTTCAGACAGACCATCATAGAAGATACCTATGATGCTCCATTCAGAAAGCATATCAGGAGGACACTTGCTGATCAATTGTTTGTATCTTTCCCAAGCTTCATAGAGGGATTCTCCTTCCTTCTGTCTGAAGGTTTGGACTTCCACTCTAAGCTTACTCAATTTTTGATGTGGAAAGAACTTTGCCAAGAAGGCATTGACTAGCTTTTCCCAAGAGTTCAGGCTTTCTTTAGGTTGTGAGTCCAACCATATCCTAGCTCTGTCTCTTACAGCAAAAGGGAATAGCATAAGTCTATAGACCTCAGGGTCAACCCCATTAGTCTTGACAGTGTCACAGATTTGCAAGAATTCAGCTAAAAATTGATGAGGATCTTCCAATGGAAGTCCATGGAACTTGCAATTCTGTTGCATTAGAGAAACTAATTGAGGCTTAAGCTCAAAGTTGTTTGCTCCAATGGCAGGGATAGAGATGCTTCCCCCATAGATGTTGGGAGTAGGTGCAGTAAAGTCACCCAGCACCTTCCTTGCATTGTTGGCATTGTTGTTGTTTTTGGCTGCCATGGATTCTTCTCTTTTGAAGATTTCTGTTAGGTCCTCTATAGAGAGTTGTGCCTTAGCTTCTCTTAGCTTTCGCTTCAAGGTCTTTTCAGGTTCAGGGTCAGCCTCAACAAGAATGCTTTTGTCTTTGCTCCTGCTCATATGAAAGAGAAGAGAACAAGAAAGTATGGAATCCTCTATGTCACAGTATAGAGATTCCTTGAGGTGTTAGAGGAAAAGAAAAATAGAAGGAAGAATTGGAGAATTCGAACTTATCAAGAAAGATGGAGTTCGAATTGTGCATTAAGGAATAGTGTTAGTCCATAAATAGAAGGATGTGAGAAGAGGGGAAGAAATTTTCGAAAATTAAGTAAAAACATTTTAAAAACATTTTGAAAAATACTAATTGATTTTCGAAAACTAAGAGTAGAAAGAAATCAAGTGATTTTTGAAAAAGATTTTGAAATTAAAAATCAAAAAGGATATGATTGAAAACTAATTTGAAAAAGATATGATTAAGAAGATATGATTGAAAAGTTATGGTTTTAAAAAGATGTGATTGAGAGGATATGATTTGAAAAACAATTTAAAAAGATTTGATTTTAAAAATTAATGACTTGGCTAACAAGAAAAGATATGATTCAAACATTAAACCTTTCTCAACAGAAAAGGCAACATACTTGAAATGTTGAATCAAATCATTAATTGATAGGAAGTATTTTTGAAAATGGAAAGAAATTGATTTTGAAAAGATTTGATTGAAAATATATGATTTGAAAAAGATTTGATTTTGAAAAATTTTGAAAACTTGAAAAAAAAATTTGAATTGAAAACAAAATCTTCCCTCTTGTGCCATCCTGGCATTAAACGCCCAGAATGGTGCACATTCTGGCATTTAACGCCCAAAGCACTACCCTTTTGGGCGTTAAACGCCCAGCCAGGCACCCTGGCTGGCGTTTAAACGCCAGTTTGCCTTTTTCACTGTGAGTTTTGAACGCCCAGTTTTTTCAGTGTAATTCCTCTACTGTATGTTCTGAATCTTCAATTCTCTTATTATTGACTTGAAAAGACACATATTAAAAATTTTTTGGATTTTTAATAATGCAACTAAAATCAAATAACAATGCATGCAAGACACCAAACTTAGCAGTTTGTATACTACTGACACTAACAAAATCAGAATGCATATGAGAAACAACAAAACACACAAAATAAGAGAATTCAAAGATCAGAGCAAGGAAATCATCAAGAACAACTTGAAGATTAATGAAGACACATGAATGAATGCAAGAAGAACAGAAACATGCAATTGACACCAAACTTAAAATGAGACACTAGACTCAACATACAATATTTTTGGTTTTTATGATTTCGTAAATTTTTTTTGATTTTTTTTTTCGAAAATTAAGTGGAAAAGAAAATAAAGGTATCAAAATTCTTAATGAGAATTCCAGGAATCATGCAATGTTAGTCTAAAGCTTTAGTCTAAAGGAATTAGACATGGCTAGCCAAGCTTCAGCAGGACATTGCATTCAAGAGCTAAATTAATGAGAATCAATCAGCTTTGGTGATGATAAAAACATCACCTCTAAACACTAGAATTCATTCATAAGAACTCTGAAGATAAATACCTAATCTAAGCAACAAGATGAACCGTCAGTTGTCCAAACTCAACAATCCCCGGCAACGGCGCCAAAAACTTGGTGCACGAAATTGTGATCATCAATGGCGCCATCAACATGGTACGCTCAATTGAAATCTCAACTCTTTATCACAACTTCGCACAACTAACCAGCAAGTGCACTGGGTCGTCCAAGTAATAAACCTTACGCGAGTAAGGGTCGATCCCACGGAGATTGTTGGTATGAAGCAAGCTATGGTCACCTTGTAAATCTTAGTCAGGCAGATTCAAATGGTTATGAATGATTTATGAATAAAACATAAAACAAAGATAGAGATACTTATGTAATTCATTGGTGAGAATTTCAGACAAGCGAATGGAGATGCTTTGTCCCTTCCGTCTCTCTGCTTTCCTACTGTCTTCATCCAATCCTTCTTACTCCTTTCCATGGCAAGCTGTATGTTGGGCATCACCGTTGTCAGTGGCTACAATCCCGTCCTTTCAGTGAAAATGTTCAACGCACCCTGTCACGGCACGGCTAATCATCTGTCGGTTCTCAATCAGGTTGGAGTAGAATCCATTGATTCTTTTGCGTCTGTCACTAACACCCAGCCTTCAGGAGTTTGAAGGTCGTCACAATCATTCAATCATTGAATCCTACTCAGAATACCACAGACAAGGTTTAGACCTTCCGGATTCTCTTGAATGCCGCCATCAATTCTAGCTTATACCACGAAGATTCTCATTACGGAATCCAAGAGATAAACATTCAAGCCTTGTTTGCTTGTAGAACGGGAGTGGTTGTCAGGCACGCGTTGATAAGTGAGAATGATGATGAGCGTCACATAATCATCACATTCATCAAGTTCTTGAGTGCGAATGAATATCTTGGAATAAGAACAAGCTAAATTGAATAGAAGAACAATAGTAATTGCATTAATACTCGAGGTACAGCAGAGCTCCACACCTTAATCTATGGTGTGTAGAAACTCCACCGTTGAAAATACATAAGAACAGGGTCTAGGCATGGCCGTGAGGCCAGCCCCCAAAACATGATCAAAAGACTCCAAATGATCAACGATCCAAAGATTCATAGATCTAAAGATGAAAAATACAATAGCAAAAGGTCCTACTTATAGAGAACTAGTAGCCTAAGGTTTACAAAAATGAGTAAATGACAGAAAAATCCACTTTCGGGCCCACTTGGTGTCTGCTTGAGCTAAGCATTGAAGCATTTTCGTGTAGAGACTTCTCTTGGAGTTAAACGCCAGCTTTTGTGCCAGTTTGGGCGTTTAACTCCCATTCTTGTGCCAGTTCCGGCGTTTAACACCGGGCATTCTTGAGCTGATTTGGAATGCCGGTTTGGGCCATCAAATCTCGAGCAAAGTATGGACTATTATACATTGCTGGAAAGCCCAGGATGTCTACTTTTCAACGCTGTTGAGAACGCGCCAATTGGGCTTTTGTAGCTCTAGAAAATCCACTTCGAGTGCAAGGAGGTCAGAATCCAATAGCATCTGCAGTCCTTTTTAGTCTCTGAATCAGATTTTTGCTCAGGTCCCTCAATTTCAGCCAGAAAATACCTGAAATCACAGAAAAACATACAAACTCATAGTAAAGTCCTGAAAAGTAAATTTTAACTAAAAGCTAATAAAAATATACTAAAAACTAACTAAAACATAGTAGAAACATACTAAAAATAATGCCAAAAGGCGTACAAATTATCCGCTCATCAGAGAGCTAGTATAAATCTCATGTCCCTAACCATGATGAGAAAAATGAAGAATGAGAAAGCCAAGCCAACAAGAATGGCACTCCAATTGGCTGACAGAACATTCAAGTTTCCACATAGGGTGGTGGAAGATTTACTAGTGAAAGTAGGGGAGTTTATTTTCCCTATTGATTTTGTTGTGCTAGACATGGAGGAAGAGGCCAACACATCAATTATCTTGGGAAGACCATTTCTAGCTACTGCTGGAGTCATCATTGATGTATAAAAAGGGGAACTAGTCTTGAGATTGCATGAAGAAAAAATGGTCTTCAACCTCTTCAAAGCAATGAGCTACCCCAAGGAATCTATAGGAGAATGCATGATGGTAGATACCATAGAATAGATAATTCAAGAAGTTATGGGGGAAGAACAATGTGAGGAAAACATTGAGCTGGAACAAGCAACCTTGAGGAGCTCAATCGTGCCAACTACCACAGACAACAAAAATGCAAATGCACCAAAATTGGAGATGAAAACCTTACCTCCTAGCTTGAAGTATCCATACTTGGGCACTGATCACACTTACCCAGTGATCATAAATTCAAGTCTGAGCAAGGAGCAAGAGGAGGAACTTATCCAAGTGCTGAGACAACACAAGGATGCCATAGGATGGACACTTTCAGATTTAAAGGGGATCAGCCCTTCAATGTGCATGCATAAAATCTTACTTGAAGAGGATACCAAACCCTCAAGACAGCAACAAAGGAGACTGAACCCAACTATGAATGAAGTAGTTCAGAAAGAAGTTCTAAAATTGTGGCAAGCAGGGGTGATCTACCCCATCTCGGATAGCCCTTGGGTAAGCCCGGTGCAAGTAGTCTCCAAGAAAGGGGGGATCACTATTCTGGCAAATGAGAAGAATGAATTGATACCCACAAGAACGGTAACTGGATGGCGTATGTGCATTGACTACCAGAAACTTAATGAAGCCACCCGGAAGGATCACTTTCCCCTGCCCTTCATGAACCAGATGCTTGAAAGATTTGCAGGACATGAGTACTACTGTTTTCTAGACGGGTATTCGGGCTACAACCAGATTGTTGTAGACCCCAAGGATCAAGAAAAAACTTCATTTACTTGTCCATATGGCGTTTTTGCTTATAGGAGAATGCCCTTTGGATTGTGCAATGCACCTGCCACATTCCAAAGGTGCATGCTCTCCATTTTTTCATATATGATTGAGAAGTTCATAGAAGTATTCATGGACAATTTCTCTGTGTTTGGGGACTCATATTGTGATTGCCTATACCACCTTTCTCTTGTGCTAAAAAGGTGTCAAGAAACCAACCTTGTTCTAAACTGGGAGAAGTGCCATTTTATGGTAACTGAAGGGGTGGTTCTTGGTCACAAGATTTCAAAAGATGGCATAGAAGTAGATAGAGCAAAAGTGGAAGTAATTGAAAGATTGCCTCCACCTTGCAATGTCAAAGCAATTAGAAGCTTTTTGGGACATGTTGGGTTCTATAGGAGGTTTATTAAAGATTTTTCGAAGATTGCAAAACCCCTTAGCAACCTACTTGTCTCCAATGCTCCTTTTGTTTTAGATAGAGAATTTATGGTAGCCTTTGATGAACCTAAGAAGAGACTCTCCTCTGCACCTATTATAGCACCACCAAGTTGGGATCTTCCCTTTGAACTAATGTGTGATGCATCTGATTTTGCTGTTGGTGCCGTTCTAGGACAGAGGAGAGACAAGCTAGTACATGTAATATACTATGCTAGCAAAGTCCTTAATGAGAATCAAAGGAGCTATACCACCACAGAGAAAGAACTTTTAGCCATAGTTTTTGCTTTTGACAAGTTTAGATCATATCTTATTGGCTCAAAAGTAATTTTGTTGACTGATCATGCAGCACTCAAGTATTTGCTTACCAAACAGGAATCCAAGCCCAGATTGATAAGGTGGATCCTACTGCTCCAAGAATTCGATATTGAGATCAAAGATAGGAGCGGAGCAGAAAATAAAGTAGTTGACCACCTCTCAAGGATCCCATAAGAAGAAGAAATGCAGCAAGTTGCAGTAAATGAAAGCTTCCCTGATGAACAATTAATGATGATTCAAGTAGCCCCTTGGTTTGCAGATATAGAGAACTTCAAGGTCATTGGGGAATAACCAACAAGCATCAACAAGCACATGAGGAGAAAGCTAATCAAGGATGCCAAACACTACATCTGGGATGACCCCTATCTGTTCAAAAAGTGTACTGATGGTGTCCTAAGAAGGTGTATATCCCATGAAGAAGGCCAAGAGGTGCTATGGCAATGCCATGGATCAGCATATGGAGGTCACTTTAGTGGAGAACGGACAGCAGCAAAGATGCTCCAATACGGATTTTACTGGCCAACAGTATTTAAGGATGCCAAAGAAATGGTGTCAAGATGTGATGAATGTCAAAGGGCCGGCAATCTGACCAAGAGAAATGAGATGCCACAGCAATACATATTAGAGCTAGAACTATTTGATGTATGGGGAATAGATTTCATGGGACCCTTCACAACCTCCTACTCAAATAGCTACATATTAGTGGCCGTTGATTATGTTTCAAGATGGGTAGAGGCCATAGCTACTGCAACAAATGACAACAAGGTTGTGATAAGCTTCTTGAGAAGGAACATCTTCAGTAGATTTGGAGTTCCCAGAGCTCTTATTAGTGATGGGGGGTCACACTTCTGCAACAAATAATTAGAAGCACTCCTTCTCAGATATGGAGTAAAACACAAAGTGGCAACTCCATACCACCCACAGACCAACGGGCAAGCCGAGATCTCCAACAGAGAGCTTAAACAAATACTAGAAAAAACTGTTGGAAGTTCACAAAAGAACTGGTCTAGGAAGCTAGACGATGCTCTATGGGCCTACAGGACAGCATTCAAGACCCCCATTGGGATGTCACCATACCAACTAGTATTTCGCAAGGCTTGCCATTTACCAGTTGAATTAGAGCACAGAGCTTTTTGGGTACTAAAACTACTCAATTTTGATGAAAAAAGCTGCTGGAGAAAAGAGATTAATGCAACTCAATGAGATGGAAGAGTTTAGAAATCAAGCATATGAGAATGCAAAAATCTACAAAGAAAACACAAAAAGGTGGCATGACCAAAGAATAGCAAGAAGAGAGTTCATTGAAGGACAAAAAGTGTTACTCTACAACTCAAGACTCAAGTTCTTCCCTGGGAAACTTAAGTCTCGATGGTCAGGACCTTTCACCATACTCAAGGTGTTTCACTATGGTCATGTGGAGCTCATGGAAGACAAGACTCAGAGAACTTTCTCTGTCAATGGCCATAGACTCAAACACTACTTGGGAGGCTCATTGGAGGAGTAGAGAGTGAGCTACAAGCTCAACTAAAAGATGAAGGAATGTCAAGCTAATGACAATAAAGAAGCGCTAGTTGGGAGGCACCCTAACACTTTATCCTTTTTGATTTAATTGCTTTTCTAGAAGTAGTTTAAATTTTTGTGATATTTTCAATTTTTAGGATTAGTTGTTTGATATTTGCTTTGATAGTAGATCAATATTTTTTTACTCTCTTTTATTTGGGATTTGCAACTTGATGAATGCATGACTAATGATGGGTGAATGGGCTTAAGATTAGCTGAAATGCTAAGTTTGGTGTAGCCTCTCACCCACTTAATCTAGGCTTACAAACAACTAATAAATTGATTCTGAAAAGTAAGCCAGAGATTAAGTTTGGTGTGGCCACCACCAATGATCACATAGTACCCAATTCACCCAAGTTGAGAGCACTTAATACCGTGGACAAGAATGAACGTGAGTTAATGGATTCAGAGGAGTTGGGATCAAAAGAAAATGAAAGGTTTTATATTATTCCACTCTTCTGAACACATTAAATACACAATGATGAAAGCAATTTATTAAGATGCCAAGGAATTAAGTTTGGTGTCCCAAGAGACACCCATTAGTTGCAACCCAATTCACTCTTAATGAGAAGAAATATGAAGGGGTATTTTGTCATTACTAATAAGGTCAGTTTCAATTTCAGGAGAGAAGATGGGACCCACATGAAAGACTACTCACAAAAACAAGGAAGTCAAAGTGTACTTGCACTTTGGAACTCAACACACACAGAGGACACAGTGAGTGAGAAGTTGGCGCCTCTACCCACGTTAGGCACCACTTCCCAAAGTGGGAAAACATTCAATTTCTTTTAATTCCCACCTCTGAACCACAACCATTCACCCACTATAAAAGATTCACTCTCTCACCTTCCCTCCCCACTTCATCAACCCCTACAACATTCACCTTCGCATATCCCCTCATTTTCTACTATCTCCCTCTTTCTTCCTTCTTTTCTTGATTGGGACAATCAAGTCCTAAGTTTGGTGTTGGAGCAAAACCTTGTTTTTCCTTTTCTTTCTTTCGAACCCCCTACTCCCTATTTCTTTTCACAACTCTCCCAACCCAATGGCACCACCAAAAAGCTCAGTCTCAAAGAAAAGAAGAACCAGGGAACCCACCTCTGGATCCTCAAGCTCTTTCAACACCTTCAAGTTTCTCTCTGCATTCAACCAAAATCAGTTTTATGGTTGGGTGAGTGAGAGGGAAATCATCCCAGAAGTCAGATTTCAACTAGGGAGGAATGAACACAGAAAGATCAACATTGAGATTAAGCAGAGGGGTTGGTCACTTCTATGCAACCCACCAAGGAAGGTAGTTGAAAGCTTGGTGAGGGAATTCTATGCTAACGCGGTACCTCAACCAGGGCAACAATATGGCTACATTAGCTATGTGAGGGGGAAATCCATTGATTATAGCCCTTCTAGCATTGAGAGAATGCTAATGCTGAAGAGGACAAGGTCCACCCGGAGCTATGAAAGGAGAATGAAGCAACAACACCCTGGGTTTGAGGAGATTTTGAGCGAAATATGTGTGATGAATGTGCAATGGATCAACAACAAAGATAGGATCCCCAACCAATTGAGGAGAAGAGATTTGAGGCCCCAAGCTAGAGGGCAACTAGAGTTTGTAAGGAGATCCTGGTAGGCGAAATTGTGATTCATGCTTGAATTGTTGTTCGAAATTAATTCCCCAGTAATGGCCCCAAAAACTTGGTGCTCAATATTATGGTCTAAATATAACCTCACAACCTCGCTCAACTAACCAGCAAGTGTACTGGGTCGTCCAAGTAATACCTTACGTGAGTAAGGGTCGATCTCACAGAGATTGTTAGTATGAAGCAAGCTATGGTCATCTTGTAAATCTCAGTCAGGCAGATAATAATTGATTAGTGGGTTTTCGAAAATATAAAGAGATAATTAATTTATTAGTAAAGGATAGAGATACTTATGTAAATTCACTGGTAGGAATTTCAGATAAGTGCATTGAGATGCTGTGTTCCTTTTGAATCTCTGCTTTCCTGCTACTTTCATCCAATCCTTCTTACTCCTTTCCATGGCAAGCTGTATGTAGGGCATCACCGTTGTCAATGGCTACATCCCATCCTCTCAGTGAAAAAAGTCCAAATGCTCTGTCACGGCACGGCTAATCATCTGTCGGTTCTTGATCATGTTGGAATAGAATCCCTTGATTCTTTTGCGTTTGTCATCACGCCCAGCAATCGCGAGTTTGAAGCTCGTCACAGTCATTCAATCCCAGAATCCTACTCGGAATACGACAGACAAGGTTTAGACTTTCCGGATTCTCATGAATGCCGCCATCAATCTAGCTTATACCACGAAGATTCTGATTAAGGAATCCAAGAGATATACACTCGGCCTAAGGTAGAACGGAAGTGGTTGTCAATCACGCGCGTTCATAGGTGAGAATGATGATGAGTGTCACGGATCATCACATTCATCAAGTTGAAGTGCAACGAATATCTTAGAACAGGAATAACTGGAATTGAATAGGAAATAGTAGTAATTGCATTAAAACTTGAGGTACAGTAGAGCTCCACACCCTTAATCTATGGTGTGTAAAAACTCCACCGTTGAAAATACATAAGTGAAAGGTTCAGGCATGGCCGAATGGCCAGCCCCCCAAAACGTGATCAATAGTCTCTTAAGATGAAGAATAAAACAAAACTGAGACCAAAGATGTCTAATACAATAGTAAATTATCCTATTTATACTAGACTAGCTACAAGGGTTTACATGAGTAAGTAATTGATGCATAAATCCACTTCCAGGGCCCACTTGGTGTGTGTTTGGGCTGAGCTTGATCTATCCACGAGCTGAGGCTTCTTTTGGAGTTGAACGCCAAGTTGTAACGTGTTTTGGGCGTTCAACTCCGGGTCGTGACGTGTTTCTGGCGTTTTACTCCAGACAGCAACATGGAACTGGCATTGAGCGCCAGTTTACGTCATCAATTCCCGAATAAAGTATCGACTATTATATATTGCTGGAAAGCTCTGGATGTCTACTTTCCAAAGCCGTTGAGAGCGCGCCATTTGGAGTTCTGTAACTCTAGAAAATCTATTTCGAGTGCAGGGAGGTCAGATTCCAACAGCATCAGGAGTCCTTTGTCAGCCTCCTATCAGAGTTTTGCTCAAGTCCCTCAATTTCAGCCAGAAATTACCTGAAATCACAGAAAAACACACAAACTCATAGTAAAGTCCAGAAATATAAAATTATCATAAAAACTAATGAAAACATCCCTAAAAGTAACTAGATCATACTAAAAACTACCTAAAAACAATGCCAAAAAGCGTATAAATTATCCGCTCATCACAATACCAAACTTAAATTGTTGCTTGTCCCCAAGCAACTGAAAATCAATTAGGATAAAAAGAAGAGAATATACTATAAATCCCAAAATATCAATGAATATTAATTCTAATTAGATGAGCGGGACTTGTAGCTTTTTGCTTCTGAACAGTTTTGGCATCTCACTTTTTCCTTTGAAGTTTAGAATGATTGGCTTCCCTAGGAACTTAGAATTTTGGATAGTGTTATTGATTCTCCTAGTTAAGTATGTTGATTCTTGAACACAGCTTCTTTTATGAGTCTTGGCCGTGGCCCTAAGCATCTTATTTTCCAGTATTACCACCGGATACATAAATGCCACAGACACATGACTGGGTGAACCTTTTCAGATTGTGACTCAGCTTTGCTAGAGTCCCCAGTTAGAGGTGTCCAGAGCTCTTAAGCACACTCTTTTGCTTTGGATCACGACTTTAACCACTCAGTCTCAAGCTTTTCACTTGGACCTGCATGCCACAAACACATGGTTAGGGACAGCTTGATTTAGCCGCTTAGGCCTGGATTTTATTTCCTTGGGCCCTCTTATCCATTGATGCTCAAAGCCTTGGATCCTTTTTACCCTTGCCTTTTGGTTTTAAGGGCTATTGGCTTTTTCTGCTTGCTTTTTCTTTTTCTTTCTATTTTTTTTTCACCAGTTTTTTTTCGCAAGCCTTTGCTTTTTCACTGCTTTTTCTTGCTTCAAGAATCAATTTTATGATTTTTCAGATCATCAATAACATTTCTCTTTGTTCATCATTCTTTCAAGAGCCAACAATTTTAACATTCATAAACAACAAGATAAAAAATATGCACTATTTAAGCATTCATTCAGAAAACAAAAAGTATTGTCACCACATCAATATAATTAAATTAAATTCAAGGACAATTTTTGAAATTTATGTACTTCTTGTTCTTTTGAATTAAAAACATTTTTTTATTTAAGAGAGGTGAAGGATTTATAGAATTTATTCATAGCTTTAAGACATAGTTACTACATACTAATGATCATGAAGTAGAGACACAAAACATAGATAGACATGAAGGATAAAAACCGAAAAAGCAGAGAAAATAAGAACAAGGAATGAGTCCACCTGAGTGAGGGTGGCGCCTTCTTGAAGGTCCAATGGTGCTTTTTGAGCTCCTTTATGTCTCTTCCTTGCTTCTGTTGCATGATCCCTAGTGATTTTGGTGTTCCTATCCTTAGTTGCTTCCAATAATTATGTAGAGGAACATGCATCCCTTGAGGTATCTTAGGGATTTCTTGAAGAGGGAATTTCTCATGCTCTCTTGATGTGCATTCAAATGCTCTTCTACTGAGCTATGGACCCTTGAGATGAATCTCTCCATCTCCCATGACTCAGAGGTGGAAGATTTTGTCTTCTCTTAGTTTCCTCTTCAGAGTCCTTTAAGGTTCAGGATCAGCTTCAACAAGAATGCCTTTTTCCTTGTTCCTACTCATATAGGGAAGAAGAGAACAAGAAAAGAAAGAGAAATCCTCTATGTCACAGTAAAGAGGTTCCTTATTGTTAGTAGAAGAAGAAAGGAATAAAAGTGGAGAATCTAATCACAATGGTGAGGATAGAGGCTGTGATTGGAGATGAAGAGAGGTGAAGAGAAGTGTTAGTAAATAAATAATTAAATAGAAGAAGAGGAGAGATAGAGGATTTCGAAAATAATTTTGAAAAAGTAGTTAGTGATTTTCGAAACATAAAGATAAGATATAATTAAAATTAAAATTTAAAAGAATTAATTAATTAAAAAGAATTTTTGAAAAAGGGATGAGATATTTTCGAAAATTAGAGAGGGAAAAGTAGTTAGGTGGTTTTGAGAAAGATAAGAAACAAACAAAAAGTTAATTAGTTGGTTGAAAAAGATATTAAAATCAAATTTGAAAAGATAAGAAGATAAGAAGTTAGATAAGATATTTTAAAATCAAATTTTTGAAAAAGATAAAATTTTGAAAAAGATATGATATAAAAGATAGGATAAGATAGATTTAATTTTTTTTTTAAATTAAAATTAAATACTTAACTAACAAGAAATTAAAAGATAAGATTCTAGAATTTAAAGATTGAACCTTTCTTAACAAGAAAGTAACAAACTTCAAATTTTTGAATCAATCATATTAATTGTTAGCATAATTTTCGAAAATTTGAAATAAAATTAAGAAAAAGATTTTTGGAAAATAATTTTCAAAATTTTCGAAAAAATAGAAAAAATGAAAAAGATATGATTTTTGAAAAAGATTTTGAAAAGATAAGATTTCTAAAATTGAAAATTTGACTTGACTTACAAGAAATAACTAAATTTAAAAATTTTTTGACTAAGTCAACTCAAATTTTTGAAATTTTGGAGAGAAATAAGGAAAAGATATTTTTTTTATTTTTGAATTTTTTTTTATGAGAGAAAAAAACACAAAAGTGACCCAAAACATGAAAATTTTGGATCAAAACACAAGATGCATGCAAGAACACTATGAATGTCAAGATGAACACCAATAATACTTTGAAGATCATGATGAACATCAAGAACATATTTTTGAAAAATTTTTAATGCAAAGAAAACATGCAAGACACCAAACTTAGAAATCTTTAATGCATGGACTCTAACAAACGAAAAATGCATATGAAAAACAACAAACAACACAAAGCAAGAAAACATCAAGATCAAACAAGAAGACTTGTCAAGAACAACTTGAAGATCATGAAGAACACCATAAATGCATGAATTTTCAAAAAATGCAAGAAAAATTTTTAAAGCATGCAATTGACACCAAACTTAAAAGTTGACTCAAGACTCAAACAAGAAACACAAAATATTTTTGATTTTTATGATTTTATGAAATTTTTTTGTATTTTTATTATTTTTTTCGAAAAATATTATTAGAAAAACGAAAAATAAAAAAAATTTGAAAAATTTTTTGAAAACTTTTTGAAAAGAAAATTACCTAATCTGAGCAACAAGATGAACCGTCAGTTGTCCATACTCGAACAATCCCCGGCAACGGCGCCAAAAACTTGGTGGGCGAAATTGTGATTCATGCTTGAATTGTTGTTCGAAATTAATTCCCCAGTAATGGCCCCAAAAACTTGGTGCTCAATACTATGGTCTAAATATAACCTCACAACCTCGCTCAACTAACCAGCAAGTGTACTGGGTCGTCCAAGTAATACCTTACGTGAGTAAGGGTCGATCCCACAGAGATTGTTGGTATGAAGCAAGCTATGGTCATCTTGTAAATCTCAGTCAGGCGGATAATAATTGATTAGTGGGTTTTAAAAAATATAAAGAGATAATTAATTTATTAGTAAAGGATAGAGATACTTATGTAAATTCACTGGTAGGAATTTCAGATAAGTGCATGGAGATGCTGTGTTCCTTTTGAATCTCTGCTTTCCTGCTACTTTCATCCAATCTTTCTTACTCCTTTTCATGGCAAGCTGTATGTAGGGCATCACCGTTGTCAATGGCTACATCCCATCCTCTCAGTGAAAAAGGTCCAAATGCTCTGTCACGGCACGGCTAATCATCTGTCGGTTCTCGATCATGTTGGAATAGAATCCCTTGATTCTTTTGCGTTTGTCATCACGCCCAGCAATCGCGAGTTTGAAGCTCGTCACAGTCATTCAATCCCAGAATCCTACTCGGAAAACCACAGACAAGGTTTAGACTTTCCGGATTCTCATGAATGCCGCCATCAATCTAGCTTATACCACGAAGATTCTGATTAAGGAATCCAAGAGATATGCGCTCGGCCTAAGGTAGAACGGAAGTGGTTGTGAATCACGCGCGTTCATAGGTGAGAATGATGATGAGTGTCACGAATCATCACATTCATCAAGTTGACGTGCAACGAATATCTTAGAACAGGAATAAATGGAATTGAATAGGAAATCGTAGTAATTGCATTAAAACTTGAGGTACAACAGAACTCCACACCCTTAATCTATGGTGTGTAGAAACTCCACCGTTGAAAATACATAAGTGAAAGGTTCAGGCATGGCCGATTGGCCAGCCCCCCAAAACGTGATCAATAGTCTCTTAAGATGAAGAATAAAACAAAACTGAGACCAAAGATGTCTAATACAATTGTAAATTATCCTATTTATACTAGACTAGCTACAAGGGTTTACAGGAGTAAGTAATTGATGCATAAATCCACTTTCGGGGCCCACTTGGTGTGTGTTTGGGCTGAGCTTGATCTATCCACGAGCTGAGGCTTCTTTTGAAGTTGAATGCCAAGTTGTAACGTGTTTTGGGCGTTCAACTCTGGGTCGTGACATGTTTCTGGCGTTTTACTCCAGATAGAAACATGGAACTGGCATTGAGCGCCTATTTACGTCGTCAATTCCCGAATAAAGTATGGACTATTATATATTGCTGGAAAGCTCTGGATGTCTACTTTCCAACGCCGTTAAGAGCGCGCCATTTGGAGTTCTGTAACTCCAGAAAATGTATTTCGAGTGCAGGGAGGTCAGATTCCAACAGCATCAGCAGTCCTTTGTCAGCCTCCTATCAGAGTTTTGCTCAAGTCCCTCAATTTCAGCCAGAAATTACCTGAAATCACTGAAAAATACACAAACTCATAGTAAAGTCCAGAAATGTAAATTTATCATACAAACTAATGAAAACATCCCTAAAAGTAACTAGATCATACTAAAAACTACCTAAAAGTAATGCCAAAAAGCGTATAAAGTATCCGCTCATCAGATCCCTAATCCCTACATCCAACACTTCAGAGGTGACTAAGGAGAGAGTAGTGCTCATCTACAGCATAATGAGGGGAAAAACCATCAATGTGGGAGAAATGATTGCCAACAACATCAACAATGTGCTGAAAAGTACTAGTGACAACACAAGGTTGGCCTTCCCCAGCATTATACAAAGGCTGTGTGATGAGGCTGGGGTTGAAAAGATTATTGATGAAGTGCTTGTGAAGCAAGACAAGCCCATCGCTGCCAAGAAGATGGCAAAAGTGGTGGCTGTCCACCCGCTCAACAGGGCTAGAGAAAGAAGAGCCCATGCTCATGAACCACAACAACAACAACAAGGAGAGGGAAAGGCAGAAGAGCACCCTCAATTCCTAGCACTTCAACCACCACCACACTACCAATACCAATAATTTCCAGAAGGTTTCAATTGGGAGCAACTGCAAGGAGATGTACACCAAATGAAGGGAGATATACACCACTTGAGGGAGGATGTCAACCAATTCAAGGAGGCTCATCAACAATAATGGAGCCAAGTCAACCAAAACACTCAACAACTCCAAGAGAGCTTTGAGAACCTCAAGGAGCAGCAAGACCATATTAACTAGAGAGAGATGCAAGGCAGCTTAGGAATGATCTTGGAGCAACAATTACAACAAATGGGGAGTCTTGCTGAATCATACATCTTTATGAAGCAAGAACTATAGCCAAAACAGAATATAATTGCTATTCACAGACAAAGTTGAGCTATCTGTTCAATGCAATAGCTAATATGAATCCCGACTACCCCACATACATGCAGAAATTAGAGGAGCTGAGCTCAAGGCAAGAAGAAATAGCATACCAACACAAAGAGAATGTGAAGTCATATATGAGGAGGCTAGGATATTGGAAGCCCAAGCCCAAGGATGCCAAGGCTCAAGAAGGTTCCTCCAAGCCAGATGAAGGTGGCTCTTCTCCTCCTAAGAATAAGGATGAGGGAAAGGGGCCAATGAACTCAAGAAGGAAGCTGCTCAAGGTTGTTGTGTTCCATGGTTGACACCTTCCAAATTCTGCATTCTGTTTATGTATTGCTTTATTTGCTTTTTGAATAATCATGCTAGAATAGTTTATGTTTCATGCTTAGTTTTTAATTCCTGTTTGAAGTCTTTATGAGTTTTTTTTAGAAAGAAAATGCAATGTACTTCAAGTCTTCACTTCAATTAAATAAAAGTAGAATTTGTCCCTATGAGAGTCACTGTGAGTTGTACAAAAACAATAAGAGAGACCAAGGCCGAGTGGGATCATCAAACAAACTAAGAAACAAAAGGCTAAGTGCAGAACCTTGGATGAACCAGAAAGAAAATGAGTCATGGAGGGAACTAATCCTAGATGGTATAACAAAGGGAAGGCTAAGGGGTGTTCCTTGAATATCCATAGAACCAAGAGGTAGTAAGCAATAAAGACCCAAGGCTCTGAGCATCAACTACTAGGATAGAAAAGGAAAAGAAAACGTGAAAAGAGAGGCTCAAGAAGAAATAATAATCCTAGTAGATGCTTGTGGTGAATATGTGTCAAGAAGAGACCTGGAAAATTAAATTCTTAGGGGTGTCTCAACACCTAGTACCCTAAAACCAACTGGTTTGGGAGTGCTAATTGAAAGCCTAATTAAAGGGTTGTCTTGAGACAAAACACTTAGAGTCGTGGTCAAGAAAGCAAAACAACATTTACTACTTCAAGGTGACAATCAATAGAAAGGACCCCTAAGGCCTATACCTGAGTGAGCCCTCAAGGATCCAAGAACTCTCCATTGCAATCAAAACATTCATACATGTGTTAAGACACTTAGTTTCACTCTTAGTTATATTGAAATCTTTTGAAGCCAAGGCCTTAATATATAAAAGTTTACTCACATTGATTTTCTTGGGACAAGCAAAACTTAAGTTTGGTGTTGTGATGACTTGCATCATTTACCTTTCTTTCTTGCATAAAAAGACCATAAAAGAGCACAAATCTCATTTGATCAGTACAATTCATACATTATTTGATGAATATTATGGTACACTACTTTGAAGATAAGTTGTGCTGAATTGCAGGTGAAAAAAGGTATCAAAAATAGGAAGAAGACAAGCAAGAAGCTGGGCGTGTGAAACTGGCGTGTCACTTGAGGGCAAACGCCATAAAAATGTATTGGCGTGGCACGCCAAAAGCTAAGCGTGGCACGCCAGTACTAAATTCCAGAAGGGAGAACCAAGCATGCATGTGGGTGTGGCACGCCAAGAACTGGGCGTGGCACGCTAGTAATAAATTCTAGAGAGCAAAGAAGAGGAACACATGAAGGGCGTGGCACGCCAGATCCATAAACCATCATGGACGTGTCACTTAGTGTCGAAAGCGTGGCATGCCAGGCCCAAAAACTAAATTTTGTGTGCCACTTGAAGGTCAAGGCTTGGCATGCCACTTACTGGAACAACACAAGATCATGGGCGTGGAACGCCAACCTTCAGGCGTGGCACGCTGGTATAACTTTCCAGAAGGTGTGGAAGAAGCCAATTACAATAGGCGTGCCATTTGAGCTCGAAGGCGTGGCATGCCAATGACTATTCCTCACTTAGGCGTGCCACTTGAGCAACAAGGTGTGGCATGCCAATGCCATTCAGAGGCAAGAGAAGACTGGGCGTGCCACTTGAGTTTGTGGCGTGGCACGCCAAGTAGAGGGGCCATTTACATAACAAGGGCGTGGCACGCCAGACCCTGGGCGTGCCACGCTAGTGCAATTTTCCAGAGAACTCAGCCAAGCACACAACAAGGGCGTGGCACGCCAGCTTTTAGGCGTGGCACGCCAGTTCAAATTTCCAGAAGCAAGGAAAGTGGAAGAATCAAAGGGCGTGCCACTTGAGCTCGAAGGCGTGGCACGCCAACACAAGAATGTCACTATGGCGTGCCACTTGAGCTCGAAGGCATGGCACGCCAAGGTTGAAAGAGGGATGAGCGTGCCACTTGAAGGATTGAGCGTGGCACGCCAAGCCATTTTGCAAGGCACGTGACACACCTGAGAAGTGCCAACCACACGCCAGCTAAGGGTTCACGTTTATTAAGTGCTTTCTTTCCCTCCAAAATGTAATTTTCCTTTTTCACTTTTGTAATTCTTTTATTTTCACTAGGAGTAGTATATATACCCCAAAAGAGTACTGAAGAAGGGGTTAAGCAATTAGTTCTAGATCCACTTCTACATTCCACTTTTGAGTACTTTCTAAGCTATGAGTAGCTAATTTTTCTCTCATTGAGAGAGGGAGCCCTGTTGTACTTAATGGATTGATAATAGTGAAATTCTTCTTCTCTTCATCTTCTCTTGATATGCTAGGAGGAATTTCGTGATTAATATTTAGTATTCAATCATCTTGGGAAAGAGATTGAATGCAATTAGGTTTGATGGGAACCTTGGGAAAGGAAACATGAAACCATGCTTGAAATCCCTTCTCACATTTGAGTAGATTATGGGTTTTGATGATGGGATACGTGACATATAATCCCCCATCTACCTAAATCTATAAAGGTGTTTGGTATAATCAGGGACCAAGCATATCTCTCTTCATGAGCAATTAGACCAAGGAATTGGCTATTGATCAAGATCTGAGAGATTGAGTCACCAATGGATTGGGGCTCAATCAATCATGATTGCCAAGAGGTCAGTGAGTTGCATGATTGAAGGAGATCTAAGCTAGATTTGATCCAAAGAGACAACATCTCCCAATCTCAATGAATTCCCCATTCTTATCTATCCATTTCTTTATAGCTCAATTTTACTTTCAGCAATTCCCCATTCCCATTTACATTCAAGTCATTTATGATTCCACAATTTACATTCTACAATTTCTATTCCTGCACTTTAATGCTTTTCTTTATGTTCTAGTCATTTACATTTATGCCATTTACAATTCTGCACCTCACACTATTATTGATCCGCTTGACTAATTCACCAATCAATTAAAACTGCTTGAGTTTGCCAACCTCTGTGGATATGATCCCACTCCTCTGTGGGTTATTACTTGGCGATAATTCTGGTGCGCTTGCCAGAAGAACTCGTTCACTAAATTTTGAAAAGGGGTAGTGAATCGAAGTCATCAGGCATTAAGAGTAAGAGGATAATGGTCAGTGGTAAGAATTATTCTGCAAGGTTCATTATGGTTGGAAGCTTTGAGTTTAAATGCAAAGGTTGGTGTAGAGCTCAATTGAATGGGTCTAGGAAGTTGTTTGGCCACTTTAGTGAGAATTAAGATTGCTTGCTACCCGGATGGAATCATAATGATCAACAAGAAGACGGGTGCAAAAGCAAGGTTTGGGACCCCGGAATTCAATCTAGAAATCAATACTCTTGGGGCCTTGTCACTTGCTTTATTTTGCTTGAAGGCTTTCTGCACCTAGTTTGGGATCCCGGAGTCTGTGGGATTTCCAAACACTGGTGGATATTCTTGGATGAATACAAGCACAAGCCACCATAACAGGAAGCTCATCAAATGTCCAACTTAAGGACTTTAACTAAAAGTGCTAGGTGGGAGACAACCCACCATGGTATGATCGTTCCTTCTCCATTCTATTCTGTTTTTTAATTTTGTTTGAACCTGAAATTTTTGCATGACATTCATTGCATTTTGCATTATGCATACTGCATAAAAAAAATATTTCGAACGCGACGCGACAGCGTCATTGACGCGTCCGCATCACAAGTGCATTCGGAAGAAAAGAAAATTGAACAGAGAGTCACGCGAAAGCGCGGCTGGAGGCGTGCCTTTGGCACAAAGTGGTCCACGTGACCGCGTCGATGACGCGTCCGTGTCATATGAGAAAAACGCCTCCCACGCATCTGCGTCAACCACGCGAACGCGTGCCTCAAAATCGACGTATAAAGGTGTATGGCCGAAAGTTGAGGTAAAATTGGGCTGGACTCGTGCTAGAAGCACAAGCCCTGCCACGCGTACGCGTGCCACACGTGTCCGCGCCGTTTTCAAATTTAGGCCATCCACGCGATCGCGTCGACCACGCGACTGCGTCACCCAAAGATTTGGCAATATGAATTTCAAACAGAGAGTTACGCGACCGCGAGGCTGCCCTCGCACTAATGGCACAAATAGATCCACGCGACCGCGTGGATGATGCGTCTGCGTCAATTCATAGAAGCACTATCCACGCGAACGTGTCACGCACGCGTCCGCGTCGAATGCGCCGAACAACTTATCTTAATCTGCTAAAATATCTTATCTTTTTCTTCCCCATATCCTACTTTTTCTTTTCCTTTCTTATTTCTTTCATCCCACTTCCTTCTTCTTCCTTCTTTCTTCCTTCTTTCTCCTTTCTATTTTATTTTCATGCATTTTTATGTTGGTGTTGGAGCTTTCTTTGGATTTTACTTTCTTATAACGGAGCTTGTGACTATTATAAGGATTGGTTTGACAATTGATATTTTAAATTTGGCTCTCATATATATTTGGATTTATTACTTTCATTCCTTTTTTAACTCACACTACTTGTAATCCACCTATATTTGAGATTATCATTCACAATTGTCATAATACAAATGCTCTTTAATCCATCTTATTTTAAATTGATGCTTAACCTATGCTTCTCATGCCTTTGTCTGTATGCTTTTACACATCTTGCATCTAATTGATTTAATATGCCTTGCTATATTTCCATTGATGTCCTAATTGCATGTAGTCGTGACCATGTATTTAAGACATTATCCCTTACATTGGCATTGATTATCACTTGAATCTTCCTCCTTCTGGTTCTAGCTATTTGAATTATATGTCTCTTTCCTTTCTCCCTTTTTCAGGATGGCCACCAAAAAGGATAACGAGAAAGCCTCTAAACAAACCACCGGCGAAGAGCGGAACGACATGAGCACCAGCTGAGGAACCACAACCCCTGCCCACCTGCACAGCTTTGCATGCACCGAGGATGGTGCAATCCTTAAGTGTGTGGAGGTCGATACCGATCTCTGTAGGTCACTACCTTCCTATCTCAACACCAACGTTTAAATTAGTTGTTGCATTTGCATGTTTGTTTGATTTTGTGCATATGTTACCATTACTTGGTTGAAGTAATATTTTCTTTTTCAAGAAACTTTTTATAATATTTCACTAATTTAAATTAAAAACTTTTTGAAAAACTTGTTTGAAGAAATATTATTTTGGGAACACACAAAACCAGTGAGATTTTGAGCCTATTTGATTGGTTGCATTTTACCAACCAATATTTTATTTTTGGTGTGTGTTTTTCTCTCTAAAATTGTGATCTTTGTCTTGCTTGATTCTATATTTCCATTATTTGATGTATGCATGCACTTATATGATTGAGGCCTTATTTCACTGAGCTTA
Organism: Arachis stenosperma; assembly: GCF_014773155.1. Taxonomy (NCBI): domain Eukaryota; kingdom Viridiplantae; phylum Streptophyta; class Magnoliopsida; order Fabales; family Fabaceae; genus Arachis; species Arachis stenosperma. Next base: position 76,581,967 of record NC_080382.1, read on the forward strand.
CATACCCATATGGCCTTATCTTTCATTATCCTTTGCAAACCAATGTTGAGCCATTTTACCCCTTTGTTCTTTACTTTAGCTCATCACTAACTCTAAGCGAAAAACAATAATGTCCTTAATTTGAATCCTTGATTAGCTTAGACTAGTGAGAGTGCTCATGAATTAAGTGTGGGTAAAGTGGGTTTGGAAACGTTTGGTTTGAGAATTGAGTATGTTAGACTTTGTGGGAAAATGTGAAAAATGTTAAGAACATGTTTATGCATTCAAAACATTAATCATATGAATTAAAAAAAATAGAAAAAAAGAGAAAAAAAGAAAAAAAAAGAGCAGAAAAATAAAAAGGGGACAAAATGCCCCAAAGTAAATGGTGATAGCAATGCACATGTATTGTACTCAAAACTTGGAATGCATAAATATGTAGTAAACGCAGTTAATGGGTAGTTATTTATTTTATATTATGATTACATGGATTGTCCTAAGTTAGGTGGAAAGTTTATGTTAATTAAGGATTCAGATTTTAGTCCACTTGGCCAAATACAATCCTACCTTGACCCTAACCCCATTACAACCCTTAAAAGACCTCTTGATTTGTGTTTTGGGGCATTAAATTTTTGTTGATTGTTAGATGAAGAGCAAGCTATAGAAAGCAATATTAGTAGAGAATTGAGAGAATTTACCCTAGACACTTGAGAACTAGAATGATATACACTACCATTAAGGGTTCAGCGCTTAATTCTATGTTCTCTGCTTTCATGAGCTATCCTCTTCTTGCAAGTTATTTGTATTATATTTTGTGATTTAAATTAGTGAAACCCAGTTTATATTTATTCTTGAAAGATTTATTTGCTTTAACCAAGTAACATCTTAGCATGTAGTTGCATTCACATTCATAGGTTGCATTGCATGAGTCCTGCTTTTCCCTACTCATTTATTTTTGTCTCCTTGAGCTTAGCATGAGGACATGCTAATGATTAAGTGTGGAGAGGTTGATAAACCGCTATTTTATTATTTATATTGTATTTAATTGTGTGGTTTTATCAAGTCTTCACCCACTTATTCATATGATTTGCATGCATTTACAATTCCTTCCTAAAAATATTCTATGATTGATAACTTGCTTCCTAAAAACCTTTTAGTTGTATATTTTTATCTTCCTTCGTACCATTCGATACCGTGATCTGTGTATTAAGTGTTTCAGGCATCATAGGGTAGGAATGGCGTAAGGAATGAAGAGGAAGCGTGCAAAAGTGAAAGGAATACAAGGAATTGAGGAGATGACCAGCGAGAAGTCACGCAGTCGCATGGCTCACGCAACCGCGTGAAATGGAAGAAATCACAGTGACGCGCTCGCGTGCCTAACGCGACCGCGCGGATTGGAAGTTTCACGAATGACGCAAATGCGTGGACGACGTGCACGCGTGGTACGAAAAACGCTGAGTGACGTGATTGCGTGGACGATGCGGCCGCGTGATGTGCACGATCTGCAGAAATTATAGAATACGCTGAAGACGATTTTGGGCCACATTTTGATCCAGATTTTGGCCCAGAAACGTAGATTAAAGTCAGGGAACATGCGGAGACTCAAGACATGATATCATAATTCACTTTTCATAATTTTAGATGTAGTTTTTAGAGAGAGAGGTTCTCTCCTCTCTCTTAGGATTAGGATTAGGATTTTTATTAGGATTAGGAATATTTCTTCTTCATCTCAGGTTCAATGTTCTTTTTATTTATTTTCTCTTTTATTTGTTTATGAATTTTTCATGTTATGATTTTTTTAAATAATATAATTCGAGGTATTTCAGACTCATGATTGTTTTTCCCTATTTATAATTTAGATTATTTACTATTGGCTTTGGTTGATTAATTGGTGACTCTTGAGTTATCAAACTCATCGTGATTGATAATTATTATCTTTGCTGATTAATTTAGATTCCTATAACTCTAGTCTTTCCTTAAGGAGTTGACTAGCACTTTAGGTGTTAAATTAATTTGTCCACTTAACTAACCTTCATAGTTAGAGGTTGACTTAGTAGTAGCAAAAATATAATTTTCATCACCATTGATAAGGATAACTAGGATAGGACTTCCAGTTTTCATACATTGACAAGAGTTTTATTAATAATTGATTTATTAATTCCTATAATTTATTTCTCTTGTTCAAAACCTTTTCAAAACCCAAAAACACTATTTTGCATAACCAATAATAATTCATACTTCCCTGCAATTCCTTGAGAAGACGACCCGGGGTTTGAATACTTCGGTTTATAAATTTTATTGGGTTTGTTACTTGTGACAACCAAACGTTTGTACGAAAGGATTTTCTGTTGGTTTAGAAGCTATACTTACAACGCGATCATATTTTTATATTTCTTTACCGATAGAAAATCCGTTCGTCACAACTCTTTGTATCTCTCCCATGCTTCATAGATAGTTTCACCATCTTGTTGTCTAAATGTCTATACCTCAGCCCTCAATCTGTTAACTCTTTGGGGAGGGTAAAATCTTGCCAAGAACTTATTCACCACATCTTCCCATGTTGTCAAACTCTCCTTTAGAAAGGACTCTAGCTACTTTGATGCTTTATCCCTGAGAGAAAAGGGAAACAAAAGCAGTTTATAGGTGACAGGGTGAACACCATTGGCCTTCACTGTGTCACAAATTCTCAAAAATGTGGTTAGGTGTTGGTTTGGATCTGCTTGAGCATTTCCTCTGAATGAAAAGTTGTTCTGAATAAGAGTGATTAGCTGTGGTTTGAGCTCAAAATTTTTGGCATGTATGCTAGGTTTTAAAATACTGCTTCCATAATTCCAAGGATTGGGATTGATATAAAAGCCTAATACTCTTCTCTCCTGCCCCGCATGATTGCCAGCACCTTCTCCAACATGGTTGTGAACTTCTTCCTCCATAGTAATGTCTAAATCTTCTTCCAACTCTTTTTCAACAACGATGCCTTTACCTCTTGCTTCCCTCCTTAGTCTAAGGGAGGTCTTCTCAGGTTCACTATCAAAAGAAGTTGAGGCTCCTCCTCTTCTATCTGTCATACACTCAGCAAACTACAAGCAAACAACAAGTGGAGAAGTTATTCTTATTGATAGTTATGGTTAGAGTGGTTAATGCAATTGATCAAACAGTTAGGGAGTTAGTGTGCTAGAAAGTAAATAAATAAAGAAAAACAACTTAAATTGTAGAGAATAGCAGTAAACAAACTGAAATCGAAACTAATTAACAGAAGAAAAGAAAAGTTTTCAATCTAGTTATCCTCCAATTTAATCATTGTCAATGCAAAATTAATCCCTGGCAACGGCACCATAAACTTGATGCACGAAAATCTGTATCGCTACAAATTTCATTCGGCAAGTATACCGAATTATCGTCAAGTAAAAATTCATAGTAGAGTGAGGTCGAACCCACAGGGATTGATTGGTTGAGCAATTTTAATCGAATGAATGTTCTAGTTTAACAAAACAGAATTGAATTGAGAATTGCAGGAATTTAAATAGCAAGAAGCGTAAATAGCAAGGAATGTAAATAACAGAAAGTAAATGGCAAAAATGTAAGTGCAGAAAGTAAAATTATAGGAATTTAAATCAGAGTGGGGATGATTAAACATAAATGTAAACAACAGAATATAAAGAATGGGGAGATCAGAAAATGGAGGTTCATTAGGTTCAGGAGATATTGTATTCTCCGGATTAAGATCATTCTCATCTCTTTCTCAATCCATGTAACTCATTGATCTGTTGGCATTCTTAGGTGATTGATCCTAATTCCTTGTCAATTCAATCTCTCTAAACTTGAAAAATTGCTCAATTCCTTGATCAAATTACTCATGGAAAGAGATGAAGTACCATCACTGATTATACCACATGTTTTTCCAAATCAAAGTATTGGTAGGATTATATGTCGCAATATCCATCCAACCCCCAATCCGGTCCAACATGAGAAAGCGTTTCTAGCATGATTTCCTCATTCCTCTTCCAAGGTTCAGAGGAAATCCAAGTATGAGCAACTTCTCTTCCAAGACAGTTACTCAATTGGATGACGATCGAAAGCTTTCAAGCAAATCAAAGAGAAATGAAAGAAGAAGAAGAAGAAGAAGAACTATTAATGATCCATTGAATTGCAATAGAGCTCTCTAACCCAATGAAATGGGGTTTAGTTCATCATTGCTCAATTCAAACAGAAAAGGGAAAGGAAAAGAAAGTACATAAACTAAAAGAAAAGTACACAGAAAATGATTTTAGGGTTACCCCAATTAGGATTCCCTGCTTCTAGCCTCTTTTCTAACTTAAACTCTATCTTATTTATAGAGTTTCTTCATTCAGTTTTCAAGTCTTTGGATTGGGCTTTGGCCCTTGTTGAAGCAAGTTAAAGTGGCTCTTAGTGACGTTAAAGAGGGACGCTTGGCAACTAATGTTCATGCTCTGCATGGGTGCCCAATTGTAATAGAGCTGGTATCAATGTTGGTGATCAATGTTTATATGTGGTGCACGAAATTGTGATCATCAATGGCGCCATCAATATGGTACGCTCATTGCAATCTCAACTCTTCATCACAACTCCGCACAACTAACCAGCAAGTACACTGGGTCGTCCAAGTAATAAACCTTACGCGAGTAAGGGTCGATCCCACGGAGATTGGTGGTATAAAGCAAGCTATGGTCACCTTGTAAATCTTAGTTAGGCAGACTCGAATGGTTATGAATGATATATGAATAAAACATAAAGATAAAGATAGGGATACTTATGCAATTCATTGGTGGGAATTTCAGATAAGCGCATGAAGATGCTGTGTCCCTTCCGTCTCTCTGCTTTCCTACTGTCTTCATCCAATCCTTCTTCCTCCTTTCCATGGCAAGCTTATGCAAGGGTTTCACCGTTGTCAGTGGCTACCTCCCATCCTCTCAGTGGAAATGTTCAACGCACCCTGTCACGGCACGGCTATCCATCTGTCGGTTCTCGATCAGGCCGGAATAGAATCCATTGATTCTTTTGCGTCTGTCACTAACGCCACGCCCTCAGGAGTTTGAAGCACGTCACAGTCATTCAATCATTGAATCCTACTCAGAATACCACAGACAAGGTTAGACCTTCCGGATTCTCTTGAATGCCGCCATCAGTTCTAGCCTATACCACGAAGACTCTGATCTCACGGAATGGCTTGCTCGGTTGTCAGGCGAGCACTCGGTTGTCAGGCGATCAACCATGCATCGTGTATCAGGAATCCAAGAGATATTCACCCAATCTAAGGTAGAATGGAGGTGGTTGTCAGTCACACGTTCATAGGTGAGAATGATGATGAGTGTCACGGATCATCACATTCATCAAGTTGAAGAACAAGTGATATCTTAGAACAAGAACAAGCGGAATCGAATAGAAGAACAATAGTAATTGCATTAATACTTCGAGGTACAGCAGAGCTCCACACCTTAATCTATGGTGTGTAGAAACTCCACCATTGAAAATACATAAGAAAAAGGTCTAGGCATGGCCGTGAGGCCATCCCCCAGATGATCTAAGAACTAGATGTCCAAAGATAGCTACCCAGATGTCTCAATACAATAGTAAAAGGTCCTACTTATAGAGAACTAGTAGCCTAAGGTTTACAGAGATGAGTAAATGACATAAAAATCCATTTCCGGGCCCACTTGGTGTGTGCTTGGGCTGAGCAATGAAGCATTTTCGTGTAGAGACTCTTCTTGGAGTTAAACGCCAGCTTTTGTGCCAGTTTGGGCGTTTAACTCCCATTTTGGTGCCAGTTCCGGCGTTTAACGCTGGAAATTCTGAAGGTGACCTTGAACGCCGGTTTGGGCCATCAAATCTTGGGCAAAGTATGGACTATCATATATTGTGGGAAAGCCTAGGATGTCTACTTTCCAACGCCGTTGAGAGCGCGCCAATTGGGCTTCTGTAGCTCCAGAAAATCCACTTCGAGTGCAGGGAGGTCAGAATCCAACAGCATCTGCAGTCCTTTTCAGTCTCTGAATCAGATTTTTGCTCAGGTCCCTCAGTTTCAGCTAGAAAATACCTGAAATCACAGAAAAACACACAAACTCATAGTAAAGTCCAGAAAAGTGAATTTTAACTAAAAACTAATAAAAATATACTAAAAACTAAACCAAATATACTAAAAACATACTAAAAACAATGCCAAAAAGCGTACAAATTATCCGCTCATCACAACACCAAACTTAAATTGTTGCTTGTCCCCAAGCAACTGAAAATCAAATAAGATAAAAAGAAGAGAATATGCAATGAATTCCAAAAACATATATGAAGATCAGTATTAATTAGATGAGCAGGGCTTTTAGCTTTTTGCCTCTGAACAGTTTTGGCATCTCACTCTATCCTTTGAAACTCAGAATGATTGGCTTCTTTAGGAACTCAGAATCCAGATAGTGTTATTGATTCTCCTAGCTAAGTATAATGATTCTTGAACACAGCTACTTATTGAGTATTGGCTGTGGCCCAAAGCACTCTGTCTTCCAGTATTACCACCGGATACATACATGCCACAGACACATAATTGGGTGAACCTTTTCAGATTGTGACTCAGCTTTGCTAAAGTCCCCAATTAGAGGTGTTCAGGGTTCTTAAGCACACTCTTTTTGCCTTGGATCACAACTTTGTTTCTTTCTTTTTCTTTTCTTTTTCTCTTTTTTTTTTCGTCTTTCTCTTTCTCTTTTTTTTTTTGTATTCACTGCTTTTTCTTGCTTCAAGAATCATTTTTATGATTTTTCAGATCCTCAGTAACATGTCTCCTTTTTCATCATTCTTTCAAGAGCCAACATTCATGAATCACAAATTCAAAAGACATATGCACTGTTTAAGCATGCATTCAGAAAACAAAAGTGTTGCCACCACATCAAAATAATTAAACTATTATAAAATTCAAAATTCATGCAATTCTTTTTCTTTTTCAATTAAGAACATTGTTTATTTAAGAAAGGTGATGGATTCATAGGACATTCATAACTTTAAGGCATAGACACTAAGACACTAATGATCATAAGACACAAACATGGATAAACATAAAGCATACATTTTCGAAAAATAGGAAAATAAAGAACAAGGAGATTAAAGAACGGGTCCACCTTAGTGATGGCGGCTTGTTCTTCCTCTTGAAGGTTTTATGGAGTGCTTGAGCTCCTCAATGTCTCTTCCTTGTCTTTGTTGCTCCTCTCTCATGAGTCTTTGATCTTCTCTAATTTCATGGAGGAGAATGGAGTGTTCTTGGTGCTCCACCCTTAGTTGTCCCATGTTGGAACTCAATTCTCCTAGGGAGGTGTTCAGTTGCTCCCAATAGTCTTGTGGAGGAAAGTGCATCCCTTGAGGCATCTCAGGGATCTCATGATGAGAGGGGTCTCTTGTTTGCTCCATCCTTTTCTTAGTGATGGGCTTATCCTCATCAATGGGGGTGTCTCCTTCTATGTCAACTCCAACTGAATAACAGAGGTGACAAATGAGGTGAGGAAAGGCTAACCTTGCCAAGGTGGAGGACTTGTCCGCCACCTTATAGAGTTCTTGGGCTATAACCTCATGAACTTCCACTTCTTCTCTAATCATGATGCTATGAATCATGATGGCCCGGTCTAGAGTAACTTCGGACCAGTTGCTAGTGGGAATGATTGAGCGTTGGATAAACTCCAACCATCCTCTAGCCACGGGCTTGAGGTCATGCCTTCTTAGTTGAACCGGCTTCCCTCTTGAATCTCTCTTCCATTGGGCGCCCTCTTCACAAATGTCAGTGAGGACTTGGTCCAACCTTTGATCAAAGTTGACCCTTCTAGTGTACGGATGTTCATCTCTTTGCATCATAGGCAAGTTGAATGCCAACCTTACATTTTCCGGACTAAAATCCAAGTATTTTCCCCGAACCATAGTAAGCCAATTCTTTGGATCTGGGTTCACACTTTGATCATGGTTCTTGGTGATCCATGCATTGGCATAGAACTCTTGAACCATTAAGATTCTGACTTGTTGAATGGGGTTGGTAAGAACTTCCCAACCTCTTCTTTGGATCTCATGTCGGATCTCCGGATATTCACTCTTTTTGAGTGAAAAGGGGACCTCGGGGGTCACCTTCTTCAAGGCCACAACTTCATAGAAGTGGTCTTGATGCACCCTTGAGATGAATCTCTCCATCTCCCATGACTCGGAGGTGGAAGCTTTTGCCTTCCCTTTCCTCTTTCTAGAGGTTTCTCCGGCCTTGGATGCCATAAATGGTTATGGAAAAAGAAAAAGCAATGCTTTTACCACACCAAACTTAAAAGGTTTGCTCGTCCTCGAGCAAAAGAAGAAAGAAGAGAGTAGAAGAAGAAGAAATGAGAAAGAAGGGAATGGCTTAGTGTTCGGCCAAAAAGGGGAAGAAGTGGTGTTTAGGTTGTGGGAAAACGAAGGAGTGAAGATGGGTATATATAGGAGTGGGGAAAGGGTTATGGTTCGGCTATGGGAGGGTGAGTTTGGGAGGGAAAGTGGTTTGAATTTGAAGGGTGAGGTAGGTGGGGTCTTATGAAGGATGGATGTGAGTGGTGAAGAGAAAGATGGGATTTAATAGGAGAAGGGTTTTTGGGGAAGAGGTGTTGAGGTGATTGGTGAAGAAGAGAGAGAGTGGTAGGGTAGGTGGGGATCCTGTGGGGTCCACAGATCCTGAGGTGTCAAGGAAAAGTCATCCCTGCACCAAATGGCATGCAAAATTGCGTTTTTAGCCAATTCTGGCGTTAAACGCCGGGCTGGTGCCCATTTCTGGCGTTTAACGCCAGGTTCTTGCCCTTTCCTGGTGTTTAACGCCAGTCTGGTGCCCCTTTTTGGCGTTAAACACCCAGAATGGTGCCAGACTGGGCGTTAAACGCCCACCTGCTAGCCTTACTGGCGTTTAAACGCCAGTAGGTTCTTCCTCCAAGGTGTGCTGTTTTTCTTCCTGTTTTTCATTCTGTTTTTGCTTTTTCAATTGATTTTGTGACTTCTCATGATCATCAACCTACAAAATAAAATAAAATAACAAAGGAAAATATATAAAATATAACATTGGGTTGCCTCCCAACAAGCGCTTCTTTAATGTCAGTAGCTTGACAGAGGGCTCTCATGGAGCCTCACATTTTCTCAGAGCAATGTTGGAACCTCCCAACACCAAACTTAGAGTTTGACTGTGGGGGCTCTGTTTGACTCTAATTTGAGAGAAGCTCTTCATGCTTCCTCTCCATGGTGACAGAGGGATATCCTTGAGCCTTAAACACAAAGGATTCTTCATTCACTTGAATGATCAGTTCACCTCCATCAACATCAATCACAGCCTTTGCTGTGGCTAGGAAGGGTCTGCCAAGGATGATAGATTCATCCATGCACTTCCCAGTCTCTAGGACTATGAAATCAGCAGGGATGTAATGGTCTTCAATCTTTACCAAAACATCCTCTATAAGTCCATAAGCTTGTTTTCTTGAATTGTCTGCCATCTCTAGTGAGATTTTTGCAGCTTGCACCTCAAAGATCCCTAGCTTCTCCATTACAGAGAGAGGCATGAGGTTTACACTTGACCCTAAGTCACACAGAGCCTTCTTGAAGGTCATGGTGCCTATGGTACAAGGTAGTGAAAACTTCCCAGGATCTTGTCTCTTTTGAGGTAATTTCTGCCTAGACAAGTCATCTAGTTCTTTGGTGAGCAAAGGAGGTTTGTTCTCCCAAGTCTCATTTCCAAATAACTTGTCATTTAGCTTCATGATTGCTCCAAGGTATTTAGCAACTTGCTCTTCAGTGACATACTCTTCCTCTTCAGAAGAAGAATACTCATCAGAGCTCATGAAAGGCAGAAATAAGTCCAATGGAATCTCTATGGTCTCATTTTGAGCCTCAGATTCCCATGGTTCCTCATTAGGGAACTCAGTGGAGGCTAGTGGACGTCCATGGAGGTCTTCCTCAGTGGCGTTCACTTCCTCTTCCTCCCCTCCACATTCGGCCATGTTGATGGCCTTGCACTCTCCTTTTGGATTTTCTTCTGTATTGCTTGGAAGAGTACTAGGAGGGAGTTCAGTAATTTTCTTGCTCAGCTGTCCCACTTGTGCCTCCAAATTCCTAATGGAGGACCTTGTTTCAGTCATGAAACTTTGAGTGGTTTTGATTAGATCAGAGACCATGGTTGCTAAGTCAGAGTGGTTCTGCTTAGAATTCTCTGTCTGTTGCTGAGAAGATGATGGAAAAGGCTTGCCATTGCTAAACCTGTTTCTTCCACCATTATTGTTGTTGAAACCTTGTTGAGGTCTCTGTTGATCCGTCCATGAGAAATTTGGGTGATTTCTCCATGAAGAATTATAGGTGTTTCCATAGGGTTCTCCCATGCAATTCACCTCTTCCATTGAAAGGTTCTCAGGATCATAGGCTTCTTCTTCAGATGAAGCATCCTTAGTACTACTTAGTGCATTTTGCATTCCAGACAGACTTTGAGAAATCAAATTGACTTGTTGAGTTAATATCTTGTTCTGAGCCAGAATGGCATTCAGAGTATCAATCTCAAGAACTCCTTTCTTCTGATTAGTCCCATTGTTCACAGGATTCCTTTCAGAAGTGTACATCAATTGGTTATTTGCAACCATTTCAATTAGTTCTTGAGCTTCTGTAGGCGTCTTCTTCAGATGAAGAGATCCTCCAGCAGAGCTATCCAAAGACATCTTGGATAGTTCAGAGAGACCATCATAGAAAATACCTATGATGCTCCATTCAGAAAGCATGTCAGAAGGACATTTTCTGATTAATTGTTTGTATCTTTCCCAAGCTTCATATAGGGATTCTCCATCCTTCTATCTGAAGGTTTGGACTTCCACTCTAAGCTTACTCAATTTTTGAGGTGGAAAGAACTTTGCCAAGAAGGCATTGACTAGCTTTTCCCATGAGTCCAGGCTTTCTTTAGGTTGTGAGTCCAACCATGTCCTAGCTCTGTCTCTTACAGCAAAAGGGAATAGCATAAGTCTGTAGACCTCAGGGTCAACCCCATTAGTCTTAACAGTGTCACAGATTTGCAAGAACTCAGCCAAAAACTGATGAGGATCTTCCAATGGAAGTCCATGGAACTTGCAATTCTGTTGCATTAGAGAAACTAATTGAGGCTTAAGCTCAAAGTTGTTTGCTCCAATGGCAGGGATAGAGATGCTTCTCCCATAGAAGTCGGGAGTAGGTGCAGTAAAGTCACCCAGCACCTTCCTTGTAATGTTGGCATTGTTGTTGTTTTCGGCTGCCATGTCTTCTTCTTTGAAGATTTCTGTTAGGTCCTCTACAGAGAGTTGTGCCTTAGCTTCTCTTAGCTTTTGCTTCAAGGTCCTTTCAGGTTCAGGGTCAGCTTCAACAAGAATGCCTTTGTCTTTGTTCCTGCTCATATGAAAGAGAAGAGAACAAGAAAATGTGGAATCCTCTATGTCACAGTATAGAGATTCCTTGAGGTGTCAGAGGAAAAGAAAAATAGAAGAAAGAGGTAGAAGAATTCAAACTTAGTGAGATAGAGTTCGAATTGTGCATTGAGGAGGAGTGATACTCCATAAATAGAAGGATGTGAGAAGAGGGGAAGAGGTTTTTTTCGAAAATTAATTAAAAAGATTTTAAAAACATTTTGAAAAACTTTAATTGATTTTTCGAAAACCAAGAATGGGAAAGAAATCAAGTAATTTTTGAAAAAGATTTTGAAATTAGAATTTAAAAAGATATGATTGAAAACTATTTTGAAAAAGATGAGGTTAAGAAGATATGATTGGTTTTAAAAAATATGTGATTGAGAAGATATGATTTGAAAACAATTTTAAAAAGATTTGATTTTAAAAATTAATGACTTGCCTAACAAGAAAAGATATGATTCAAACATTAAACCTTTCTCAACAGAAAAGGCAACATACTTGAAATGTTCAATCAAATCATTAATTGTTAGCAAGTATCTCTGAAAAAGGAAAGAAATTGATTTTGAAAACATTTGATTGAAAAGATATGATTTGAAAAAGATTTGATTTTGAAAAACTTTGAAAACTTGAAAAAAAATTGATTTGAAAACAAAATCCTCCCCCTTGTGCCATCCTGGCGTTAAACGGCCAGAATGGTGCACATTCTGGCGTTTAATGCCCAATGCACTACCTTTTTGGGCGTTAAACGCCCAACCAGGCACCCTGGCTGGCGTTTAAACGCCAGTCTGTCCTTCTTCACTGGGCGTTTTGAACGCCCAGCTTTTTCTGTGTAATTCCTCTGCTGCATGTTCTGAATCTTCAGTTCCCTGTACTATTGACTTGAAAATAGAACCAAGATCAAATAAACAATGCATGCAAGACACCAAACTTAAAATTAGACACTAGACTCAAACAAGAAACATAAAGTATTTTTGGTTTTTATGATTTTGAAATTTTTTTTTTGGATTTTTCGAAAATTATATGGAAAAGAAAATAAAGGTATCAAAATTCTTAATGAGAATTCCAGGAATCATGAAATGTTAGTCTAAAGCTTTTAGTCTAAAGGATTTAGACATGGATAGCCAAGCTTCAGCAGGACATTGCATTCAAGAGCTAAATTGATGATAATCAATCAGCTTTGGTGATGGTAAGATCATCACCTTGAAACACTAGAATTCACTCTTAAGAATTCTGAAAAATACCTAATCTAAGCAACAAGATGAACCGTCAGTTGTCCAAACTCAACAATCCCCGGCAACGGCGCCAAAAACTTGGTGCACGAATTTGTGATCATCAATGGCGCCATCAACATGGTACGCTCATTGCAATCTCAACTCTTCATCATAACTCCGCACAACTAACCAGCAAGTGCACTGGGTCGTCCAAGTAATAAACCTTACGCGAGTAAGGGTCGATCCTACGGAGATTGTTGGTATGAAGCAAGCTATGGTCACCTTGTAAATCTTAGTTAGGCAGACTCGAATGGTTATGAATGATATATGAATAAAACATAAAGATAAAGATAGGGATACTTATGCAATTCATTGGTGGGAATTTCAGATAAGCGCATGAAGATGATGTGTCCCTTCCGTCTCTCTGCTTTCCTACTGTCTTCATCCAATCCTTCTTCCTCCTTTCCATGGCAAGCTTATGCAAGGGTTTCACCGTTGTCAGTGGCTACCTCCCATCCTCTCAGTGGAAATGTTCAACGCACCTTGTCACGGCACGGCTATCCATGTGTCGGTTCTCGATCAGGCCGGAATAGAATCCATTGATTCTTTTGCGTCTGTCACTAACGCCCCGCCCTCAGGAGTTTGAAGCACGTCACAGTCATTCAATCATTGAATCCTACTCGGAATACCACAGACAAGGTTAGACCTTCCGGATTCTCTTGAATGCCGCCATCAGTTCTAGCCTATACCACGAAGACTCTGATCTCACGGAATGGCAGGCTCGGTTGTCAGGCGAGCACTCGGTTGTCAGGCGATCAACCATGCATCGTGTATCAGGAATCCAAGAGATATTCACCCAATCTAAGGTAGAACGGAGGTGGTTGTCAGTCACACGTTCATAGGTGAGAATGATGATGAGTGTCACGGATCATCACATTCATCAAGTTGAAGAACAAGTGATATCTTAGAACAAGAACAAGCGGAATCGAATAGAAGAACAATAGTAATTGCATTAATACTTCGAGGTATAGCAGAGCTCCACACCTTAATCTATGGTGTGTAGAAACTCCACCGTTGAAAATACATAAGAACAAGGTCTAGGCATGGCCGTGAGGCCAGCCCCCAGATGATCTAAGAACTAGATGTCCAAAGATAGCTACCCAGATGTCTCAATACAATAGTAAAAGGTCCTACTTATAGAGAACTAGTAGCCTAAGGTTTACAGAGATGAGTAAATGACATAAAAATCCACTTCCGGGCCCAATTGGTGTGTGCTTGGGCTGAGCAATGAAGCATTTTCGTGTAGAGACTCTTCTTGGAGTTAAACGCCAGCTTTTGTGCCAGTTTGGGCGTTTAACTCCCATTTTGGTGCCAGTTCCGGCGTTTAACGCTGGAAATTCTGAAGGTGACTTTGAACGCCGGTTTGGGCCATCAAATCTTGAGCAAAGTATGGACTATCATATATTGCTGGAAAGCCCAGGATGTCTACTTTCCAACGCCGTTAAGAGCGCGCCAATTTGGATTCTGTAGCTCCAGAAAATCCACTTCGAGTGCAGGGAGGTCAGAATCCAACAGCATCTGCAGTCCTTTTCAGTCTCTGAATCAGATTTTTGCTCAGGTCCCTCAATTTCAGCCAGAAAATACCTAAAATCACAGAAAAACACACAAACTCATAGTAAAGTCCAGAAAAGTGAATTTTAACTAAAAACTAATAAAAATATACTAAAAACTAAACCAAATATACTAAAAACATACTAAAAACAATGCCAAAAAGCGTACAAATTATCCGCTCATCAATATGAAAAGGTTAAGTCAAATGTTACTTGAAAAAAAGATTGAGCATTGCCACTAATGTTTGACTCAATGTTGGTGCACCAACATTTGTCCAGCCACGTGTGCGTGTCGCCCACGTGTGCGCGTCGCCCACGCGTGCGCGTCATCGCAAAATTTTCCAATTCCAGAAATCAAAATTTATCGATGACGTTGGAGGTTTACCAACGTTCCCTCCAACGTTGGCAACCATTTCTCACAACGTTTCCAAGAACGTTGGTGAGCCAACTTTGGCCACCAACGTTGCACCTTAGCCTTTGGAACGTTGCCTAGCAACGTTGGTGAGCCAACTTTGGCCACCAACGTTGCATGGTCATCTTCCTCAATGTTTTAGGCAACATTGGTGAGCCAACTTTGACCACCAACGTTGCTTCCTCTGCTTCTTCTTCCTTGCTTCTTCCTTGCATCTGTTCACCTATCATCAACCAAACACATGCATAAAAGCCTTACCAAAATCACAAGATTTTGCATCATTCATAGCAATCAAGTAAATATTGCATAAATCTCATGAAAATGCACTTAATTAACCATGTTTGATTTAATCAGGATATGCATGAAATTCTCATCCAAATACTTACTTATTGCTCAAGAAAGTGTATGAAACCAAATGAAAACAATTGAAAAAGGCTTGTGAGACTACCCTAAGATGCCTAGGCATCAATCGCTTTGGCTATGGTAGCCATCTTTTAGAGGTCTTCTTCTCGCCTTTGGAGAATAGCAAGAAGCTCTTTTTGTTCTTGCATTAAAGGTTGGAGAACTTCATCCAATGAAGGCGGTGGTGGAAGAGAAAGTTCATTGTTTGGAGGAAAGGTGTCATGGTTGAAAGGTGGTTCATATTGGTGAGAGTCTTAAGGTGGTGTATAAAGAAGTGGTAGTTCTTGGGAGTATTGGTGTTGGAATGGTGGTGGCTCTAGGTATAGTTCATATGGCTCATATGGTTGTTGGTATGGTGGGTATGTGTTAGGATCATATGGAAGTGAATGGTGGTATGGTGTGGCTTGTGAATAAGGTTGACAATAATGTTGAGGAGCTGGTTCATAATTGTGTAGTTTATGGGGTGGATTGAAACCATAAGAGACTGGAAGAGGTTGTTGCCATGACGGTTGCCTATAAGCATGTGGCTCCACCCTAACTTGATTTCCATTCCCATAATGTGATCCCTCATTGAAGCTTTCATTCCCTACAACATGATTGTAACCAAACTCATAGCCAAAGGGATGAGAATTTATAGTGAAAAGGAAAAACAAAAACAAAAGCTAATAAGAGCTAAAGAAAACAAACTCCTAAAGCAAAACTAGCAAACAAACAAAAAAAAACTATTCACAATATTTACATATGGACAATAACCAATAACAAGCACACATTGCAACTCTCCGGCAATGGCACCAAAACTTTATGGGAGAATTTATGTCAATCTAGAATTTCTCAACATAATAGAATCTCATTGCAAGCATAGTCTAGACCAACAATAGATTCTCCATCAAAGTTTAATTTTGGTTGTCACAAGTTCAACCCAATAAAAATAACCGAGAGTATTACTCCTGGGTTGTTCTCCCTATGAATTACAATCGAGTGATCAATTATTGGTTATGAGATCAAGGGGGTTGATGATAAAAAGGCAAGAATTTAAATGGCAAGAAATTTAAATCAAACAACTAAAGATAACAAATACTAAAGAGGCATTCATCTCAAAGATTGAGAATTAAGGTTTTCTATCCTAGTCATTCATCAAAACATAATAATTACCAAGAGTTAAGCCTATTATGTTATCTTCACATCAGAAAAAGATCAATTAGGCCCATTTAATCCCAATCCATTAGTGTCAATGGAAATAAGATTAGTTAACAACTCTAGATCACCAATCCAAGTTGGGTATTAATGACTCAAGAGTACCTAATTTCTCTGGCCAAGTCAAGAATGCTCAAAATATACTCTAAAATCTAATCAAATATTTTATCAAACGCTTGGAAAGCATAAAAGAAAAGTATGGTAAAATTAAAAGAAATATAAAATCTAAAGCTACCAAATACATGAAAATAATAATAACAACTCAATTAAGTAACAATAAACATAAAAACATCAAATTGCATTAAATAAAATTAAAAGTAACAAAGGTTCATGAAACTCAAAGTGACACAAATGAGAAATTAACAAGATGAACTAAGAGAATCAAAGCTATTTAATAAGGAAAAGAAATTGAAACTAGATCAAAGCAAGAATTAAAACCTAAATCTACCCTAATTCTAGAGAGAAGAGGGAGCTTCCCTCTTTAGAAAATGACCTAAAACATGTTTCTAACCTACCCTAATTGCTCCCTCATTGTTTCTTCTTGAAATTGGCCTCAAATACATCAGAAATGAGTTGGATTTTGGCTTTGATGAGCTTAGAAAACGCCAGCCAAATTTTCTTTAAGTTGGTCACGAGACAAGTGTCACGCGTACGCAGAATTGGGGAGATTTCAAAACTTCATTTCTTCATGAATTCTCCACTTTTATATGATTTTTCTTCATTTCTTCAATCTAATCTTTGCCTTCTAAACCTGAAATCACTTCATCAAACACATCAATGCATCGAAAGGCATTAAATGAAATTAAATTTAGCAATTTAAGAGCCTAAAAAGCGTGTTTTTATTCTTAAGAACAATTTTGGGAGAAATTCACAAAACCATGATATTTCATTGAATAAATGTGAGATAGTTGATAAAATCTACTAAATTCAACACAAGATAAACTCTAAAATTGGGGTTTATCAACCCCTCACAGTAAAAAATAACTACTCAAATTGTGACTATATGCAAGCTAACCGTGATGTTAACTACCTAAAATTATTGTCATCATCAAATCATTAGAAATTTTTTGAAGATTGATGACTAAAAATTCATTATATCAATATAATGAATCCGTCCTTGGCAAGTATACCAAATTGTCATCAAGTAAAAAATCACAATAGAGTGAGGTCGAATCCCACAGAGATTGATCGATTGAACAATTTTAGTTAATGAGTGATTTAGTCAAGCTAATCAATAAGAATTATTGAGTGCAGAATTCTAAATAGCAGAATTATAAATGACTCAAAGATAAAGGAAAACAATAAGAAATGTAAAGAACATGAAAGTAAATGGCAGAAACGTAAATGACAGAATTATAAAAATGGAGTATGGGTTAATAGCAGAAATTAAACAAAGCTCTGAAAGAATAGGGAAGATAAGGATAGGAATATTCATTAGAGTTGGGAGATATTGCTCTCTTTGGATTAAATTCAGATCATCGCATCTTCAATCATGCAACTCATTGATCTCTTGGCAGTCATGATTGATTGAACCCCAATTCCTTGGTGATTTAATCTCTCAAATCTTGATAATTAGCCAATTCCTTGCTCTAATTGCTCATGAAGAGAGATAAGCTTGGTCCCTGATTTTACCACACATCCTTATAGATACAAATAATTGGGTAGATTTCATGTCACCATATCCAATCCCAAAACCCATATCTACTCAATGTGAGTAGGGATTTCAAGCATGGTTTCATGTTTCCTTTTCCAAGGCTCCCATGAAACCCAATTTGCATTCAACCTCTTTTCCAAGATGATTGAACACTATGCATGAAGAACAAAATTACTTCTAGCAAATCAAAGAGAGATGAAGAGAAGAAGAAATTCACTATCAATTAATCCATCAAGTACAATAGAGCTCCCTCCCCCAAAAAGAGGAAAGTTAGCTACTCAAAGCTTCCAGTACAAACAGAATTTCCAAACTACAAATTTAACTAAGTACAAAAGTAAAAGAAAAGTAAAAGTTCCAAAAGTGCAGAAGTTTAAGAAGTTTAAAAAGGTCCGAGCCAGAATTCCCCTTTTTGGATTCAAGGTACCAACTATTTATACAAAGTTTACTGGGTTATCAGGTGTACTTGCAAGTTTCTCAAAGTGGGCTTTTCAGACTTTCAGTTGGTGTAGAATATTCTGCTCCCAAGTTGGCATAGCATTTTTTAGGAAAGCATAGCGTTCGTGTACTCACGCGTACGCGTCACCCACGCATGCGCGTCATCAAGCTCTTTGGCACTTGTCACTCGTACGTGTCACCCACGCGTGCCCGTCATCTTTATCGCTTTTGGGAAAAGCGTAGCATTGGTGCCAAAGGCGCTCTTCCACGCATACGCCTCGTCCATGCGTACGCGTGGTCTTCAGCGTTGGCGTCAAAGGCGTAGCGTTAGCGCCAAAGGCACTCTTCCACGCGTATGCCTCGTCCTTGCATACGCATGGTCTTCCAAAATTATCACCATCCCGCATACGCTTTGTCCATGCGTACGTGGGACCTTGTAAAAATAGCACTCCACGCATATGCGTCACCCACGCGTACGCGTCACCAGCAAAATTTTCCCACTTCGCTATCACGGGCGCTCGTGGAACAAACGTAGCACCAAAGGCACTCTTCTTGCTATAGTGCAGCGCCTTTGAAGGAAGCGTAGTGCTCTCCTAGGGGACGCATAGAGCTCTTGAATAAACATAGCTCCAAAGGCGCTGTCTTGGTTCTGTGGAGCGCTCTTGGGGAGAACGTAGTGCCAAAGGCACTCTCCTGGTGCTGTGGAGTGCTCTTGTGGAAAGCGCTGCACCAAAGGCGCTCCCCTGTATCCAAGACTCCCATGTATCCACGCCTAACTCCTCTTTCTTGCTTTCTTCATCCTTTGCTGCTCTTTTCACCTGAAATTCAAGCAAGACTCATTTCAAAGCAATGTCCCATAAATTCACCATATAGTTCATATAATTGCATCACTTGAATGAGATTTTACCCATTCTATGATCTTTTTAGATAAGAGAAAGAGGTAGATGATGTATGTCATCAAAGATATCATATATATCATGTTACATATCTTGTTTGAGGGTAGACTCTATTTCTAGCATCAATAGCAACTAATTTGCTCTTCTTTAGCATAGCCCCTAAAACTAGTACGGAAACAAATTTATGAATGCCCCATAGAACAACAGATACTTAAAAGAATGGAGAACAACAAAGCAAATTCAAGAAATAAAAGATGATAACAATAGTATGACACAGAGAGACAGACAGACAGGCAGACAGAGAGCAATAGTAAGAGGGAGCAAGAGGGAGACTATTCCGAGGGTTACCTGAAACTAGAGGTCGATCTCGGACGAGATCTTCTGTACTGGTCGGTGTTAACATGTCCGGCTGGTGGAAGACGACCGGAGCTGTCGTGTCCGAATTGTTGGACTAACTGCACTGCTGATCCCTTGTCACCGAAGGGTGGGGGGTACCTGCAAGGGACTCCGATGCTTAAACAGGTATTGAGTAGAATCAGAGTACGAGTTATACCTGGGTGCTCCAGTGTATTTATAATGGTGTAGAATGACCTTTTTAGATAAGATAAGTTAGTTATCTTATCTTATCTTATCTTCTAGGTGAGGTCAGCTTATCTTTCATGGGAGCCGCCCTTCCCTCTGTAGGCTTGGGCTGCCTTAGGATTTGGGGCGTGTTCCTCTATTTGGGCCCTTCTTTGGGCTTTTCTGGTGACTTGGCCGAGCTCTTTGGAAAGAGGTCGGGTTGTCCCGTCCTGAAGAGGTCGGTCGCTTTGTCTGTCGAACATCCCGGGTCGGACAGCTCGACCCAGGGTATGAACAGTGCCCCTGCTTGAGCTCGGTCTTCTTTTTTGAAGTCAAACTTAAGCATCCTGTCGATTCCTTTGTAGTAGTTTTTGAATGTAGAACATTTCCTCTAAAAGAACGCGCTTTTATATCGGCGCTTTTTGTGAACGTGCGAGGGTTTAATGCTTTCATTAATTTTGGCATTAATTGCCCCGTTTCCCTTTGGCTTTTTACTTTTGATTTTGAAAACCCAGAAACGGTTTCTCTCCTTCCCCCTTTTCATAACTTCTTTTCTCCGCTCCCTTTGCTCTCTGCTTTTCGTTTTTGCGTTTTTACTTTCTCGCGTTGTGGCATCGTTTGGCGTTCTTTCTGGAGCTTCTGTTTTCGCCTGGAGTTTTGCAGTTTCGCGTTTCTCCCAGCGACATTGCTCTTGTTCGAGTTCTTTCTTTTGCTTGTGAGAGGGCGTTTCCAGATTTCGTCTTCCATCTTCAATTTCTTTGAAGCTTGCCGCTCTTTTAGGTTGGTATTAGCTTTCCCGCTTCTTTCGTAGCTTCGTCTTCAGTTTTTAGGTGAAGCTTTGATTTTGCATGTTTGAAAGTTTGAATCTTTTCGTGGTCTTGTATTTGCTTGTTACTGTAACATGTTTTTCCTGTATTCTCTTGGCATTTCTGTTGAGGCTTTCTAGGATTTTATTGTTGCTTCTGGTTGTTTCCTGTCTGATACCGATAGAAAATCTGCATCTATTCTTCGCTTTGATTGTTTTTTGTCTGATTCTGAAAAAAGTTTGCACCTTTGATGATTTCTACTTGGCATGCTTTGATTTTTAGGAATGCTTTTTACTTAGTAGAATGTAATGATGCTTGGTTTGCTGTTTTGAATTCTTTTTAAGAAATGCTGGGGTGTGAGTTGTAGATCTTGCCTGGAAACCTTGCTTTGTTACTGCCTCCAAGGGATGCCCCAGAACTTTTGGTTTGAGTCTTGGGGTTTTCCTTTTCTTGTTTCTTTGCCTGTATCGTATTGACCGAGTTGTTTTCTCCCTTTGTCCGGGATGTTTTTAGTAACCCCATCTACTTTTTTACTTGTAGGATTAGTTGGCCTCATGTCTTCTCGTAATAACATTGTAGAGATGTCTTCCAGAGTTCCCGAGGAGATGTCCGATTGGCTGGACTCCCTTGTTTTGTTGTGTGTTTCTGTTGTAGATGCTGAATTTTGCACAGAGCTGAGGAAGCGCCATAGGATTTGTGGTGACAATGCCCGTGAGGAGGATTACGAGCTTGTTGCTCCTGACTTCGATGAAAGAGTTTGCTTTCCGACTTCCATTGAAAGGGAGCGTCCCTTCTTCTACGCCTATGAATACTTCTTCAGCCAGTTGAACGTTACTTTTCCTTTCACTTCTTTCGAGACCGACCTATTGTGGTCGTGTAATATTGCCCCATCCCAGCTTCACCCAAATTCCTGGGGTTTTATTAAAATTTTCCAGCTTCTTTGCCGAGAATTAAATCTCTCAGACTCTTTTTCTTTATTTGTTTGTTTCCGCCAAGCCTGGCGGTTCTTCAAAAAAGAAAGCTTCTTGGGTTTCTTTTAGGTCCGCCCAGGGCCAAAAAGTTTTTGCTATGTATGATGAGTCCTTTAAGGACTTCAAGAATTACTTCTTTAGGGTTCGTGCTGTCGAGGGGGCCCGCTCCTTTTTTCTTGATGAAAATGATGAGCCTTCTTTCCCTCTAGAGTGGCAGAGGGATGTGAGAGTGTCTCGCTATACCTGGGAGATGCTTGATGATGTTGAGCGTGCCTTTGTTGTTGTTCTTGAGGATCTATGGGGGGCACCGCCCCATCTTGATACAAAAAGGTTTTTGAATGACCCGTCCTTAGTTCGGACTGTTTTGGGTACTTGTCTGACTTGTTTCTACACTTGTTTCTTAATTTTTTCTTCCTTTTATGTGATTGTAACTCTTTGCTGTGGCTGATTCTGCATTTGCAGAGATGTCAAAGAACAACGACTCCATGAGGGCCTTTAAAAAGGCAAAGAAGGCAACTGCTGCTCTGAACATCTCGGCCAAGGTGGCCGGAGAGGGATCTTCTCAGGTCCCAGTGAAGCCTCCTGTGCCGAGTTCTCCCGGGCCGAGGAAAGCAATTCCTACTTCTCGGTTTCGTCAGGTCAATCCTCCACAGACTTCTGCCGCTGCTTATGGTGCTCCTCCCTTAAAAAAGCAAAAAACATCCGAGCCCTTTAACCTGGATGCCTCGGACTTTGATGCTATCGAGTTTGTTGACCAGCAAATTGCCCCCTACGGTGGGCTCTCCATGGACGATGTGTCTCTTCTTCAACATCTGAATTTTATTACCAAAAGTAGTGTGAAGATGGCACATATGGGTGCGGCTATTTTCCAAACTGTTTAGGGTATCCCAATTCATGCCACAAAATCCTTCATGGAGGAGGCCAAATCAGAATTTGATCGGATCAAGGGTCTGAAGGATGAGTTAGAGGTGAAGTTGGCGAAGGTAGAGAAGGAACTGAAGGGTGAGAAGGCCAGCTCTATTGCTTTGGCTGCTTCTTTGAAGTTGGCTGAGGACATGGCACTGAAGCACAAGGATAGCTATGTTTCAGCTTATAGAGAGTTAATGCATTTCCGGGATGATTTGGAAACTGCTCGGATTAATTATGCCGAGCTTCAGGGTCACCTTGTGGGCAGCGTAACTGCCACCTCTGAGAACCTGATGGAGCAGTTCCGGATTGTTGCTCCTGATGCCGACTTGACTCTCGTTAGTCTTGACAATGTTGTGAGGGATGGTAAAATTGTCCCTGATGACCAGGACGATGATGCTGACCCTCCCCAGTGCCTTTTGTCAAAGTGTCGACCTCCTCAGTTCCTTCCGTTACGTCTGACCCGGATTACCAGATTCTAAACCGGGATGATGGAACTGTAGATGTTGTGCCTATTCAGACTTGCCCTCCTTCTCCCCGTACTGATGCTGCCAGGAAGGCTCCAGATATTGGTTGACCTCCTTTTATTTGAGTATTTTGTGTAAATAGCCCGGTTTGTAGGCTTTTGAACTGTTTATTGTTTTGTTTAACTGCTGATCCTTTTTTAGTTGTCTGCCTGGCAACTTTTTACTTTGAAAAACAAAAGTAGCGCTTTGAGGTAGATTTTGGTGGCCTTTTGAAGCTTTATCATACTATGCTTTTATTGTGCTTTTAGCATGGTATCTCTTCTGGTTTTGGAATCTTGCTGCTTGACTTCTTTGGGTTGCTTTTTTACTTGTTCTTTGTAGCTTGGATTCCTTTGAGGCCGTGACTGTGTAGGTCCGATTTGTTTCTCGATTTTTTTCGCTCTGGCTTGTATTCTTAGCGCCTTATAACCCATTTCTTCATATTGGTCCCCTTCTAAGTTTGTTATTGTAATTCTCTTTCTTTGACCTTTTGTCAGGTCTCTTTTAGGGATTACTTTTACAACTTGTTTTGTAGGAGGTCGACTTTGTTAGGTCGTTCTCTTCTAAGTTGTTTTTGTAATCCTCTTTCTTGGACCTTTGTTAGGTCTCTTTCAGGGATTACTTTTACAACTTGTCTTGTAGGAGACCGACATCGTTAGGTCGATCTCTTCTAAGTTGTTTTTGTAATCCTATTTCTTGGACCTTTGTTAGGTCTCTTTCAGGGATTACTTTTACAACATGTCTTGTAGGAGAGCGACTTCGTTAGGTCGATCTCTTCTAAGTTGTTTTTTTAATCCTATTTCTTGGACCTTTGTTAGGTCTCTTTCAGGGATTACTTTTACCACTTGTCTTGTAGGAGACCGACTTCGTTAGGTCGATCTCTTCTAAGTTGTTTTTGTAATCCTCTTTCTTGGACCTTTGTTTGGTCTTTTTCAGGGATTACTTTTACAGCTTGTCTTGTAGGAGACCAACTTCGTTAGGTCGATCTCTTCTAAGTTGTTTTTGTAATCCTCTTTCTTGGACCTTTGTTAGGTTTCTTTTAGGGATTACTTTTACAACTTGTCTTGTAGGAGACCAACTTCGTTAGGTCGATCTCTTCTAAGTTGTTTTTGTAATCCTCTTTCTTGGGCCTTTGTTAGGTCTCTTTCAGGGATTACTTTTACAACTTGTCTTGTAGGAGACCGACTTCGTTAGGTCGATCTCTTCTATGTTATAGCAATTCCTCTTTAATAGGGTTGGCCAAACCTCTTTCCAGGGATTTGCTGATAACTTGGGTTGACTTGGTCCGACTTTTTAGTATCGGCCAGTCTTTTTTAAGTTATTATATAACAATCCATAAGACCTCATCAGGTTCTTTTTGGGATCACTTTCGATAACTTCTTGCATTACTCTGTTTTCATCTTTGCCGATTTGTAGATGGTGGTTTTTTGTCCCGGTTTGATCGATCTTTTAGGTGAATCACGTTTTCACCTTTGTCGGTCGATCATTCCTATCGAGATTGTACAGTGAATCTGTTCTTTACTTTCTGTCAATCTGTTGCTTTATAATCGGACGATGAAGGCTTCAGATTAATGCGTCTTGGGAATTTGTAGAATATCTAAAATGTATTCTATTTAAAGAAAGTGCAAATATATATATATATATATATATAGGTGGGAGTTTTTCGTACCCTTAAGTCTCAATCTCGATGCCTCATTAAAAAACCTTTTCAGGAAAAAGAGTGCATCTTGAGATCTTTTACCTTTCCTAGCTATAGTACCTTCTTAGTTACAAGGGTGCCATGATCTAGGGAGTTCCCATCCCTCGAGTTTGGACACTCTGTAGTAGCCCTTCCCAAGTACTTCTGTGACTCGGTAGGGTCCTTTCCAGTTAGCTGCCAGTTTTTCTTCTCCGGGTCGAGTTGTTCCAATATCATTTCGGATTAAGATAAGATCATTATCCGTGAAATCTCTTGGCACTACCTTTTGATTATACCTGGAAGCCATTCGCCATTTTAGTGCTTCTTCTCTGATCTGAGCTCTTTCTTGGATTTCTGGAAGTAGGTCGAGCTCTTCTCTTCGGAGTTGAGAATTGGTTTGTTCATTGTAGTGGACTACTCGGGGAGATCCTTCTTCGACCTCTATTGGAATCATTGCCTCCACTCCGTATGTTAATCGAAATGGTGATTCGTTTATGGTAGAATGGGGGGTTGTTTGATACGCCCTTAGGACTTGTGGAAGTTCCTCGGCCCAAGCCCCCTTTGCTTCTTGCAGTCTCCGTTTCAGTCCGGCCAATATGACTTTGTTGGCCGCTTCGGCTTGTCCATTGGCTTGGGGATGTGCGACGGAGGTGAACTGGTGTTTTATATTCAAGTCGGCCACTAGTTTTCTGAAGCCTGCATCTGTGAATTGGGTGCCGTTGTCTGTGGTGATGGAGTATGGTACCCCGAACCTAGTAATAATGTTCCTATATAGGAATTTCCGGCTTCTTTGGGCAGTGGCGTTGGCTAGGGGTTCTGCCTCGATCCATTTTGTGAAATAGTCTACTCCTACTATGAGGAATTTTACTTGTCCCGATCCCTGTGGGAAGGGTCCGAGAAGGTCGAGTCCCCATTTTGCAAATGGCTAGGGTGAGGTCACGCTGATGTTAAAGTTGGCATGCTTCTTACATGGTGGGCATGTCCTTACAAATTCTGTAGCTTCTTTTTGTAGAGTTGGCCAATAGAATCCCGCCCGAAGTACCTTTTTGGTGAGAGCTTGTGCTCCGAGATGATTACCACAAATGCCACTATGCACTTCCTCCAGGACTTCCTTTGTGTTGGAGGTCGGTACGCATTTTAACAATGGTATTGATATCCCTCTTTTGTACAGGGTGTTGTTTATGATAGTGTAGTACTGTGCCTCCCTTTTCAACCTCTTTGCCTCCTTTTCATCTGTAGGGAGCGCTTCTGTTTTGAGGTAGTTAATTATGGGGGTCATCCATCCTTGATCCCGGCCTGTTATGGCTAGGATTTTTTCTTCTTCCGATATTGATGGGTTCTGCAGTATTTCCTGGATGAGGCTTCTATTGTTGCCCCCTGGTTTAGGGTGCTGGCTAGTTTTGAGAGTGCGTCAGCTCGGGCGTTTTGCTTGTGGGGTATGTGGCAGATCCTATATTCCCCGAGTTGTCCGAGCTGTTCTTTGGTTTTATCCAAGTATTTTTTCATGGTAGGATCTTTGGCTTGGTAGCTTCCCGTTATTTGTGAGGTAACGACTTGTGAGTCACTGTAGATGTTGAGTTTCTGAGCTCCAACCTCCCTAGCCAGCTTCAAACCAGCTAATAACGCTTCGTATTCCGCCTAGTTATTTGAGGCTGGGAATCCGAATTTCAGGGAAAGCTCAAGTTGAGTTCCTTGGTTGCTTTCGATTATCACACCTGCACCGCTTCCAGTTTTATTCGCGGAACTGATGGTGTTTTTGCGGAAAACGAATTTTCCAACACACAAATCCAACCGGCAAGTGTACCGGGTCGCATTAAGTAGTAATAACTCACAAGAGTGAGGTCGATCCCACAGGGATTGATGGATCAAGCAACTTTAGTGGGTGATTAGTTTAGTCAAGCTAACATTGAAGTAAATTTGGATGAAGTGTAGCCAACAGAAAGTAAATAGCAAGGAAAATTAAAGTGCAGAAAGTAAATTGGCAAGTAACTTAAAGAGCAAGAAATGTAAATTGCAAGAATCTTAAATGACAAGAAATATAAATTGCATTAAATGTAAAGGGGTTGGGTGCTGAAATTAAAGAGAGCAGTAGATTAAGCAACTAGAAATTTAAATTGCAGAAAATGTAAATGTGCAGAAAATTAAATCAAGCTCAATGTGAACAAAGATGTGAAAGTGCAGAATGCAGGAAAGGAGATTGGGATCATGAACAGAAATCTAAAATGAAGAACAAGTGCAGAAGAATTAAATTGCTTGAAAGTAAATTGAAAGCCAATGGAACAGTAAAAATAGAAGAGCAGCCAAGAACTCAACTTAATTTCAAAATAAAATTGATCTCAGGGAATCAATGAGACTAGAAAACAAGTCTAGATCTCAAACCCTTCCTTGATCAAAGTAGAAGACAAATTGAAGAAAAAAGGAAGATGAAAGCCGTAGAGAAAAACTTGGATCCAAAACTCAATTCACTAAATTATGCAGAAAAATAACAAAGAGCAATCTTAGATCAAGAATGAAACAGAATTCCTTCACTCTCAATCCCAAATTTAAGACAGAAGAAAAATAAAGGAAAGAGCTCTCTCTACAAAGATGGAATTGATGCCTTTATATAGGCTTTACAAAATGAAAAATGAAAATGAAATTAAAACAAAATGAAAATCCTAATTCTAGCTTGTTCTTGTGCCTTTGAGTCATGTTGAGTGGGCTTTGCTTGCTTTGTATTTGAGGGAGAATGGGTCTTGGATGGCCTTGATTTAATTTGGTGAAGAATTGAATTAAATTGAATTTTGGCCCATATGTTGCTCCCAGGAGGCTGCCCTGCCCTTGTGGAGGGCAGGGCAGAAAAATGAAGCTTGGTGCGAGAATTGGTGCATGTTGGTGCAGCCTTGTGCGAGCTTGGCGCGGCAGAATTTTCCTTGGTGCGCAAGGTGCTTGTGCGTGAGAGCTTGGTGTGTGAGGATGCTGCCCTGCCCTTGTGGAGGGTAGGGCAATGTTGCCTTGGTGTGTCTTGTGCGCGCACCACTTCCTTGACCGTGCCATGATGCTCTCCTCACTCCCCTTAGGTGCTTGGTTCGAAACTTGGTGAAAGCACTTGAGGATCAATTTTTTTCTTGATTTTCCATGAAGAGCACGACATTGCCCTGCTCTCCAAGAGGGCAGGGCAGAAAATTGAGCGCCACATTGTGTTGGAGTGAGGTTCCAGCTTCGAGCCTTGGTGGAGGCACTTTAGTTTATTTTCGCTTATTTTTTTGCCCTTAAAGATGCCTCTCGTTCCTGCCCCAATTGTACGCCAAATATGGATTGCTATATATCGTTGGAAAGCTCTAGATGTCAGCTTTCCAACGCAACTGAAAGCGCATCAATTGGACTTCTGTAGCTCAAGTTATAGCCCTTTGAAGGAGGCATGGTCATGCTGTTAGCGCCAAGATTTTAACTTAGCCAAAATTTGCTTCATCCTCACTTTGCTTCATTATGATTCTGCCCTGCCCTTGGCAAGGGCAGGGCAGTGTGCGTGCTGGGTGTTTTCCTCTTTGATTTTGTCATGGGCCACGCTTTTAAAAGCGTGGCCTAAAGCTCCAAAGTGTACCCCAACTTCAAAGTGTGTCCCAAAGCTCTTTTTTTCTCCTTTTTTTGTGCTTCTTTGCTTCTTTTTCTTCTTATTTCCTACAAGATTTATAAAATTAAAATATCAAGAATATATCATTTAAGTACAAAAAGCATTCAATATTTAAGCACAAATCATCAATTTCTTGTATGAAAAAGCATAGAAAATGGGTATATGATGACATGTCATCACAACACCAAACTTAAATCTTGCTTGTCCCCAAGCAAGAAAAGAATCATGCAATAAAGATTGACAATCCAAGGTAAGAAGAATAGCAACTCAATGTTCATGGCAAGCTAGTTTTCTATGCATGCTACAATTACAAAAGAGATGTAAATGATTGATGCTTCTATCTAGCTTATTTTATGAAATCTTTTTCTTATAATTCTTCCTTGAAACAAGCTTTTGATTTTTTTTCTCCTTTTGGGTGCTTTGCCCCATGAGTTAATAACAAAGCTACGACTTCTAAATGCTTTGTTTTCAAGTATTACCACTTGATACATAAGCACCACAAGCATTTAATTAGAGGACTTCATTAAGCTCATTTTTTCTTTTCTTTTCTTGACTCTCTAATCATTGATGCTCAGAGCCTTGAGCTTTGAGGGAGTGCTTTTGCACTTGAGCCTAGCCTTGACTTCTAAGTGTTTTGTTTTCAAGCATTTGGCTTGATACATAAACACCACAAGCACTTAGCAAATAAATTGCCATTGGTACTCAGAGCCTTCAGCTTTCTCATTCTTTCCCTTTTTCTTTTTTTGCTTTAATTGTATTTGCTTCCTTCAAGGTTTTCATGATTTCAAAAGATTTCACAAAATGTACTAGATAAAAAACTTCAATTAAATAAAATCCAATGCAATTGAGCAACAATCAATCATACTAGCTTTCCAATACTTGTATGCACATGCTAAATTCTTCTTTAATTCCTTGTTTGTTTATGATCATGATGCTTTATTGCTTTTGAATTCACAAAGCTCAAGTTGGTAGTTATAATGCCACAACAACATATTATAAATCAAAATTCAAGCTATGCTTAGTCATACCACACATGCATACAGAGAATATAAAGACAATCATGCAATTTAAAGTGCTGGAAACAAAGGAGAGGAAAAGGAACTTTACAACCTTGTAGTTCATCTTCATTATTGTTGTCCTTTTTCTCCAATTCTTCCCTTTCCCTTGCCAACTTAGAGTGCTTGCTCATCCTCAAGCAACAATTAGAACAATGGCTATGGGGCTAAGATGGATCATGAATGTCTTACACAATGAAATGTTAGTAGCCCATGTGTTTTAAGCAAGCAAAAATGAAAAATAACAATCAAGGCACAAGAGACAGCGACATTTGATTGCAAGCATAAGAAGGTGTGCACAATACTTTGCATAAAGAATAAGTGGCACACAAAACTTAGTGTGACACTTTCACTCGGAATTGATGCAAGTATCTAATAGATATTGGAACCAAATTTTGTTGCATAGCAACACCAAACTTAGAATGCAACCATATGTGAATTTATTTGAACTAAAACTAAACAAAAGAAACTGTTATTTGTTGAATACAATCACCAAGTGAAGAATCTGTCATGAATAAGGATGTTTTGGTGATGTATTAACAAAAACAGTTAATGAAAGAAGCATTAAAAATAAGTAAATAAATGAAACAAAGAGAAAACAAAAATTATTCAACTAAGAAGAAGAAAAATAACACTGCAAAAGGCAATATGATTATGCAGACAAGTGATGTTGCTAGAATGATTTGCATAGAAAATAAGTGGCACACCAAACTTAGAATCTTGGTGTGTCACTTTCATTTTTGATTTGATGCAATCATCCAAAAAGATTGAAAATAATTTGTTGCAAGGCAACACCAAACTTAGAATGTAACCATATGCCAATTTATTGAATTTAAACAAAGCATAAAAAGAAATGTACCTACGGTTGGGTTACCTCCCAACAAGTGCTCTTTTAGTGTCATTAGCTTGACATGTTGTTCTTCACTTTCTTCCTCTTCTTCCAATTAGTTAAGAGGAATGACCTCAAGGGGGGAGAAGATTCAGCTACTGTCCCTTGTCTTGGCCTTTCCTCAGCAAGCTTTCTTTTGCAAATGTCTTGATTGATTTTGCTTGCTGGATTAGGGACAGAATTGGTGTTCTTGTCAATTGCCTTCACTTCCTTGAGTCCAAGTCTTGGTGGTTGTGTAATTGTTGGAGTTTTGTCTTCATCAAGAGTTCCTTGCAGTGATGGTTCAATGAGCTTGTCCTTCATGAGCCTCTCTGTTTCCCTTGAGTTTGGACGTTCTTGATTGTCCTCCTCACTAGCTTGTTCTTCCCCTTCCTCTTTTACACTCAACATTTGCTTTAGTAGCTCTTTCATGGAGGAGGTTTGTTGATCTTCCCAAGCTTTCTTCATCTCCTCTTCATACCTTTCAATCATGGATTCAAGTGTTGAGAGTTGTTGGGTCAGGAAAGTTTGTGAGAGTTGTGAGTCTTCATGTTCCCTTGTCATCTCAAGTGCAATTTCATTTTCAACCACCTTGTTCTTCATTGAAAGTTCACTTGATACAGTAGCCTCCTCATCTTGCTCTTCCTCCATTGAAATTTCAATTGATATAGGAACCTCTTCTTCCTCTTCTTCACTCACAGATTGTTCCTCATCCTTAAAACTTGGTGATCCTGAATGAATCTTCCTTTGCTCTACATGCCCTTCTGTTTTCTTGAGGAGGAATTCTTGTTCTGTCCAGCGTTGTTTTTGTTCTTCCATAATTTGTTCTTGTCTTTCCAATAATTCTCTGGACTTTTGAAGGGGATCCTCAGCCACTAGCTCAAAGGATAAAGGTTGAGAGTAATTTTGTGGTTGGTGAGATGAGTTGTATGGATCTTGGAGGGAATTTTGTGTTGAGGCATAATCAAATGATGAAGAATTTTGAAATGAGAAACTGGGAAGTAAGGGTGGATAATTTTTCATGTGATTTGACTGCTCAGAATTTGCAGTTTCTTGGTGATACTCCCATCCACCATGAGGATAATGATATGAATCATTTTGTGGTGGTGGTTGGTATCCCTCATAATTCTCTTGCTCATCTTGGGGTTCTGAAGCAAACCTCCATGGATTGGAGTGCTCAGAATTTGTGTCTTCCTGGTGATATTCCCAACCATCATTAGAATAATGACTTGAATCATATTGTGATGGTGGGCAATATCCCATGAAATTTGTTTGATCATAAGATGAGTTGAACTCCATTTGAATTTTGTAAAACACAACACCACGAAAAATTGAAATTCATATCTCAGAGATGATTTTCTTAGTGAGGCAATAACTCAAACACCTTGGTTTCAACTTAGAACAGAGAACAAAAATAAAGAAAATGCTTGATCTAGACTTCTCACCCACTTAATCATTGTTGATCTAATCAATCCCCGGCAACGGCGCCAAAAACTTGATGGTGTTTTTGCAGAAAACGAATTTTCCAACACACAAATCCAACCGGCAAGTGTACCGGGTCGCATCAAGTAGTAATAACTCACAAGAGTGAGGTCGATCCCACAGGGATTGATGGATCAAGCAACTTTAGTGGGTGATTAGTTTAGTCAAGCTAACATTGAAGTGAATTTGGATGAAGTGTAGCCAACAGAAAGTAAATAGCAAGGAAAATTAAAGTGCAGAAAGTAAATTGGCAAGTAACTTAAAGAGCAAGAAATGTAAATTGCAAGAATCTTAAATGACAAGAAATATAAATTGCATTAAATGTAAAGGGGTTGGGTGCTGAAATTAAAGAGAGCAGTAGATTAAGCAACTAGAAATTTAAATTGCAGAAAATGTAAATGTGCAGAAAATTAAATCAAGCTCAATGTGAACAAAGATGTGAAAGTGCAGAATGCAGGAAAGGAGATTGGGATCATGAACAAAAATCTAAAATGAAGAACAAGTGCAGAAGAATTAAATTGCTTGAAAGTAAATTGAAAGCCAATGGAACAGTAAAAATAGAAGAGCAGCCAAGAACTCAACTTAATTTCAAAATAAAATTGATCTCAGGGAATCAATGAGACTAGAAAACAAGTCTAGATCTCAAACCCTTCCTTGATCAAAGTAGAAGACAAATTGAAGAAGAAAGGAAGATGAAAGCCGTAGAGAAAAACTTGGATCCAAAACTCAATTCACTAAATTATGCAGAAAAATAACAAAGAGCAATCTTAGATCAAGAATGAAACAGAATTCCTTCACTCTCAATCCCAAATTTAAGACAGAAGAAAAATAAAGGAAAGAGCTCTCTCTACAAAGATGGAATTGATGCCTTTATATAGGCTTGACAAAATGAAAAATGAAAATGAAATTAAAACAAAATAAAAATCCTAATTCTAGCTTGTTCTTGTGCCTTTGAGTCATGTTGAGTGGGCTTTGCTTGCTTTGTATTTGAGGGAGAATGGGTCTTGGATGGCCTTGATTTAATTTGGTGAAGAATTGAATTAAATTGAATTTTGGCCCATATGTTGCTCCCAGGAGGCTGCCCTGCCCTTGTGGAGGGCAGGGCAGAAAAATGAAGCTTGGTGCGAGAATTGGTGCGTGTTGGTGCAGCCTTGTGCGAGCTTGGCGCGGCAGAATTTTCCTTGGTGCGCAAGGTGCTTGTGCGTGAGAGCTTGGTGTGTGAGGATGCTGCCCTGCCCTTGTGGAGGGCAGGGCAATGTTGCCTTGGTGTGTCTTGTGCGCGCACCACTTCCTTGACCGTGCCATGATGCTCTCCTCACTCCCCTTAGGTGCTTGGTTCGAAACTTGGTGAAAGCACTTGAGGATCAATTTTTTTCTTGATTTTCCATGAAGAGCACGACATTGCCCTGCTCTCCAAGAGGGCAGGGCAGAAAATTGAGCGCCACATTGTGTTGGAGTGAGGTTCCAGCTTCGAGCCTTGGTGGAGGCACTTTAGTTTATTTTCGCTTATTTTTTTGCCCTTAAAGATGCCTCTCGTTCCTGCCCCAATTGTACGCCAAATATGGATTGCTATATATCGTTGGAAAGCTCTAGATGTCAGCTTTCCAACGCAACTGGAAGCACATCAATTGGACTTCTGTAGCTCAAGTTATAGCCCTTTGAAGGAGGCATGGTCATGCTGTTAGCGCCCAGATTTTAACTTAGCCAAAATTTGCTTCATCCTCACTTTGCTTCATTATGATTCTGCCCTGCCCTTGGCAAGGGCAGGGCAGTGTGCGTGCTGGGTGTTTTCCTCTTTGATTTTGTCATGGGCCACGCTTTTAAAAGCGTGGCCTAAAGCTCCAAAGTGTACCCCAACTTCAAAGTGTGTCCCAAAGCTCTTTTTTTCTCCTTTTTTTGTGCTTCTTTGCTTCTTTTTCTTCTTATTTCCTACAAGATTTATAAAATTAAAATATCAAGAAAATATATCATTTAAGTACAAAAAGCATTCAATATTTAAGCACAAATCATCAATTTCTTGTATGAAAAAGCATAGAAAATGGGTATATGATGACATGTCATCAGGAACCGTCCACGTATATGTTCCACTCTATGGGAATTTCCGTGGTGTCTGTGAATTCGGCAATGAAGTTGGCTAGGTATTGTGATTTAATGGTTGTCCGTGCCTCGTATTGGAGGTCGAACTCAGACAACTTGATTGCCCACTGTAGGATTCTTCCTGCTAGATCTGTTTTCTGTAATATCCCTTTTATGGGCTGGTTGGTCCGAACTTTAATGGTGTGCGCTTGGAAGTATGGGCGAAGTCGTCGGGATGTGAGTATCAGAGCGTAGGCAAACTTCTCTATTTTCTGGTTGTTCAGCTCTGACCCCTGTAGTGCTTTACTAATGAAGTAGACGGGTTATTGTCCCCCTTCATCTTCTCTAATTAGTGCTGAGGCTATTGCCCGAATTCCTACTGCGAGGTACAGTATGAGTGGTTCTCCCTCTTGTGGTCGAGATAGGATAGGTGGCTGTCCCAAGAATTCTTTGAAGACTCGGAAGGCTTGTTCACATTCCGTTGTCCACTCGAAGTTCTTTCCCTTCCTTAAGGTAGCGTAGAAGGGGAGGGATCTTATTGCTGACCCTGCTAGGAATCTGGACAAGGCCGCCAATCTCCGATTGAGTTGTTGTACCTCTTTGACGCAGGTTGGGCTTTTCATGTTGAGTATGGCCTGGCATTTATCTGGATTTGCCTCGATTCCTCTTTGTGTGAGCATAAAGCCCAAGAATTTACCTGCTTCCACTACGAAGGTGCATTTAGCCGGGTTGAGTCACATGTCGCGCTTTCGTATGGTGTCGAACACTTGAACCAAGTCGGTTAGTAATGTCTCTTCACTTTGTGTTTTTATCAACATGTCATCTACATAGACCTCCATGATTTTTCTGATGTGGTCTGAGAAGACTTTATTCATTAGCCTTTGATAAGTGGCTCCCGCGTTCTTAAGGCCGAAAGGCATTACGATGTAGCAATAATTTGCTTTCGATGTGAGAAACGAGGTTTTTTCTTGATCCGGTGGATACATTGGGATCTAGTTGTACCCTGAGTATGCATCCATGAACGAGAGATACTTATATCCCGATGAGGCATCTACTAGAGCGTCGATGCTTGGGAGAGGATAAGGGTCTTTTGGGCAGGCTTTGTTGAGGTCGGTGTAGTCGGTGCACATTCGCCATTTCCCATTTGACTTTCTCACCAAGACGACGTTTGCTAGCCATAGTGGGTATTTAACTTCTCTTATGAACCCTGCCTCTAGTAGTGCTTGTACTTGTTCTTCTACAGCCTGAGACCGTTCTAGCCCGAGTTTTCTTTGTCTTTGTTGTACTGGCCGAGATCCCGGGTAGACTGCCAACTTGTGGCACATTAGTTCCGGGTCTATGCCTGGCATGTCGGCAGCTTTTCATGCGAAGAGATCAACATTATTTTGTAGGAACCGTATTAGTGATTCCTTTGCGTCTCCTTTCAGGATCGTGCCAATATTAGTTGTTTTATCCGAGGTCTCTCCGATTTGGACTCTTTCTATTTCTCCTTCGGGTCGTGGGCAGAGTTCTTCTCGTCTCTGAACTCCGCCGAGTTTGATTGTGTGGAGTTCTCCTCCTTCGCCTCGGAGGTTTAATCTTTCGTTATAACAGCGACGCGCCATCTTTTGATCTGCTTTTATTGTAGCTATCCCTTCTACAGTTGGGAATTTCATACATAGATGTGGAGTTGAAACTATTGCGCCGAGTTGATTTAACATTGTCCGACCTATTAAGGCATTGTAGGCTGAGCTTACGTCGACCACGATATAGTCTATCTTGAGTGTTCTGGATTGGTTCCCCTTTCCAAATTGCGCGCTCTCAATGGCGTTGGAAAGTGGACATCCAGAGCTTTCCAGCAATATATAATAGTCCATACTTTATTCCGAAATTGACGACGTAACTTGGCGTTGAACGCCAAGTACATGCTGCTGTCTGGAGTTAAACGCCAGAAACACGTCATGATCCGGAGTTGAACGCCCAAAACACGTTATAACTTGGAGTTCAACTCCAAGAGAAGCCTCAGCTTGTGGATAGATCAAGCTCAGCCCAAGCATACACCAAGTGGGCCCCGGAAGTGGATTTATGCATCAATTACTCACTCATGTAAACCCTAGTAGCTAGTCTAGTATAAATAGGATAATTTACTACTCTATTAGACATCTTTGGACAGTTTAATCTTTTGACTGTTTAGTCTAGGATCATTTGGTCTTTTGATCACCATCAAGGGGGCTGGCCATTCGGCCATGCCTGAACCTTTCACTTATGTATTTTCAACGGTGGAGTTTCTGCACACCATAGATTAAGGGTGTGGAGCTCTGCTGTACCTCAAGTTTCAATACAATTATTATTACTTTCTATTCAATTCTCTTTTATTCTTATTCCAAGATATACATTGCACAACACTTTGATGAATGTGATGATCCGTGACACTCATCATCATTCTCACCTATGAACGTGCGTGACTGACAACCACTTCCGTTCTACCTTAGGCCGGGCGCATATCTCTTAGATTCCCCAACAGAATCTTCGTGGTATAAGCTAGATAGATGGCGGCATTCATGGGGATCCAAAAAGTCTAACCTTGTCTGTGGTATTCCGAGTAGGATCCTGGGAATCCGGAAAGTCTAACCTTGTCTGTGGTATTCCGAGTAGGATTCCGGTATTGAATGACTGTGACGAGCTTCAAACTCCTGAAGGCTGGGCGTTAGTGACAAACGCAAAAGAATCAATGGATTCTATTCCAACCTGATTGAGAACCGACAGATGATTAGCCGTGCTGTGACAGAGCTTTTGGACCATTTTCACTGAGAGGATGGGATGTAGCTATCAACAAGGGTGATGCCTCCAGACGATTAGCCGTGCAGTGACAGCGCATAGGACCATTTTCCCGAGAGGATTAAAAGTAGCCATTGATGATGGTGATGCCCTACATACAGCTTGCCATGGAAAGGAGTAAGAAGGATTGGATGAAAGCAATAAGAAAGTAGAGATTCGAAAGGATTCCAGCATCTCCACACGCCTATCTGAACTTCCCACTATTGATTTACATAAGTATTTCTATCCCTTTTTATTTTCTATTTATTATTAATTATTCGAAAATCCATAAACCAATCTAATCTACCTAACTGAGATTTACAAGGTGACCATAGCTTGCTTCATGCCAACAATCTCTGTGGGATCGACCCTTACTCACGTAAGGTATTACTTGGATGACCCAGTACACTTGCTGGTTAAGTTGAACGGAGTTGTGGAAAGAAAGTGCTGAGTTAATTTTTTTATGCACATGCCAAAGAGCCATTATTTGTTGATCACAATTTCGTCCACCAATGGTCCTTCTCGTAGGCCATTTATGAGGCCCATGATGGCAGCTTCTGTTGGTAGACTTTGTATGTCCATGCATGTTTTGTTGAATCTTTCCATGAGTTACAAAGACTCTCCCGATCTCCTTGCTTGATTCCTAGTAGGCTGGGTGCGTGTTTGGCTTTGTCCTTTTGTATGGAAAATCTAGCCAGGAACTTTTTGGCCAGGTCGTCGAAACTCGAGATGGATTTTGGAGGTAGGTTGTCGAACCATCTAATGGCTGTCTTGGTAAGAGTTGTTGGAAAGGCCTTGCATCGAACTGCATCTGAGGCGTCAGTGAGGTACATCCTGCTTCTTAAATTGCTGAGATGATGGTTGGGGTCTGAAGTGCCGTTATACAGAGTAATATCCGGAAGTTTGAAATCTTTTGGGATTTTGGATTTCATAATTTCCCTGGTAAAAGGATCTTGATCCTTGCGAGAGCTATCCTCTGGTGTGGATTTAGTAGCATTAGTTTTGAGATCGGCTTCAAGTTTCAAAAGTTTATCTTCTAATTCTCGGCATCGCCTTATCTCCCAATGTAGATCCTCTTCTTTTTCACGTTGATGTTGGGCTTCTTTCTCAAGTTGCTTTAATCGATCTTGAAGCGCCTCTATCACTCCTGGATTTGATGAATTTTTGTCCCCGTTGAGCTCCAGAGTATCTTTGAGTGTAATATCCGCGTTCTTGTGCGGCGTTCTATCTTCCAAATCTGAATCATGGTCGTTGTCATGGTTGTCTGCCATGGTGATGGGATGACTTCCAGGTTCCTCGGCAACGGCGCCAATGTTCCGAGGGTTACCTGAACCTTGAGGTCGATCTCAGATGAGATCTTATGTACTGGTCGGTGTTAACGTGTCTGGCTGGTGGAAGACGACCGGAGCTGTCGTGTCCAAATTGTTGGACTGACTGCACTGCTGATCCCTTGTCACCGAAGGGTGGGGGGTACCTGCAGGGGACTCCGATGCTTAAGTTAGTAAGGGTATTAAATAGGTATTGAGTAGAATCAGAGTATGAGTTATACCTGGGTGCTCCAGTGTATTTATAATTGTGTAGAATGACCTTTTCAGATAAGATAAGTTAGTTATCTTATCTTATCTTATCTTCTAGGTGAGGTCAGCTTATCTTTCATGGGAACCACCCTTCCCTCTGTAGGCTTGGGCTGCCTTAGGATTTGGGGCGTGTTCCTCTATTTGGGCCCTTCTTTGGGCTTTTCTGGTGACTTGGCCGAGCTCTTTGGAAAGAGGTCGGGTTGTCCCTTTCTGAAGAGGTCGGTCGCTTTGTCTGTCGAACATCCCGGGTCGGACAGCTCGACCCAGGGTATGAACAGAGACAAAGGGAGGGAGAACCTTACAATACAAAATTTCTGTTTGTTTATGGGAATTTTTTTGCAGGACATTTTAGAAAATTTCCATAACATATTTTGTTTATGGTAAAATGTAAAACCCTCATTAATCAATGCTAGTTTAAATTTCTAAGCCCATTTGTCCAAACAAAAAATCAGTCCCTAACCTATTTTGATTAAACCCAAACAAATTTCACTCCAAACAAAACTTGTCCAAAAAATTAGAAGAGTAAGAGTGAGATCTAATGAAACCCTAGATCTATTAGCCGCCACCGAATTAATCTCTTCGTCATTGTCACCATGAAGCTCGCCATAGTGTCTGAGATTAGAGGGAGAGTAAGCTCATCACCGCTTCCATTCATCATTGCTGCTGCCATTCATATCCTTGTCGTTGTCGCCATTAAGCTTCTACATCAATGTGTTGTCTCCATCTACATGCAATAATTTTAATGCATACTTTCCAATGGAACACTTAATTTTCGCTTTTTCAATTACAGCGCATGAATCTCACCGCAGTCAAAGACGCCAAGAAAGTCATAGAGAGGAACGTCGAGGAGTCGCTCGCGGTCCTCCCTCCTCTTTGGGATTGCTACCGCACGCGCTACGGCGGGGCACCATCACATGAGAAGCTTAGCCTCGTGGACGTTGGAACAGGTGCTGGTCTTCCCAGAGTTGTTTTGGCCATAGCTTGTCTAGGTGAATTTTTTGCTGCTTTTTTTTCCTTGTCTAATTAGATTCAGTTCCTTTTTTGTGAGTTGTGATTTTCTCACTATTTTTGCAATTGAAATGGAGTAGAATGGGAAGTTACATTAATGGAGTCCATGACCAAGAGATGCGTATTCTGGGAGCATGTTATCGGAATTATCGATTCATCAATTATCCAGATAGTTAGAGGAAGAGCAGAGGTAACACACACGCTTCCATATTCTTGTTTTATGAAACTTCCCTTTTTGAAATATATTCTTGCGAGATGAATGGCTTAGTAAGTGCTATAATGGTGGTCCTTTAGAACTTCTCAAGTTTTTTTATGTTAAAACCTATGAATCAGTTGGTGAGACAGTTATACAAACGCTTCTAAAAGCTGATTTAGTAAAGCTACAGAATGGTGCAAGCATTCAGCAGTATATATCATTTGGTGATGTAGAGGATGGTGAGCTTAGCTTCTTGAAGTTTGAGTCGTTTTCTATGTTTCACTGTAAAGTGTTCCTTGAGTCACTATTTGATGAACTTATGAACATTTAAAATATAGATTGATATATTTGTCATATGATGATAAATGCTTAGCTTAAGTTTTCATGAATGTCTAATATATTGTTCAATTATTCATGAGGTCAAATGTTTTATGAAAAGATTTATGTAATAATAGTTTTGTCAAATCCATAGCGACTGAGATGTTGCCATTTCTCTATCTTATTCTTGTACGTTACTATCTAATATCACAACGCTTAGAATTTATTTTTCTTGATCTTGAATGCCATATCAGAACTTTCCCATTCATAGTTAGCCGCTAATAAAATAATAGTTAGGTGATGACTGGAAATTTGCACAACACAAATTCCTTCGGCAAGTGTACCCAATTTCCAAGTAATAACTCACTGTTGAGTGAGGTCGATCCCACAGGGATTGATGAATTAAGCAACTTTAGCTAGGTGATTTATCTAGTCAAGCAAATATTTGATGATTTTGTATAATTGAGAGAACAAAATTGTAATTGACAAAGAAAATAAATGTACAAAAATTAAATTGCTGAAGAATAAAGAGCTGAAAGTAAATTGTGAACGGTAAATGGCGAAAACTTAAATGACAAGAAATTAAAGGGCTGAAACTTAAATGACAAGAAAGTAAAAGCAAGAATGTAAATAGCAAAGAAAGATAAATTTCATGAAATGTAAATGGGTTCTGGGTGCTGGGAATCAAAGATAACAAGAAATTTAATGTAATTGAAATGAAGAACAACAATGGGTGAGATTCATTAGGGATTAGAGATATTATAATCCTTCATGAATTAATGGGTCTCAAGTTTATTCTCAATCATATGAAGTAGATCTATGGCAGATTGTAAATAATTGAGTTCCAATTCCTTGGCAACCCAAGTTATCTTAACATAATCAATTGCCAATTCCTTGATCTAATTATTCATGAGAAGAGGTTAACTTCAAATTTATAATCCACAAACCACACAACCCTTAGGATCTCAATTAAAAGAGGTTATATGTCACGTACCAACTAAGAATGTGTTGATCAAAAGAGTTATGAGGGAGAAGCTTTAAACTGAATCCTATGATCCCTTTTCCAAGATTCACATAGATATTCAAGTAGATCTAAACCCCGTTCCGGTAGTGAATGGATCTATGAAGCACAAAAGCTTTCCCTTAGCTACAACATGCGGATTGAAAACAAGAAGAAGAATTGCATTAATTCATTTGAATTACAATAGAGCTCCTCCCCCTAATGATGCGGGGTTTAATTGATCATAGCTCTGGAAAAATCAGACAGAAAAATAATGTACATCAAAAGTAAAACTAAGTACAAAGAAAAAAGAAAAGTTGTAAGAGTTTCCCAAATTGGTTCCCCTCGATTTCCAGATGCCCCGAAGTTCAAAACTCTTCCTATTTATACTACTTTTCTTGATCTTCAAGTGAGTCTTCAAGTCTTTGGATCTGGGCACTTGGCCTTAGTTAAAGCAGTTAAGAAACTCTCTGACCACTCTCAGCTTTCTGGAAGGCGTTAGTTGAGGCAGCATTGGCATTGTTAATGTCAGCACATAGCGTTAGTGCTGGCGTTATTAGCGTTATTAACGCCTCCTTAAATGTGCTTGGACGTTGGTGCTAGCTGATGTGTGGAAAACGATCCAAC
The DNA here is from genome assembly GCF_014773155.1 of Arachis stenosperma. Classification (NCBI taxonomy): domain Eukaryota; kingdom Viridiplantae; phylum Streptophyta; class Magnoliopsida; order Fabales; family Fabaceae; genus Arachis; species Arachis stenosperma. The sequence continues at coordinate 76,623,203 of NC_080382.1, forward strand.
ACAAAACTCACCGGCAAGTGTACCGGGTCGCATCAAGTAATAAAACTCACGGGGGTGAGGTCGATCCCACAGGGATTGAAGGATTGAGCAATTTTAGTTTAGTGGTTAATTTAGTCAAGCGAATCAAGTATTGGTTGAGTGATTTTGTACCCAATAGTAAGTAAATAGCAGGAAATGTAAAGGGAGAGGAATGAATTGCAGAAATTAAAGAGACTTAAAGTGCAAGAAATGTAAATTGCGGTAACTTAGAGTGCAAGAAATATAAATTGCTTGAATGGAAAAAGGGATTTGAGGACTGGGAATTCAGAATTTAAGCAAGGGAAATTAAATTGCAACAATTAACCAAGCAATAGATGAATTGAAATTGACTAGATCTCAAACAGAAAATGAAAATTTAATTGCAGCAGTGGTTCAGCAGAAGAACCAAAAGATAAAATCAGATCTCAGGACTCCAGAGACTAGATAGCAGATTCTAGATCTCAATTGCCTTCCTAGATCCAAGTTCACAAAGCAATTAAAGAGAAATTAAAGATTGCAGCAGTAAAGAAAATGGAATTGAACTCAATTATGCAGTAGAAAAATCAAAGAGATCTTGGAGGGAGATTGAGACAGAAATTCCTCAATTCTTCACATTCAAGATTCAAACAAGACCCAGTAAAGAAAACCAAAAGATCAGAGGTAGAAGAAATGAATTCTCTCCTCCAATTACAAAAAACAAAAAAATGGGAAGTGAGCTCTCAAGTTGACTAAGGATCAAAATTAAAATGAAAGTAAGCTCTCTCCCCCAAAAACTCTTCTCTTCTAATCCTAACTAACACATATTTATACACTTTCTATTTTGGATCTAAGAATTTTGAGTGGGCTTTTTGATTTTGTGAAGAAATGAACTAAGTTGCATTTTTTAGTGGAATTCAGCCCATCTTGCTCCCAGGAAGCTGCCCTGCTCTTGTGGAGGCCAGAGCAGGGAAGTTGTGTAAGGAAGCATGTCGCGTGCCAAGTGTGGGAGAGGCATTCAGGATGCTGCCCTGCCCTTGTGGAGGGCAGGGCAATGTTGTCATGGTGTGGCCTTGCCTCCCTGCCCGTGTGTCAATGTGCGCGCACCCAAGCTCCTAGCCGTGCCAAAATGCTGCGCCATGCACCAAGAAATGCTGCCCTGGCCTCCACAAGGGCAGGGCAGCGCAGGCTTTCCTTGTTCTTGGGTGAGGTCCCAAGTTCGAAACATGCTGGATGGCTTTTGTTGCCCTTTTTTCTTGGTTTTCTTGGTACCAAAGTAGCACCTAGTTCTTTGCTTCCTCAAGGTGCTATGTTCGATCCTTGGAGGTTGAAAACAAACCAATTTTCGCTTGTTTTCCTTGTATTTGAGCGCTACTTCTTTCCTTCTTGTTCTTGGGTTCAAAACCCATGGGTGGCACTTGGAGACAATTTCCTTTGATTTATTTTGGTGAGAGCCCGATATTGCTCTTGAGGGGGGCAGGGCATAATTTTTCCTTCCCTTGTTTCTTGGCCTAGAAATGTGCTCCGCCCTCAAGGAGGGCAGGGCAGTGAGGCCTCGAGTGCTTGGTTCATTATTGTGCTCCCTTGGAGGGCAGTGTGCTCTTGAGGAGGGCAATGTGGCTTCCTCCCTTCCATGCGCTACACTCTTTTCTTCCTTGGGTCACGCTTTCTTAAGCCACGCTTCACTCTTTTCTTCTTTTTCTTCACCTTCAAATAATCAAAACAACCAACCAAAGTATCACTAAATTCACAAGGTTTATAAATCAATTAAAAATCAATTAAATTTAGCTTAAACCTCATGATTTTGCATCAATTAAGTGGTGGTTGATTGATTCAAATAAAACATGCAATTCCACTCTAAATTGCTTACTTATGGTGCAAGAAAGTGCATAAAAACTAATGAAACAAGTGAAATTAGCTTGAGAAATGGGTATACGATGACTTGTCATCACAACACCAAACTTAAATCTTGCTTGTCCCCAAGCAAGCATCAAAATTAAGAAGAAATGAAATAAAAAAGAAAAGCATACATATCCTTATTAGGCATATAGCAGAACTTGATTCATGGAGTATTTATGCAGACAATGATAACTCAGTTATTGTTTGCTGTTACATAATATACACCTTTCCTCAAAGGCTCACTAAACTTGCTGTTGTAAGGTTTACTTTTTGCTTGCTCCCTTGATAACTTTTCTTTTCTCATTTTGCTTAACAAGCTTATTATTCTTTGAAGGCTTGGTGTCAAATGTTGTAGTAGCCTTTGGCTTTATTTTTACTCAACATCTCTCCACCACAGACACATGGCTCACTATTTCCTCCTAGGATCATTGATGCCTAGCATCTCTTTGGATAACTAAATGTTCTGTATCTAGGTTGCTCTTTATTGTGGACTTTCAATTGGCCATCCCAAATCAGTTGATCTAAGTGGCCAGGTTTTGAAATACCCCTTAGAATTTACTTATCCAAGCATATCCTAGTACAAGAACACCACAGGCATGTGTCCTAGGGTCCAAGCTATTGGTGCCCAACCTTTATTCTTTTTTTTTTCTTGCCATATTGGCTTTTTCTTTTTCCTTTTCTTTCTGTTTTATTTTGTTCTTAAGGGATTTTTTTTTCTTTACTGATAGGAACCTTTATGACAGCAAGCTAGCTCACACTTCAATGAAAATGACATCATGCAGCAATTATTTTCATGAGTTATGCATTTAATCAAACACATATACCACCATTAACTTCCATTCTAACTTATGTAACATTGGATATTTACTTTCTAATTCAAACATTTCTCTTTTATTCAAGCATAAGGGAAACAAAACAAAATTCAAAGCTAAGTGATGAATGACAAGCATTTATGCAAATTATTTCTCTAGCTACTTATTGAACAAAAAGAAGTGCATGATAATGAAATAAAGGGAAATAAACAGTGGAGGCATATCATGTTTCAGACATGCATCTCCTTATTAGAAGTATGAAAAAACTTTGCCACCTCCTAATGATTGTGGCTGCTGCTTGATTCTCCCTTCTTCTTCTTTCTCTTCCCTAACTTGGAATAGTCTTTGGCTTCTTCGCCAGGACATCTTCTATCCCAAACAGAATCTTAGAGTCCTGAGAGCCCAACTTGTTCCAATCTACTAAGTGTTACCTCCGTATAGTGATTAGACCTTGCTTGCTGCTTGGCTCTAAATTCTTGGCACTGCTCAAATGGCTTGATTTGTGGATTGAGTGTTGGCAAATTGTGGGTCAAGTACTCCAACCTTGCTTGTATGTCTTCATCACTCTCTACTTGTTGCACATGTCTAATTTCCCCAATAGTGTGATGAATGTTCTTCCATTGATACAGGTTGTGACTATATTCCCCTGCTTTAGCTTGACTAAAGTACAACTTATCATATGATTCCTTGAATTCTTTATATTGCTCTTTTTGTCCTTCAAGAATCTTTGCTTGAAACTCTTGCTGCTGAGTCATCATTTGTTGTTGCCATCTCTCTTGCTTCTCCTCCATTTGACGCTGCCAAGCTTCTCGTTCCTCTTTATCCCTCAAATATTGCTCCCTGTGCTCTGGATGGGGCTCTAGATATTGCTCTTGGCGCCCTTGATTTTGCTCTTGTTGAGCTTGCATGAGTTGCTGAGATAGCTCTTCAATTGCTCTTTGTAGCTGGCTCATGTCTATGGAACCATGAGCTTGCTCTTGTCCTTCCTCTCTTTGTGATCTCCTTTGTCTGGGAGCTACCACCCCCTCTTGATCGTCTTCTTCATTCATCCCTTCCATGCTCCTCTTGGTGATTCCTTTCCCTTTTTTCACTTTTTCTATGTCCCCATCTTCAAAGATTACTCCAGCTTTATTGCACAGCCTGATGATTGTAATTAGATGGCCAAGACCACTTGATTTGCTTGTGTTGTTGGCCATCTCTTGAATACTGTCGGCTATGAGTTGTGCGAGGTTTATTTCACCTCCATGTAGGATGCAGTATGTCAAGAGTGCTCGTTTGATTGTGACCCAACAGGCGTTTCCAGTAGGAAGGATAGATCTCCTTACTATCTCATACCATCCCTTGGCCACAGGAGTGAAATTTATTCTTTTCAAGTGGCTTGGGATCCCTATTTAATCTCTTTTCCAGTCTACGTTTTCCATGCATAACCCTTGCAAGATCTCATCAGGATTGTTTTCCATCTGCAATCTGGTCTCATAACTAGGCTCTGCATAAGTTATGGTTCTCAACTTCAGGGCCCTTGTAATGGCTGCTGGACTAAAATTCACTTCAACTCCTCTGACATAACTCGTGTAGGGGACACTATCTTTGTTCTCTTTTACAACATTTGCATAGAATTCCCTGATCATAACTGCATTAATGTCAATGAGAGGAGCACATAAAAGTTTCTACCTTCTTTCTTTAGTGATTTGCCTCATGATGGGGTATTCCCCGTCCTTCAACTCAAGGCCCTTCTCATAAATGACATTCTTTGTCTTCATGAACCTATGATATCTCCCTTCATGGAATTGGGACCTAAATTTTCTTGCATCATATGATGGAGGTTCGGTCACCATTTGGTTCCTTTCCCGGCCTTCTTTTTGAACTTGAGGATGTCATTAGATTTGAGGTGAGAAGAAGGGAAAAGTGGGAGTAAGGGAAAAATATGTTGTGTTTGGGATGATGCTCGGTTTTGTTATGTAAGAGAAGGGAATTGTTGGCTTTAGTTTTGGGAGCAGAGGTGATTATGGTTTACAAGTGAAGGTAGTTTGTATGAATGTGTAAGCCATTTAGTGCTAACGGCTTCTTATAGGCAAATCCTTCAAATATTCTAACAAAACCATAATGAATGAGGAAGGAGTTCGTTGGTGCTCATGAAGGGTTGAGATTGAGTTGAACATACAGAAGGCTCATGGATTGAACGGTCTGCATGCATTGTTGAAGCTTTGACGAAGATTCTCTTCTCATTGGTTGCATGTATTTAGGTGTTCGATGATGCATGCATGCAGATTCTGCTTCCCAAGGAGCACGCTTTTCTAGGCACATGTGACCACTCCTCACTTAGCTTGTCCTAGCCATGGCCCCTCCTTGTATTTGTCTCAATCTCTTTCTCCTAAATAAACCACAACAGCTAGCCTTAAGACATGAATATATACGTTGGTAAGTGGTTTGCAATAAAGAAGAAAATTGTTTTTGTTTCTTTTTCATAAATGATCAATTGTGTCCCTTAATCAGCAAGACAAAGGTTGGTGAACACCAAACTTATCTCTTACTGAGGGGGTGGCTTAGCAATGCAGATAATTCTTCACAATTGATATATTTTTTTTTCAAAATTTCAAAATATAATGGTGCACGATCCATCTCTGTATGATTTTGATTCTATGAATAGGACATGACTTTCTGAACATTGTTACATATGCAGACACCAAACTTAGTGTTTGGTCATATGCTCCATCAAAATAACTAGGCATATGGTCAAGAATAGTTCTTTTGAAAACAAATTTGGGTGTGCCTTGAGGCACACCAAACTTAGAAGTCCGACATATGCTCCAGGATAATGCATGCATTTATCAAGTATGTCCATGAAAGTTCAAAATCTTGACAGAGTGATCATAGCTTATTGAATAATAAAAAGAATAGGAATCTTAAATCATGGGTTGCCTCCCATGGAGCGCTCTTTTATTGTCACTAGCTTGACATTGAACTCCCTTTATGGTGGTTGATGCTTGTGATGTCTCAACTTGTCTCCTCTCGCTGTAAGCTTTCTCTATGTGCCTTGATGCTCAATTTCGAGGTGCTCAAGAGAGAGTACTTGGTTGACAGTGTAATGATCTTCTGTTCCCAGCTGTTGATATATTTATTGCACCTTGTCACCTTTGGAAAATCCTTCAGTTGGGATTTTTTTATTCTTCCACCCTTTATAAGCCTTTTTCTTGTTTTTCTTTTTTTTGTTGTTGATCTTTCTTCCTTGATAGTGGCTTAAGTTGTGATACCTCCCTTTTTGTTTATCGTCCCGGCTTCCTTTTGAATTCCTTCTCCTCATTGTACCTGCTCATTCTTCTGCTCTACTGTGTTGTTGGTTGCTTGCCTTGGAGAACAGTCACTACTTTTTTTGCCTGTTTCTTCATTAATTTGTGATTCTGGAAACACTTTTAAGGTAATGCTTTCCTCATGTATCCTAAGGGTTAGCTCTCCTTGCTCTATATCTACGATGGCTCTAGCAGTGGCCAAAAATGGTCGACCAAGTATTATGGAGTCATTCTCATTCTCTGCTGAATCCAGGATCACAAAGTCTGTAGGAAAGATGAACTTGTCAACCTTAACTAAAAGGTTTTCAATCACCCTTTTGGGGTATACTACTGATTGGTCCACTAATTCCAAGGACATCTGTATTAGTTTCACCTCTCCTATGCCAAGCTTTTTCACTAAAGAAGATGGGATTAAATTTATGCTTGCTCCTAAGTCACACATCCCCTTGTTGATGAATAGACTTCCAATGGTACAAGGTAGGAAGAAACCTCCAGGATCTTCAAGCTTGGGAGGAAGGCCTTTTCTGATGAGTGCATTGCATTCTTCAGTGAGCATTACAGTCTCCTTCTCATTCCAACTCCATTTCTTGTTGATGAGCTCCTTTAAGAACTTGGCATATAGAGGCATTTGCTCCAATGCCTCAGCCAAGGGTATGTTGATCTCTAGCTTCTTGAAAGTCTCAAGGAATTTGTGGAAATGTTGATCCTTTGCTTCTTTGTGGAATCTCTGTGGATAAGGTAGTGGAGGTGTAAGACTCTTCTCCACTTGCTGCTGTCTTGGATTTGGTTCTTCCATGATCTGCTTTCCCTTCTTTAAATTCTGTGGTTGGTTGTTCTCTTCTGTGAGCTTTTCTGGGATATTCTTGCTTGTTATGTCCTTGTTGTTAGCTCCATCCTTCTCTGTTGGTTCTTTGTCACTCTCCATAAGTTTCTTGGTTGCCCCTTGGTTGCCATCCACCAATGTCTTTCCACTCCTTAGTTGCACGGCTTTGCACTCTTCTTTTGGATTAGGAATGGTGTCACTTGGTAGTGAGCTTGAAGGTCTCTCACTAGAAATCTGCTTGGAGATTTGTCCAATCTGCCTTTCTAGGCTCTTCATGGAAGCTTCTTGGTTCTTTGTTGTTAATTCTTGGTTCTTCATCATCTTCTCCATGAGCATCTCCAGATTAGTAATTCTCTGAGAGTCTTGTGAGATTGGTTGGTTTTGGGGTGTTGATGGATGATGGTAAGTTTTTTGGTTAGTTGGTTGGGTACTGGATGGATAATAGTTGGAATTGGGGTAATTGTTTTGGGATTTTCTGTAAGGAATTTGGTTAGTTAGCTGCTGGTTGTGATTTTGATTGTTTCTTGGAGTGTTTTGAGCTGAGTTTCTTTGCCATGGTTGTTGGTTTTGGTTGTGGTTATCTCCCCACCTAAGGTTTGGGTAGTTCTTCCAAGATGGATTGTAGGTGTCACCATACACCTCATTTGATCCAGAATTTTGGTTGTGTATATAGTGCACTTGCTCTTGTTGCTGTTCTTCTTGGTTTTCTTCATTCTGCCCCCACAGAGTTGATGGTTAGCTTGTGGCACTTACTGATGCAACCTGAAGGCTATCAATTCTCTTGGCCATTTGCTCAAATTGTTGCTGAATCTGCTGCTGCATCACTTTGTGTTGAGCCAAAATTGTATCCACTCCTTCCAATTCTAACACTCCCTTCCTCTGTGATGGTTGGCGTTGCCTTTGGTGAGCAAAGAAATATTGGTTATTGGCCACCATATCAATGAGGTTTTGAGCTTCCTCTGCAGTTTTCATCAATTGCAATGATCCTCCAGCTGAGTGATCAAATGCCTCTTGAGCCTTCATAGAAAGTCCTTCATAGAAGTTCTGTAGCTTGTCCCACTCAGTGAACATCTCTGGTGGACATTTCCTCAGCAGAGCCTTATATCTTTCCCATGCCTCATATAGATTTTCAGCATCCATTTGAGTGAACGTCTGCACCTCAGTCTTCAATCTTATGATCCTTTGAGGGGGATAAAATTTGGCAAGAAACTTGCTCACCAAATCATCCCAAGTGTTGATGCTCTCCTTCGAAAATGTTTCTAGCCATTGAGTGGCTTTGTCCCTGAGAGAGAATAGGAACAACAGCAGCTTGTATATGTCAGGGTACACTCCATTGCTTTTAACTGTGTCACAGATCCTCAAGAAGATAGATAGATGTTGGTTTGGGTCCTCCAATGGTCCTCCTCCAAAAGAGCAGTTGTTCTGGACCAATGTGATGAGTTGTGGCTTTAGTTCAAAGTTGTTTGCATTGACATTAGGGGTAAGAATGCTACTCCCACAATGTCTAGCATTTGCAAATGTATAAGAGGCCAGCACTCTCCTCTGTTGTGGGTTATTGTTGGCCCCTCCTTCTGGCTAATTGAGATTAGATGGATCTCCTTCCATCTCTTGGAATTCCTCCTCAGATTCCTCCTCTCCATCAATGTTCTTCCCTCTTTCAGCTCTTCTTAATCTTCGAAGAGTTCTTTGGTCAGTTTCAGAGAAAATAGGAGAAGCTCTCCATGTACCTGACATACAAATACACCACAAGAAACACATAGAACCAGAAAACCAGTGAAACTTCAACCTATTGCTAGAATGAAGTTTTAATTAGCTTAAGCAAAAATTCAAACAGTTAATATGTTAGTTGAGAACAAAAGAAAAAACAAAATGCTTAATCTAGATCTCCACTTCATTTAATCATTGTCAATCTATTTCAATCCCCGGCAACGGCGCCAAAAACTTGATGTGTGGAAAACAATCCAACACAAAACTCACCGGCAAGTGTACCGGGTCGCATCAAGTAATAAAACTCACGAGAGTGAGGTCGATCACACAGGGATTGAAGGATTGAGCAATTTTAGCTTAGTGGTTGATTTAGTCAAGCGAATCAAGTATTAGTTGAGTGATTTTGTATCCAACAGTAAGTAAATAGTAGGAAATGTAAAGGGAGAGGGATGAATTGTAGAAATTAAAGAGACTTGAAAGTAAAGGTACTGAATCTTAAAGAACAAGAAATTAAATGAATGAAACTTAAAGTGCAAGAAATGTAAATTGCGGTAACTTAGAGTGCAAGAAATATAAATTGCTTGAATGGAAAAGGGATTTGAGGACTGGGAATTTAGAATTTAAGCAAGGGAAATTAAATTGCAACAATTAACCAAGCAAGAGATGAATTGAAATTGACTAGATCTCAAACAGAAAATGAAAATTTAATTGCAGCAGTGGTTCAGCAGAAGAACCAAAAGATAAAATCAGATCTCAGGACTCCAGAGACTAGATAGCAGATTCTAGATCTCAATTGCCTTCCTAGTTCCAAGTTCACAAAGCAATTAAAGAGAAATTAAAGATTGCAGCAGTAAAGGAAATGGAATTGAACTCAATTATGCAGTAGAAAAATCAAAGAGATCTTGAAGGGAGATTGAGATAGAAATTCCTCAATTCTTCACATTCAAGATTCAAACAAGACCCAGTAAAGAAAACCAAAAGATCAGAGGTAGAAGAAATGAATTCTCTCTTCCAATTACAGAAAACAGAAAAATGGGAAGTGAGCTCTCAAGTTGACTAAGGATCAAAATTAAAATGAAAGTAAGCTCTCTTCCCCAAAAACTCTTCTCTTCTAATCCTAACTAACACCTATTTATACACTTTCTATTTTGGATCTAATAATTTTGAGTGGGCTTTTTGATTTTGTGAAGAAATGAATTAAGTTGCATTTTTGAGTGGAATTCAGCCCATCTTGCTCCCAGGAGACTGCCCTGCTCTTGTGGAGGGCAGAGCAGGGAAGTTGTGTGAGGAAGCATGTCGCGTGCCAAGTGTGGGAGAGGCATTCAGGATGCTGCCCTGCCCTTGTGGAGGGCAGGGCAATGTTGTCATGGTGCGGCCTTGCCTCCCTGCCCGTGCGTCAATGTGCGCGCGCCCAAGCTCCTGGCCGTGCGAAAATGCTGCGCCATGCACCAAGAAATGATGCCCTGCCCTCCACAAGGGCAAGGCAGCGCAGGCTTTCCTTGTTCTTGGGTGAGGTCCCAAGTTTGAAACTTGCTGGATGGCTTTTGTTGCCCTTTTTTCTTGGTTTTCTTGGTACCAAAGTAGCGCCTAGTTCTTTGCTTCCGCAAGGTGCTATGTTCGATCCTTGGAGGTTGAAAACAAACCAATTTTTGCTTGTTTTCCTTGTATTTGAGCGCTACTTCTGTCCTTCTTATTCTTGGGTTCGAAACCCATGGGTGGCACTTGGAGACAATTTCCTTTGATTTATTTTGGTGAGAGCCAGATATTGCTCTTGAGGGGGGCAGGGCAGAATTTTTCCTTCCCTTGTTTCTTGGCCTAGAATTGTGGTCCGCCCTCAAGGAGGGCAGGGCATTGAGGGCTTGAGTGCTTGGTTCATTGTTGTGCTCCCTTGGAGGGCAGTGTGCTCTTGAGGAGGGTAGTGTGGCTTCCTCCCTTCCATGCGCTACACTCTTTTCTTCCTTGGGTCACGCTTTCTTAAGCCACGCTTCACTCTTTTCTTCTTTTTCTTCACCTTCAAATAATCAAAACAACCAATCAAAGTATCACTAAATTCACAAGGTTTATAAATCAATTAAAAATCAATTAAATTTAGCTTAAACCTCATGATTTTGCATCAATTAAGTGGTGGTTGATTGATTCAAATAAAACATGCAATTCCACTCTAAATTGCTTACTTATGGTGCAAGAAAGTGCATAAAAACTAATGAAACAAGTGAAATTAGCTTGAGAAATGGGTATATGATGACTTGTCATCACTAGCATTGGTATGGCTAATGTTGCCACTAACGTTGCAATTCTTCCCTTGGCCTAGCGTTATCGCTAGCGTTAGTGAGCTAACTTTAGCCAGTAATGCTGCCTTCCTCTTTAGTAACGTTAGTGCTGGCGTTAGTGTGCTAACTTTGCCACTAACGTCAGCTTCTTCTTCTGGCAGCGTTAACACTAGTGTTAGTGGGCTAACTTTGCCACTAACGTCAGCTTCTTCTTCTTCCCTGGCAACGTTAACACCGGCATTAGTGGGCTAACTTTGTCACTAACGCCAGCACCTCCTTTATTGAGCACGTTGACACTGACGTTAGTGGGCTAACGTTTCCACTAATGCCAGCACTTTCTTGCCTTCCTCTATTTCTTTTCCTGTCATCAATCAAACAAGCACATCAAAGCTTTGCTATAATTACAAGATATTGCATCATTCAATGCATAAAGTAGTTCTTGCATAAATCTTATGAAAATGATTATAATTCACTAATGTTTGATGAATCAAGGCATGCATAGATAACTCATCCAAATGCTTGCTTATTGATGAGGATACTGCATGAAACTAACATAAAACATGCTAAAAATGGCTTGTGAAGCTAGCCAAGATGTCCTGGCATCACAACACCGAACTTAAATCTTTCTTGTCCCCAAGCAAGTGATAAACCATAAGTAGAATGCATGAAAACATAAAGAAGTATGAGTCCTTATTGAGAGATCTTTAATCTTGGTTCGTGGGGTTTCATGCATGACACTAAGGATCATAGTTTTATTGGCTTCTAGGTTCTAGCTTTTTCTTGGGTATTAACTCTATTGCTTCTATGAGACCCTTTTATTCTTTGATCCTTGGTTTGAACTTTTTGGTTTCTTTTTCTCCTTGCTAGAGGCTTTTTCCTTTATTGAAGCATAGTGTTTTCTGTCAAGGCAACTCTTTATGATAAGCTTTCAGTCAACACTCCCGATCCAGTTGGTTCAAGGTGTTAGGTGTTGAAGCACCCCTTAGTAGGGGTGTTCAAAACCGATCCGGACCGAACTAAACCGACGGACCAAACCAAAATAACCGAGAACCGAATTAACCGAAAATTGAAAAAACAAAAAAAATTTATTTTGCTATTTTTTGTTCAGTTCAATTTGGTTTTTGGTTTTGACTCTGAAAACCCTAACCGAACCGAACCGAACTAGATAGGAAAAAACCCTAAAAATGACTAACCACACCCCCCCAGACCCCCAGCCCCCCCAAACAAATGAAGCTGCTATGCAAGTGTGAGAGCAGAGAGCGTTCCAGTCGTCCCTGACCCTAACCCCCAAATCCCCAATCCCTAACCTGCGCTCTTGGTGGACGAAATTGTGATTCATATGTTTATGTAAAATTCATCACTCTTTCTTTCCCTGGCAATGACGCCAAAAACTTGGTGCCAATACCATGGTTCACAACTTCGCACAACTAACCAGCAAGTGCACTGGGTCGTCCAAGTAATACCTTACGTGAGTAAGGGTCGATCCCACGGAGATTGTTGGTATGAAGCAAGCTATGGTCATCATGTAAATCTCAGTCAGGCTTATCCATGTGGTTATGGGAGATTAGATAATTAAAGGATAAATAAAATAGGATAGAAATACTTATGTAAATTAATGGTGGGAATTTCAGATAAGTGCATGGAGATGAATTGTCCCTTTTGGATCTCTGCTTTCCTACTGCCTTCCTTCAATCCTTCTTACTCCTTTCCATGGCAAGCTGTATGTAGGGCATCACCGTTGTCAATGGCTACATCCCATCCTCTCAGTGAAAAAGGTCCAAATGCTCTGTCACAGCACGGCTAATCATCCGTCGGTTCTCAATCAGGTTGGAATAGAATCCCTTGATTCTTTTGCGTCTGTCACTAACGCCCAGCCTTCAGGAGTTTGAAGCTCGTCACAGTCATTCAATCTCAGAATCCTACTCGGAATACCACAGACAAGGTTTAGACTTTCCGGATTCTCATGAATGCCACCATCAATTCTAGCTTATACCACGAAGATTCTGATTACGGAATCCAAGAGATATGCGCCCGGTCTAAGGTAGAACGGAAGTGGTTGTCAGTCACGCACGTTCATAGGTGAGAATGATGATGAGTGTCACAGATCATCACATTCATCAAGTTGAAGTGCAACGAATATCTTAGAATAGGAATAAAGAGAATTGAATAGAAAATAGTAGTAATTGCATTAAAACTTGAGGTACAGCAGAGCTCCACACCCTTAATCTATGGTGTGTAGAAACTTCACCGTTGAAAATACATAAGTGATGAAGGTTCAGGCATGGCCGAATGGCCAGCCCCCTGAATGATCAAAAGACCGAATGGCCAATAGATGACTAATACACTAGTAAAAAGTCCTATTTATAATAAACTAGCTACTAGGGTTTACAAAAGTAAGTAATTGATGCATAAATCCACTTCCGGGGCCCACTTGGTGTGTGTTTGGGCTGAGCTTGATCTATCCACTTGCTGAGGCTTCTTTTGGAGTTGAACGCCAAGTTGTAACGTGTTTTGGGTGTTCAACTCTGGGTCGTGACGTGTTTCTGGCGTTTGACTCCAGACAGTAACATGGAACTGGCGTTGAGCGCCAGTTTACGTCGTCAATTCCCGAATAAAGTATGGACTATTATATATTGCTGGAAAGCTCTGGATGTCTACTTTCAAAAGCCATTAAGAGCGCGCCATTTAGAATTCTGTAGCTCCAGAAAATCCATTTCGAGTGCAGGGAGGTCAGAATCCAACAGCATCAGCAGTCCTTTGTCAGCCTTGCTTTTAGAGTTTTGCTCAGGTCCCTCAATTTCAACCAGAATTTACCTGAAATCATAGAAAAACTCACAAACTCCTAGTAAAGTCCAGAAATGTGAATTTAACATAAAAACTAATGAAAACATCCCTAAAAGTAACTAGATCATACTAAAAACTACCTAAAAACAATGCCAAAAAGCGTATAAATTATCCGCTCATCACAACACCAAACTTAAATTGTTGCTTGTCCCCAAGCAACTTAAAATCAAAAAGGATAAAAAGAAGAGAATATACTATAAATTCCAAAATATCAATGAATATTAATTCTAATTAGATGAGCGGGACTTGTAGCTTTTTGCTTCTGAACAGTTTTGGCATCTCACTTTTTCCTTTGAAGTTTAGAATGATTGGCATCTCTAGGAACTTAGAATTTTAGATAGTGTTATTGATTCTCCTAGTTAAGTATGTTGATTCTTGAACACAGCTACTTTTATGAGTCTTGGCTGTGTCCCTAAGCACTTTGTTTTCCAGTATTACCACCAGATACATAAATGCCACAGATACATAACTGGGTGAACCTTTTCAGATTGTGACTTAGCTTTGCTAAAGTCCCCAGTTAGAGGTGTCCAGAGCTCTTAAGCGCACTCTTTTTGCTTTGGATCACGACTTTAACCACTCAGTCTCAAGCTTTTCACTTGGTCCTGCATGCCACAAGCACATGGTAAGGGACAGCTTGATTTAGCCGCTTAGGCCTGGATTTTATTTCCTTGGGCCCTCCTATCCATTGATGCTCAAAGCCTTGGATCCTTTTTACCCTTGCCTTTTGGTTTTAAGGGCTATTGGCTTTTTCTGCTTGCTTTTTCTTTCTTTCTTTCTATTTTTTCGCCAATTATTTTTTTATTTTTTTCGCCATTCACTGCTTTTTCTTGCTTCAATAATCAAATTTATGATTTTTCAGATTGTCAATAACATTTCTCTTTGTTCATCATTCTTTCAAGAGCCAACAATTTTAACATTCATAAACAACAAGAACAAAATTTATGCACTGTTCAAGCATTTATTCAGAAAACAAAAAGTATTGTCACCACATCAATATAATTAAACTAAATTCAAGGATAAATTTGAAATTCATGTACTTATTGTTCTTTTGAATTAAAAACATTTTTCATTTAAGAGAGGTGAAGGATTCATAGAATTATTCATAGCCTTAAGACATAGTTACTAAATAATAATAATCATGTAATAAAGACATAAACATAGATAACATATAACATATAAAAAACGAAAAGCAAAAAAAATTTAAGAACAAGGAATGAGTCCACCTTAGTGAGGGTGGCGCCTTCTTGAAGGACCATTGATGCTTTTTGGGCTCCTTTATGTCTCTTCCTTGCCTCTGTTGCTTGATCCCTAATGATTTTAGTGCTCTTATCCTTATTTGCTCCCAATAGTTGTGTGGAGGATAATTTATCCCCTGAGGTATCTCAGGGATCTCTTGATTTACAGTCAAATATTCTACCACTGAGCTATAAACCCTTTAGATGAGTCTTTCCATCTCCCATGACTCGGAGGTGGAAGCTTATTGTCTTCCCTTTTCTCTTTTTTTTTTCTTTTTTTTTGAGGTTTCTCTGAATTGTTGATTTTTAGTTTCTCTTGACTTCCTCTTCAGAGTCCTTTCAAGTTCAGGATCTGCTTCAATAAGAATGTTCTTGTCCTTGCTCCTGCTCATATGAAAAAGAAGGGAACAAAAAATAATAATAGGGATCCTTTTTGTCCAGATATAGAGGTTCCTTTATGTGAGTAGAAAAGAAGAAGAATAAGAAGGAGAAGAAGAAAATTCGAACTCAGAGAGAGAGGGGTTCGAATTTTAGGATGAAGAGAAGTGTTAGTAAATAAATAAAATAAATAGAAAGAGATGAAGGGGAGAGAAATTCGAAAATAATTTTGAAAAATGGGTTAGTAATTTCGACAATTAAAGGAAGAAATAAAATTAAAGTTAAAATTTGAAACAATTAACTAATTAAAAAGAATTTTGAAAAAGAGGGAGGTATTTTCGAAAATTAGAGTGGAAAAAGTAGTTAGGTGGTTTTGAAAAAGATAACAAACAAAAAGTTAATTAGTTAGTTGAAAAAGATATTAAAATCAAATTTGAAAAGATAAGAAGATAAGAAGTTAGTTAAGATATTTTAAAATCAAATTTTTTGAAAAAGATAAAATTTTGAAAAAGATATGATATAAAAGATATGATAAAAAGATATGATTTTTGAAAAGATAAGATTGAAAAGATATTTTTTTTTTTGAAAAGATATGATTTTAAAATATATGGTTTTAAAAAGATATGATTGAAATTAGTTTTGAAAAAGATTTGAATTTTAAAATCACAATTAATGACTTGACTCACAAGAAATCACAAGATATGATTCTAGAACTTAAAGTTTGAATCTTTCTTAACAAGAAAGTAACAAACTTGAAATTTTTGAATCAAAACATTAATTGTTGATGATATTTTCGAAAATATGATGTAAAGATAAGAAAAAGATTTTGAAAATATTTTGAAAAAGATTTTTGAAATTTTCGAATATGAAAAAAAATGGAAAAGATATGATTTTTGAAAAAAATTTTAAAAAGATAAGATTGAAAAAGATAAGATTTTTTTTTATTTTTGAAATTTTTTTATGATGAGAGAGAAAATTACTGAAAATACTCAATGCATGAAAATTTTGGATCAAAACACATGATGCATGCAAGAACACTATGAATGTCAAGATGAACACCAAGAACACTTTGAAGATCATGATGAACATCAAGAACATATTTTTGAAAAATTTTCAATGTAAAGAAAACATGCAAGACTCCAAACTTAGAAATTTTTCATGTTTAGACTCTATGAATGCAAGAATGCATATGAAAAATTCCATACAACAAAAAACAAGAAAATATGAAGATCAAACAAGAGGATTCATCAAGAACAACTTGAAGATCATGAAGAACACCATGAATGCATTAATTTTTCGAAAATTTTATGCAAGAAAAAGATGAACATGCAATTGACACCAAACTTATGACTTGACACAAGACTCAAACAAGAAACACAAAATATTTTTGATTTTTATGATTTTCTAATTTTTTTGTATTTTATTTGATTTTTTTCGAAAAACATATAAGAAAAAGAAAATAAGAAATTCAAAATTTTTAATAAGGATTCCAGGAATCTTCGCAATGTTAGTCTAAAGCTCCGGTCCAGGAATTAGACATGGCTTAATAGCCAGCCAAGCTTTCAATGAAAGCTCTAGTCCAAAACACTAGACATGGCCAATGGCCAGCCAAGCTTTAGCATACAGCTAATATTCAAATTAGTTTGCCTCTATAAAGATGGTTTTGAAGCCTCAGTCAAAAAGAATTTAGACATGGCTTTACAGCCAGCCAGGCTTCAAGATGCTTCATGAAACTCTAGAATCCATTCTTAAAAATTCTGAAGAACAGGATAAGTAATATAATTTTTTTTTCAAAATTTAAGAATAATAAAACAAAATAAAATAAAATAAAATTACCCAATCTGAGCAACAAGATGAGCCGTCAGTTGTCCATACTCGAACAATCTCCGGCAACGGCACCAAAAACTTGGTGGACGAAATTGTGATTCATATGTTTATGTAAAATTCATCACTCTTTCTTTCCCTGGCAACGGTGCCAAAAACTTGGTGCCAATACCATGGTTCACAACTTCGCACAACTAACCAGCATGTGCACTGGGTCGTCCAAGTAATACCTTACGTGAGTAAGGGTCGATCCCACGGAGATTGTTGGTATTAAGCAAGCTATGGTCATCTTGTAAATCTCAGTCAGGCTTATCCATGTGGTTTTGGGAGATTAGATAATTAAATGATGAATAAAATAGGATAGAAATACTTATGTAAATTAATGGTGGGAATTTCAGATAAGTACATGGAGATGAATTGTCCCTTTTGGATCTCTGCTTTCCTACTGCCTTCCTTCAATCCTTCTTACTCCTTTCCATGGCAAGCAGTATGTAGGGCATCACCGTTGTCAATGGCTACATCCCATCCTCTCAGTGAAAAAGGTCCAAATGCTCTGTCACAGCACGTCTAATCATCTGTCGGTTCTCAATCAGGTTGGAATAGAATCCCTTGATTATTTTGCGTCTGTCACTAACGCCCAGCCTTCAGGAGTTTGAAGCTCGTCACAGTCATTCAATCCCAGAATCCTACTCTGAATACCACAGACAAGGTTTAGACTTTCCGGATTCTCATGAATGCCGCCATCAATTCTAGCTTATACCACGAAGATTCTGATTAAGGAATCCAAGAGATATGCGCCCGGTCTAAGGTAGAACGGAAGTGGTTGTCAGTCACGCGCGTTCATAGGTGAGAATGATGATGAGTGTCACAGATCATCACATTCATCAAGTTGAAGTGCAACGAATATCTTAGAATAGGAATAAAGAGAATTGAATAGAAAATAGTAGTAATTGCATTAAAACTTGAGGTACAGCAGAGCTCCACACCCTTAATCTATGGTGTGTAGAAACTCCACCGTTGAAAATACATAAGTGATGAAGGTTCAGGCATGGCCGAATGGCCAGCCCCCTGAATGATCAAAAGACCGAATGGCCAAAAGATGACTAATACACTAGTAAAAAGTCCTATTTATAATAAACTAGCTACTAAGGTTTACAGAAGTAAGTAATTGATGCATAAATCCACTTTCGGGGCCCACTTGGTGTATGTTTGGGCTGAGCTTGATCTATCCACGAGCTGAGGCTTCTTTTGGAGTTGAACGCCAAGTTGTAACGTGTTTTGGGCGTTCAACTCTGGGTCGTGACGTGTTTCTGGCGTTTGACTCCAGACAGCAACATAGAACTGGCGTTGAGCGCCAGTTTACGTCGTCAATTCCCAAATAAATTATGGACTATTATATATTGTTGGAAAGCTCTGGATGTCTACTTTCCAACGCCGTTGAGAGCGCGCCATTTGGAGTTTTGTAGCTCCAGAAAATCTATTTTGAGTGCAGGGAGGTCAGAATCCAACAGCATCAGCAGTCCTTTGTCAGCCTTGCTTTCAGAGTTTTGCTCAGGTCCCTCAATTTCAGCCAGAATTTACCTGAAATCATAGAAAAACACACAAACTCCTAGTAAAGTCCAGAAATGTGAATTTAACATAAAAACTAATGAAAACATCCCTAAAAGTAACTAGATCATACTAAAAACTACCTAAAAACAATGCCAAAAAGCGTATACATTATCCGCTCATCAGCTCTTTACTACTCAGTCGCTCTCGCTCTCGCTCTCTCTTCTCCAAATCTCCACACATGCGCACCCAAATCTCCCCAATCTCTCACTACTTAGTGGCTCTCGCTCCTCTGAATCTCGACGCCGACGCCGAAGCCTTTCTTTTTGCGAAGACGCCACCCACTGACCCAGAAGGCAGCACAGCACTGACCCAGAAGAGAGAGCACAGCACGACGTCGTCGCCAACTAACTTAACAGGGCAGCACATCACCATGCCGTTGCCGTTGAGATGCCCCCACCCCCAGTGCCAGCAGTGTTTCTGGGTTCTCGCACTCAGTGCCACGATCATCAGTTCAACCCACTCCCAGCACCTCCCTGTCTCCCACTCAGCCTTCCTCCCAAGTTAATATGGACCCCGAGCCACCGCTTCAGGTAATTTGAACCATTTGCTATTTACTGGTGCATTGTTGATTTGTTGCTACTTTCTGTTTACTGGTGGGTGCATTGTTGATTTGATGAATTATTTTATTGTTGGTTTTGTTGCTGGCTTGCTAAAATCCAATGCTAAACCATCCAAACTATATAGCTTGATTATGCATGATTAGGTAGAAGCTAAGTTGGGAATATGTATCCAACATATTGAGTATATGAAGTTTGTTATGTATCTATTTGAGCATAATTTTAATATACAGAACATGATACAATTCAATCCTTAAGCCTCTCCTCCACACATACATAATACAGGCACATGACTTACAATTCAATCCTTAAGACATTGGTGCCCAGCACCTCTTTGGGTTGCTAAATGCTTTGTAACAAGGTTGCTCTTGATAATGGACTTTTGGTTGATAATGGACTTTTGGTTGATAATCCCGGGTTAGTTAACGCAAGTTATCAAGTGATGAAGCACTCCTTAGAACCTAATCATCCAACCACATCCTTGTATAAAAGCATCACAGGCATATATCTAAAGGTTCAAGTTATTGTTGCCTAACTTAGTGATTGCTCTCTACTTTCTTTTTCATTCTTCTTTATGTTTGTAAGGATCTTTTTATTATCATGGGTTTCATAGAATGCATACCAAGCCATTACTTAGGATATACTCTAACCTTCAACCTTATTTGGGAACCCTTGGTTAAAATATACCACCACATAACCTTGGATTTTATTTATCTTCTACCAGATTAGACTTTACTCTTCTTTTTCATAACATTTTCTTTTATTGAGACTTAGGAAACAAAGCATACAATTCAAATATGGTGAAGTGATATAGGTATTAAACTAGCAAGCCAAAATAAAATGTAGAGGACTCAAATGAAAATTGACTACTAGGCTGGAAGGGAACTAAGCGACAGGGGTACAATTGCGCTTCCAATTAAAACACTTTAAACTGAAGATGGTCAAGTAACAATAAAACCTCTTGGTGTCTTCTTGCTCACTCCTATTCATCATAATCTTTGGCTTTTATATCCTTCTTTTGTCTTTTCTCATGATGATGCATATTCCCTCCAAGAGATGAAATGACTGTGATGACTTGCATCATTTACCTTTTTTTCTTATCTAAAAAGGACCATAAAAGAGCATAATCTCATTTGATCATTGCAAATCATGAACTAATTGATGAATATTATAGTACATTGCTTTGAAATGGGGTTGTGCTGAGTTTCAGGTAAAAATAGCAACAAAAAGGGAAAAAAATAATAAAATAAAGCTGGGCGTGTGAAACTGCCGTGCCACTTGGAACAAACGCCATGAAAGTATGTAGGCGTGGCACGCTAGGAGCTAGGCGTGGCACGCCAGTATCGTTTTCTAGAGAGCAATGTTGAAGGCCACAAAAGGGCGTGGCATGCCAGTTAATCAATCCAGAAGGGACAACCACTTGGGTGTGCCACTTGGTATCGAAGGCGTGGCACGCCAGCTCTAACCTATCACTTGGGTGTGCCACTTGAGTTCTTAGGCATGGCACGCCAAGCTTGAAGGGACACACCAATATAGTCGTGCCACTTGAACATCAGGGCATAGCACGCCAGTACAACTTTCCAGAGGAGGAGGTAGAGGGCCAAAGATATGGGCGTGCCACTTAGTGTCGAAGGCGTGGCACGCCAGCTTCCATTTCTCACTTGGGCGTGCCACTTGAAGACTCAGGTGTGGCACGCCAAGGCTCAACCTCTCATTGGGCCTGCCACTTGGTGTCGAAGGCATGGCACGCCAGCTACCATTTCCCACTTGGGCGTGCCACTTGAGCCTCAGGCGTGGCACGCTAGCATAATCAATCAACAAGAAGAAGACTTGTGCATGCCACTTGAGCTTCAAGGCATGACACGTCAAGACTAGGAGGCAATGGACGTGTCACTTGAGTCTTGGGCGTGGCACACCAACAAAGAAACCAAGCACATACAAGGGGCGTGGCACGCCAGACCCTGGGCATGCCATGCTAGTTCAACTCTCCAAAGAAGGAACCAAGCACGCATAAGGGGTGTGGTACGCCAGACCTTGGGAGAAAAAGAAGAAGAAAAAGGCCTGGGCGTGCCACTTGGGCTCGAAGGCATGGCATGCCAGTCTACCGAAGGTTTAAAAAAGACCTTGGGCGTGCCACTTAGGTTCGAAGGCGTGGCATGCCAGGGAGTTTAATACATGGAGCGTGCCACTTGGGGAGTTGGGCGTGGCACGCCAAGCCAAAATCAGTGGCTAGGCGTGGCACGCCACTCAAGTGCCAGTCACACGCCAAGCCTGAAGAATCACGTTTTTGGAGTTTCTCTTTCCCTCTAGTTGTAATTTTCTTTTCACTTTTGTATTTTCTTAATTCTAGTGCTAGGAGTAGTATAAATAACCCCTGAAAGTACTAGGAAGGGGGTTGAGTAGTAGTTTTGTTGAAGTATAGTTAGATTTACTTTTCACAACATCTCTTCCATCTCTTGTACTTTTTTCTTAAGCTATGAGTAGCTAAATTTCCTCTCATTGAGAGAGGTAGCTCTGTTGTACTTGATGTATTATTGATAGTAAATTTCTTCTTCTATTTATCTTCTCTTTGATTTGCTAGAAGGAATTTCATTTTAATGCTAGTGTTCAATCATCTTGGGAGTCAACAGATTGAGAGCTGAGGTGCAAACCTTCAGACAACAAGATGGTGAAACACTTTATGAGGCCTGGGAGAGGTTCAAAGACTTGACAAGGTAGTGCCCTCCGGATATGTTCAACGAATGGGTTCAACTGTACATCTTCTATGAAGGGCTATCATATGAAGCAAAGAAAGCTATAGAGCACTCTTCAGAGGGTTCACTCAACAAGAAGAAAACTATTGAAGAAGCCATAGATGTTATAGAGATTGTAGCTGAAAATGAGTACTTCTATGCTTCAGAAAGAACCCAAAAGAAAGGAGTGTTGGAGCTCAATTCTATGGATGCTTTGTTAGCACAGTATAAGATGATTGCAGCTCAATTAGTAGCCTTAACAAAGAAGATGGAGAAAAGCCAAGTCTTAGCTGTTCAAGCTCAAACACCACCACAAGAAGGAGATGCACTAGAAGCTGAATGTGAATGGGAGCAGGCAAATTATGTAAACAATCCCTCTAGACAACCATATGATCCAAACTCCAAGACATATAACCCAGTTTGGAAGAACCTCCCAAATTTTGGGTGGGAAAACCAACAAAACCACAGCCAAGACCACAAACCATACCAATCTAACCAACACAACAACCACAACCCCAACCATCAATCAAGCAACAATAGACCCTTCCACAACTCACAAAATACACCTTATCACAATGATAAACTAACTTCTGCCGGTAAAAAATTTCACAAAAATAATCACCCTGTAAGTATAGTTTCTAAACCAATAGAGAATCCTTTCGTACGAAAACTTGTTTGTCACTAAAGCAAACCCAATAAAATTTATAACCGAAGTATTCAAACCTCGGGTCGTCTCTCAAGGAATTACAGGGAAGTATGATATATTATTGGTTATGGAAAAAGGTATATTTTGGGGTTTTTGAAATAGGGAACAAGGAAATAAATTAGCAATAAAGTGAATTAATTATCATGAACACCATTGCAGGATATAAGAACTAGAAATCCCATCCTAGTTATCCTTATCAGGTGTGATGAGAATTGTTTATTGCTCCCACTTAGTTAACCCTTACTAAATAAAGGAAAGTCAAGTAGACTAATCAATTTGATTCCTCAAGTCCTAGTCAACTCCTATGGAAAGACTATCTTTAGAGGGATCCAAGTCAATCAGCAAATTCTAATTTTCAATCATCAGCTGAGTTTAATAACTCAAGTGTCACCAATTACTCAACCAAAGCAAAGGGAGGAGAAAAATCCAAATTATTTATATAATAAATAAAAGAAAACAATCATAAATCTGGAATACCTCAAATTATATCAAATAGAAAATCAAATTAAACATAGGAATCCATAAAACAAATTGGGAAAATAAACAAACTAAAGTAATAGAATAAATAGAAGTAGAAGAGAAATTAAATTAAAGGAACATTGAACCTAGAATTGTGAAGAAGAAATCCTAATCCTAAAACCTAAGAGAGAGGAGAGAGCCTCTCTCTCTAGAAAACTACATCTAAAACCTAAATTGTGAATAATCAGCCTATGCTTATGAATGAATGGATTCCCCCACTTTATAGCCTTTAATCTGTGTTTTTTCGGCCGAGAACTGGGTCAAAAAAAGTCCAGAAATCGCTGGGGGCGAAATCTATCACGCTGGTTTTTCGTCACTGCGACGCGTGCGCGTTGCCTAGATGTATGGATGTTAGCTTTCCAATGCAACTAAAACCGCCTCATTTGGATCTTTGTAGCTCAAGTTATGATCGATTTAGTGCAAGAGAGTCGGGCTGGACAGCTCAGCAATTCCCTCAATTTCTTGTATTCCTTCCACTTTTGCATACTTCCTTTCAATCCTCTAAGCCATTCCTCCCCTGTAATCCCTGTAATCACTTAACGCACATATCATGGTATCTAATGGTAATAAGAGAGGATTAATATTAGCAAATATAAGGCCAAAGAAGCATGTTTTCAATCATAACACAAAATCAGGAAGGGGAATGTAAAGCCATGCATTTTGTATGAACAGGTGTATGAAAGATTGATAAAATCCACTCAATTGAGCGCAAGATAAACCGTAAAATAGCGGTTTATCAATCTCCCCACACTTAAACATTAGCATGTCCTCATGCTAAGCTTAAGAGAACTAAAAGAGTGAAGAGGAATGGTAGAGAGTATAAAATGCAACCTATCTATGTGAATGCACTACATGCAAAACGTTTCTACCTACTTGGTTAAAAGTAAACAAATCCTTCAAGAACAAATATGAACTGGATTTCACTAATTCAAATCACAAAATAAAGTACAAGTGGACTTGCAGAAGAAAATAGCTCATGAAAGCTGGGAATAAGGAATCGAGCGTCGATCCCTCACTAGAAGTGTATGCACTCTAATCGTTCAGGTGTTTAAGGTTCAATCTCTCAATTCTCTACTAATCTTGCTTTCTAAAGCTTGTTTTTCTTCTACCAATCAACAAAGAATTAATGCACAAATACTCATATCAAGAGGTCTTTTAAGAGTTGTAATGGAGTTAGGGTCAAGGTAGGATTGTATTTAGCCAAGTGGACTAAAATCTGAATCCTAAATTAACTTGAACTTTTCCCACCTAACTTAAGACAATCCATGTAATCACAATACAAAACCTAACTATCCATTAACCATGTTTTCCACATATTCATGCATCCGAATTTGGGTACAACTCGTATGCATTGCTTTTACCATTTACTTTGGGGTATTTTGTCCCCTTTTTATTGTTTGCTCTTTTTCTTTTTTTTCTATTTTCTTCTTTTTCTTCATAATTTTTCTTTCTTTCGCTTTTCTCAAGGAATATGATTAAGGTATTGAATGCATGAACATATTCTCAACATTATTTCACATTTTCAGAAAATTCTTACATACTCAATTCTCAAAGCAAATGTTTCCAAACCCAAGTTCCCCACACTTAAATCATAAGCACTCTCACTAGTCTAAGCTAACCAAAGATTCAAATTAAAGACATTATTATTTTCCAGTTAGAGTTAATGATGTGCTAAAGTAAAGAATAAAAGGGGTAAAATATGCTCAAAATTGGTTTGCAAAGGATAATGAAAGGTTAAGGCCATATGGGTATGTAAGCTAAGTGAAACAAAGGCCTCAATCATATAAGTACATGCATACATTAAACAATGGAAATATAGAATCAAGCAAGACAAAGATCACAATTTTAGAGAGAACAACACACACCAAAAAAATAAAAGATGGGTTGATAAAATGCAACTAATCAAATAGGCTCAAAATCTCACTGGTTTTGTGTGTTCGAGCTCTAAACCATGTTCCAAAATAAAATTCCTTCAAACAAGTTTAACAAAAAATTTTTTAATTTAAATTAGTGAAATATTATAAAATAGAGTCTTGAAAAGAAATTTATTACTTTAACCAAGCAGTGGTAAAATATGCACAAAATCAAGCAACATGCGATCAAATTAATGCAAATGCAACAACTAACAAGGAAAATAAAACATTGCTGTTGAGAAGAAATTAACTAACCCATGGAAGTCGGTATCGACCTCCCCACACTTAAAGATTGCACCATCCTCGGTGCATGCTAAGATGTGCAAGTGGATGGGCTGCTACAACTGATGCTATTCTCTCTAGGGAATGTGCATAGGAACTTGTTTGTCGCCTTATATAGAAGTTCTTCCTTTTCCTTCTCGATGGCCAGCCTGAAAGAAGAGGAAAAGAAGAAAAGTAACCAAAAAACAAAGATAGAAAATAGATAAAATATGGTTGGGTTAATGCCAAATAATGAGAGTCTCAATTACATAGTAGCTATAACATGCAAGTGAGAAAATAGTAGAGGCACATGGCATATCAACAGTGCAAAAATTGCAACAAGGGGGAGAGAGTGTGGGTAATACAAGATAGTATAAGTGCATATCAATGCAAAAGGAATACCAGTATTATAAAAATTATCATTGACTTATGAATAATAATACCCAATCAGAATAAAACAAGTTATGAACCACCAGAATAATTCAAGAAAAGGTGCAACAGTTGAATAAGAAAATTTAACACCAATGGAAAAATAAAAACATGCACAAAATTAAAATGCAATGAATGAAAGTATGCAAATAAGTTAAGTAAAATAGAATTAAAGAGAATAAGGATGAGATGTTAAAGGAATGAAGAAGATGAAAGTAAGAAAGAAGGAAGAAAGAAGAAGAAAGGAGAGAAGAAAGGAGAAGGGGGTGAGAAAGGGACGCTACGCGTGCGCGTGAAAACTGCATTAACCATGTATGAAGAAGAAAGGATGCGCACGCATCAGGGACTCATACGCGTGGGTGAACTTTTTGCAGGGGACACGTATGCGTGGGTTACATGTACGCGTGGGGTGGCTTGTGCACCACGCACCCTTCCCGCGCGTCTCTCGCGCAACTATCTGTTTGGTTGCGCATATACAAACGACGCGTGTGCGTCGTAGACACTTGAGCGTCGATCCCCCCTCTTTTTATATGCAGAATGAAAAATACAGAATGCAGATAAATATGCAGATTTCATGAATGAGCACTAATAAAAATAAAATGAAATAAGACTAAGAACAAAAAGGAACGATTATACCATGGTGGGTTGTCTCCTACCTAGCACTTTTGGTTTAAGTCCTTAAGTTGGACGTTTGGTGAGCTCCTTGTCATGGAGGCTTGTGCTTGAACTTATTCAGGAATCTCCACCAATGTTTGCAATTCCAATACCCTCTGGGAACCCAACCTAGGCTCAAAGAGCCTTCAAGCAAGATTAAGCAAGTGACAAGGCCCCAAGAGTGTTGATTGCTAGACTGAATTCCGGGGTCCCAAACCTTGCTTTTGAACCCGTCTTCTTGTTGACCATTTTTGTTCCAACCGGGTGGTAAGCAATCCGAATTCTCACTGAAGCGCCTAAACAACATCCTAGACCCATACAATTTAGTATTCTTCCAACCATGATAATTCAGCCGTGAGCTTCCTACCACAATGAACCTAGGATTGTGTTGCCAACCACTAACCATCTTCCTCTTACTCTTATAGCCACAAAGAGCTCTAAGTTGCCCATCTGTCTCAAGTAAAGCATATTTAAGTGGGCTAATTAAGCTTAGGGATGAGAGATTTACCCACTTGAATGAAGGGATGGATGGTGATGGCTTTGGGGGAGAGGTCTCCAACAACTTTGGCAAGGTGATTTCAAGCTCCATTCCCTTGTGCTCTTCCTCTTGGTAGCTTTCTTCCAATTCGATCTCTTCTTCATTGTTCACCAAGGGCATGGGAGGTTGTGCTTCTTCTTCTTTAATCTCCATATCAAGTCCAATGGGAGAGGATTCAAATGTAGATAAGAATTTATCAATGATTGAATCCATCTCTTGATCATCCCCTTCAAAGTCTTCAACCATGATATGCCTTGGAGGTTGTACACCCTCCTCAACATCAAATTTAAACTCCTTAGAAGGGAGCTCTATGACTGGGCTTTCCCATGGACGTTCCGCATCTCCTAAGTCTTTGACCACTTCTTCCTCTTCAACGATTATGGCTTCCTCCAATTGTTCCAATACAAAGTCATGCTGTTGATGCACGAAAACTTGTCTCTCAATAAATTTTCCTTTGGCAAGTATACCGAATTGTCATCAAGTAAAAACTCACAATAGAGTGAGGTCGAATCCACAGGGTTAAACAATCAATGGTTAATTGATTATCCTAGTTAGACGAATCAGATTTGGAGTGACGAGCAACAGGGAAATGTAAGTGGCATAAAAGTAAAGAAATGCAATAAAGTGCATAAAAGTAAATGGCAAGAAAAGTAAATGTAAGAACTAAAAATAAAATGAACATTGGGATGAAGAGATATTGCAATCCTCCGGATCAAGTTCATTCTCATCTCTTCCTCAATCAATGCATTCATTGATCTCCTTGGCAATCTTAAGTGATTGGATCCCAATTCCTTGGCAATCCAATCTCTCTAAACTTGAACAATTGCCCAATTCCTTGATTTAATTGCTCATGGGAAGAGATGAAGTGTGGTAACTGATTATACCACATGTATTTCCAAATCAAAGTGTTGGGAGGATTACATGTCACTATATCCACTCAGACCCCAATTTGGTCCAACATGAGAAAGCATTTCTAGCATGATCTCCTCATCCCTTTTCCAAGGCTCAGAGGAGATCCAATTATGGAGAGTTTCTTTTCCAAGACAACTAACCAATTGAATTAAGATCGAAAGCTCTCTAGTAAAATCAAGAGAAAAGAAAGAAGAAGAAGAATAAGAACTACAATTGATCCGTTGAATCACAATAGAGCTCTCTAACCCAATGAAAAGAGTTAGTTGACCATTGCTCTACCAAAATAGAAAAGAAAGAAAGTGCAGAAAAGTAAAGATGAAGATTAAAACTAACATTGAAACTTCCAAATTCATAAATGAAAAGTACAAAGAAAAGAAACTACTCCTAAGGAAGAAAAGAAGAGTAAAGGAAGATGAGTGGTTGAGGGGATGGGTCCAAAGACCCACTCCCCTTGGAGTGTGCCAATTCACAGAAGTTTGAATTGGTCTTCACTCTCTCCCCCTTCCTTCATTTCTCCGTTCCAGGATCAAAATTTCTTGAATGAAATGACTAAGGCCTTTATATAGGCTCTCCTAAATTACAAAATGAAATTAAAAGCAAATTACAATTAAATAAAAATTCCTATTCTTGATGCTTCTTGTGGCCTTGATTGGTTGACAATTGTGGTCTTGCTTGCTTGAGCTTTGAAATGGACTTGAGAGAGAAGTGAATCAAGTTGAGGTCCAGGTACTTAGCGTTAGTGCTACCGTTAGCCACACTAACGCTACAAATGTGGCGTTAGTGCTGAAGTTATTGTGGCTAACATTACACTTGCTACCCAGTTGGTGTTTTTGGGGCTTAAACGATGCCACTTGTTTGTGCTCCAATTTCATGCCCACTATAGACTATTATATATCTTTGGAAAGCTCTGAATGTCAGCTTTCTAATAAAACTAGAATCACCTCAATTGGATCTGTATAACGCAAGCTATGCTCCTTTGAAGTGGGCAAGGTCGCTGGCATAGTTGCTAGCGTTACTGGAAAACGTGAGTCACGATAACGCTAGCGATCAGGGGCTTAATATTGCCAGGTTTTAGAGCTCAAACTTACGTCCACCCCATACTATTATATATTGTTGGAAAGCTTTGGATGTCTCTTTTCCAACGCTTTTGGAAGCGCATCATTTGGAGCTCTACAGCTCGAGTTACATATCTTGGAAGGTGAAGAGGTCAGTTGGCCTTACTACAGGTTGATACCATGTTCATCTTTGCAATTTTGGGGCAAGTTTTCTCCCTCAAATTTAGTGTCCACCATGTAGTGACATATATGCTTGGAAAGCTCTGAAATCCTACTTTCCAATGCCACTAGAATCACCTCATTTGGAACTTTGTGGCTCAAGTTATTCTTATTTGAAGAAGGCATGGTCAGGCTGCCGTTTGAGATTTTTGCCCACGTTAGTGTAACTAATGTGGGGATTAACGTGGGTCTTCCTCTGCTTCGCTAGAGTTAGTGGCATTCACCTTTTCCACTAACGTTGGCGTCTCCCTTTCCTTCAACGTTAATTCCCACGTTAATGTAACTAACGTGGAAACTAACGTGGGTCTTCTTGCCCTTCGCTAGCGTTATTCGCACTCACTTTTGCCAACAACGCTACTCCTTCTTCAAAGTTGATGCCATTAACGTTCCCACTAACGTTCCAACTTTCCTTCCTTCCACGTTAGTGATCACGTTAGTAGCACTAATGTAGCCACTAACGAGGCTCTTCTCTGCTTCTTTTGGCCTGAAATCAAACAACAAAGTGCATCAAGGTAACATACAAGATGATCTTTATATACTAAGTGTGCTAATAATACTAAAAATCAAAACTTCACTTAGTGTGATCTATTTTATCATATTTACCCTGTATATTAGCTAAAATTCACCTATGCTTGAGATTTTGTTTCATGCAGAGATTTTTCATGCTATTACTCATATATTGGCAATATTTGTATGAAAACTAAACAGAAATCTACTGAAATGATTACTAAAAGTAGGCAATGATGTACGCGCATCAACTGCTCACTATCCACCAGAGTTTCTAGCTTTTCCTTCATGCTGCGTTCTTCAGTAGATTCTCCACATGAAGCCATGGGGGTTCTTTGAGTGTCCAAACATTAGGAAGCTAACCGATTTATTGCTTGCTCCAGTTGATGAAGAGTTGCATGAAATTGATCTGTTGTTTCCTTGAGACGATCCTTTGATTCTTGTTTTGCTTGGGTATCATAAGTAGGACCATAAGACTCTTGGATTGATGGATATGAATATGGTGCATATGGAGTTGGTGGTCATTGGGAGTAATTGGGTTGGAATTGGGGTGGTTCTATATATGGTTCATATGGTGGTTGGTGTGGTGGATAAGGGTTAGGGTCATATGGGGGTGTTTGGTAGTAAGGGGCTTGTGAGTTTGGTGGTTCAAAGGTATGTTGTGGAGGTGGTTCATAAGCATAGGGTGGGGCTTGTTGGTAACTACAAGGGGGTCCACCATATCTATCATCTTGGTACGCATATCGGAATGGCTCTTCACCATAGTAATTTGGTGGGTGTTGGTTGTCACGAGAAGGTCTATCATAACTATTGTCTTCGCATGCATTGTAAGATGGTCGTTGTCTATGGTATCTTGGAAGGTGTTGTTGCCTAAAGGGTTGAACAGATCCTCGTGGCTCCTTCCATCTTTGATTTCTTTGACCTTGATGCATGTTCCTTTTATAGCTTTCATTCCTTACAACAACATTGGAACCAAACTTAAAGCCAGAGGGGTGAGAATTCATAGTAGTTAATAAAAATTAAAAACAAAAATAAAAATAAAAACAAATAAACAGCAAAAGAAAATATTTACAATAACTAATAATAAGGCATACGTTTGCAATTCCCCGGCAACGGCGCCATTTTGAAGAACTGTCTTCTTCCGGTAAAGAATTTCACAAAAATAATCATGTTGTAAGTATAGTTTCTAAACCAACAGAGAATCCTTTCGTACAAAAACTTGTTTGTCACTAAAGCAAACCCAATAAAATTTATAACCAAAGTATTCAAACCTCGGGTCGTATCTCAAGTAATTGCAGGGAAGTATGATTTATTATTGGTTTTGGAAAAAAGGTATATTTTTGGGTTTTTGAAATAGGGAACAAGGAAATAAATTAGCAATAAAGTGAATTAATTATCTTGGACACCATTGCAAGGTATAAGAACTGGAAATCCCATCCTAGTTATTCTTATTAGGTGTGATGAGAATTGTTTATTGCTGCCACTTAGTTAACCTTTACTAAATAAAGGAAAGTCAAGTGGACTAATCAATTTGATTCCTGAAGTCCTAGTCAACTCCTATGGAAAGACTAGCTTTAGAGGGATCAAAATCAATCAGCAAATTCTAATTTTCAATCATCAGTTGAGTTTGATAACTCAAGTGTCACCAATTAGTCAACCAAAGCAAAGGGAGGACAAAAATCCAAATTTTTTATATAATAAATAAAAAAATCAATCAGAAATCTGAAATACCTCAAATTATATTAAATAGAAAATCAAATTAAACATAGGAATCCATAAACCAAATTGGGAAAATAAACAAACTAAAGTAATAGAATAAATAGAAGTAGAAGAGAAATTAAATTAAAGGAACATTGAACTTGGAATTGTGAAGAAGAAATCCTAATCCTAAAACCTAAGAGAGAGAAGAGAGCCTCTCTCTCTAGAAAACTACAACTAAAACCTAAATTGTGAATAATCAGCCTATGCTTATGAATGAATGGATTCCCCCACTTTATAGCCTCTAATCTGTGTTTTCTGGGCCGAGAACTGGGTCAAAAACAGCCCAGAAATCGCTGTGGGCGAAATTTGCCACGCTGGTTTTTTGTCACTGCGACGCGTGCGCATGAATCACGCGTGCACGTCGCCTAGATGTACGGCATATCATTTTGAAGCCCCGGATGTTAGCTTTTCAACGTAACTAGAACCGCCTCATGTGGACCTCTTTAACTCAAGTTATGATCGATTTAGTGAGAGAGGGTCAGGTTGGACAGCTCAGTAACTCCTTCAATTTCTTGTATTCCTTCCACTTTTGCATGCTTCCTTTCCATCCTCTAAGCCATTCCTGCCCTCTAATCTCTGTAATCAGTTAACGCACATATCACGGCATCTAATGGTAATAAGACAGGATTAATATTAGCAAATATAAGGCCAAAGAAGCATGTTTTCAATCATAGCACAAAATCATGAAGGAGAATGTAAAGCCATGCAATTTGTGTGAACAAGCGTATGAAAGATTGATAAAATCCACTCAATTGAGTACAAGATAAACCGTAAAATAGCAGTTTATCACACAACTCACAAAATACATCATATCACTCTACCCAGTAAACACACAACAACCACCATCAAGATACATCAACCTCAACCATGCAACCATGTGAAACAAGCAGCAATTTTGCAAAATTAGAGGCTGCCATAGCACAATTGTCAGCACAACTGACGGAAACCATTTCCACTATTCTGGAGAGACAACTACAGGCTGAAAGAAAGATAGATGCAAACCAGGAAGAGTTCAGATCCAACATAAGAAATCAAGGGGCAGTAATTTCAAAATTAGAAGCACAAGTAGAGAGCTTGTCTAAACAAATACCCATGCCAACATATACATTTCCCAGTGATATCATGGGCAACCCAAGAGGGAAATGTATATGTGGGAAAAGTTATAGACGAAGCATCCCCAAGTCAAGGCAACCAAGAAGAAAAAGCTGTAAAGGATCCTAAAATCAAGAAAGAAGAAGAGACCCCTGCACCATCCTCACCAAAGCAAGTCCTAAAGTCTTATGTGCCACAAGCACCCTACCCACAAAGGCTGAGGAAGGATGGGAAAGACAACCAGTTCTCTCAACTCCTAGAAATCTTCATGAAGCTCCAGATCAACATACCTTTTGCTGAGACTTTAGAGCAAATGCCACACTATGCCAAATTTTTAAAGGAGCTCATGACAAGAAAGAGGAATTGGGGTGAAAAGGAAACCATAGTGTTAACTCAGGAGTGCAGTGCCATCATACAAAAGAAGCTTCCTCAAAAGATGAAAGATCTTGGGAGCTTCCAAATTCCCTGAATCATAGGTGATATCAACATTGAGAAAGCATTATGTGATTTGGGGGCTAGCATCAACCTCATATTCTTGGCAATGATAAAAAGGATGAGGATTGAAGAGGCCAAACCAACAAGAATGGCAATCTAATTGGCTCACAGAACATTCAAGTTTCCTCATGGGGTAGTGGAATATTTGTTGGTGAAAGTAGGAGAGTTTATTTTTCCAGTTGACTTTGTTGTGCTTGACATGGAGGAGGAAGCCAACACATCAATAATCCTAGGAAGACCATTCCTAGCTACTGCTGGAGCTATCATTGATGTTCAAAAGGGGGAGCTAGTCTTGAGATTGCATGAGGAGAAGATGGTATTCAATGTCTTCAAGGCCATGAGTTACCCCAAGGAATCCATTGAAGAATGCATGATGGTGTGCACAGTTGAAGATCTCGTTCAAGGAGTCCTAGAGGAAGAACAATGTGAACTAATCAAAGAGCAAGATCAACAAACTTCATGTGGCGAGCTACCACTAGAAACGATGGAAATACCGATCATGCTGGACTAGACAAGTAAAATGGAAGTGGAGGCACCAAAATTGGAACTAAAAGCTCTGCCTCCGAGCTTGAAATATGCTTACTTGGGTGATGATGAGCGGATAATTTATACGCTTTTTGGCATTGTTTTTAGTATGTTTTTAGTATGTTTTAGTTAATTTTTATTATATTTTTATTAGTTTTTAGTTAAAATTCACTTTTCTGGACTTTACTATGAGTTTGTGTGTTTTTCTGTGATTTTAGGTATTTTCTGGCTGAAATTGAGGGACTTGAGCAAAAATCTGATTCAGAGACTGAAAAGGACTGTAGATGCTGTTGGATTCTGACCTCTCTGTACTCGAAGTAGATTTTTTTGAGCTACAGAAGCCCAATTGGCGCGCTCTCAACGGCGTTGGAAAGTACACATCCTGGGCTTTCCAGCAATGTATAATAGTCCATACTTTGCCCGAGATTTGATGGCCCAAACTGGCGTTCCAAATCAGCTCAAAACTGCCCGGCGTTAAACGCCGGAACTGGCACAAGAATGGGAGTTAAACGCCCAAACTGGCACAAAAGCTGGTGTTTAACTCCAAGAAGAGTCTCTACACAAAAATGCTTCAATGCTCAGCCCAAGCACACACCAAGTGGGCCCGGAAGTGGCGTTGAACCTTTTGATCATGTTTTGGGGAGGCTGGCCTCACGGCCATGCCTAGACCTTGTTCTTATGTATTTTCAACGGTGGAGTTTCTACACACCATAGATTAAGGTGTGGAGCTCTGCTGTACCTCGAGTATTAATGCAATTACTATTGTTCTTCTATTTAATTCAGCTTGTTCTTATTCCAAGATATTCATTCGCACTCAAGAACTTGATGAATGTGATGATTATGTGACGCTCATCATCATTCTCACTTATGAATGCGTGCCTGACAACCACTCCCGTTCTACAAGCAAACAAGGCTTGAATGTTTATCTCTTGGATTCCTTAATCGGAATCTTCGTGGTATAAGCTAGAATTGATGGCGGTATTCAAGAGAAACCAGAAGGTCTAAACCTTGTCTGTGGTATTCTGAGTAGGATTCAATGATTGAATGACTGTGACGAGCTTCAAACTCCTGAAGGCTGGGCGTTAGTGACAGACGCAAAAGAATCAATGGATTCTATTCCAACCTGATTGAGAACCGACAGATGATTAGCCGTGCCGTGACAGGGTGCGTTGAACATTTTCACTGAGAGGACGGGACTGTAGCCACTGACAACGGTGATGCCCAACATACAGCTTGCCATGGAAAGGAGTAAGAAGGATTGGATAAAGACAGTAGGAAAGCAGAGAGACGAAAGGGACTAAGCATCTCCATTCGCTTATCTGAAATTCTCACCAATGAATTACATAAGTATCTCTATCTTTACTTTATGCTTTATTCGTATATCACTCATAACCATTTGAATCTGCCTGACTGAGATTTACAAGGTGACCATAGCTTGCTTCATACCAACAATCTCCGTGGGATCGACCCTTACTCGCGTAAGGTTTATTACTTAGACGACCCAGTGCACTTATTGGTTAGTTGTGCGAAGTTGTGTTTATACCAAGGTATTGAGCACCAAGTTTTTGGATTCATTACCGGGGATTATTTGAGTTGTGAAAAGTAGTGATCACAATTTCATGCACCAAGTTTTTGGCGCCGTTGCCGGGGATTGTTGAGTTTAGACAACTGACGGTTCATCTTGTTGCTTAGATTAGGTATTTTTTTCAGAGTTCTTAAGAATGAATTCTAGTGTTTCAAGGTGATGTTCTTATCATCACCAAAGCTGATTGATTCTCATCAATTTAGCTCTTGAATGTAATGTCCTGCTGAAGCTTGGCTAGCCATGTCTAATTTCTTTAGACTGAAGCTTTAGACTAACATTGCATGATTCCTGGAATTCTCATTAAGAATTTTGATATCTTTATTTTCTTTTTCCACTTAATTTTCAAAAAAAAAAACCAAAAAAATTACAAAATCATAAAAAACAAAAAAAAAATATTGCATGTTTCTTGTTAAGTCTAGTGTCTCATTTTATGTTTGGTGTCAATTGCATGTTTCTGTTCTTCTTGCATTCATTCATGTGTCTTAAGTGATCTTCAAGATGTCCTTGATGATTTCATTGCTCTAATCTTTAAATTCTCTTGACTTGAGTGTTTTGTTGTTTCTCATATGCATTCTCATGTTGTTAGTGTCAGTAGTATACAAACTGCTAAGTTTGGTGTCTTGCATGCATTGTTATTTGATTTTAGTTGCATTGTGTCTATTCCTCATTATTAAAAATCCAAAAATATTTTTAATTTGTGTCTTTTCAAGTCAATAATACAGAGAATTGAAAATTCAGAACATACAGCAGAGGAATTACAGAGAAAAAGCTGGGCGTTCAAAACGCCCAGTGAAGAAGGGCAGACTGGCGTTTAAACGCCAGCCAGGGTGCCTGGCTGGGCGTTTAATGCCCAAAAGGGTAGTATTTTGGGCGTTAAACGCCAGAATGTGCACCATTCTGGGCGTTTAACGCCAGGATGGCACAAAAGGGAAGATTCTGTATTCAATTCAAATTTTTTTCAAGTTTTCAAAATTTTTCAAAATCAAATCTTTTCAATCAAATCTTTTTCAAAATCAATTTCTTTCCATTTTCAAAAATACTTGCTATCAATTAATGATTTGATTCAACATTTCAAGTATGTTGCCTTTTCTGTTGAGAAAGGTTTAATGTTTGAATCATATCTTTTCTTGTTAGCCAAGTCATTAATTTTTAAAATCAAATCTTTTTAAATTGTTTTTCAAATCATATCTTCTCAATCACATCTTTTTAAAACCATAACTTTTCAATCATATCTTCTTAATCATATATTTTTCAAAATAGTTTTCAATCATATCTTTTTGATTTCTAATTTCAAAATCTTTTTCAAAAATCACTTGATTTCTTTTCCACTCTTAGTTTTCGAAAATCAATTAAAGTTTTTCAAAATGTTTTTAAAATCTTTTTAATTTATTTTAAAAAATTTCTTCCCCTCTTCTCACATCCTTCTATTTATGGACTAACACTATTCCTCAGGGAACAATTCGAACTCCATCTCTCTTGATAAGTTCAAATTCTCTACTTCTTCCTTCTATTTTTCTTTTCCTCTGACACCTCAAGGAATCTCTATATTGTGACATAGAGGATTCCATACTTTCTTGTTCTCTTCTCTTTCATATGAGCAGGAGCAAAGACAAAAGCATTCTTGTTGAGGCTGACCCTGAACCTGAAAGGACCTTGAAGCGAAAGCTAAGAGAAGCTAAGGCACAGCTCTCTGTAGAGGACCTAACAGAAATCTTCAAGCAAGAGGAACCCATGGCAGCCGAAGACAACAACAATGCCAACAATGCAAGGAAGGTGCTGGGTGACTTTACTGCACCTACTCCCGACTTCTATGGGAGAAGCATCTCTATCCCTGCCATTGGAGCAAACAACTTTGAGCTTAAGCCTCAATTAGTTTCTCTAATGCAACAGAATTGAAAGTTCCATGGACTTCCATTGGAAGATCCTCATCAGTTTTTAGCTGAATTCTTGCAAATCTGTGACACTGTCAAGACTAATGGGGTTGACCCTGAGGTCTACAGACTTATGCTATTCCCTTTTGCTGTAAGAGACAGAGCTAGGATATGGTTGGATTCACAACCTAAAGAAAGCCTGAACTCTTGGGAAAAGCTAGTCAATGCCTTCTTGGCAAAGTTCTTTCCACCTCAAAAATTGAGTAAGCTTATAGTGGAAGTCCAAACCTTCAGACAGAAGGAAGGAGAATCCCTCTATGAAGCTTGGGAAAGATAGAAACAATTGATCAGAAAGTGTCCCTCTGACATGCTTTCTGAATGGAGCATCATAGGTATTTTCTATGATGGTCTGTCTGAACTGTCCAAGATGTCATTGGATAGATCTGCTGGAGGATCTCTTCATCTGAAGAAGACGCCTACAGAAGCTCAAGAACTCATTGAAATGGTTGCAAATAACCAATTCATGTACACTTCTGAAAGGAATCCTGTGAACAATGGGACAATTCAGAAGAAAGGAGTTCTTGAGATTGATACTCTGAATGCCATATTGGCTCAGAACAAAATATTGACTCAGTAAGTCAATTTGATTTCTCAAAGTCTGTCTGGAATGCAAAATGCACCAGGCAGTACTAAGGATGCTTCATCTGAAGAAGAAGCTTATGATCCTGAGAACCCTTCAATGGAAGAGGTGAATTACATAGAAAAACCCTATGGAAACACCTATAATTCTTCATAGAGAAATCATCCAAATCTCTGATGGAAGGATCAACAGAGACCTCAACAAGGTTTCAACAATAATAATGGTGGAAGAAACAGGTTTAGCAATGGCAAGCCTTTTCCATCATCTTCTCAGCAACAGACAAAGAATTCTAAGCAGAACCATTCTGACTTAGCAACCATGGTCTCTGATCTAATCAAAACCACTCAAAGTTTCATGACTGAAACAAGATCCTCCATTAGGAATTTGGAGGCACAAGTGGGACAGCTGAGCAAGAAAGTTACTGAACTCCCTCCTAGTACTCTTCCAAACAATACAGAAGAGAATCCAAAAGGAGAGTGCAATGCCATCAACATGGCCGAATTTGGAGAGGAGGGAGAGGCAGTGAACGCCACTGAGGAAGACCTCAATGGACGTCCACTGGCCTCCAATGAGTTCCATAATGAGGAACCATGGGAATATGAGGCTCACATTGAGACCATAGAGATTCCATTGGACTTACTTCTGCCATTCATGAGCTCTGATGAGTATTCTTCCTCTGAAGAGGATGAGTATGTCACTGAAGAGCAAGTTGCTAAATACCTTGGAGCAATCATGAAGCTAAATGACAAGTTATTTGGTAATGAGACTTGGGAGAACGAACCTCCTTTGCTCACCAAAGAACTGGATGACTTGTCTAGGCAGAGATTACCTCTAAAGAGATAAGATCCTGGGAAGTTTTCAATACCTTGTACCATAGGCACCATGACCTTTAAGAAGGCTCTGTGTGACTTAGGGTCAAGTGTAAACCTCATGCCTCTCTCTGTAATGGAGAATCTAGGGATCTTTGAGGTACAAGCTGCAAGAATCTCACTAGAGATGGCAGACAATTCAAGAAAACAAGCTTATGGGCTAGTAGAGGATGTTCTGGTGAAGATTGAAGACCATTACATCCCTGCTGATTTCATAGTCCTAGAGATTGGGAAGTGCATGGATGAATCCATCATCCTTGGGAGACCCTTCCTAGCCACAGCAAAGGCTGTGATTGATGTGGACAGAGGGGAATTGATCATTCAAGTAAATGAAGAATCCTTTGTGTTTAAGGCTCAAGGATATCCCTCTGTCACCATGGAGAGGAAGCATGAAGAGCTTCTCTCAAAACAGAGTCAAACAGAGCCCCCAGAGTCAAACTCTAAGTTTGGTGTTGGGAGGCCACAACCAAATTTTAAGTTTGGTGTTGAACCCCACATTCAAACTCTAAGTTTGGTGTTGGGAGGTTCCAACATTGCTTTGAGTATCTGTGAGGCTCCATGAGAGCCCTTGATGACAAGTCATCATATACCCATTTTTCAAGCTAATTTCACTTGTTTTGTTAGCATTTATGCACTTTCTTGCATCCTAAGTAAGTGATTTGGAGTGAAAATGCATAACTTCTTTAAATCAAACAACCACCATGAAATTAATGTTAAATCATGAGGTTTAAGCTAATTTTAATTGAATTTTAATTGATTTATAAGCCTCTTGAATTTAGTGATACTTTGAGTGGTTGTTTTGGTTTATTGTAGGTGAAGAAAAGAAAAAAAAGGAAAAGCGTGGCCTAAGGAAGTGTGGCCCAAGGAGAAGAAAGTGTGGTCAAAGAGAGAAGAAGTGTGGCGCACAACATGAGGAAGGGCAAACATTGCCCTCCACAAGGGCACACTGCCCTCTAGGAGGGCAACATAAGGGAACAAGGCATAAAAGGCAACTCTGCCCTGCCCACTACAAGGGCAGAGCACAAATCTGTGCCTTGGAATCAAGAAGAAGAAAATGTTGCCCTGCCCTCCACAAGGGCAGTATCGGGCTCACAAGAGGAGAAAATCAAAGGAAAATGTCTCCAAATGCTTGCCACAAGAGTTGAACACGGGACCATGAGGAAGCAAGGAACTAAGTTCCATTACCGTGCCAAGAAAGCCAAAGAAATTGAATAAGCGTGCGTTTCTGCTAGGATTCGAACACGGGACTTCATTTTGGAAACACTGCCCTGCCCTCTGCGAGGGCAGGGCAGCATTTTGTGTGGCATGATTCTGGCGCACTAAGAAACGAGTCTAGCGCACCAAGGAATGAATCTGGCAGCACCAGTAGCGCACCACAGCACCCATCTGGCGCACCAATTTTTCCTGCCCTGCCCTCCGCGAGGGCAGGGCAGCGTTCTGCGCACCAAGACCACACCAAAGCCGCACCATGCACGCACCAAGCACCATTTTCTGCCCTGCCCTCCGCAAGGGCAGGGCAGCCTCCTGGAAGCAACTTTTCATGAGCTGAAAATTGGATTAAAAATCCAATTTAATTCATTTCTTCACCAAATCAAAAGCCCATCCAAATCCCAAGATCCAAGAATAGAAAGTGTATAAATAGGAGATAGTTTGATGTAATTAGGATCTTTCTTGGGAGCCTTGGACCTTTACTTTCACTTTTGACATTTACCTTTTACTTGATTTTTGAATTTAATACTTCCTTGGGAGCTTTGAATTCTGCAACTTCTCTTGGTGACTTCACTGAGATTTCAGAGAATTGGGGAGGAGAATTGATCTCTCTTCTTCCTCGTTCTTGCCTGAGCACTTTTAATTTTCTTGTTTTGAGTTCTGGGTGTGAAGAGTTGAGGAAATTTTGTCTCAACCTCCATTCAAAATCTCTTTAATTCCTTTCTGCAAAATTCAATTAAATTTCATTTTCCTTTACTGCTTCTTCTTCAATTTCCTGTCAATAGCTTTGTGAACTTGGATCTGGGAAGGCAATTGAGATCTAGGCTTTGCTACCTAGTCTCTGGAGACCTGAGATCCCAATTTACTTTTGGTTCTTCTGTGAACCTCTGCTGCATTTTATTTCCTTACAGTTTGAATCCTAATTGTTTCTAATTCAATTTCTGCTCTATTGATTGTTGCAATTCACATTCTCTTGTTTAAATTCTGTAATCCCTGTCCTCAAATCCCTTTTATATTCAAGCAATTTATATTCCTTGAAATTTAAGTTACTGAAATTTACATTTCTTGCACTTTAAGTTTCAGTCATTTACTTTCTTGTTCTTTAAGATTCTACAAGTTTACTTTCCTGCTCTTTAATTTACTGCAATTTTCCCTTCCCCCTTTACATTTACTATCATTTACTTCCTGTTAAACACAAATCACTCAACCAATACTTGATTCGCTTGACTAAACCAACCACTAAACTAAAATTGCTCAATCCTTCAATCCCTGTGGGATCGACCTCACTCATGTGAGTTATTATTACTTGATGCGACCCGGTACACTTGCCGGTGAGTTTTGTATCGGATCGTTTTCCGCACATCAAGTTTTTGGCGCCGTTGCCGGGGATTGAAATAGATTGACAATGATTATGTGAAGTGGAGGTCTAGATTAAGCACTTTTTCTTTTCTGTTTCTCTAACACACTAACTGTTTGAATTTTTGCTTAAACTAACTAAAACCTCATTCTAGCAATAGATTGAAGTTTTATTGATTTTCTGGATCTGTGTGGTTATTGTTGTGTTTTTGTATGTCAGGTACAGGAAGATCTTCCCCTGTCCTCTCTGAAATTGACCAAAGAACTCTTCGAAGAATAAGAAGAGCTGAAAGAGGAAAGAACGTTATTGGAGAGGAAGAATCTGAGGAGGAATTCCAAGAAATGGAAGGAGATCCATCAAATCCCAATCAACCAGAAGGAGGAGCCAATAATAATCAACATCAAAGAAGAGTACTGGCTTCCTATACATTTGCAAATGCTAGACACTGTGGGAGTAGCATTCTTCCCCCCAATGTCAATGCAAACAACTTTGAATTAAAGCCACAACTCATCACTTTGGTTCAAAATAACTGTTCTTTTGGGGGAGGACCATTGGAGGACCCAAATCAACACTTATCCACCTTCTTGAGGATTTGTGACACTGTTAAAACCAACGGTGTGCCTCCTGACAGTTACAAGTTGTTGCTCTTCCCATTTTCTCTCAGAGACAAAGCCACTCAATGGCTAGAAACGTTCCCAAAGGAAAGCATCAACACTTGGGATGATTTGGTGAGCAAGTTTCTTGCCAAATTTTACCCCCCTCAAAGAATCATAAGATTGAAGACTGAGGTGCAGACATTCACTCAAATGGAGGCCGAAAATTTATATGAAGCATGGGAAAGATATAAAGCTCTATTGAGAAAGTGTCCACCAGAGATGTTTACTGAATGGGATAAGTTGCAAAACTTCTATGAAGGACTTACTCTAAAGGCTCAAGAAGCACTTGATCACTCAGCTGGAGGCTCATTACAACTCATGAAAACCACAGTGGAAGCTCAAAACCTCATTGATATGGTGGCCAACAACCAATATTTCTTTGCTCATCAAAGACAACGCCAACCATCACAGAGAAGAGGAGTAATGGAGTTAGAAGGAGTAGATTCAATTCTAGCTCAGAACAAGATGATGCAGCAGCAGATTCAACAACAGTTTGAGCAAATGGCCAAAAGAATTTATGGCTTGCAAGTAGCAGCAGTGAGCACCACAAGCCAACCACCGACCACATGGGTGCAAAGTGAAGAAGCTCAAGATGAGCAACAGCAAGAGCAAGTCCAATACATGCACAACCAAAATCCTGGAACAAATGAAGTCTATGGTGATACTTACAATCCATCTTGGAAGAACCATCCCAACCTCAGATGGGGAGACAACCACAATCAAAACCAACAACCATGGCAAAGAAACTCAAGTCAGAACAATTGGAAAAATACAAACCACAACCCCCAGCCGAACACTAACCAAAATACATACAGAAAACCACAAAATAACTACCCCAATTCTAAC
This sequence comes from Arachis stenosperma, assembly GCF_014773155.1. Taxonomy (NCBI): domain Eukaryota; kingdom Viridiplantae; phylum Streptophyta; class Magnoliopsida; order Fabales; family Fabaceae; genus Arachis; species Arachis stenosperma. Next base: position 76,665,795 of record NC_080382.1, read on the forward strand.
CATCACCTACCCAATAACCACCCAACGAACCAAAGCACTTACCATCATCCATCAACATCCCAAAGCCAACCAATCTCACAAGACTCACAGAGGATCACTAATCTAGAGCTGCTCATGGAGAAAATGATGAAGAACTAAGAATTGACAATAAAGAACCAAGAAGCTTCCATGAAGAACCTAGAGAGGCAGATTGGTCAACTCTCCAAACAAATTTCTGTTGAAAAACCATCAAGCTCACTACCAAGTGATACCATTCCTAACCCAAAAGAAGAATGCAAGGTCGTGCAACTAAGAAGTGGAAAGATGTTAGTGGATGGTAACCAAGGAGCAACCAAAAAACTTACGGAGAATGACAATGAGCCAATAAAGAATGATGAATCCATCAACAAGGACATGACAACCAAGAATGTCCCAGTAGAACTCACAGAAGAAAACAACCAACCACAAAATCTGAAGAAGGGAAAGCAGATCATGGAAGAGCCAATTCCAAGACAACTTCAAGGGGAAAAGAGCTTAACACCCCCAATACCTTATCCACAAAGATTCCACAAAGAAACAAAGGATCAGCACTTCCACAAATTTCTTGAGACTTTCAAGAAGCTGGAAATCAACATACCTTTGGCTGAGGCATTAAAGCAAATGCCTCTGTATGCCAAGTTCTTAAAGGAGCTCATCAACAAGAAGAGAAGTTGGAATGAGAAGGAGACTGTAATGCTTAGTGAAGAATACAGTGCACTCATCAAAAAGGGACTCCCTCCCAAGCTTGAAGATCCTGGAGGTTTCTTCCTACCCTGCACTATTGGAAGCCTATTCATCAACAAGGGGATGTGTGACTTAGGAGCAAGCATAAATTTAATCCCATCTTCTTTAGTGAAAAAGCTTGGCATAGAGGAGGTGAAACCAATACAGATATCCTTGGAGTTGGTGGATCAATCCGTAGTATATCCTAAGGGGCTGATTGAGAACCTTTTAGTTAAGGTTGACAAGTTCATCTATCCGGCAGATTTTGTGATCCTGGATTCTTCAGAAAATGGAAATGACTCCATAATACTTGGTCGACCATTTTTGGCCACTGCTAGAGCCATTGTGGATATAGAACAGGGAGAGCTAACCCTCAGGATGCATGAGGAAAGCATCACCTTGAAAGTCTTTCCAGAATTACAAAGGAATGAAGAACCAAGCAAGACAAGTGGTGATTTCCTTCCAAAGCAAGCAACCGACAAAATAATAGAACAAGAGAGTGAGCTTGTACAAGGAGAAAAAGGAATTCAAAAAGAAGCTGGGATGATAAACAAAAAGGAAGGTATCACAACTCAAGTCACTGTCAAAGGAAGCATATTAACAAGGAAGAAGAAGAAGAAAAACAAGAAAAAGGCCTACAAAGGGTGGAAGAATAAGAAAATCCCAACAGAAGGATTTGCCAAAGGTGACAAGGTGCAACTAGTGTATCAACAGCTGGGAACAAAAGATTATTACACTGTTAACCAAGTACTCTCTCTTGAGCACATTGAAATTGAGCATCAAGGCACACAGAGAAAGCTTACAGTGAGAGGTGACAAGTTGAAACATCACCAACATCAACCACCCTAAAGGGAGTCCAATGTCAAGCTAGTGACAATAAAAGAGCGCTTCATGGGAGGCAACCCATGATTTAAGATTTCTGTCTTCTCTTTAATAAGCTATGATTTCCTGAGTATGATTTTGAACTTTCATATTTGATAAATGCATATTTCATTTTAGAGCAGAAGTCAGACTTCTAAGTTTGGTGTCCCTTAAGGCACACTTAATTTTTGCTTTTCAAAAAGAAAGAGAGCTATTCTTAGAACATATGCGTAATTCTTTTGATGGATCATATGACCAAACACTAAGTTTGGTGTCTGCATGTATAACAATGTTCAGAAGATCATTTCCCAATCATGGAATCAAAACCATACAGAAAGGAATCATGCATCAAAATTTTTTTTTAAAAAAAAAAATTACATCAATTGTGAAGAATGGCTTGCATTGCTAAGCCGTCCCCTCAATAAAAGATAAGTTTGGTGTTCACCAACTTTTAGCGTCTTTAATTAAGGGACACAATTTACAAAAAAAAATTTAAATAATAAATAGTAATAAACAAAACAAAACAATTCTTTTCCTTTAGTACAAATCAATTGCCAATGACTACATCAATGTTCTAAGGCTAGTTGTTTTGGTTCATGCAGGAGAAAAAGATTGAAACAAAAGCAAGGAGGGGCCACGGCTAAGATCAGCTATGAGAGGATGGTCACATGTGCCTAGAAGAACGCGCTCATGGGGAACAGAATTTGCATGCATGCAACATTGAACACCTAAATGCATGCAGCCAATGGGAGAAGGATCCTCGTCAAAGCCTCAAGAATACATGCAGGCCGTCCATTTCATGTATTTCTTGGATGAACAACTCAATCTTAACCATTCATGAGCACCAACAAGTCCCTTTCTCACTCATTATGGTTTTGTTGGAAAGCTTGAAGAATCCACCTATAAATAGCCGTTGGCACCAACATGGTATACACACTCATTCAAGCCACTTTCATATGAAAGCCATAATCTCTTCCACTTCCAAAACCAACATAATTCCCTTATCTCACACAACAAAACCGAACCAAAACTCATCCCAAACACAACACATACTTCTTCTATTCTCACTTTTTCTTTCTTCTTACCTCAAATCCAATGGCCTCCTCAAGTTCAAAAAGAAGGCCGGGAAAGGAACCTATGGTAGCTGAACCCCCATCATTTGATGCAACCAAATTTAGATCCCAATTCCATGAAGGGAGATATCATAGGTTCATGGAGACAAAGAATGTCATTTATGAGAAAGGCCTTGAGTTGAGAGACGAGGAATACCCCATCATGAGGCAAATCACTAAATAAAGAAGGTGGGAACTTTTATGTGCTCCTCTTGTTGACATCAGTGCAGTCATGATCAGGGAGTTCTATGCAAATGCTGTAAAAGAAAACAAAGATAGTGCTCCTTACACAAGTTGTGTCAGAGGAGTTGAAGTAAGTTTTAGCCCAGCTGCCATCACAAGGGCCCTCAAGTTGAGAACCATAACCTATGCAGAGCCCAGTTATGAAACCAGATTGCAAATAGAAAACAATCCTGATGAGATCTTGCAGGGGTTATGTGTGGAGAATTCAGATTGGGAAAGAGATTCAAAGGGAGTTCCAAGTCACTTGAGGAGAATAAATCTCACTCCTATGGCTAAGGGATGGTATGAAATAGTGAGGAGATCTATCCTTCCTACTGGAAACGCTTCTTGGGTCACAATCAAACGAGCACTCTTGACATACTGCATCTTACATGGAGGTGAGATCAACCTCGCACAACTCATAGCTGACAGTATTCAAGAGATGGCCAATAGCACGAGCAAATCAAGTGGTCTTGGACATCCAAGCACCATCCTCAGGCTATGTGACAAAGCTGGAGTAATCTTTGAAGATGAGGACATAGAAAAAGTGAAAAAGGGAAAAGGGATCACTAAGAAGAGTATGGAAGGAATAAATGAGGAAGATGATCCAGAGGGTGTGGCAGCTCCCAAACAAAGGAGAACTCAAAGAGAGGAAGGACGAAATCAAGCTCATGATGCCATAGACATGAGCCAGCTACACAGAGCAATAGAAGAGCTATCCCAACAACTCATGCAAACTCAACAAGGGCAAAATCAGGGGTGCCAAGAGCAATATCTAGAGCCCCATCCAGAGTTTAGGGAGCAATATCTGAAAGATAAAGAGGAGAGAGAAGCTTGGCAGCGTCAAATGGAGGAGAAACAAGAGAGATGGCAACAGCAAATGATGACTCAGCAGCAAGAATTTCAAGCACAGATTCTTGAAGGACAAAAAGAGCAATACAAAGAATTCAAAGAATCATATGATAAGCTGTATTTTAGTCAAGCTAAAGCAGGGGAATACAGTCACAACCTGTATCAATGGAAGAATATTCATCACACCATGGGAGAAGTGAGATATGAACAAAGAATGGAGAATGATGAAAACATGCAAGCAAGGTTGGAGTACTTGACCCATAATTTGCCAACACTCAATCCTCAGATCAAGCCATTTGAGCAATGCCCCGAATTTGAAGCCAAGCAACAAGCAAGGTCTCGTCACTATACGGAGGCAACCTTTAAAAGATTGGAAGATGTTGGGCTCTCAGGACTCTTAGATTCTGTCTGGGGAAGAAGATGTCCTGGTGAAGAGATCCGAGATTATTCCAAGATAGGGAAGAGAAAGAAGAAAAAGGGAGAATCAAGCAGCAGCCACGACCAATAGAAGGTGGCAAAGTTCTTTCATTCCCCTTCTTTAACTCTTCTAATAAGGAGAAGCATGTCTGAAACATGATATGCCTCCACTGTTTATTTCCTTTTTATTTCTTTTTCTTGTACTTTCTGTTGTTCAATAAGTAGCTAGAGAAATGGTTTGCATAATGCTTGTCATTCATCACTTAGCTTTAATTTTGTTTTGTTTCCCATATGCTTGAATAAAAGAGATTTGGTTTGAATTGAATAGTGAAATATCCAATGTTGCATAAGAAGAATGGAAGTTAATGGTGGTATATATGTTTGATTAAATGCATAACTCATGAAATAAATTGTTGCATAATATCATTCTCATTCAAGTGTGAGTTATCTTGCTGTTATAAAGAACCTTATCAATAAATAAAAAGCCCTTGAGAACAAAAATAGAAAGAAAAGGAAGAAGAAAAAGCCAAAATGGCAAGAAAAGCAAAAAAAAAATAAATAAAGGTTGGACACCAATAGCTTGGACCCTAGGACACGTGCCTGTAGTGTTCTTGTACTAAGATATGCTTGGATGAGTAAATTCTAAGGGGTATTTTAAAACCCGGTCACTTAGATCAACTGATTTGGGATGGCCAATTGAAAGTCCACAATAAAGAGCAACTTGGATACAGAACATTTAGTTATCCAAAGAGATGCTGGCATCAATGATCCTAGGAAGAATTAGTGAGCCATGTGTCTGTGGTGGAAAGATGTTGATTAAAAGAAAGAAACAAATAAAGCCAAAGGCTATTACTGCAACATTTGACACCAAAACCTCCAAAAGAATAAGCTTGTTAAGCATTATAAGAAAGAAAAGTTAGCAAGGGAGTGATTAAAGAGTAAGTCTTATAACAGCAAGTTTAGCAAACCTTTGATGAAAAATGTGTATTGTGTAACAGCAAACAATAACTTGAGTTATCATTGTCTGCATAAAGACCCCATAGATTAAGTTCTGCTATATGCCTAATAAGGATATATATCTTTTCTTGTTCATTTCAATTTCTCTTAGTTTTGATGCTTGCTTGGGGGCAAGCAAGATTTAAGTTTGGTATTGTGATGACAAGTCATCATATACCCATTTTTCAAGCAAATTTCACTTGTTTTGTTAGCATTTATGCACTTTCTTGCATCCTAAGTAAGTGATTTGGAGTGAAATGCATAACTTCTTTAAATCAAACAACCACCATGAAATTAATGTTAAATCATGAGGTTTAAGCTAATTTTAATTGAATTTTAATTGATTTATAAGCCTCTTGAATTTAGTGATACTTTGAGTGGTTGTTTTGGTTTATTGTAGGTGAAGAAAAGAAAAAAAGGAAAAGCGTGGCCTAAGGAAGTGTGGCCCAAGGAGAAGAAAGTGTGGTCAAAGAGAGAAGAAGTGTGGCGCACAACATGAGGAAGGGCAAACATTGCCCTCCACAAGGGCACACTGCCCTCTAGGAGGGCAACATAAGGGAACAAGGCATAAAAGGCAACTCTGCCCTGCCCACTACAAGGGCAGAGCACAAATCTGTGCCTTGGAATCAAGAAGAAGAAAATGTTGCCCTGCCCTCCACAAGGGCAGTATCGGGCTCACAAGAGGAGAAAATCAAAGGAAAATGTCTCCAAATGCTTGCCACAAGAGTTGAACACGGGACCATGAGGAAGCAAGGAACTAAGTTCCATTACCGTGCCAAGAAAGCCAAAGAAATTGAATAAGCGTGCGTTTCTGCTAGGATTCGAACGCGGGACTTCATTTTGGAAACACTGCCCTGCCCTCCGCGTGGGCAGGGCAGCATTTTGTGTGGCATCATTCTGGCACACCAAGAAACGAGTCTGGCGCACCAAGGAATGAATCTGGCAGCACCAGCAGCGCACCACAGCACCCATCTGGCGCACCAATTTTTCCTGCCCTGCCCTCCGCGAGGGCAGGGCAGCGTTCTGCGCACCAAGACCGCACCAAAGCCGCACCATGCACGCACCAAGCACCATTTTCTGCCCTGCCCTCCGCAAGGGCAGGGCAGCCTCCTGGAAGCAACTTTTCATGGGCTGAAACTTGGATTAAAAATCCAATTTAATTCATTTCTTCACCAAATCAAAAGCCCATCCAAATCCCAAGATCCAAGAATAGAAAGTGTATAGATAGGAGATAGTTTGATGTAATTAGGATCTTTCTTGGGAGCCTTGGACCTTTACTTTCACTTTTGACATTTACCTTTTACTTGATTTTTGAATTTCATACTTCCTTGGGAGCTTTGAATTCTGCAACTTCTCTTGGTGACTTCACTGAGATTTCAGAGAATTGGGGAGGAGAATTGATCTCTCTTCTTCCTCGTTCTTGCCTGAGCACTTTTAATTTTCTTGTTTTGAGTTCTGGGTGTGAAGAGTTGAGGAAATTCTGTCTCAACCTCCATTCAAAATCTCTTTAATTCCTTTCTGTAAAATTCAATTGAATTTCAATTTCCTTTACTGCTTCTTCTTCAATTTCCTGTCAATAGCTTTGTGAAGTTGGATCTGGGAAGGCAATTGAGATCTAGGCTTTGCTACCTAGTCTCTGGAGACCTGAGATCCCAATTTACTTTTGGTTCTTCTGTGAACCTCTGCTGCATTTTATTTCCTTACAGTTTGAATCCTAATTGTTTCTAATTCAATTTCTGCTCTATTGATTGTTGCAATTCACATTCTCTTGTTTAAATTCTGCAATCCCTGTCCTCAAATCCCTTTTATATTCAAGCAATTTATATTCCTTGCAATTTAAGTTACTGCAATTTACATTTCTTGCACTTTAAGTTTCAGTCATTTACTTTCTTGTTCTTTAAGATTCTACAAGTTTACTTTCCTGCTCTTTAATTTACTGCAATTTTCCCTTCCCCCTTTACATTTACTGTCATTTACTTCCTGTTAAACACAAATCACTCAACCAATACTTGATTCGCTTAACTAAACCAACCACTAAACTAAAATTGCTCAATCCATCAATCCCTGTGGGATCGACCTCACTCATGTGAGTTATTATTACTTGATGCGACCCGGTACACTTGCCGGTGAGTTTTGTGTCGGATCGTTTTCCGCACATTAGCCCTCTGTCAAGCTACTGACATTAAAGAATCGCTTGTTGGGAGGCAACCCAATGTTATATTTAATCTATTTTCCTTTGTTATTTCATGTTTTCTGTAGATTGATGATCATGAGAAGTCACAAAATCAATTGAAAAAGCAAAAATAGAATGAAAAACAGAAAGAAAAATAGCACATCCTGGAGGAAGACCTTGCTGGCGTTTAAATGTTAGTAAGGGTAGCAAATGGGCGTTTAACGCCCAGTCTGGCACCAAGTTTTTGGATTCATTACCGGGGATTAGCTACCAGGAAGGATCACTTCCCCCTACCTTTCATGGACCAAATGCTAGAAAGACTTGCAGGACATGAATATTATTGCTTCTTGGATGGTTATTCTGGTAACAACCAAATAGTTGTAGAACCCAAGGACCAAGAAAAGAACTCATTTACCTGTCCCTATGGTGTCTTTGCTTATAGAAGAATGCCCTTTGGATTGTGCAATGTACCTGCAATATTCCAAAGGTGCATGCTCTCCATATTTTCAGACATGTTTGAAAGATTCATTGAGGTGTTTATGGATGACTTTTCTGTATTTAGTGATTCATATTCTAAATGCTTACACCACTTGGCCTTGGTGCTAAAGAGATGCCAAGAAACCAACCTCGTTTTGAATTAGGAGAAGTGCCACATTATGGTTACAGAAGGGGTGGTTCTTGGTCATAAGATCTCAAAAAGAGGCATAGAAGTGGACAAGGCTAAGGTAGAGGTGATTGAAAAGTTATCCCCACCTTGCAATGTCAAAGCAATTAGAAGTTTTTTAGGACATGCTGACTTTTATAGAAGGTTCATTAGAGATTTTTCAAAGATTGCCAAACCTTTAAGTAACTTGCTTGTCTCTAATGTACCTTTTATCCTTGATAAAGAATGCATGCTAGCATTTGATGAGCTTAAAAACAGACTTTCTTCTGCACCATCATAGCACCACCCTACTGGGATTTACCTTTTATGTTGATGTGTGATGCATCAGATTTTGCTGTTAATGCTATTTTAGGATAGAGGAGAGATAAGTTGGTGCATGTTATTTATTATGCTAGCAAAGTCCTCAATGAGAATCAAAGGAATTATACCACTATAGAGAAGGAACTTCTTGCCATAGTCTTTGCATTTAATAAATTTAGATCATATCTTATTGGCTCTAAAGTTACTGTTTTTACTTATCATGCAGCCCTCAAATATTTGCTAACTAAGCAAGAATCCAAGCCTAGGTTGATAAGGTGGATCTTACTACTTCAAGAGTTCAACATAGAGAAAAAAGATAGAAGTGGAGCAGAGAATAAGGTGGCTGACCACCTATCAAGAATCCCACATGGAGGGGATGAAGCACAGCAATTTGAAGTGAATGAAAGCTTCCCTGATGAGCAGTTGATGATGGCTTAAGAAAGCCCTTGGTTTGCTGATATAGCCAACTTCAAGGCTATTAGGGAGCTGCCCACCAACATCAACAAGTACTTGAGGAGGAAGCTACTCAATGATGCTAAACACTACATCTGGGATGAGCCCTACTTGTTCAAAAAGGATGTTGATGGAATCTTGAGGAAGTGTATTTCACAAGAGGAAGGGCAAGAAGTGTTATGGCAATGCCATGGATCCACATATTGAGGCCATTTTAGTAGAGAAAAAACTGCAGCCAAGGTGCTCCAATGTGGGTTCTTTTGGCCAACAATATTCAAAGATGCAAAGGAGTTGGTGTCAAGGTACAATAAATGCCAAAGTGCTGGCAATTTACGCAAGAAGAATGAGATGCCACAAAGGTTCATCATGGAGCTAGAATTGTTCGATGTATGGGGTATTGATTTTAAAGGATCATTCCCATCCTCCTACTCAAACAATTATATATTGGTGGCTATAGGTTATGTGTTAAAGTGGGTAGAAGCCATAGCCACAGCAACAAATTATAATAAGGTTATGATAAGCTTCTTGAGAAGAAATATCTTCAGCCGATTTGGAGTTCCTGGAGCCCTTATTAGTGATGGAGGGACACACTTCTGCAATAAGAAACTTGAAACACTCCTACTTAAGTATGGAGTCAAGCACAAAGTGGCATCCCCATATCATTCACAAACCAACGGGCAAGCTGAGATCTCAATCAAAGAACTCAAAAGAATCCTTGAAAGGAGTGTTGGTAATTCAAAAAAGGAATGGTCCAAAAAGCTGGATGATGCATTATGGGCCTATAGGACAGCTTTGAAGACACCTATTGGGATGTCAACATACTAACTGGTGTTTGGAAAGGCTTGTCACTTACCAGTGGAGCTTGAACATAGAGCATTTTGGGCTCTAAAAATGTTGAACTTTGATGATCAAGATGCTGGAGAAAGATGGCTAATGCAACTCAATGAGCTGGAGGAATTCAGAAATCAAGCTTATGAGAATGCCAAGATTTACAAGAAAAATACAAAGAAGTGGCATGATAAAAAGATAGCAAGGATAGAGTTCACAGAAGGTTAGAAAGTACTGCTATACAATTCAAGGATCAAGTTCTTCCCAGGAAAGCTTAAGTCTCAATGGTCTGGACCCTTCACCATCCTTAAGGTATCCTCCTATGGTCATGTAGAGCTCATGGAAGACAAAACATAGAGAAATTTCACTGTAAATGGCCATAGACTCAAGCATTACTTGGGAGACTCACTGGATGAGCAGAGAGTGAACTACAATCTTAACTAAAGAAGGAGGAACGTCAAGCTAGTGACGATAAAGAAGCACTAGTTGGGAGGCACCCCAACACTCTGTATCCTCTTTAAATTCTTGCTTTCTAAAAGTAGTTTATGACTGTTAAGATAGGTAGTTTTAATTTCAGTCTTTCAATTGATAGTTCTTTAGTTTATTCTCTTTTGTTTACTGGGAGTGCAAGGTTGCATAATCACTTAATTGATGTTGGTTGAATGGGCTGAGAACTAGCTAAAGAGCTAAGTTTGGTGTGGCCACTAACCCACTTAATTGAGGCTTACAACCATCTGAATGAATTAATTTTGAAGGTAAGCCTAGAGATTAAGTTTGGTGTGGCCACCACCATATGAAGTTCACATAGCAAGCCCGACATGATTCTAGTTTGAAAGCATTTAATAAATTGGTGGGTACATAAAAGGTGGTTTTGATGTGTACGAAAGGATTGGAAGAGAAGGAATGTGAAATAAGTAAATTTATTCCACCCTTTTGAACACATTAAAACCCAATGATGAAATCAATCTATTAGATGCAGTGAGATTAAGTTTGGTTTCCTAAGGGACACTAATCAATTTCAATTTAATTGACTCATAATATAGGGAATGTGAAGGATTATTTTTATCATTACTAATGGGATTTTCAGTTTTCAATTTCAGAAAAGGCGGGACCCACATGTTTGATAGCTCATTAAGCAAGGAGTCAAAGTGTACTTGCACTTTGAAACTCAGCATCTGAAGAAAGCAAAAAGGCAAGGATTGGCGCCTCACTCCACGCTAGGTGATGAGCGGATATTTTATATGCTTTTTGGGGGAAATTTCATGTAGTTTTTAGTATATTATAGTTATTTTTAGTATATTTTTATTATTTTTTAGGCAAAATTCATATTTCTAGACTTTACTATGAGTTTGTGTGTTTTTCTATGATTTCAGGTATTTTCTGGCTGAAATTGAGGGAGCTGAGCAAAAATCTGATTCAGGCTAAAAAGGACTGCTGATGCTGTTGGATTCTGACCTCCCTGCACTCGGAATGGATTTTTTGGAGCTACATGAATCCAATTGGTGCGCTCTTAACTGGGTTGGAAAGTAGACATCTAGGGCTTTCCAGCAATATATAATAGCACATATTTTGCTCGAATATAAACAACATAAATTGTCATTTAACGCTAGTTCCATGTTCCATTCGGGCGTTAAACGCCAGAAACAGGTTACATGATGGAGTTAAACGCCCAAAACAGGTTACAACCTGGCGTTTAACTCCAGAAACAGCCCAGGCACGTGAAAAGCTCAAGTCTCAGCCCCAGCACACACTAAGTGGGCCGCAGAAGTGGATTTATGCACTATCTATCTCAGTTTACTAATTTTCTGTAAACCTAGGTTACTAGTTTAGTATTTAAACAACTTTTAGAGATTTATTTTGTACCTCATGACATTTTAGATCTGAACTTTGTACTCTTTGACGGCATGAGTCTCTAAACTCCATTGTTGGGGGTGAGGAGCTCTATAGCGTCTCGATGAATTAATGCAATTATTTCTGTTTTCTATTCAAACACGCTTGTTTCTATCTAAGATGTTCATTCGCACTTCAATATGATGAATGTGATGATCCGTGACACTCATCACCATTCTCAATGCATGAACGCGTGCCTGACAACCACCTCCGTTCTACATTAGATTGAATGAGTATCTCTTGGATTCCTTAATCAGAGTCTTCGTGGTATAAGCTAGAATCCATTGGCAGCATTCTTGAGAATCTAGAATGTCTAAACCTTGTCTGTGGTATTCTGAGTAGGATTCAGGATTGAATGACTGTGACGATCTTCAAACTCATAAGGGTTGGGCGTAGTGACAGACACAAAAGGATCAATAGATCCTATTCCAGCATGAGTGAGAATCGACAGATGATTAGCCGTGCGGTGACAGTGCACCTGGACCATTTTCACGGAGAGGACATATGGTAGCCATTGACAACGGTGATCCACCAACACACAGCTTGCCATAGGAGGAACCTTGCATGCGTGAAGAAGAAGATAGGGGGAAAGCAGAGATTCAGAAGACAAAGCATATCCAAAACTCCAACATATTCTCTATTACTGCATAATAAGTATTATTTAATCCATGCTCTCTTATTCATTTGCAAGTCAAATGATAATTATAATTGATATCCTGACTAAGAATTACAAGATAACCATAGCTTGCTTCAAGTCAACAATCTCTGTGGGATCGACCCTTACTCACGTAGGGTATTACTTGTATGACCCAGTGCACTTGCTGGTTAGTAGTACGAATTGTGAAAAAGTGTGATTTACAATTTTGTGCACCAAGTTTTTGGCGCCGTTGCCGGGGATTGTTTGAGTTTGAACAACTAACGGTTTATTTTGTTGCTTAGATTAGGAAAATTTTGTCTTTTGGGTCAGAGTCTTTTATTTTCTTTTCAAAAATTTTTCAAAAATATTATTTTTCTTTATTAATTTTAGTTTTTCTGTAAGTTTGGAGTCAATTTCATACTTTTCTTGGTCTTTCAATTTTCAAATTGCATGTTCTTTGTTCTTCCTTGATCTTCAAATTGTTCTTGTCAATTGTTCTTGTTTGATCTTTAGTATTTCTTGTTCTGTGTCTTTTCTTGTTTTTCTTGTACTTTTTCAAAATAGCAGTTTTCAAAAAAAAATTTATTTATTAAATACCTTAATAAAACACGTTAAATTTATAGCTCAGTTGGCTATAACGTCGTGCTTGTGTTCTTGGTAATTGGATATCTTCCTTTTAAAACTTTTTCAAAAATAATTTTTCTTTGCTTAAATCTTGTGCCAAATTTTAAGTTTGGTGTTTTCTTGTTAATTTTCTTTAATTTTCAAAAATTTTATTTTGGTTTTCTAAAAATTTTAAGTTTGGTGTTCTTTCTTTTGTTCTTGTTGTTCTTGTGAGTCTTCAAGGTGTTCTTGAGTCTTCATTGTGTTTTGATCTTAAAATTTTTAAGTTTGGTGTGCCTTGGTGTTTTTCCTCCAAAATATTCGAAAACAAGGAGCATTGGATCTAAAAATTTTATGTCTTGTGTCTTTTGTTTGTTTTTCTCTTTCATAATAAAATTCAAAAATCAAAAAATATATTTTCTAACTATTTTTAAGCAAATATTTCGAAATTTTCCATAAAAAATTCAGATTTCAATTTCAAAATTTTATCTTATCATATCTTAGTTGTCATGTTTTCAAAAAAAAAATATATCTTTTTCAAATCATATCCTTTTTAAAATTTTATTTTTTAAAAAAAATCATATCTTTTTCAAAACTTCCCAACCAGTTTTTCTCTCTCTTCATTTTTCGAAAATCCTCATAAAAGATTTTCAATTTCTTTTATTTTATTTTATTATTTCAAATTTTTTTTATTAAATATAATAAAATAAATAAAATAAATCCAGGTCATCTCCCTTTCTCCATCATGGACCTAAGTGGAAATGAACAGTCCAGAAGGACTCTGGGGTCATATGCTAACCCCACTACTGCTTCATGTGGGAGTAGTATCTGTATACCCTCCATCGGAGTCAGTAGTTTTGAGTTGAATCCTCAGCTCATTATCATGGTACAACAAAGTTACCAGTATTCTGGTCTTCCACAGGAAGAACCTACAGAGTTTCTAGCACAGTTTTTACAAATTGCTGACACAGTACATAATAAAGAAGTAGATCAGGATGTCTACAGATTATTACTGTTTCTATTCGCTGTAAAAGACCAAGCTAAGAGGTGGTTAAATAACCAACCTAAGGCTAGCATAAGGACATGGAAATAGCTGTCAGAAAAATTCCTGAATCAATACTTCCCTCCAAAATGGATAACACAGCAAAGGCTGAACATCCAAGTCTTTAAACAAGGAGATAATGAATCTCTTTATGATGCCTGGGAGAGATACAGAGAGATGCTAAGAAAATGCCCCTCTGAAATATTTTCAAAGTGGGTGCAGTTAGACATCTTCTATTATGGGCTTACATAGAAAGCTCAGATGTCTTTGGACCACTCAGCTGGTGGATCTATACACATGAGAAAGACAATTGAAGAAGATCAAGAGCTCATTGATACAGTTGCCAGAAATCAGCATCTGTACCTAAGTAGTGAACCTTCCATGAAAGAAGAGGCTAAAATAGTAACTGCTGAGCTCAGTCCTGCAGAACAAGTTACTGAATTCAATCAGCAACTAGATTTTCTAACAAAACAGCTAGCCGAATTCAAGGAGATACTACAAGACACAAGAATGGCTAATATGAATATGGAAGTACAGTTGAAGCAAACAGAACAGCAGTTATCAAAACAAATAACAAAAGAGTGCCAAGTAGTTCAATTAAGAAGTGGAAAAACATTAAATACCTCACTTCAAGGCAGCAGGAAGCCAAGAAATGAACAAACTAATACCCAAAATCCCTCTGAGGATAGTAAGAGCCCAGAGAGTAATAATTTTGGCACTTAAACGCCAGAAACGGGTGAAGAGCTGGCGTTAAACGCCCAAACCATGCTCAGTTCTGGTGTTTAAACGCCACAAACAGGTAAGGGGTTGGCGTTAAACGCCCAAAAGAAGCTCAGTTCTGGCGTTCAAACGCTAGAAACAGGTAAGGAGTTGGCGTCCAACGCCAATCCAGCTTACAACCCTGGCATTCAAATGCCAATGAGGGATCAGACACATATAAGTGCTGATAGCAACCCCTCTAAAAAAGCTTCTCTAACCACATCTGTAGCAAATAAACCTACAACAACTAAGGTTGAGGAATACAAAGTCAAAATGCCTTATCCTCAGAAACTCTGCCAAACAGAACAGGATAAGCAATTTGCCCGCTTAGCAGACTATCTCAGGACTCTTGAAATAAAGATCCTATTTGCAGAGGCACTTGAGCAAATACCCTCTTATGCTAAGTTCATGAAAGAGATCTTAAGTCATAAGAAAGATTGGAGAGAAACTGAAAAAGTCTACGTCACTGAAGAATGCAGTGTAGTCATTCTGAAAAGCTTACAAGAGAAGCTTAAGGATCCTGGAAGCTTTATGATACCATGCACATTAGAGGGTACTTGTACCAAGAAAGCTCTATGTGATTTTGGAGCAAGTATCAACCTAATACCTGCATCCACTATCAAAAAGCTTGGTTTGACTGAAGAAGTCAAACCAACCCGGATATGTCTCCAACTTGCTAATGGCTCCATTAAATACCCATCAGGCGTGATTGAAGACATGATTGTCAAGGTTGGGCCATTTTCCTTTTCCGCTGACTTTGTGGTGCTGGAAATGGAGGAGCACAAGAGTGCAACTCTCATTCTAGGAAGACCTTTCCTAGCAACTGGACGAACCCTCATTGATGTCTAAAAAGGGGAATTAACCCTGAGAGTCAAGGAGGACGAGCTTAAGTTGAATGCTGTCAAAGCTATGCAGCATCCAGACACCCCAAACGACTGCATGAGCATTGATATTATTGACTCTCTGGTGGAAGAGGTCAATATGACTGAGAGTCTCGAATCAGAACTAGAGGATATCTTTAAAGATGTTCAGCCTGATCTGGAGGAACCAGAGAGAATAATAGAACCTTTGAAAATCCCTCAGGAAGAGGAGAAACCTGCTAAACCCGAGCTCAAACCATTACCACCATCCCTGAAATATGCATTTCTGGGAGAAGGTGACACTTTTCCTGTGATCATAAGCTCTACCTTAGAGCCACAGGAAGAGGAAGCACTAATTCAAGTGCTGAGGACACACAAGACAGCTCTTGGGGGGTCCATCAGTGATATTAAAGGCATTAGCCCAGCCAGATTCATGCACAAGATCCTATTGGAGGATGATGCTAAGCCAGTGGTTCAACCACAGAGGCGGCTGAATCCAGCCATGAAGGAGGTGGTACAGAAGGAGGTCACTAAATTACTAGAGGCTGGGATTATTTATCCTATTTCTGATAGCCCCTGGGTAAGCCTTGTCCAAGTCGTCCCTAAGAAGGGTGGCATGATAGTTGTTCATAATGAAAAGAATGAACTGGTTCCTACAAGAACAGTTACAGGTTATAACCAAATTGCAGTAGATCCCCAGGATCAAGAGAAAACAGCATTCACAAGTCCATTTGGAGTATTTGCATACAGAAGGATGCCATTTGGTTTGTGCAATTCACCCGCAACCTTTCAACGATGCATGCTCTCTATTTTCTCTGAAGTGGTGGAAAATTTTCTGGAAGTCTTCATGTAACGACCCAACTCCCAGTATGCCATGGTCATATAAGAAGCTAAGTGTTACTAACTTATCCTTCCTAATTATTAAATAATATTTAATGTATGAGCCTGTTCCTTGTTAGAACGATGCCAATTTTACGACTAACTTTTTTTTTATTCGTTGCGGAGAAGAGATAAAATAATCAAGCATACATTGAGAGTAAAAGGAAAGTAGCATAAAGAAACATAGAAATATAACTGATAATATACATCATATACACTATAACAAAACAGGTAACGTTTACACAAGATCAAGTCAGTTTACATCCTCGTCATCCTACTTAGCTAATATATACACGACACTCCTAGGGCCTGGCCCATACAAAAAGCCGCTAAACTGGCGCCCAGGCTAGCCTAACCACTATATAGCTCCTAGCTCTCGGGTGTACTAACACAAGTGAGAGACTAACTAATAGATAATGTCAGACTAGAGTGTCATAAAAAAAAATGCCTACATGTGGCCATTTGGAGAATCGCCATGAGGCTCGTCCATCTCCTCATCCTGCTTTATCTCTATCTCAGGATCCTCCTCCTCCTCATCGTCCACAGCTACAGCTAAACCCTCAGATCCACCAAAAACACTACTGTCACTATGTACAAAACCATTCGCGAGCACAGGTCCGTTTGCGTATATAGGGGCTACCCCACCGTCTGGTAGTGCCGGCTCATTGGGCTGTGGAAAAGCAGGGATCGGCTCAGGGGGAAAGTCCCACTCTGGTGGTATTACCTGTACGTAGTCACCATCTAAATCGAGCTCATCAGGAATGATAGGCTCAGGTTCCACCTCATTCAAAGGTTGAGCTAGTATAGGGTGCACAGGATCATCAGGAAAAGGATGTACAGGTGCGTCAGGATGTAACCAGGATAAGGGAAAGTCGTAAGGAGCATCGGGGTCAAAATGCGGGCTAGACAGAGGATGTTGAAAAGCTCGATTAGGTAACGCGTATCGTCCAATACGAGGCTCCAATCCCATGATGAAGTAACTTTGATGTATCGGATCCTCGTAGACATAGGGGTCCTCAAACTCATAGAATATCACGCCCTTCTCCATTTGAGGGGGAAGAAGGGAGAGAAGGGGTAAGAACTGGGAGTTCTTAGTAGGGTCGGGGTTGTTAGTTACTTTCATTTATTCGATTCCGATTAGCAGATGCATATTAGAATACAGTAAAGTAGTAAACAGTAGTTATAAATAGATAGAAAAATAGAAAACAAAACACAAACAGAAGAATACAAGGAAATAAAGCATAGACATAGCACTCAAGCAAACAAACATAAAGAAATAGTTCACACACAAGAAGGAAAACAACAGAGAATGATTCGCAGACAAGAATGATGCATGTCTAGCCCTAGTATAGGCCATGAGCTCATGTGTCGGTTAGCACCTGCATTCCCGACATTTATCCGGTCACGAGTTCACGATTTTCCGGACATGATTTTCCGTTCAAATAAATGCGCATATAATTATTAGCAGCTCTATTGAGACAGCCTCTGCTTTCTACTCGCAGGAAATATACTCTTGGAACGAAAAATTCTTGTAGGTATCCTAGTTTCCCTACAGAAGCTCTTGGGTTGCTTTAAGCAACAGATAAATAAACATTATCTCTTGGGTTGCATTAAGCAACGAATAAGCAAACAATATCTCTTGGGTTGCCTCAAGCAACAATTAACTTTTCAATAAGTCCTCTGCTCTTAATCTCTTTACTCTGCTCTGATTCCTCTGTTTAACATGTGTATTTAAAGCTTATGTAAATCTCGATATGAATAGTTAGCCTGTCCCAAGTATAAGTTCATTAAGTCTATACTGAAATAGTTTAACTTTTCATATTATACCTAACCCTAGTCGTAACTCAAGGACTAACTATGTTGCCCTAGTTCGTTCGCTAGTCTCTATCTATTTTTCTGTTGTTAAAATTTTACAGACTTCTTTTTTGTTTTTTTTTTTTTACCTTTTCTTTAGCTTTTATCTTTCTTTTATCTTTGCCTCACTAATATGTTCTTACCACTCCCTATCTATTTTATGAAGGTAATTATGAGATTCTACGCTTAAAGTTGTCTTTCTAAAACTTTTACAGAAAACTGCCTTTTCTGCATTATTTTATTATTTTTATTAAAATATTATTTTTTAATTAAATATTATTATTTAATATTTTATTATTATTTATTATTTTATTATTAAATTTTCGAAAATTAACCTTCCTTTACCTTTTTACCTTTAAAATTCACTTTTTACCCCGGTAACTTTTAATATTTCTACTTTAACCACCCTAACTTTCAGAAATTACGAAATAACCCCTTAAACACCAAAAATTTTACTTCCTTGCCCTTTTAAGGATCTAAAGCCTGTTCTTCATTGTTCTTCATCACACTCAAAGTGTTCTTTATGTTCTTCATAAATTCTTCAGATTCTTTCTCTGTTTTTACCCGTTTTTCAGTCTTTTCAGCAACCGATTTTTACCATAATTCATAATAAATTAGCAGCCACTAAAACCCCATCTTTTCTACATGATTTTAAAACAAATTGAACTTCAATTTAAGCCTAGGGTTTCGTTTTTCCAGCTGCCTCAAGAACATGAACTTTAAAGCTTGAATTTCATCAAATTTCATCAAAATTTCACCAAATTTTCACCAAGAATCAATCATATATGCAACCAATTTTTAGCACAGCCAAATCATACAACATTCACACAACTCAAACACAAATAATCAAGATTAATTTCGTGACACCCTACCTGATTTTGCTTCTCCTAATTCAGTTAGACTTTCAGGTGGTCCTTTAGCACTTTTTCCTCCTAAATCACATCAAGAACAACTTTAAATCCAAAAACTCTCAACTAACCAAATCTCACTCAGCATGTTAGGAAGTGATTTCTAACCTTAGACTTTCTGGAAATTCACGTTTCTTGGCCCTCAAGTCAAGTTAAGCATGATTCCTAAGGAAGAACATCAAGAAAACACATGTTTGAGCATGTTTCCTTGAAACCAAATCAAAAGAGAGATGGTGCAGCCAAATCACCTTGATTCCAGCCTTAATAAGTCATATGATCATGTGGAGAAAGAAGAGAGGATTATTTTGGTCGGATTGGAATTTTGATTTGAGTTTTAGTTCAGCAGAAATCAAGCTTTGAAGATTTGGAACAGAGAACTTTTCTCTCTTTTTCTCTCTTGGAAATTTCGGCCGCATGGAGCAAATGAACCAGCCTTGGGGGTTTTGGGGGTGTAGGGTGAGTTTGGATTGGTTGGCTTGGAGTTGGATTAAAATAATATCAAAATATCTCAGGTGTATAACTACTAAAACTAGGTATATCGGAACACTTGTGAAAACATCTCTAAAAATGATTTTCTGAGCTACTAGCATAGATGAAACTAGTAACATATTTATTATGAGAATAAAACATGTATGATGAGGCCTTATCATTGCTAAAGTCATCAGAGAGTGCTGGTGCTAAACTACACCAGTAAATTGTGAACCCGGTTAAACCGATTTTCTGTTTTTAACTAAAACTGACCAGGTAACCTTATAATATTATTCAAGTAGCTTCTAATACTAATATAATGATAATATTACCCTATTATCTCTCTTCTCTCATGAATCGAGTCCGGTTCATCAAACTAAGACTATTTACGAAAAACCGGATCAAAACTCCTAACCGATACGGTTCAAAAACTATGTTCTTCGTGACTGCATTATCGAGCTTGCCTCGGAAAAGGTTCTAGCTTAAAGATGACATAATGACAATGAGGATTGAAATACTTGATGATATATCAGAGGTTCTCCCCTTATTGATCCTCCGGAGAAATCCGTACTTTCAGAAAAGATCTCGCGTACTCGAAAATTAGGGTTGTTACATTCTACCCTCCTAAAAGAAAATTTTGTCCTCAAAATTTCAGTTACCTGAGAATAGATGCGGATAATCAACTTTCATCTTATCTTCCAATTCCCAGGTGTGCTCTTCTTTTCCTCTTTTTCCCCAAGCTACTTTGACTAGGCGAACAGTTTTGCCTCTTAGCTGCTTATCACTTCTTTCTACGATCTGAACTGGTGATGCTTGATATGTTAAATCATTTCGTAACTGTACTGTCTCTGGTTGTAAAATATGATTTTCGTCCGGAATATATTTCTTAAGTTGCGAGACATGAAAAACATCATGAAGGTTTGACAGATATGGAGGAAGGGCTATTTGATACGCTACTAGACCGACTCTTTTAAGTATTTGGAAAGGTCCTATGTATCGAGGGTTAAGCTTTTTAGTCTTAAGGGCTCGACCTATTCCAGTAGTCAGGGTTACTTTAAGAAAAAATATGGTCTCCCTCACTAAACTCTAAGGGTCTATGTCTATTATCGGCATAGCTCTTTTGACGGCTTTGTGCTGTCTGGATCTTCTGACGAATTCCCTTTATCTTCTCTGTAGTTTCTTGAACTAAGTCTAGACCTAAGATACTAGTTTCTCCGTCATCATTCCAACACAATGGTGTCTGACATCTTCTTCCGTAGAGAGCTTCATAAGGTGCCATCCCGATACTTTGTTGGTAGCTGTTATTGTAGACGAATTCGATCAAGGGCAAATACTTATCCGAACTGCCTTGGTTATCCAACACACAAGATCTTAGCATGTCTTCTAATGTTTGGATTGTACGATCTGATTGTCCGTCTGTCTGAGGATGGTATGCTGCACTCATGTGCAATTCTGTCCCCAACGCTTTCGGGAAAGCTCCCCAGAATCTGGAAGTAAACCTCGGATCTCGATCTGAAACAATTGACGAAGGTATCCCGTGCAATCGTACGATTTCTTGAATATATATCCGTGCCAGCCCTTCTAAAGTATAGTCAACTCGAATCGGAAGGAAATGCGCTGATTTTGTTAACCGTCCACAATTATCCAAATAGCATCGTGCCCTATTGAGGTCCTTGGCAATCCCGTGACAAAATCCATAGTGATATGCTCCCATTTCCATTGGGGTATTTCCAAGGGTTGCAGGGTTCTTGACAGTTTCTGGTGCCTCACCTTTACTTTCTGGCAGGTTAAACATTTTGAGACATAATCAGCTACCTCTTTCTTTAAACCCGGCCACCAGAACATTTGTTTCAAATCTTGATACATCTTTGTCACTCCAGGATTCATGGAGAATCTACTTTGATGAGCTTCTACAAGAATCATCCGTCGCAAACTCCAGAGCTAGGCACACAAATCCTGTTCTTGTACCTCCAGAGACCGCTACGATCTTGTTTTACAGCTTCTGGTTCCTCTACTTTCATCCGTCTCAGCATCGTCATCATTTCTTAATCCTATGTTTTTGCTTGCTGAATTCTAATCTTAAAATCTGGTGTTATATGCAATTGGGCCAGACGGTCTCCACTTGACATTTCAGTCATCGTCAATTTAAGGTCCTCAAATTCCGCAAGTAGCTTTTCTTCCTTTATCATCATCCAAGAGATACTCAAATTCTTCCTGCTTAAAGCGTCTACCACCACGTTTGCTTTCCCTGGGTGATAACTTAACTTGAAATCATAGTCCTTCAAAAATTCCATCCACCTTCGATGTCACATATTAATATCTTTCTGGTCAAAGATATACTTTAAACTTTTGTGGTCGGAGAAAACTTCTAGTTGAGTGCCATACAAATAGTATCTCCAAATCTTTAGAGCAAACACTACTGCAGCCAACTCCAAGTCATGCATTGGATAATTTCGTTCATGAGGTCTTTGCTGCCGGGAAGCATAAGCCACCACATTCCTGTCTTGCATCAGCACACCCAAGTCCTTTATGAGAGGCGTCACAGTATACTTCAAATGGTTTCTGTCGGTCTGGTAGTACTAATACAGGTGCAGTTGTTAACTTTTCCTTAAGTATGTTGAAACTTCTATCACACTCAGCTGTCCAAATGAACGGAACTTCCTTTCGTGTAAGGTAAGTCAGAATTAAGGCTATCTGTGAAAACCCTCTAATAAACCTCCGGTAATATCCAGCAAGTCCGAGAAAACTCCGAACTTCTGTAACTGTTGTAGGTGGTTCCCATTGCACTACTGCTTCAATTTTTGAAGGATCCACTACAATTCCTCCCTGTGATATGACATGTCCCAAAAATGCCACCTTATCTGTCCAAAATTCACACTTTGATAGTTTAGCATATAACTTCTGAGTCATCAGTATCTGCAATACAGTCCTTAGATGTTCTTCATGCTCTCTTTCTGTCTTCGAATATATGAGAATATCGTCTATAAAAACTACTACGAACTGATCAAGGTACGGACGGAAAATACGATTCATGTAATCCATAAAAATCGCAGGAGCATTAGTTAGTCCAAACGACATAACCGTATACTCATAGTGACCATATCGAGTTCTAAATGTAGTCTTTGGTATATCTGATTCTTTTACTCGAATCTGGTGATAGCCCGATCGCAAATCAATCTTTGAGAACACAGTTGCACCTTTCAACTGATCCAGCAAATCATCTATCCGTGGAAGTAGATACTTGTTCTTGATAGTGACTTTATTTAACTATCGGTAATCTACGCAAAGTCTCATTCCACCATCCTTCTTCTTTACTAGCAATACCGGAGCTCCCCAAGGTGATACACTGGGATGAATAAATTTCTTTCCAAGTAGCTCATCCAACTGTTTCTTTAACTCTGCAAGTTTCAATGGTGACATCCGGTATGGTGCTATAGAAATCGGTCCGGTTCCAAGTACTAGTTCAATGCTGAATTCTATCTCTCGCTGAGGAGGAAACTCAGGTATGTCGTCCGGGAAAACATCGGGAAATTCCTTCACCACTCGGATTCGTTCTATGATTAATTCACTGTCATTCGAGCTAGCCGCTAACAGAACGTACCCCTCACAATCACTCCCGTCTAAGGTAACTCTTACAGAATTCAGATATAAAGTATGAGACAAAATGGTTTAATATCTAAACCATTAGATAGAATAACAGCAGTTCTTTCATAGCAATCAAGGAAAACATGATACTTAAATAACCAATCTAATCCTAGAATAACATATAAACCTACATAGGGGCAAATAGATTAGATCATGTATAAAAGTCATGTTCCTAATAGTGAATGGTACTTGCAGGCACACTAAACTGGTCAAAGCATTTTGGGATGTAGGGGTATGGACGATTAGATCAAAGTTCAACTCAGAGAAATCTAGTCCCAACTCACGAGCAACAGTTAAAGAAATAAATGAATGCAATGCACCTGAATCATACAGTACAGTTAGAAATCGATTTTTAACATAACACTGACCTTGGATCAGGTCGTCTGATTGCATAGCATCATCAGCAGTCATAGCAAACACTCGACCTTGTTGCGGGGTTCGCACTGGATTCCGAAAAAATTCTTTTGGGCAATTCCTCGCCAAGTGTCCAAGTTCCCCACAAGTGAAACAAGCGTTTGTTCCTTACAGCATCCAAATCTAACATAGCCATGGCCATGGAGATCATAACAGCTATAAGGATAGCTATGCCTCGGATCGATTTGTCGTTTGGAGCTCGATTAAACTATGCCTATTCGCAGTCATTAAGGTCCTATCCACACCAAACAATCAACATTAAGATGATCAGTCTTAATATCTCAATTAAGGCACGAACATTTCCAAAATGAGCATTCATAGACATTCATGCCAAATGTATCTTGAAGATACCCTAACAGCATGAGACACACAACAGAGTGTGCAATAAAGCACAGTCAGTCCACTCCCCAGGCTTTAATGGGAACGAACTGCTCTGATACCAAATTGTAATGACCCAACTCCCAGTATGCCATGGTCATACAAGAAGCTAATTGTTACTAACTTATCTTTCCTAATTATTAAATAATATTTAATGTATGAGCCTGTTCCTTGTTAGAACGATGCCAATTTTATGAGCAACTTTTTTTTATTCGTTGCAGAGAAGAGATAAAATAATCAAGCATACATTGAGAGTAAAAGGAAAGTAGCATAAAGAAATATAGAAATATAACTGATAATATACATCATATACACTGTAACAAAACATGTAGCGTTTACACAAGATCAAGTCAGTTTACATCCTCGTCATTCTACGTAGCTAATATATACACGACACTCCTAGGGCCTGGCCCATACAAAAAGCCGCTAAACTGGCACCCAGGCTAGCCTAACCACTATATAGCTCCTAGCTCTCGGGTGTACTAACACAACTGAGAGACTAACTAACAGATAATGTCAGACTAGAGTGTCATAAAAAAAATGCCCCTTCTGTTGTCAGACTATATCTACACGTGGCCATTCGGAGAATCGCCGTGAGGCTCGTCCATTTCCTTATTTTGCTCTATCTCGATCTCAGGATCCTCCTCCTCCTCATCGTCCACAGCTACAGCTAAACCCTTAGATCCACCAGAAACACTACTGTCACTATGTACAAAACCATTCGCGAGCACAGGTCCGTTCGCGTATATAGGGGCTACCCCACCGTCTGGTAGTGCCGGCTCATCGGGCTGTGGAAAAACAGGGATCGGCTCAGGGAAAAAGTCCCACTCTAGTGGTATCACCGGTACGTAGTCACCAGCTAACTCGGGCTCATCAGGAATGATAGGCTAAGATTCCACCTCATTCAAAGGTTGAGCTGGTATAGGGTGCTCAGGATCATCAGAAAAAGGATGTACAGGTGCGTCAGGATGTAACCAGGATAAGGGAAAGTCGTAAGGAGCATCAGGGTCAAAATTCGGGCTAGACAGAGGATGTTGAAAAGCTTGATTAGGTAACGCGTATCGTCTAATATGAGGCTCCAATCCCATGATGAAGTAACTATGATGTATCGGATCCTCGTAGACATAGGGGTCCTCAAACTCATAGAATATCACGCCCGTCTCCATCTGAGGGGGAAGAAGGGAGAGCAGGGGTAAGAACTGGGAGTTCTTAGTAGGGTCGGGATTGTTAGTTACATTCATTTATTCGATTCCGATTAGCAGATGGATATTAGAATAAAGTAAAGTAGTAAACAGTAGTTCTAAATAGATAGAAAAACAGAAAACAAAACACAAACAGAAGAACACAAGGAAATAAAGCATAGACATAGCACTCAAGCAGACAAACATAAAGAAATAGCTCACACACAAGAAGGAAAACAACAGAGAATGATGCACAGACAAGAATGATGCATTTCTAGCCCTAGTACAGGCCATGAGCTCATGTGTCGGTTAGCACCTGCATTCCCGACATTTATCCGGTCACGAGTTCACGATTTCCCGGACATGATTTTCTGTTCAAATAAATGCGCATATAATTATTAGCAGCTCTATTGAGACAGCCTCTGCTTTCTACTCACAGGAAATATACTCTTGGGAACGGAAAATTGCTGTAGGTATCCTAGTTTCCCTACAGAAGCTCTTGGGTTGCTTTAAGCAACAGATAAATAAACATTATCTCTTGGGTTGCATTAAGCAACGAATAAGCAAACAATATCTTTTGGGTTGCCTCAAGCAACAATTAACTTTTCAATAAGTCCTCTACTCTTAATCTCTTTACTCTGCTCTGATTCCTCTGTTTAACATGTGTATTTAAAGCTTATGTAAATCTCGATATGAATAGTTAGCCTGTCCCAAGTGTAAGTTCATTAAGTCTATACTAAAACAGTTTAAATTTGCATATTATACCTAACCCTAGTTTTAACTCAAGGACTAACTATGTTGCCCTAGTTCGTTCGCTAGTCTCTGTCTAATTTTTTGTTGTTAAAACTTTACAGACTTCTTCTTTGTTTTTTTTTTTACCTTTTCTTTAGCTTTTATCTTTCTTTTATCTTTGCCTCACTAATATGTTCTTACCACTCCCTAAGTGTTTTATGAAGGTAATTCTGAGATTCTACGCGTAAAGTTGTCTTTCTAAAGCTTTTACAGAAAACTGCCTTTTCCGTATTATTTTATTATTTTTATTAACATATTGTTATTTAATTAAATATTATTATTTAATATTTTATTTTTATTTATTATTTTATTATTAGATTTTCGAAAATTAACCTTCCTTTACCTTTTTAACTTTAAAATTCACTTTTTACCCCGGTAACTTTTAATATTTCTACTTTAACCACCCTAACTTTCAGAAATTACCAAATAACCCCTTAAACACCAAAAATTTTACTTCCTTGCCCTTTTAAGGATCTAAAGCCTGTTCTTCATTGTTCTTCATCACACTCAAAGTGTTCTTCATGTTCTTCATAAATTCCTCAGATTCTTTCTCTGTTTTTACCCGTTTTTCAGTCTTTTCACCAAATTTTCACCAAGAATCAATCATATATGCAACCAATTTTTAGCACAGCCAAATCATACAACATTCACACAACTCAAACACAAATAATCAAGATTAATTTCGTGACACCCTACCTGATTTTGCTTCTCCTAATTCAGTTAGACTTTCAGGTGGTCCTTTGGCACTTTTTCCTCCTAAATTACATCAAGAACAACTTTAAATCCAAAACTCTCAACTAACCAAATCTCACTCAGCATGTTAGGAAGTGATTTATAACCTTAGACTTGCTGGAAAGTCACGTTTCTTGGACCTCAAGTCAAGTTAAGCATGATTCCTAAGGAAGAACATCAAGAAAACACATGTTTGAGCATGTTTCCTTGAAAATGAATCAAAACAGAGATGATGCAGCCAACTCACCTTGATTCCAGCCTTAATAAGTCACATGATCATGTGGAGAAAGAAGAGAGGATCATCTTGGTCGGATTGGAATTTCGATTTGAGTTTTAGTTCAACAGAAATCAAGCTTTGAAGATTTGGAACTAAGAACTTTTCTCTCTTTTTCTCTCTTGGAAATTTCGGCCACAAGGAGCAAATGAACCAGCCTTGGGGGTTTTGGGGGTGTAGGGTGAGTTGTGATTGGTTGGCTTTGAGGTGGATTAAAATAATATTAAAATATCTCAGGTGTATAACTACTAAAACTAGGTGTATCGGAACACTTGTGAAAACATCTCTAAAAATTATTTTTTGAGCTACCAGCATAAATGACACTAGTAACATATTTATTATGAGAATAAAACATGTATGATGAGGCCTTATCATTGCTAAAGTCATCAAAGAGTGCTGGTGCTAAACTGCACCAGTAAATTGTGAACCCGGTTAAATCGATTTTTTGTTTTTAACTAAAACTGACCAGGTAATGTTATAATATTATTCAAGCAGCTTCTAATACTAATATAATGATAATGTTACCCTATTATCTCTCTTCTCTCATGAATCGTGCCCGGTTCGTCAAACTGAGACTATTTACGAAAAACCAGATCAAAACTCCTAACCGATAAGATTCAAAAACTATGTTCTTCGTGACTGCATTATCGAGCTTGCCTCGGAAAAGGTTCTAGCTTAAAGATGACATAATGACAATGAGGATTAAAATACTTGATGATATATCAGAGGTTCTCCCCTTACTGATCCTCTAGAGAAATCCGTACTTTCAGAAAAGATCTCGCGTACTCGAAAATCAGGGTTGTTACATTCTACCCTCCTAAAAGAAAATTTTGTCCACAAAATTTCAGTTACCTGAGAATAGATACGGATAATCAACTTTCATCTTATCTTCCAGTTCCCAGGTGTGCTCTTCTTTTCCTCTTTTTCCCCAAGCTACTTTGAATAGGCGAACAGTTTTGCCTCTTGGCTACTTATCACTTCTTTCTACGATCTGAACTGGTCATAGCACCAATTATTTCTGCACCAAACTGGGCATTACCATTCGAACTAATGTGTGATGCCAGTGACCATGCCATTGGTGCAGTATTGGGACAAAGGCATGATAAGCTTCTGCGCGTCATTTATTATGGCAGCCGTATTCTAAATGATGTGCAGAAGAACTACACAACCACAGAGAAGGAATTGCTTGCAGTGGTTTATGCCATTGACAAATTCAGATCTTATTTAGTAGGATCAAAAGTGATTGTGTACACTGACCATGTTACTCTTAAATATTTACTCACAAAGTAGGATTCAAAACCAAGGCTCATAAGATGGGTGTTGCTTCTGCAAGAGTTTGATATAGAAATAAGAGACAGAAAAGGGACATAAAATCAAGTAGCTGATCACCTGTCCCGGATAGAACCAGTAGCAGGAGCGTCCCTCCCTCCTACTGAGATCTCTGACACCTTTCCGGATGAGCAATTGTTTGCTATTCAGAAGGCTCCGTGGTTTGCAGACATTGCAAACTAGATTAAAACTCAGTAATAGTCCAGCTAAAGACAGTAAAGAAGCACTTATTGGGAGGTAACCTAGTCATGAGTTTATTTTATTTGTACTTTTAATTCTAAATTAGATAATACATTTCAGTGAATGATATAGAGAAATAAAGGTTCATGACATAAAGCAAAGGAATCACAGAGAAAAGGACATCACTAGCGCAAAAACGCCAGTAAGGAAGGTTTCCGGCGTTTAACGCCAGAAAGAAGCAACAAGTGGGCATTAAACGCCCAAAACAAGCAAGGACTGGGTGTTAAACGCCCAAAGGAAGCATCTCCTGGGTGTTTAACGCCAGGATTGTGGGGAGGAGAATTTTCGAAATTGCCTCTCCTTCTATTCCTCTCATTTCCTTTCTTTTGCTTGAGGACAAGCAAACCTCTAAGTTTGGTGTATTTTTCCGTGATCACTTTGGAATATTCCAAAACCACTTCAAGAGGCAAGAAAGAGAATATTCCAAAACCTATCTGAACCTTAAATCTGTGATAACTTTTATTTTTAGGAACCTATCTGAGTAGTAGTAATTAGTATCTTTATTTTGATTTTATCTCCAATTAAGCTATAATTTATTTTTCTCACCATCATCAAACATGAATAAAATATCAAATTTTTAGAATAAGGAGGCAATATTTTTTCGAGTTTTTAATAAGGAAAATTATAATTATTTATATGTGGTGGCAATACTTTTTGTCTTCTAAATGAATGCCTGAACAGTGCATAATTTTGATAGTGGAGTTTATGAATGTTAAATCTATTAGCACTTGAAGGAATAATGAACAAGAGAAATGTTATTGATGATCTGAAAAATCATGAAATTGATTCTTGAAGCAAGAAAAAGCAGTGGAAAAAAAAAGAGAAAAAAAAGCAGAAAAAGCCAATAGCCCTTTAAACCAAAAGGCATGGGTAAAAAGGATCCAAGGCTTTGAGCATCAATGGATAGGAGGGCCCAAAGAAATAAATCCAGGCCTAAGCGGCTAAATCAAGTTGTCCCTAACCATGTGCTTGTGGCATGCAGGTCCAAGTGAAAAGCTTGAGAATGTGTAGTTAAAGTCGTGATCCAAAGCAAAAGAGTATGCTTAAGAACTCTGAAACACCTCTAATTGGGGACTTTAGCAAAGCTAAGTCACAATCTGAAAAGGTTCACCCAGTTATGTGTCTGTGGCATTTATGTATCTGGTGGTAATACTAGAAAACAAAGTACTTAGGGCCACGGCCAAGACTCATAAAATAGCTGTGTTCAAGAATCAACATACTAAACTAGGAGAATCAATAACACTATCAGAATTCTGAGTTCCTATGGATGTCAATCATTCTGAATTTCAAAGGATAAAGTGAGATGCCAAAACTGTTCGGAAGCAAAAAGCTACTAGTCCCGCTCATCTAATTAGAATCTGAGCTTCACTTAAAACTCTGAGATATTATTGCTTCTTGATTTCTTTTTATCCTATTTTATTTATCTAGTTGCTTGGGGACAAGCAACAATTCATGTTTGGTATTGTGATGAGCGGATATTTTATACGCTTTTTGGGGGTAATTTCATGTAGTTTTTAGTATGTTTTAGTTAGTTTTTAGTATATTTTTATTAGTTTTTAGGCTAAATTCATATTTCAGGACTTTACTATGAGTTTGTGTATTTTTCTGTGATTTCAGGTATTTTCTGGCTAAAATTGAGGGAGCTGAGCAAAAATCTGATTCAGGCTGAAAAAAGACTGTTGATGCTGTTGGATTCTGACCTCCCTGCACTCGGAATGGATTTTTTGGAGCTATAGGAGTCCAATTGGCGCGTTCTTAATTGGGTTTGACAGTAGACATTCAGAGCTTTCCAGCAATATATAACAGTCCATACTTTACACGAAGATAAAAGACGTAAACTGGCGTTTAACGCCAGTTCCATGTTCTATTCTGGCGTTAAACGCCAGAAACAGGTTACAAGTTGGAGTTAAACGCCCAAAACAGGTTACAACCTGGCGTTTAACTCCAGATACAGCCCAGACACGTGAAAAGCTCATGTCTCAGCCCCAGCACACACCAAGTGGGCCCCAGAAGTGGATTTCTGTACTATCTATCTCAGTTTATTCATTTTCTGTAAACCTAGGTTACTAGTTTAGTATTTAAACAACTTTTATAGATTTATTTTGTACCTCATGACATTTTAGATCTGAACTTTGTACTCTTTGATGGCATGAGTCTCTAAACTCCATTGTTGGGGGTGAGGAGCTCTGCAGCGTCTCGATGAATTAATGCAATTATTTCTGTTTTCTATTCAAACTCGCTTGTTTCTATCTAAGATGTTCATTTGCACTTCAATATGATGAATGTGATGATCCGTGACACTCATCACCATTCTCAATCTATGAACGCGTGCCTGACAACCACCTCCATTCTACATTAGATTGAATGAGTATCTCTTGGATTCCTTAATCAGAGTCTTTGTGGTATAAGCTATAATCCATTGGCAGCATTCTTGAGAATCCAAAAAGTCTAAACATTGTCTGTGGTATTTCGAGTAGGATTCAGGGATTGAATGACTGTGACGAGCTTCAAACTCACAAGGGTTGGGCGTAGTGACAGACGCAAAAGGATCAATGGATCCTATTCCAGCATGAGTGAGAACCGACAGATGATTAGCCATGCAGTGACTGCGCACCTAGACCATTTTCACTTAGAGGACGGATGGTAGCCATTGACAATGGTGATCCACCAACACACACTTGCCATAGGAGGAACCTTGCGTGCGTGAAGAAGAAGACAGGGGGAAAGCAGAGATTCAGAAGACAAAGCATCTCCAAAACTCCAACATATTCTCCATTACTGTATAACAATTATTATTTAATCCATGCTCTCTTGTTCATTTGCAAGTCAATTGATAATTATAATTGATATCATGACTAAGAATTACAAGATAACCATAGCTCGCTTCAAGCCAACAATCTCTGTGGGATCGACCCTTACTCACGTAAGGTATTACTTGGACGACCCAGTGCACTTGTTGGTTAGTGGTACGAATTATGAAAAGTGTGATTTACAATTTCATGCACCACTAGGCTCCACTCCCATGTGGGAAAACAATTAATTTTTTTTACTTCCCACCTTTCCCACCCTCCAGCGTACTCTTTTCTTATAAAAGCCACTTACCCCTCCACTTCCCTCCACACTTCAAACCCAACTTCACACACAAACCTCTACACTTCCTCTTCTTTTTGTTCTTTTACTTCTTATTTTCTTTCTTGATTGGGACAATCAAGTCCTAAGTTTGGTGCTGAAGCAAAACCTTGTTTTGCTTACTCTCTTGCATTTTTTTTCAACCTTTCAAAATTTTTTCACTCCCATGGCACCACCAAGAGCTTCCTCATCAAAGAAGAGAAAGACCAACGAACCAACTTTGGGATCCACAATCTACAATGAATAGAAGTTTCTCTTATTATTCAACCAAAACCAATTTTATGGTTGGGTGAGTGAGAGGCAAATCATTCCAGAGGTTGGCTTTCAACTTGGGAGAAATGAGCATGCTGAGATCAACAGAGAGATCAACAACAGAGGATGGGCTCTCTTGTGTAACCCACCAAGGAAAGTGGTGGAGAGCATGGTTAGAGAATTCTATGCCAATGCAGTGCCACAACCAGGACAACCTTATGGCTATCTGAGTTATGTTAAGGGGAAGGCCATTGACTATAGCCCTTCCAACATAGACAGGATGTTGATTGTGAACAAGCTCCACCTGGAGCTATGAAGAGAAGATAAAGCAACAGGACCCAGGATTTGATGAAATCCTAAACGAAATATGTGTGCTGAATGTGTAGTGGATTAATGACAAAAATGGGAGACCCAACCAACTAGGGAAAAGAGATTTGAGCCCCCAAGCTAGAGGGTGGCTGGAATTTGTAAGAAGGTCTCTCAACCCAACATCCAACACCTCTGAGGTGACATTGGAGAGAGCTGTGCTCATATACAGCATAATGAAGGGAGAAAATGTCAATGTTAAGGAAATGATTGCCAACAATATCAATAGGGTGCTGAAAAGCACCAAGGATAGCACAAGGTTGGCATTTCTCAGCATCATTCAAAGGTTATGTGATAAAGCAGGGGTTGAGAAGATCATTGACGAGGTGCTAGTGGATCAAGAGAAGCCCATAACTGCCAAGAAAATGTCTAAAGTAGTAGCTATCAACCCACTTCAGAGGGCTAGAGAGCACAGAGCTCATGCTCATGTACCACAAGGACAACCACAACAAGAAGGAGAGACTGACGATCAACCATAATACCTAGCACTTCCACTACCATCATACCCATAATTTCCTGATGGATTCAACTGGGAGCAATTGTAAGGAGATATACACCAAATGAGAGGAGATATACACCATCTAAGAGAGGATGTCAACCAACTCAAGGAATAACAACAATATTGGGACCAAAGGCATGAGAACATACAATAACTCCAAGGAAGTATGGAGTATATGAAGGAGCAACAAGATCCGTTCAACTGGGGAGAGATTCAAAGCAGCCTCAGAACAATTATGGAACAACAACAACTCCAACTAGGGAGCCTTGCTGAGTTTAGGCATCTTTTTGAAGCCAGAACCATAGCAAGAAGGGAATATAATTGCTACGCACAAACAAAATTGAGCTACTTATGTAATGCAGTAGCCAACATGAACCCCAATTATCCAAGCTACATGAAAAAGATGGAGGAACTCAGTGCAAGACAGGAAGAAATTGCATACCAGCACAAAGAAAATGTAAAATCCTACATGAGAAAGCTGGGATTTTGGAAGCCTAAGGACACAAAGGCACAAGAAGGATGATGACTCCTCCTCCTCCAAGAAGAAGGACAAAGGAAAAGGGCCAATGAACTAAAGCTGCTCAAGGTTGTTGAGTCCCATGGTTGACACTTTAAAAGTTCTGAATTTTTGTTTAATGATAGTTGCAATGTTAGGATAGTTTATGTTTAATGTTTAACTTCCTTATGTCCTGAAATCTTTTATGAGTCCTTTATGTTTAAAAGAAAGAAAATGCAATGTTGTCTAAATTCTCATGATCATCGATAAAAGAATAGTTTGTTCCCATAAGAGTCTATAGTGATTTGTGCAAAAACAAGAGTAAAAGAGACTAAGACCAAGTGAGACCATTCAAAATTAAGAGATAAGAAACTAAGTATAGGACCCTGGATGAACTTGAAGGAAAATAAGTCATGTTAAGCAACCAGACTTAGAGGGTATGTGACGATCGGATTTCTATCAGTAAAGAAATTCTCAAATATAATCACGTTGTAAGTATAGTTTCTAAACCAACAGAGAATTCTTTTGTACAAAAGTTTTGTTTGTCACTTAAGCAAACCCAATAAAAATAAATAACCGAAGTATTCAAACCTCGGGTCGTCTTCTCAAGGAATTGCAGGGAAGTATGATTTATTATTGGTTATGGAAAAAGGTATATTTTTGGGTTTTTGAAATAGGGAATGGGTAATTTAAATGGAAAGGAAAATAAATTAATAATTAGAAAAGCTCTTGGAAAGGTATGAGAATTAGAAGTCCTATCCTAGTTATCCTTATCAGGTGTGATGAGAATCGGGTTTTAATCCCACTTAGTTAACCTTTACTAAACAAAGGAAGGTCAAGTGGACTAGTTAATTTGATCCTTCAAGTCCTAGTCTTTCCCTTGAAAAGGCTAGAGTTAGTGCAATCCAAATTAATTAGCAAAGAATTCCAATTTTCAGTCAACACATCGAGTTTGATAACGCAAGCGGCACCAATTACTTAACCAAAGCCAAAAGGGAAAATTCTAAATTAAATTGAAAACATCATAAATAGAATAAAGCAATCATAAATCTGAAATACCTCAAACTACGTTTAAACATAAATTCAAATCTAACATGGAAAGGTTCGTAAATTAAATTGGGAAAATAAATAAAAGGAACATTGAACCTGGAAATTGAGAAGTAGAAATCCTAAATCCTTTAAGAAGAATCCTAATCCTAAATCCTAAGAGAGAGAAGAGAACCTCTCTCTCTCTAAAACTACATTTAAAAACTAAAATTGTGAATTATGAATGTATGATAAGTATCTCCTTGAGTCTCTGCATGTTCCCTGGCTTTATTCTGTGTTTCTGGGCCAAAAACTGGGTCAAAACGCGGCCCAAAATCGTCCCCAGCGTTTCCTGAATTTTCTGCAGATCGTGCATGTCACGCTGATGCACGGAAAATTGTCTCGTAACAAATTTCCCTTCAGCAAGTGTACCGAATTGTCGTCAAGTAAAATCTCACTATAGAGTGAGGTCGAATCCCACAGAGATTAACGGATTAAGCAATCAATGGTTAATTGATTATCCTAGTTAGACGAATCATATTAGAGTGATAAGCAACAAGGAAATGTAAATGGCATAAAAGTAAAGAAAGCAATAAAGTGCAGAGAAGTAAAATGGCAAGAAAAGTAAATGTAAGAACTAAAAATAAAATGAACATTGGGATCAAGAGATATTGCAATCCTCCAGATCAAGTTCATTCTCATCTTCTTCCTCAATCAATGCATTCATTGATCTCCTTGGCAATCTTAAGTGATTGGATCCCAATTCCTTCGAATTCAATCTCTCAAATCTTGATCAATAGCCAATTCCTTGGTAAATTACTCATGAGAAGAGATGAAGTATGGTCACTGATTATACCACATGCATTCCCAAATCAAGTGTTGGTAGGATTATAGTCACATATCCATCCAAACCCAATTTGGTCCAGCATGAGAAAGTATTTCTAGCATGATCTCTTCATTCTTCTTCCAAGGTTCAGAAGAGATCCAAGTATGAATAGCTTCTTTTCCAAGATAACTACCCAATTGGATGAAGATCGAAAGCTCTCTAGTAAAATCAAGAGAAAAGATAGAAGAAGAAGAATGAAAACTAATATTGATCCATTGTATCACAATAGAGCTCTCTAACCCAATGAAAAGAGTTAGTTGCTCATTGCTCTACCAAAATAGAAAAGAAGAAAGTGCAGAAAAGTAAAGATGAAAATAAAAACTAACATTGAAACTTTCAAATTCATAAATTAAAAGTACAAAGAAAAAGAAAGAGAAGGAAAAGTGTGTGAGGGGAGGGAGTCCGAAAACCCCTCTTCAATCCCCAATTTTCAGCCTCAGTCCAGTCCCCCCTTTTTCAAAGTAAAAACTAAGGCCTTTATATAGGCTCTCCTAAATTACAAAATGAAATTAAAAGCAAATTACAATTAAATGAAAATTCCTATTATAGATGCTTCTTGTGGCCTTGATTGGTTGACACTTGTGGGCTTGCTTGGTTGACACTTGTGGGCTTGCTTCCTTGAGGTTGGGTGGTCCTTGAAAGAGAAGTGAATCAAGTTGAGGTCCAGGTGCTAAAGTTAGTGCTAAAGTTGGCCACACTAATGCTACAAGTGTGGCGTTAGTGCTAAAGTTATTGTGGCTAACGTTGCACTTGCTGCCCAGTTGGTGTTTTTGGGGCTTAAAAGATGCCTCTTGTTTGTGCTCTAATTACATGCCCACTATAAAGTATTATATATCTTTGGAAAGCTCTAAATGTCAGCTTTCTAACGCAACTAGAATCACCTCAATTGGATCTCTATAACTCAAGTTATGCTCCTTTGAAGTGGACATGGTCGCTGGCATAGTTGCTAGCGTTAATGGAAAACGTGAGTCCCGATAATGCTAGCGACCAGGGGGTTAATATTTCCAGGTTCTGTAGCTCAAAATCAATGTCCATCCCATACTATTATATATTTTTAGAAAGCTCTAGATGTCTACTTTCCAACGCCTTTAAAAGCGCATCATTTTCAGCTCTACAACTCGAGTTACACTTCTTGGAAGGTGAAGAGGTCAGTTGGCCTTACTACAGGTTGATACCATGTTCATCTTTGCACTTTCGGGGCAGGTTTTCTCCCTCAAATTTAGTGTCAACCATGTAGTACCATATATGTTTGGAAAGCTCTAGAATCCTACTTTCCAATGCCACTGAAATCACCTCATTTGGAGCTTTGTGGCTCAAGTTATGCGTGTTTCAAGAAGGCACGGTCAGGCTGCCAGGTGGGACTTTTGCCTACGTTAACTTCCACGTTGACTTAATTAATGTGGAAGTTAACGTGGGTTTTTTTTTTTGCCTCGCCAACGTTAGTGGCACTCACTTTTTCCACTAACGTTGGCATCTCCCTTTCCTTCCAAGTTAACTTAGTTAACATGGCTGTTAACGTGGGTCTTTTTGCTTCGCCAACGTTAGTGGCACTCACTTTTTCCACTAACGTTGGCATATACCCCTTTCCTTCCACGTTAACTTCCACGTTAATGTAGTTAACGTGGAAGCTAACGTAGGCCTTCTTTGCTTAGCAAACGTTAGTGGCGTTCACCTTTTCCACTAACGTTCCATGCTCTCCTTCTTCAAAGTTAATGCCACAAACTTTTTTCACTAACATTGGGGCTTTCCTTCCTTTCACGTTAGTGCCCATGTTAGTGTAACTAAAGTAGTCACTAACGTGGCTCTTCTCTTCTTCTTTTGGCCTGAAATCAATCAAACAAAGTGCATCAAAGTCTTGCTCTTAATCATGGGATCATGCATCATCCAATTTATCATTCAATTTATGCATAATTCTCATGAAATCATTCAAAATTCACAATGTTTGCTTGAATCATGGTATGATTGCATTTTCAACCAAATACTTGCTTATTTCCCAATAAAATGTATGAAACCAACCTAAAGCATACAAAAAATGGCTAGTAAAACTAGCCAAGATGCCTTGGCATCACAACACCAAACTTAAAGCTTGCTTGTCCCCAAGCAAGAAAAGAACTATGCACAAAGAATTCTCTTTAATTGGAATGTATTGAAGAATTGCTTATGATACCTTAGTGGGTGAAGTGAATAAGTGACAGTGGGGTGAACTCTAATTTGTATGCTTATGCAAGGATTCCAGTGCTCATTAGTCCTCACATTTTGGAAGTCTTAGATCTTAGGACTTTCATTCAAATAATATTATGGAAATCTCTTTATAGATTGTCACCTTGAAGCAGCACTTATTTTCTAGCATTTTTTTTTTCTTTTTGTATCTTGGCCTCGACTCTAGGTGTCATGTATCAAAGCGGCTTTTTAAGATAAGCTTTCAATCAATACTCCCAAACCAGTTGGTCTAAGGTATTAGGTGTTAAAGCACCCCTTAGGATTTACTTGCTTAAGCCTCTTTCTTTGATACAAATCTACCACAAGCATTTAACTAGGACAATAACTCTTTGAGTTCTTGTTTCTTTCTTTTTCTTCCTAGTAATTGGTGCTCAGAGCCTTGGGCTTGTTCTTTGTTTTTTTTTTCTTTTTCTTTTGTTTTCTTTTGTTACTGCTTCTTGGATCAATAGATGTTTAAGAAATTCCATAATACTTCTCTAAACTTCATTTCCTGTCTATGAGCTCCCATGCAAGTTTTCACAAACATGCAACCTCAATACACAAGCATACAATCAGAACCTCCACTCCTCTTAATCTTTTGCTTGCCCCATGATTTATAAAATTCTTCAACATTTTCCTTTCAAAAGAATGATTTCTTTGTTGCATTCTTAAAGAGATTGGGTGCAAGTAAAACTAAAGATGATAATCATGATATCATAGCAACATGTTACAAATCAAATATCAAATTATGCTTATTCACAAGGAGTAATCACACATGCATACAAAGAAAATAGAAGACAATCATACAATTTAAAGTGTTGGAAATAAGTAAGAGGAGAAAGGAACTTTACCACCTTGTAGTTTATCTTCATTGTTGTTGCCCTTTTCTTCCTACTCTTTTCCTTCCCACACCAACCTTAGAATGCTTGCTTATGCTCAAGCAACAATTAAAACAGTGGTGATGGGGTCTATGATGGATCATGAATGTCTTAGAATGAAGTGTGAGTATGCATGTGTTTCAGCAAGCAAGATTAAGGACACAATAAAGGCACAAGAGATATAAACAGAGACATTTTGATTGCATTAATAAGTGGTGTGTTTGGTACCTTGCATGAAATATAAGTGGCACACCGAACTTAGTGTGACACTCTCAATTTAGAATGTTGCAAGTACCCAGTGAAGATTGAAAATCAAATTGTTACAGGGCAACACCAAACTTAGAATCCAATCATATGCCAAGTTATTGAAAGTAAACTAAGCAAAGCAAGGAAATGTTACCTACGGTTGGGTTGCCTCCCAACAAGCGCTCTTTTAATTTCATTAGCTTGACATGTTGTTCATGAATTTCTTCCTCTTCTTCCAATTTGTTAAGAGGAATGACCTCAAGATGAAAGAGAAGCCAGTTAATGCCCCTTGCTTCGAGTGCCTCTCCCCAGCAAGCTTTCTTTCGTTGTTAGCTTGAGGAAACTTGCTTGTTGGGGTAGGGGTGGGATGGCTTTTGGTTGACCTTTTCTTCTTCATGGATATTGTCCTTCTTTTCTTGGTCACCATCCTCTTTTTGGTGCTTTTGTTGATTGCCTTCACCACCTTGATTTCAGGACTTGGGTGTTGTTTGATGGTTGGAGCATCCTCTTCATCAAGAGCTTCTTGACTTGGTGGTTCAATGAACTCACCCTTTATGCAACTCTCTGTTTCATTGGAGTGTGGGCTCCCTTGATTGACTTCCTCCCTTGTTCTTGACCGTTGAATGCACTCCTCTATTTCTGGAGAGAGTGAAGTGGTCTCTCTTTGTGATTTCAGCTCTTCAATAAATTGTTCTTCAGAATAGAGTTGTGCATTCTGTCTCAATTTTTCTTCATGGTCCCTTTCTGCTATTTTATCCTCTTCGATTGTCTTCATTATTTTTTTAAGGCGGAGTTCTATCCTAGTGAGTATATCTTCTTCTCTACTTCTTTTGAGTTCTTCAAGGATGAGTTCCATCCTAGCAAGTCTATCTAAAGGAGGTTGGGTAGGTTGTGTGTTCTGAAATTGGTATGAGTCTTGTGGGTAGTGGATTGAGTTTTGTGGATGATGAAATGAATTGTATGGATTTTGGATAGACCTTTGTGCTGAGGCATACTCAAATGATGAAGAATTTAGGCGTGTAAAACTTGGAGGTGAGGTTTTATAATTGAGAGATGATGGCTCTTGATGAATGGGGTATGAATGAGTGAAATCTCTTTGATTTTGATCTTCCCAGCCACAACTTAAGTAGTGATCAATTTCACCAAAATATGGACCATTTTGTGGCCTTGGGAAGCACCCCATTTTATGTTTTTGATACTCCCACCCACCATGAGCATAGTAAAGTGGATCATTCTGTGGTGGTGGAGAGTTTCCCATGAAATTTGATTGACTACCATATGATGGATGCTCCTTTCTTTCCTGCAGAAAGCTTTGTCTCAAACAATAATCACCAAAAGAAATTGGAGTCTCCATTGTCACAGATGAGGAAATTCCCAATGAGGCAATATCACAAACAGTTTGTTAGCTGGTGCACGAAATTGTGATCACTACTTTTCACAACTCAAATAATCCCCGGTAATGAATCCAAAAACTTGGTGCTCAATACCATGGTATAAGCACAACTTCGCACAACTAACCAGCAAGTGCACTGGGTCGTCCAAGTAATAAACCTTACGCGAGTAAGGGTCGATCCCACGGAGATTGTTGGTATGAAGCAAGCTATGGTCACCTTGTAAATCTCAGTCAGCCAGATTCAAATGGTTATGGATGATATATGAATAACGCATAGAATAAAGATAGAGATACTTATGTAATTCATTTGTGAGAATTTCAGATAAGCGAATGGAGATGCTTTGTCCCTTCCGTCTCTCTGCTTTCCTACTGTCTTCATCCAGTCCTTCTTACTCCTTTCCATGGCAAGCTGTATGTTGGGCATCACCGTTGTCAGTGGCTACAGTCCTGTCCTCTCAGTGACAATGTTCAACGCACCCTGTCACGGCACGGCTAATCATCTGTCGGTTCTCAATCAGGTTGGAATAGAATCCATTGATTCTTTTGCATCTGTCACTAACGCCCAGCCTTCAGGAGTTTGACGCTCGTCACAGTCATTCAATCATTGAATCCTACTCAGAATACCACAGACAAGGTTTAGACCTTCCGGATTCTCTTGAATGCCGCCATCAATTCTAGCTTATACCGCGAAGATTCCGATTAAAGAATCCAAGAGATAAACATTCAAGCCTTGTTTGCTTGTAGAACGGGAGTGGTTGTCAGGCACGCATTCATAAGTGATAATGATGATGAGCGTCACATAATCATCACATTCATCAAGTTCTTGAGTGCGAATGAATATCTTGGAATAAGAACAAGCTGAATTGAATAGAAGAACAATAGTAATTGCATTAATACTCGAGGTACAACAGAACTCCACACCTTAATCTATGGTGTGTAGAAACTCCACCGTTGAAAATACATAAGAACAAGGTCTAGGCATGGCCGTGAGGCCAGCCTCCCCAAAACATGATCAAAAGGTTCAAAGATCTAAAGATGATCTAAGATCCCAAGATGAAAATACAATAGCAAAAGGTCTTATTTATAAAGAACTAGTAGCCTAAGGTTTACAGAAATGAGTAAATGACATAAAAATCCACTTCCGGGCCCACTTGGTGTGTGCTTGGGCTGAGCATTGAAGCATTTTCGTGTAGAGACTCTTCTTGGAGTTAAACGCCAGCTTTTGTGCCAGTTTGGGCGTTTAACTCCCATTCTTGTGCCAGTTCCGGCGTTTAACGCCGGGCAGTTTTGAGCTGATTTGGAACGCCGATTTGGGCCATCAAATCTCGGGCAAAGTATGGACAATTATATATTTCTGGAAAGCCCAAGATGTCTACTTTCCAACGTCGTTGAGAGCGCGGCAATTGGGCTTCTGTAGCTCCAGAAAATCCACATTGAGTTCAGGGAGGTCAGAATCCAACAGCATCTGCAGTCCTTTTCAGTCTCTGAGACAGATTTTTGCTCAGGTCCCTCAATTTCAGCCAGAAAATACCTGAAATCACAGAAAAACACACAAACTCATAGTAAAGTCTAGAAAAGTGAATTTTAACTAAAAACTAATAAAAATATACTAAAAACTAAGTAAAACATACTAAAAACATACTAAAAACAATGCCAAAAAGCGTACAAATTATCCGCTCATCACAACACCAAACTTAAATTGTTGCTTGTCCTCAAGCAACTGAAAATCAAATAAGATAAAGAGTAGAGAATATGCAATGAACTCCAAAAACATCTATGAAGATCAGTATTAATTAGATGAGCAGGGCTTTTAGCTTTTTGCCTCTGAACAGTTTTGGCATCTCACTTTTTGCCTCTGAACAGTTTTGGCTTCTATAGGAACTCAGAATCTAGATAGTGTTATTGATTCTCCTAGTTAAGTATGATGATTCTTGAACACAGCTACTTTATGAGTCTTGGCCGTGGCCCAAAGCACTCTGTCTTCCAGTATTACCACCGGATACATACATGCCACAGACATATAATTGGGTGAACCTTTTCAGATTGTGATTCAGCTTTGCTAGAGTCCCCAACTAGAGGTGTCCAGGGTTCTTAAGCACACTCTTTTTGCCTTGGATCACAACATTCTTTTTCTTTCTTCTTTTTTTTCGTTTTTCTCCCACTTTTTTTTTCGTTTTTTTTCCTTTTTTTTGTATTCACTACTTTTTCTTGCTTCAAGAATCATTTTTATGATTTTTCAGATCCTCAGTAACATGTCTCCTTTTTCATCATTCTTTCAAGAGCCAACATTCATGAACCACAAATTCAAAAGACATATGCACTGTTTAAGCATACATTCAAAAAACAAAAGTATTGCCACCACATCAAAATAATTAATTTGTTATAAAATTCAAAATTCATGCAATTCTTCTCTTTTCCAATTAAGAACATTTTTCATTTAAGAAAGGTGATGGATTCATAGGACATTCATAACTTTAAGGCATAGACACTAAGACACTAATGATCATAAGACACAAACATAGATAAACATAAAGCATAATTTTCAAAAAACAGGAAAATAAGGAACAAGGAAATCAAAGAACGGGTCCACCTTAGTGATGGCGGCTTGTTTTTCCTCTTGAAGATCTTATGGAGTGCTTGAGCTCCTCAATGTCTCTTCCTTGCCTTTGTTGCTCCTCTCTCATGATTCTTTGATCTTCTATAATTTTATGGAGGAGAATGGAATTTTCTTGGTGCTCCACCCTTAGTTGTCCCATGTTGGAACACAATTCTCCTAGGGAGGTGTTGATTTGCTCCCAATAGTTTGGTGGAGGAAAGTGCATCCCTTGAGGTATCTCAGGGATTTCATGATGAGTGGGATCTCTTGTTTGCTCCATCCTTTTCTTAGTGATGGGCTTGTCCTCATCAATGGGGGTGTCTCCCTCTATGTCAATTCTTTGGGTCCGGGTTCACACTTTGATCATGGTTCTTGGTGATCCATGCATTGGCATAGAACTCTTGAACCATCAAGATTTCGACTTGTTGAATAGGGTTGGTAAGAACTTCCCAACCTCTTCTTCGAATCTCATGTCGGATCTCCGGATATTCACTCTTTTTGAGTTTGAAAGGGACCTCGGGGATCACCTTCTTCAAGGCCACAACTTCATAGAAGTGGTCTTGATGCACCATTGAGATGAATCTCTCCATCTCCCATGACCCGGAGGTGAAAGCTTTTGCCTTCCCTTTCCTCTTTCTAGAGGTTTCTCCGGCCTTGGATGCCATAAATGGTTATGGAAAAACAAAAAGCAATGCTTTTACCACACCAAACTTAAAAGGTTTGCTCGTCCTCGAGCAAAAGAAGAAAGAAGAGAGTAGAAGAAGAAGAAATAGAGGAGATGGAGATGGCTTTGTGGTTCGGCCAAAGGGGGAGAAGTAGTGTATAGGTTGTGTGAAAATGAAGGAGTGAAGATGGGTTTATATAGGGGTGGAGATAGGGGTAGGGTTCAGTTATGGGAGGGTGGGTTTGGGAGGGGAAGTGGTTTGAATTTGAATGGTGAGGTAGGTGGGGTTTAATGAAGGATGGATGTGGGTGGTGAAGAGAAAGAAAGAGGGTGGTGGCGTAGGTGGGGATCCTATGGGGTCTACAGATCCTGAGGTGTCAAGGAAAAGTCATCCCTGCACCAAGTAGCGAACAAAATTGCTCTCTGTGCCAATTCTGGCGTTAAACGCCGGGTTGGTGCCCATTTCTGGCCTTTAACGCCAGCTTCTTGCCCTTTCCTGTCGTTTAACGCCAGTCTGGTGCCCCTTTCTGGCATTAAATGCCCAGAATGGTGCCAGACTGGGCGTTAAACGCCCATTTGCTGCCCTTACTGGCGTTTAAACGCCAGCAAGGTCTTCCTCCAGGGTGTGCTGTTTTTCTTTCTGTTTTTCATTCTGTTTTTACTTTTTCAATTGATTTTGTGACTTCTCATGATCATCAACCTACAGAAAACATAAAATAACAAAGGAAAATAGATAAAATATAACATTGGGTTGCCTCCCAACAAGCACTTCTTTAATGTCAGTAGCTTGACAGAGGGCTCTCATGGAGCCTCAAAGATACTCAGAGCAATGTTGGAACCTCTGATGGTGTTTTTGCGGAAAACGAATTTTCCAAACACATAGATCTAACCGGCAAGTGTACCGGGTCGCATCAAGTAGTAATAACTCACTTAGAGTGAGGTCGATC
Source organism: Arachis stenosperma (assembly GCF_014773155.1). Classification (NCBI taxonomy): domain Eukaryota; kingdom Viridiplantae; phylum Streptophyta; class Magnoliopsida; order Fabales; family Fabaceae; genus Arachis; species Arachis stenosperma. Next base: position 76,709,876 of record NC_080382.1, read on the forward strand.
CCACAGGGATTGATGGATCAAGCAACTTTAGTGGGTGATTAGTTTAGTCAAGCTAACATTTAAGTGAGAATTGTGGCAGCAAAATGTAAATAGCAAAGAACTTAAAGTGCGGAATGTAAATAGGCAGGAAGTTTAAAGAACAAGCAATGTAAATTGCAGAAACTTAAATGACAAGAAATGTAAATTACAGGAAAGGTAAAGGGGATTGGGTGCAGGAAATTTAAAGGAAAGCAATAAGTAGCACTTAGAATAATTGCAGAATAATTAAATTGCATGAAAAGTAAAAGGGATTGGGTGCTGGGAATTAAAACTTCAACAAGAAAAAGTAAAGAGCAATCAAGCAGAGAATTAAAAGATGGAATAAGTGAAGTAGATTTAAACAGAAATGGAAAATTGCTTGAAGAAGCAACACAGAATGTAACTCAGCTCAATTGTGAAATTTAAAGAGACAAGATCTCAGGGAATCAGTGAGACTAGAGAACAAGTCTAGATCTCAAGCCCTTCCTTGATCAATTCAGAGAACAATTTGCAGAAGAAAGAAGAAAAATAAATTACAGAATTAAAGAGAAGATGAAGCAGTATGTGAATTTCAATTATGCAGAAAAAGTAAACAAGAGATCTCAAGGTGAGATTGAAACAGAATTTCTTCAATTCTTCACCCAAGATCCAAAGCTAGAATGAAAAACTCAGAGAGCCCACCCAGTGAGACGGAATTGATGCCTTTATATAGGCTTTACAAAGTGAAAAATTAAAACAAATTACAATTAAAATGAAAATCCTAATCTAATTGATCCATGTGCCTTTGAGTGATGATGTGGGCTTTTCTTGCTTTGGATTTGAGGAGAGATGGGTTTGGTTGGCCTTGATTCAATTTGGAGAGGAATTGAATTAAATTGAATTTTGGTTGATTTTTGGCCCATGACACTTCCAGAAGGCTGCCCTGCCCTTGTGGAGGGCAGGGCAGAAAATTGATGCATGGCACTAGAAATTGGTGCGGCCTTGGTGCGTGGGACGCTTGTTGGTGCGCAAGGATGCTGCCTTGCCCGCGCCAAGGGCAGGACAGGAAGAGTTTGTTGCGCCAAAATTGTGTTGGTGCGCGCGCTTGGTGCTGCCAGGGGAGAAACTTGGTGCGCCAAAGTTGCTTCTTGGTGCGCCACACAAGATGCTGCCCTGCCCGCGCCAAGGGCAGGGCAATGTTCCTTCCTTCACGGCCCGTGTTCGAAACACGGCAGAAGCACACGCTCATCATTTTTTTCTTGGCTTCTTGGCACCTAATTCACGCCTAAGGCTTGGCTTCCTAGAGGTCTTGTGTTCGAAACTTGGTGGAGGAAGTTGTTGCAATTTTTCCTTGAATTTTCATGAAGAAAACACGACATTGCCCTCCAAGAGGGCATTCTGCTCTCCTTGAGGGCAGACTTCCTTGGGTTCCTTGTGTCTCCCTCTTCGAGCCTTGGTGGAAGCATTTTGGTTTATTTTCGCTTGTTTTTTGCCCTTAAAGATGCCTTTCGTTTCTGCCTCAATTGGACGCCAAATATGGATTTCTATATATCGTTGGAAAGCTCTGAATGTCAGCTTTCCAACGCAACTGGAAGCACATCAATTGGACGTCTGTAGCTCAAGTTATAGCCCTTTGAAGTAGGCATGGTCATGCTGTGTGCGGCCAGATTTTAACTTAGCGAAAATTCTTGCTTCCAACCACACTTTGCATCACGATTCTGCCCTGCCCTTGGCAAGGGTAGGATCGTGTGCGTGCTGGCTGCTTCCTTTCTTGATTTGGTCATGGGCCACGCTTTTAAAAGCGTGGCCTAAAGCTCCAAAGTGTACCCCAACTTCAAAGTGTACCCCAATGCTCTTTTTTTCTCCTTTTTTTGTGCTTCTTTGCTTCTTTTTCTTCTTATTTCCTACAAGATTTATAAAATTAAAATATCAAGAAAATATATCATTTAAGTACAAAATGCATTCAATATTTAAGCACAAATCATCAATTTCTTGTATGAAAAAGCATAGAAAATGGGTATATGATGACATGTCATCACAACACCAAACTTAAATCTTGCTTGTCCCCAAGCAAGAAAAGAATCATGCAATAAAGATTGACAATCCAAGGTAAGAAGAATAGCAACTCAATGTTCATGGCAAGCTAGTTTTCTATGCATGCTACAATTACAAAAGAGATGTAAATGATTGATGCTTCTATCTAGCTTATTTTATGAAATCTTTTTCTTATAATTCTTCCTTGAAACAAGCTTTTGATTTTTTTTTTCCTTTTGGGTGCTTTGCCCCATGAGTTAATAACAAAGCTACGACTTCTAAATGCTTTGTTTTCAAGTATTACCACTTGATACATAAGCACCACAAGCATTTAATTAGAGGACTTCATTAAGCTCATTTTTTCTTTTCTTTTCTTGACTCTCTAATCATTGATGCTCAGAGCCTTGAGCTTTGAGGGAGTGCTTTTGCACTTGAGCCTAGCCTTGACTTCTAAGTGTTTTGTTTTCAAGCATTTGGCTTGATACATAAACACCACAAGCACTTAGCAAATAAATTGCCATTGGTACTCAGAGCCTTCAACTTTCTCATTCTTTCCCTTTTTCTTTTCTTGCTTTAGTAGTATTTGCTTCTTCAAGGTTTTCATGATTTCAAAAGATTTCACAAAATGTACTAGATGAAAAACTTCAATTAAATAAAATCCAATGCAATTGAGCAACAATCAAACATACTAGCTTTCCAATACTTGTATGCACATGCTAAATTCTTCTTTAATTCCTTGTTTGTTTATGATCATGATGCTTTTTTGCTTTTGAATTCACAAAACTCAAGTTGGTAGTCATAATGTTACAACAACATATTTCAAAACAAATTCAAGCTATGCTTAGTCATACCACACATGTAAACAGAGAAGATAATAAGACAATCATGCAATTTAAAGTGCTGGAGATAAATGAGAGGAAAAGGAACTTTACAACCTTGTAGTTCATCTTCATTATTATTGTCCTTTTTCTCCAATTCTTCCCTTTCCCTTGCCAACTTAGAGTGCTTGCTCATCCTCAAGCAACAATTAGAACAATGGCTATGGGGCTAAGATGGATCATGAATGTCTTACACAATGAAATGTTAGTAGCACATGTGTTTTAAGCAAGCAAAAATGAAAAATAACAATCAAGGCACAAGAGACAGCGACATTTGATTGCAAGCATAAGAAGGTGTGCACAATACTTTGCATAAAGAATAAGTGGCACACCAAACTTAGTGTGACACTTTCACTTGGAATTGATGCAAGTATCTAATAGATATTGGAACCAAATTTTGTTGCATAGCAACACCAAACTTAGAATGCAATCATATGTCAATTTTATTTAAAACAAAACTAAATGAAACTGTTGTATGTTAAAGATAATCACCAAGCCAATAATCTGTCATGAATAAAGCTCTCTTGGTAATGTATTAACAAACACAGTAAATAAGCAAACTAAAATGAAAGCAAACAGAAAAATGACTAAAGAAAGTAGAATGAAAAAGTGTCAAATTAAAAGAAAAAAATAAAACTGCAGAGGCATTATGATTATGCAGACAAGTAGTGTTGCTTGAATGAATTGCATAGAAAAATAAGTGGCACACCAAACTTAGAATCTTGGTGTGTCACTTTCATTTTTGATTTGATGCAATCATCCAAAAAGATTGAAAACAATTTTGTTGCAAGGCAACACCAAACTTAGAATGTAACCATATGCCCATTTATTGAATTTAAACAAAGTAAAGAACAAAAACAAAGCAGAGAAGAAATTATACCTACGGTTGGGTTACCTCCCAACAAGTGCTCTTTTAGTGTCATTAGCTTGACATGTTGTTCTTCACTTTCTTCCTCTTCTTCCAATTAGTTAAGAGGAATGACTTCATGGGGGGAGAAGTTTCAACTTTTGTCCCCTTTCTTGGTTTCCTCTCAGCAAGCTTTCTTTTGAAATTGGCTTGGTTGAGCTTGCTTGCTGACTTAGGGACAGAATTGGTGCTCTTGTTAGTTGCCTTCACTTCTTTGTTGTTAAGACATGGTTGCTGTGTGATTTTTGGAGTTTGATCTTCATCCAGAGCCTTTTGAATTGGTGGTTCAATGAGCTTGTCCTTCATGAGCCTCTCTGTTTCCCTTGAGTTTGGAAGTTCTTGATTGTCCTCCTCACTAGCTTGTTCTTCCCCTTCCTCTTTTACACTCAACATTTGCTTTAGTAGCTCTTTCATGGAGGAGGTTTGTTGATCTTCCCAAGCTTTCTTCATCTCCTCTTCATACCTTTCAATCATGGATTCAAGTGTTGAGAGTTGTTGGGTCAGGAAAGTTTGTGAGAGTTGTGAGTCTTCATGTTCCCTTGTCATCTCAAGTGCAATTTCATTTTCAACCACCTTGTTCTTCTTGAAAGTTCACTTGATACAGTAGCCTCCTCATCTTGCTCTTCCTCCATTGAAATTTCAATTGATATAGGAACCTCTTCTTCCTCTTCTTCACTCACAGATTGTTCCTCATCCTTAAAACTTGGTGATCCTGAATGAATCTTCCTTTGCTCTACATGCCCTTCTGTTTTCTTAAGGAGGAATTCTTGTTCTGTCCAGCGTTGTTTTTGTTCTTCCATAATTTGTTCTTGTCTTTCCAATAATTCCCTGGACTTTTGAAGGGGATCCTTAGCCACTAGCTCAAAGGATAAAGGTTGAGAGTAATTTTGTGGTTGGTGAGATGAGTTGTATGGATCTTGGAGGACATTTTGTGTTGAGGCATAATCAAATGATGAAGAATTTTGAAATGAGAAACTGGGAAGTAAGGGTGGATAATTTTTCATGTGATTTGACTGCTCAGAATTTGCAGTTTCTTGGTGATACTCCCATCCACCATGAGGATAATGATATGAATCATTTTGTGGTGGTGGTTGGTATCCCTCATAATTCTCTTGCTCATCTTGGGGTTCTGAAGCAAATCTCCATGAGTTGGAGTACTCAGAATGTGTATTCTCTTGGTGATATTCCCAATCATCATTAGAATAATGACTTGAATCATATTGTGATGGTGGGTAATATCCCAGGAAGTTTGTTTGATTAAAAGATGAGGTGAACTCCATTTGAATTTTGTAGAACACAACACCAATGAAAATTGAAATTACTCATATCAGATATGAGTTTTGCTTAGTGAGGCAAAAACACAAACACCTTGATTTCAACTTTAAAACAGAGAACCAAAAAAAGAAAATGCTTGATCTAGATTTCTCACCCACTTAATCATTGTTGATCTAATCAATCCCCGGCAACGGCGCCAAAAACTTGATGGTGTTTTTGCGGAAAACGAATTTTCCAAACACATAGATCTAACCGGCAAGTGTACCGGGTCGCATCAAGTAGTAATAACTCACTTAGAGTGAGGTCGATCCCACAGGGATTGATGGATCAAGCAACTTTAGTGGGTGATTAGTTTAGTCAAGCTAACATTTAAGTGAGAATTGTGGTAGCAAAATGTAAATAGCAATGAACTTAAAGTGCAGAATGTAAATAGGCAGGAAGCTTAAAGAACAAGCAATGTAAATTGCAGAAACTTAAATGACAAGAAATGTAAATTGCAGGAAAGGTAAAGGGGATTGGGTGCAGGAAATTTAAAGGAAAGCAATAAGTAGCACTTAGAATAATTGCAGAATAATTAAATTGCATGAAAAGTAAAAGGGATTGGGTGCTGGGAATTAAAACTTCAACAAGAAAAAGTAAAGAGCAATCAAGCAGAGAATTAAAAGATGGAATAAGTGAAGTAGATTTAAACAGAAATGGAAAATTGCTTGAAGAAGCAACACAGAATGTAACTCAGCTCAATTGTGAAATTTAAAGAGACAAGATCTCAGGGAATCAGTGAGACTAGAGAACAAGTCTAGATCTCAAGCCCTTCCTTGATCAATTCAGAGAACAATTTGCAGAAGAAAGAAGAAAAATAAATTGCAGAATTAAAGAGAAGATGAAGCAGTATGTGAATTTCAATTATGCAGAAAAAGTAAACAAGAGATCTCAAGGTGAGATTGAAACAGAATTTCTTCAATTCTTCACCCAAGATCCAAAGCTAGAATGAAAAACTCAGAGAGCCCACCCAGTGAGACGGAATTGATGCCTTTATATAGGCTTTACAAAGTGAAAAATTAAAACAAATTACAATTAAAATGAAAATCCTAATCTAATTGATCCATGTGCCTTTGAGTGATGATGTGGGCTTTTCTTGCTTTGGATTTGAGGAGAGATGGGTTTGGTTGGCCTTGATTCAATTTGGAGAGGAATTGAATTAAATTGAATTTTGGTTGATTTTTGGCCCATGACACTTCCAGGAGGCTGCCCTGCCCTTGTGGAGGGCAGGGCAGAAAATTGATGCTTGGCGCTAGAAATTGGTGCGGCCTTGGTACGTGGGACGCTTGTTGGTGCGCAAGGATGCTGCCCTGCCCGCGCCAAGGGCAGGGCAGGAAGAGTTTGGTGCGCCAAAATTGTGTTGGTGCGCGCGCTTGGTGCTGCCAGGGGAGAAACTTGGTGCGCCAAAGTTGCTTCTTGGTGCGCCACACAAGATGCTGCCCTGCCCGCGCCAAGGGCAGGGCAATGTTCTTTCCTTCACGGCCCGTGTTCGAAACACGGCAGAAGCACACGCTCATCATTTTTTTCTTGGCTTCTTGGCACCTAATTCACGCCTAAGGCTTGGCTTCCTAGAGGTCTTGTGTTCGAAACTTGGTGGAGGAAGTTGTTGCAATTTTTCCTTGAATTTTCATGAAGAAAACACGACATTGCCCTCCAAGAGGGCATTCTGCTCTCCTTGAGGGCAGACTTCCTTGGGTTCCTTGTGTCTCCCTCTTCGAGCCTTGGTGGAAGCATTTTGGTTTATTTTTGCTTGTTTTTGGCCCTTAAAGATGCCTTTCGTTCCTGCCTCAATTGGACGCCAAATATGGATTTCTATATATCGTTGGAAAGCTCTGAATGTCAGCTTTCCAACGCAACTAGAAGCACATCAATTGGACGTTTGTAGCTCAAGTTATAGCCCTTTGAAGTAGGCATGGTCATGCTGTGTGCGGCCAGATTTTAACTTAGCAAAAATTCTTGCTTCCAACCACACTTTGCATCACGATTCTGCCCTGCCCTTGGCAAGGGCAGGATCGTGTGCGTGCTGGCTGCTTCCTTTCTTGATTTGGTCATGGGCCACGCTTTTAAAAGCGTGGCCTAAAGCTCCAAAGTGTACCCCAACTTCAAAGTGTACCCCAAAGCTCTTTTTTTCTCCTTTTTTTGTGCTTCTTTGCTTCTTTTTCTTCTTATTTCCTACAAGATTTATAAAATTAAAATATCAAGAAAATATATCATTTAAGTACAAAAAGCATTCAATATTTAAGCACAAATCATCAATTTCTTGTATGAAAAAGCATAGAAAATGGGTATATGATGACATGTCATCAACCTCCCAACACCAAACTTAGAGTTTGAATGTGGGGGTTCAAAACCAAACTTTGAATTTGGTTGTGGCCTCCCAACACCAAACTTAGAGTTTGATTGTGGGGGCTCTGTTTGGCTCTGTTTTGAGAGAAGCTCTTCATGCTTCCTCTCCATGGTGACAGAGGGATATCCTTGAGCCTTAAACACAAAGGATTCTTCATTCACTTGAATGATCAATTCTCCTCTGTCCACATCAATCAAAGCCTTTGCTGTGGCTAGGAAGGGTCTGCCAAGGATGATGGATTCATCCATGCACTTCCCAGTCTCTAGGACTATGAAATCAGCAGGGATGTAATGGTCTTCAACCTTTACCAGAACATCCTCTACAAGTCCATAAGCTTGTTTCTTTGAATTGTCTGCCATCTCTAGTGAGATTCTTGCAGCTTGTACCTCAAAGATCCCTAGCTTCTCCATTACAGAGAGAGGCATGAGGTTTACACTTGACCCTAAGTCACACAGAGCCTTCTTGAAGGTCATGGTGCCTATGGTGCAAGGTATTGAGAACTTCCCAGGATCTTATCTCTTTTGAGGTAATCTCTGCCTAGACAAGTCATCCAGTTCTTTGGTGAGCAAAGGAGGGTCGTTCTCCCAAGTCTCATTACCAAATAACTTGTCATTTAGCTTCATGATTGCTCCAAGGTATTTAGCAACTTGCTCTTCAGTGACATACTCATTCTCTTCAGAGGAAGAATACTCATCAAAGCTCATGAATGGCAGAAGTAAATCCATTGGAATCTCTATGGTCTCAACGTGAGCCTCAGATTCCCATGGTTCCTCATTAGGGAACTCATTGGAGGCCAGTGGACGTCTATTGAGGTCTTCCTCAGTGGCGTTCACTGCCTCTCCCTCCTCTCCAAATTCGGCCATGTTGATGGCCTTGCACTCTCCTTTTGGATTTTCTTCTGTATTGTTTGGAAGAGTACTAGGAGGGAGTTCAGTAACTTTCTTGCTCAGCTGTCCCACTTGTGCCTCCAAATTCCTAATGGAGGATCTTGTTTCAGTCATGAAACTTTGAGTGGTTTTGATTAGATCAGAGACCATGGTTGCTAAGTCAGAATGGTTCTGCTTAGAATTCTTTGTCTGTTGTTGAGAAGATGATGGAAAAGGCTTGCCATTGCTAAACCTATTTCTTCCACCATTATTATTGTTGAAACCTTGTTGAGGTCTCTGTTGATCCTTCCATCAGAGATTTGGATGATTTCTCCATGAAGAATTATAGGTGTTTCCATAGGGTTTTTCCATGTAATTCACCTCTTCCATTGAAGGGTTCTCAGGATCATAAGCTTCTTCTTCAGATGAAGCATCCTTAGTACTGCCTGGTGCATTTTGCATTCCAGACAGACTTTGAGAAATCAAATTGACTTACTGAGTCAATATTTTGTTCTGAGCCAATATGGCATTCAGAGTATCAATCTCAAGAACTCCTTTCTTCTGATTTGTCCCATTGTTCACAGGATTCCTTTCAGAAGTGTACATGAATTGGTTATTTGCAACCATTTCAATGAGTTCTTGAGCTTCTGCAGGCGTCTTCTTCAGATGAAGAGATCCTCCAGCAGAGCTATCCAATGACATCTTGGACAGTTCAGACAGACCATCATAGAAGATACCTATGATGCTCCATTCAGAAAGCATGTCAGAAGGACACTTTCTGATCAATTGTTTGTATCTTTCCCAAGCTTCATAGAGGGATTCTCCTTCCTTCTGTTTGAAGGTTTGGACTTCCACTCTAAGCTTACTCAATTTTTGAGGTGGAAAGAACTTTGCCAAGAAGGCATTGACTAGCTTTTCCTAAGAGTTCAGGCTTTCTTTAGGTTATGAGTCCAACCATATCCTAGCTCTGTCTCTTACAGCAAAAGGGAATAGCATAAGTCTGTAGACCTCAGGGTCAACCCCATTAGTCTTGACAGTGTCACAGATTTGCAAGAATTCAGCTAAAAACTGATGAGGATCTTCCAATGGAAGTCCATAGAACTTGCAATTCTGTTGCATTAGAGAAACTAATTGAGACTTAAGCTCAAAGTTGTTTGCTCCAATGGCAGGGATAGAGATGCTTCTCCAATAGAAGTCGGGAGTAGGTGCAGTAAAGTCACCCAGCACCTTCCTTGCATTGTTGGCATTGTTGTTGTTTTCGGCTGCCATGGGTTCTTCTTCTTTGAAGATTTCTGTTAGGTCCTCTACAGAGAGTTGTGCCTTAGCTTCTCTTAGCTTTCGCTTCAAGGTCCTTTCAGGTTCAGGGTCAGCCTCAACAAGAATACTTTTGTCTTTGCTCCTGCTCATATGAAAGAGAAGAGAACAAGAAAATATGGAATCCTCTATGTCACATTATAGAGATTCCTTGAGGTGTCAGAGGAAAAGAAAAATAGAAGGAAGAAGTAGAAGAATTCGAACTTATCAAGAGAGATGGAGTTCGAATTGTTCATTGAGGAATAGTATTAGTCCATAAATAGAAGGATGTGAGAAGAGGGGAAGAAATTTTCGAAAATAAAGTCAAAGATTTTAAAAACATTTTGAAACATAGTAATTTATTTTCGAAAACTAAGATTGAAAAAAAATCAAGTGATTTTTGAAAAAGATTTTGAAATTAGAAATCAAAAAGATATGATTGAAAACTATTTTGAAAAAGATATGATTAAGAAGATATGATTGAAAAGTTATGGTTTTAAAAAGATATGATTGAGAAGATATGATTTGAAAAACAATTTAAAAAGATTTGATTTTAAAAATTAATGACTTGGCTAACAAGGAAAGATATGATTCAAACATTAAACCTTTCTCAACAGAAAAGGCAACATACTTGAAATGTTGAATCAAATCATTAATTGATAGCAAGTATTTTTGAAAAAGGAAAGAAATTGATTTTGAAAAAGATTTGATTGAAAATATATGATTTGAAAAAGATTTGATTTTGAAAACTTGAAAAAAAAATCTGGATTGAAAACAGAATCTTCCCTCTTGTGCCATCCTGGCGTTAAACGCCCACAATGGTGCACATTCTGGCGTTTAACGCCCAAAATACTGCCCTTTTGGGCGTTAAACGCCCAGCCAGGCAACCTGGCTGGCGTTTAAACGCCAGTCTGCCTTCTTCACTGGGCATTTTGAATGCCCAGCTTTTTCTGTATAATTCCTCTGCTATATATTCTGAATCTTTAATTCTCTGTATTATTGACTTGAAAAGACACAAATTAAAAATATTTTTGGATTTTTAATAATGAGGAATAATCAAAATGCAACTAAAATCAAATAACAATGCATGCAAGACACCAACCTTAGCAGTTTGTATACTACTAACACTAACAACATGAGAATGCACATGAGAAACAACAAAACACTCAAGTCAAGAGAATTTAAAGATCAGAGCAAGGAAATCATCAAGGACATCTTGAAGATCACTTAAGACACATGAATGAATACAAGAAGAACAGAAACATGCAATTGACACCAAACTTAAAATGAGACACTAGACTTAACAAGAAACATGCAATATTTTTTTTGTTTTTTATGATTTTGTAATTTTTTTGGTTTTTTTTTCGAAAATTAACTGGAAAAAGAAAATAAAGATATCAAAATTCTTAATGAGAATTCCAGGAATCATGCAATGTTAGTCTAAAGCTTCAGTCTAAAGAAATTAGACATGGCTAGCCAAGCTTCAGCAGGACATTACATTCAAGAGCTAAATTGATGAGAATCAATCAGCTTTGGTGATGATAAGAACATCACCTTGAAACACTAGAATTCATTCTTAAGAACTCTAAAAAAAATACCTAATCTAAGGAACAAGATGAACCGTCAGTTGTCCAAACTCAACAATCCCCGGCAACGGCGCCAAAAATTTGGTGCACGAAATTGTGATCACTACTTTTCACAACTCAAATAATCCCCGGTAATGAATCCAAAAACTTGGTGCTCAATACCATGGTATAAGCACAACTTCGCACAACTAACCAGCAAGTGCACTGGGTCGTCCAAGTAATAAACCTTACGCGAGTAAGGGTCGATCCCACGGAGATTGTTGGTATGAAGCAAGCTATGGTCACCTTGTAAATCTCAGTTAGGCAGATTCAAATGGTTATGGATGATATATGAATAACACATAGAATAAAGATAGAGATACTTATGTAATTCGTTGGTGAGAATTTCAGATAAGCAAATGGAGATGCTTTGTCCCTTCCGTCTCTCTGCTTTCCTACTGTCTTCATCCAGTCCTTCTTACTCCTTTTCATGGCAAGCTGTATGTTGGGCATTACCGTTGTCAGTGGCTACAGTCCCGTCCTCTCAGTGAAAATGTTCAACGCACCCTGTCACGGCACGGCTAATCATCTGTCGGTTCTCAATCAGGTTGGAATAGAATCCATTGATTCTTTTGCGTCTGTCACTAACGCCCAGCCTTCAGGAGTTTGAAGCTTGTCACAGTCATTCAATCATTGAATCCTACTCAGAATACCACAGACAAGGTTTAGACCTTCCGGATTCTCTTGAATGCCGCCATCAATTCTAGCTTATACCATGAAGATTCCGATTAAAGAATCCAAGAGATAAACATTCAAGCCTTGTTTCCTTGTAGAACGGGAATGGTTGTCAGGCACGTGTTCATAAGTGAGAATGATGATGAGCGTCACATAATCATCACATTCATCAAGTTCTTGAGTGCGAATGAATATCTTGGAATAAGAACAAGCTGAATTGAATAGAAGAACAATAGTAATTGCATTAATACTCGAGATACAGCAGAGCTCCACACCTTAATCTATGGTGTGTAGAAACTCCACCGTTGAAAATACATAAGAACAAGGTCTAGGGATGGTCGTGAGGCCAGCCTCCCCAAAAAATGATCAAAAGGTTCAAAGATCTAAAGATGATCTAAGATCCCAAGATGAAAATACAATAGCAAAAGGTCTTATTTATAAAGAACTAGTAGCCTAAGGTTTACAGAAATGAGTAAATGACATAAAAATCCACTTCCGGGCCCACTTGGTGTGTGCTTGGGCTGAGCATTGAAGCATTTTCGTGTAGAGACTCTTCTTGGAGTTAAACGCCAGCTTTTGTTCCAGTTTGGGCGTTTATCTCCCATTCTTGTGCCAGTTCCGGCGTTTAACGCCGGGCAGTTTTGAGCTGATTTGGAACGCCGATTTGGGCCATCAAATCTCGGGCAAAGTATGGACTATTACACATTACTGGAAATCCCAGGATGTCTACTTTCTAACGCCATTGAGAGCGCGCCAATTGGGCTTCTGTAGCTCCAGAAAATCACCTTCGAGTGTAGGAAGGTCAGAATCCAACAACATCTGCAGTCCTTTTCAGTCTCTGAGTCAGATTTTTGCTCAGGTCCCTCAATTTCAGCCAGAAAATACCTGAAATCACAGAAAAACACACAAACTCATAGTAAAGTCCAAAAAAGTGAATTTTAACTAAAAACTAACTAAAACATACTAAAAACATACTAAAAACAATGCCAAAAAGCGTACAAATTATCCGCTCATCATTAGCAAAAGAAAATAAAGAAACAAAAGAAAACAAAAACAAAAGAAACGTGTCTAATCTAGTAAATCAATCAACCGGTAGTTTGTTAATCACAATTAATCCCCGGCAACAGCGCCATAAACTTGATGCACGGAAAATTGTCTCATAACAAATTTCCCTTCGGTAAATGTACCGAATTCTCGTCAAGTAAAAACTCACTATAGAGTGAGGTCGAATCCCACAGAGATTAACGGATTAAGCAATCAATGGTTAATTGATTATCCTAGTTAGACGAATCATATTGGAGTGATAAGCAACAAGGAAATGTAAATGGCATAAAAGTAAAGAAAGCAATAAAGTGCAGAGAAGTAAAATTGCAAGAAAAGTAAATGTAAAAACTAAAAATAAAATGAACATTGGGATCAAGAGATATTGCAATCCTCCAGATCAAGTTCATTCTCATCTTCTTCCTCAATCAATGCATTCATTGATCTCCTTGGCAATCTTAAGTGATTGGATCCCAATTCCTTGGAATTCAATCTCTCAAATCTTGATCAATAGCCAATTCCTTGGTCAATTGCTCATGAGAAGAGATGAAGTATGGTCACTGATTATACCACATGCATTCCCAAATCAAGTGTTGGTAGGATTATAGTCACATATCCATCCAAACCCAATTTGGTCCAGCATGAGAAAGCATTTCTAGCATGATCTCTTCATTCCTCTTCCAAGGTTCAGAAGAGATCCAAGTATGAATAGCTTTTTTTCCTAGATAACTACCCAATTGGATGAAGATCGAAAGGTCTCTAGTAAAATCAAGAGAAAAGATAGAAGAAGAAGAATAAAAACTAATATTGAACCATTGTGTCACAATAGAGCTCTCTAACCCAATGAAAAGAGTTAGTTGCTCATTGCTCTACCAAAATAGAAAAGAAGAAAGTGCAGAAAAGTAAAGATGAAGATAAAAACTAACATTGAAACTTCCAAATTCATAAATGAAAAGTACAAAGAAAAAGAAAGAGAAGGAAAAGTGTGTGAGGGGAGGGAGTCCGAAGACCCCTCTTCAATCCCCAATTTTCAGCCTCAGTCCAGTCCCCCCTTTTTCAAAGTAAAAACTAAGGCCTTTATATAGGCTCTTCTAAATTACAAAATGAAATTAAAAGCAAATTACAATTAAATGAAAATTCCTATTCTAGATGCTTCTTATGGCCTTGATTGGTTGACACTTGTGGGCTTGCTTGGTTGACACTTGTGGGCTTGCTTCCTTGAGGTTGGGTGGTCCTTGAAAGAGAAGTGAATCAAGTTGAGGTCCAGGTGCTAAAGTTAGTACTAAAGTTAGCCACACTAACGCTACAAGTGTGGCGTTAGTGCTAAAGTTATTGTTGCTAACGTTGCACTTGCTGCCCAGTTGGTGTTTTTGGGGCTTAAAAGATGCCTCTTGTTTGTGCTCCAATTTCATGCCCACTATTGAGTATTATATATCGTTGGAAAGCTCTAAATGTCAGCTTTATAACGGAAATAGAATCACCTCAATTGGATCTCTATAACTCAAGTTATGCTCCTTTGAAGTGGACATGGTCGCTGGCATAGTCGCTAGCGTTAATGGAAAACGTGAGTCCCGATAACGCTAGCGACCAGGGGCTTATTATTTCCAGGTTCTGGAGCTCAAAATCAATGTCCACCCCATACTATTATATATTATTGGAAAGCTCTGGATGTCTAATTTCCAACGCCAGTAAAAGAGCATCATTTGGAGCTCTACAACTCGAGTTACACTTTTTGGAAGGTGAAGAGGTCAGTTGGCCTTACTACAGGTTGATACCATGTTCATCTTTGCAATTTTGGGGCAGGTTTTCTCCATCAAATTTAGTGTCAATTATGTAGTGCCATATATTTTTGGAAAGCTCTAGAATCCCACTTTCCAATGCCACTGGAATCACCTCATTTGGAGCTTTGTGGCTCAAGTTATGCATGTTTGAAGAAGGCATGGTCAGGCTGCCAGGTGTGACTTTTGCCTAAGTTAACTTCCACGTTAACTTAGTTAACGTAGAAGTTAACGTGGGTCTTTTCTTTTGCCTCGCCAACGTTAGTGGCACTCACTTTTTCCAATAACATTGGCATCTCCCTTTTCTTCCACGTTAACTACCACGTTAACTTAGTTAAAGTGGCTGTTAACGTGGGTCTTTTTGCTTCGCCAACGTTAGTGGCACTCACATTTTCCACTAACATTGGCATATACCCCTTTCCTTCCACGTTAACTTCCACGTTAATTGGTGGACGAAATTGTGATTCCTATTTTGTGCCTTTTGGCATCATTGTAAAATTATTCCTTTTTAGAAATTGACCTTCCTTCACAACTCCGTTCAACTAACCAGCAAGTGTACTGGGTCGTCCAAGTAATAACCTTACGTGAGTAAGGGTCGAATCCACAGAGATTGTTGGTATGAAGCAAGCTATGGTCACCTTGCAAATCTCAGTTAGGCAGATTAAATCTGTTTATGGTGAGTTCGAATATTAATAATAAAATAAATAATAAAAGGATAGAAATACTTATGCAGATTCATTGGTAGGAATTTCAGATAAGCGGAATGGAGGTGCTGTAGAGCTCTCGGACGCCTGCCTTCCTATTGCTTCAATTCAATCCTGAGTTTACTCCTTTCCATGGCAAGCCTTGTATAGGGGTTCACTATCAGCTGTGGCTACTTTCATTCCTCTCGGGGAAATAACCTGCACGGCTGTCACTCGCACAGCTAACCAGTCTGGAGGCATCACCCATGGTTGATAGCTACATCCCATCCTCGCAGTGAAAGCTAATGCACGCACTCTGTCACAGTACGGCCAATCACCGGTTGGTTCCCGCTCCTACTGGAATAGAATCCCTCTTTTGCGTTTGTCACTAACGCCCAGCAGGTTAAAGTTTGAAGCACGTCACGGTCATTCATGAACGGAATCCTACTCGGAATACCACAGACAAGGTGAGACTTTCCGGATTCCCAGGATCCTACTCGGAACACCACAGACAAGGTTGGACTTTCCGGATCCAGATGAATGCCGCCATCTATCTAGCTTATACCACGAAGATTCTGTTGGGGAATCTAAGAGATACACATTCAAGCTTCTTTGCATGTAGAACGTAAGTGGTTGTCAATCACGCGCGTTCATGAGTGAGAATGATGATGAGAGTTATTAGCTCATCACATTCATCATGTTCTTGAGTACGAATGAATATCTTGGAATAAGAATAAGATAGAGAATTGAATAAAAGAAAATAGAACTTCATTAATCTCTGAGGTACAGCAGAGCTCCACACCCTTAATCTATGGTGTGCAGAAACTCCACCGTTGAAAATACATAAGCAAGAGGTTCAGGCATGGCCGAATGGCCAGCCCCCTAAACGTGATCACTAGATCAAAATACAATCCAGGATGATAATATGATAGTAAAAAGTTCTATTTATACTAGACTAGCTACTAGGGTTTACATGAGTAAGTAATTGATGCATAAATCCACTTCCGGGGCCCACTTGGTGTATGCTTGGGCTGAGCTTGATCTATCCATGAGATGAGGCTTCTCTTGGAGTTGAATTTCGAGTTATGATGTGCTTTGGGCGTTCAACTCCGGATTATGACGTCTTTCTGGCGTTTAACTCCAGAAAGGAGTGTGTACTTGGCGTTCAACGCCAAGTTGCGTCGTCATTCTTCGAATAAAGTATGGACTATTATATATTGCTGGAAAGCCCTGGATGTCTACTTTCCAACGCCGTTGAGAGCGCGCCATTTAGAGTTCTGTAGCTCCAGAAAATCCATTTCGAGTGCAGGGAGGTCAGAATCCAACAGCATCAGCAGTCCTTTTGTCAGCCTTTTTCAGAGTTTTGCTCAAATCCCTCAATTTCAGTCAGAATTTACCTGAAATCACAGAAAAACACACAAACTCATAGTAAAGTCCAGAAATGTGAATTTAACATAAAAACTAATGAAAACATCCCTAAAAGTAGCTCAAACTTACTAAAAACTATATAAAAACAATGCCAAAAAGCGTATAAATTATCCGCTCATCACAACACCAAACTTAAATTGTTGCTTGTCCCCAAGCAACTGAAAATCAAATAGGATAAAAAGAAGAGAATATACTATAAGGTCCAAAATATCACTGAATATTAATTTAATTACATGAGCGGGACTTGTAGCTTTTTGCTTCTGAACAGTTTTGGCATCTCACTTTTTCCTTTGAAGTTCAGAGTGATTGGCATCTCTAGGAACTTAGAATTTCAGATAGTGTTATTGATTTTCCTAGTTAAGCATGTTGATTCTTGAACACAGCTACTTATGAGTCTTGGCTGTGGCCCTAAGCACTTTGTCTTCCAGTATTACCACCGGATACATAAATGCCACAGACACATAACTGGGTGAACCCTTTCAGATTGTGACTCAGCTTTGCTAAAGTCCCCAGTTAGTGGTGTCCAGAGCTCTTAAGCACACTCTTTTGCCTTGGATCACGACTTTAACCACTCAGTCTCAAGCTTTTCACTTGGACCTTCATGACACAAGCACATGGTTAGGGACAGCTTGATTTAGCCGCTTAGGCCTGGATTTAATTTCCTTGGGCCCTCCTATCCATTGATGCTCAAAGCCTTGGATCCTTTTTACCCTTGCCTTTTGGTTTTAAGGGCTATTGGCTTTTTCTATTGCTCCTTCTTTTTCTATATACTCTTTTTAGATCCTTTTTTTTTTTTCACTGCTTTTTCTTGCTTCAAGAATCAATTCCATGATGTTTTTCAGATCATCAATAACATGTCTCTTTGTTCATCATTCTTTCAAGAACCAACAATTTTAACACTCATAAACAACAAGATCCAAAGACATATGCACTGTTCATTCATTCATTCAGAAAACAAAAGCATTGTCACCACATCAATATAATTAAACTAAATTCAATAATAATTTCGAAAATTATGTACTTCTTGTTCTTTTGAATTAAAACATTTTTCTTTTAAGAGAGGTGAAGGACTGATGGATTTTATTCATAGTTTTAAGGCATGGTTACATACTAATGTTCATGAAATAAAGACACAAAACATAGATAAACATAATAATTAAAAACCGAAAACAGAAAGAAATAAAGAACAAGGAATGAATCCACCTCTAGTGGCGTCTTCTTCTTGAAGGACCAATGATGTTCTTCAACTCTTCTATGTCCCTTCCTTGCCTTTGTTGCTCCTCCCTCATTGCTCTTTGATCTTCTCTTATTTCTTGAAGAGTGAGGGCGTGTTCATGGTGTTCCACCCTTAGTTGTTCCACATTATGGCTCAAATCTTCCAAGGAGGTGCTAAGTTGATCCCAATAGTTGTTGGGAGGAAAGTGCATTTGAGGCATTTGTTGATGGTGAACCTCCTCTTGTTCTCCTTGAGGGCCGTGAGGAACTTCCCTTGTTTGCTCCATCCTTTTCTTGGTGATGGGCTTGTCTTCTTCTATGGAGGCATCTCCATCTATGATAACTCCGGCTGAATAACATAGATGGCATATGAGGTGAGGGAATGCTAGCCGTGCCATGTATGAAGGCTTGTCAGCTATTTTGTAGAGTTCATTGGCTATGACTTCATGAACCTCTACTTCTACACCAATCATGA
The DNA here is from genome assembly GCF_014773155.1 of Arachis stenosperma. NCBI lineage: Eukaryota > Viridiplantae > Streptophyta > Magnoliopsida > Fabales > Fabaceae > Arachis > Arachis stenosperma. The sequence continues at coordinate 76,728,432 of NC_080382.1, forward strand.
TGCTATGAACCATGATGGCCCGATCCACAGTAACTTCAGATCGGTTGCTTGTGGGGATGATGGATCTTTGAATGAACTCCAACCATCCTCTAGCTACAGGCTTGAGGTCCAGTCTTCTTAGTTGGACTGGCTTGCCTTTGGAGTCAACTCTCCATTGGGCGCCTTCCACACAAATGTCCCTAAGGACTTGGTCCAACCTTTGATCAAAGTTGACCCTTCTAGTGTAGGGGTGTTCATCACCTTGCATCATAGGCAAATGAAACGCCAACCTTACATTCTCCGGACTAAAATCCAAGTATTTCCCCCTAACCATGGTGATATAGTTTTTCGGACTTGGGTTCATACCTTGGTTATGGTTTCTAGTGATCCATGCATTGGCATAGAACTCTTGAACCATTAAAATTCCAACTTGTTGTATGGGGTTGGCTATGACTTCCCAACCTCTTCTTTGAATTTCAAGTCGGATTTCCGGATACTCATTCTTCTTGAGTTTGAAAGGGACCTCATGGATCACTTTCTTCTTTGCCACAACATCATAGAAGTGGTCTTGGTGGCTCTTGGAGATGAATCTCTCCTTCTCCCATGACTCGGAAGTGGAAGCTTTTGCCTTCCCTTTTCCTTTTCTTGAGGAAACTCCGGCCTTGGGTGCCATTGATGGTGAATGAAAAATAAAAAGCTTAGGCTTTTTACCACACCAAACTTAAAATTTGCTTGTCCCCAAGCAAAAAGAAAAGAAGAGTAGAAGAGGAAGAAGAAAATATGGAGAGAGGGAGAAGAGAGGGTTCGGTTATGTGGGAGAATGTGGGTTTGTGTTGTGTGAAAATGGAAAAGAAAAGAAGGGTATTTATAGGGAGGGGGGAGGGTATAGGTTCGGCCATGTTGGGTGGGAAAGGGTGTTAAATTGAATTTGAAAGTAGTGGGGGTAGGTGGGGTGTATGGGGAAGAGGGGTTGATGTGAATGGTGAATGGGGAAGTTGGGAAGAGGAATTGAGGTGATTGGTGAAGGGTGTTGGGAAGTGTGACATTGAGAATGAGATTTGGATTAGGAGAGTGTGAATAGGATTAAAAGAAATGTGGTAGGTGGGGATCCTGTGGGGTCCACAGATCCTGTAGTGGGGATCCTGTGGGGTCCACAGATCCTGAGGTGAAAACAAATACCATTCCTTCACCATATAGGCATGTAACATGCTTTGATGTATCATCCTGGCGTTCAAACGCCCATTGATGCTAGTTCTGGGCGTTAAACGCCCATGTTATGCACGTTTCTGGCGTTGAACGCCAGTTTCATGCTTGTTTCTGGCGTTCAGCGCCAGATTGTCCTCTGTGTGCGCATCCTGGCGTTAAACGCCAGGTTGTTGCTTGTTTTGGGCGTTCAACGCCAGAAAGATGCTCTATTCTGGCGTTGAACGCCAGAAAGATGCTCTTTCTGGGCGTTGAACGCCGGCCCGTGCGTCCCCTGGGTGAAAAATTTTTTTCTTCTGTTTTTGACTCTGTTTTTAATTTTTTTGATTTTTTCGTGACTCCTCATGATCATGTACCTAATTAAACACAAAAATAACAAAGAAACAAAATAAAATAAAATTAGATAAATAAAATTGGGTTGCCTCCCAACAAGCGCTTCTTTAATGTCAATAGCTTGACAGTGACTCTCATGGAGCCACATGGTGATCAGGTCAATTTAGTGTGTAGTATTCCCAACACCAAACTTAGAGTTTGGATATGGGGTTTGAACACCAAACTTAGAGTTTGGTTGTGGCCTCACAATACCAAACTTAGAGTTTGACTGTGTGGGCTCTGCTTGACCTTGAATTGAGAGAAGCTCTTCATGCTTACTCTCTTTTGTCATAGAGGGATGGCCATGTGCTTGAAACACAAGGTAGTCCCCATTCAATTGGAGGACTAACTCACCTCTGTTGACATCTATCACAGCTCCTGCTGTGGCTAGGAAAGGTCTTCCTAGGATGATGCATTCATCATCTTCCTTCCTAGTATCTAGGATTATGAAATCAGTAGGGATGTAAAGGCCTTCAACCTTTACTAGCACGTCCTCTACTAATCCATAAGCTTGTCTTATGGACTTATCTGCCAATTGTAATGAGAACAAGGCAGGTTGTACCTCAATGATCCCCATCTTCTCCATTACAGAGAGTGGCATAAGATTTATCCCTGACCCCAGATCACATAGAGCTTTTTCAAAGCTCATGGTGCCAATGGTACAAGGTATTAAGAACTTGCCAGGATCTTGTTTCTTTTGAGGTAGAGTTTTCTGAATCCAAGTGTCTAGTTTACTAATGAGTAAGGGAGGTTTACTTTCCCAAGTCTCATTACCAAACAGTTTGGCATTCAGCTTCATGATAGCTCCTAAATATAGTGCTGCTTGCTCTCCAATCACATCTTCATCCTCTTCAGAGGATGAATATTCTTCAGAGCTCATGAATGGCAGAAGGAGATTTAATGGGATCTCTATGGTCTCTAGATGAGCCTCAGATTCCTCTGGATCCTTAATAGGAAACTCCTTCATGCTTGAAGGACGTCCCAGGAGGTCTTTCTCCTTAGGATTTTCGTCCTCCTCCTCCCTAGTGCATTCGGTCACTTTGATTAAATCAATGGCCTTGCACTCTCCTTTTGGATTCTCTTCTGTATTGCTTGGGAGAATACTGGGAGGAGTTTCAATAACTTTCTTACTCAGCTGGCCCACTTGTGCTTCCAGATTTCTAATGGAAGATCTGGTTTCATTCATGAAACTGAAAGTGGCCTTTGACAGATCAGAGACTATGTTGGCTAAATTAGAACTGTTTTGTTCAGAGTTCTCTGTCTGTTGCTGAGAAGATGATGGATATGGCTTACTATTATTCAGCCTTGCACGTCCACCATTGTTAAAACCTTGATGGGGTTTTTGTTGATCCTTCCAGGAGAAATTTGGATGATTTCTCCATGATGAGTTATAGGTGTTTCCATAAGGTTCACCTAAGTAATTAACTTCTGCCATGGCAGGGTTTTCAGGATCATAAGCTTCTTCAGAAGCTACCTCTCTAGTACTATTGGATGCATGTTGCAATCCATTCAGATTCTGAGAGATCATGTTGACCTGTTGAGTCAACATTTTGTTCTGAGCCAATATGGCATTCAGAGCATCAATTTCAATAACTCCTTTCTTCTGAGGTACCCCATTGTTCACGGAATTCCTCTCAGAGGTGTACATAAACTGGTTGTTTGCAACCATGTCAATGAGTTCTTGAGCCTCTTCAGGCGTTTTCTTCAGGTGAATAGATCCACCTGCAGAATGATCCAGTGACATTTTCGAAAATTCAGAGAGACCATAATAGAATATATCTAATATGGTCCATTCTGAAAACATGTCAGATGGACATCTCTTGGTCAGCTGCTTGTATCTTTCCCAAGCTTCATAGAGGGATTCACCATCTTTTTGTTTGAAGGTTTGAACATCCACTCTCAGCTTGCTCAGCTTTTGAGGAGGAAAGAACTTGTCTAAGAATGCAGTGACAAGCTTATCCCATGAGTCCAGGCTATCCTTGGGTTGTGAATCCAACCATACTCTAGCTCTGTCTCTTACAGCAAAAGGGAAAAGCAAGAGTCTGTAGACTTCAGGATTAACTCCATTTGTCTTTACAGTGTCACAGATCTGCAAGAACTCAGTTAAAAACTGATAGGGATCTTCAGATGGAAGTCCATAAAACTTGCAGTTTTGTTGCATTAATGCAACTAGTTGAGGCTTAAGCTCAAAGTTATTGGCTCCAATGGCAGGAATGGAGATGCTTCTTCCATCAAACTTGGATGTTGGCTTTGTGAAGTCACCAAGCATTCTCCTTGCATTATCATTATTATTTTCGGCCATCTCTTCCTCTTGTTCGAAATTTTCTAAAAGGTTGCTTCTGGATTGTTGTAATTTAGCTTCTTTTAATTTTCTCTTCAGAGTCCTTTCAGGTTCTGGATCAACTTCAACAAGAGTGCCTTTGCCCCTGTTCCTGCTCATATGAAAGAAAAGGGAACACAAAAAAGAAAGAAGGAATCCTCTATGTCACAGTATAGAGATTCCTTTATGTTAGTAGAAAAAGAAAGGGGTAGAAGAAGAGGAATGGAGGTTCGGTTTTTAGAAGAAGAGAGGTGAAGAGAAGTGTTAGTAATTAATTAATTAAATAGAATAAGAAAGGGGAAGGGAGAATTCGAAAATAATTTTGAAAAAGTAGTTAGTGATTTTCGAAAATTAGAAGTAAAATGTAATTAAAATTAAAACATGAAACAATTAATTAATTAAAAAGAATTTTTGAAAAAGAGAGAGATATTTTCGAAAATAGGAAAGAGAAGTAGTTAGGTGGTTTTGAAAAAGATAAGAAACAAACAAAAGTTAGTTAGTTGATTGAAAAAGATTTGAAATCAAAATTTAAAAAGATAAGAAGATAGTAAGTTGGATAAGATATTTTAAAATCAAATTTTAAAAAAAAAGATAAAACTTTTGAAAAGATAACATAAAAGATAAAAAGATTTAATTCAAAAATTTAAAAATTATTTACTTCACTAACAAGAAACTACAAGATAAGATTCTAGAACTTAAAGATTGAACCTTTCTTAACAAGAAAGTAACAAACTTCAAATTTTTGAACCAATCACATTAATTATTAGTGAATTTTCGAAAATTACATATAAAGATAAGAAAAAGATTTTGAAAATATTTGAAAAAAAAGATTTTTGAAATTTTCGAAAATTATAAAAAAAATGAAAAAGATATGATTTTTGAAAAAGATTTTGAAAAGATAAGATTTTTAAAATTGAAATTTTGACTTGACTTGTAAGAAACAACTAATTTTAAAAATTTTTGACCAAGTCAACCCAAAATTTCGAAATTGTGGAGGGAAATAAGGAAAAGATATTTTTGATTTTTGAATTTTTAAAGAAAAACACAAAAATGACCCAAAACATGAAAATTTTGGATCAAGACACAAGATGCATGCAAGAATGCTATGAATGTCAAGATGAACACCAAGAACACTTTGAAGATCATGATGAACATCAAGAACATAATTTTGAAAAATTTTGATGCAAAGAAAACATGCAAGACACCAAACTTAGAAATTTTTAATGCATGGAAAATATGAATGCAAAAATGCACATGAAAAACAACAAACAACACAAAACAAGAAATCATCAAGATCAAACAAGAGGACTTATCAAGAACAACTTGAAGATCATGAAGAACACTATGAATGCATGAATTTTCGAAAAATATGCAAGAAAAAATTTTAAAAGCATGCAATTGACACCAAACTTAAAAATTGACTCAAGACTCAAACAAGAAACACAAAATATTTTTGATTTTTATAATTTTGTGATTTTTTTGTATTTTTATTTAATTTTTTTTTTTTCGAAAAACATTTTTGGAAAAACGAAAAATAAAAGAAAAATTTTTGAAAAAGATTTTTGAAAAGAAAATTACCTAATCTGAGCAACAAGATGAACCGTCAGTTGTCCATACTCGAACAATCCCCGGCAACGGCGCCAAAAACTTGGTGTTGTTGCCGGATTAAAAACTTGGCACCATTGTGGGTTGGAAACAATTGTTTGAATTGTTGTTCGAAATTGATTGTTCCCCGGCAACGGCGCCAAAAACTTGGTGGACGAAATTGTGATTCCTATTTTGTGCCTTTTGGCATCATTGTAAAATTATTCCTTTTTAGAAATTGACCTTCCTTCACAACTCCGTTCAACTAACCAGCAAGTGTACTGGGTCGTCCAAGTAATAACCTTACGTGAGTAAGGGTCGAATCCACAGAGATTGTTGGTATGAAGCAAGCTATGGTCACCTTGCAAATCTCAGTTAGGCAGATTAAATCTGTTTATGGTGAGTTCGAATATTAATAATAAAATAAATAATAAAAGGATAGAAATACTTATGCAGATTCATTGGTAGGAATTTCAGATAAGCGGAATGGAGGTGCTGTAGAGCTCTCGGACGCCTGCCTTCCTATTGCTTCAATTCAATCCTGAGTTTACTCCTTTCCATGGCAAGCCTTGTATAGGGGTTCACTATCAGCTGTGGCTACTTTCATTCCTCTCGGGGAAATAACCTGCACGGCTGTCACTCGCACAGCTAACCAGTCTGGAGGCATCACCCATGGTTGATAGCTACATCCCATCCTCGCAGTGAAAGCTAATGCACGCACTCTGTCACAGTACGGCCAATCACCGGTTGGTTCCCGCTCCTACTGGAATAGAATCCCTCTTTTGCGTTTGTCACTAACGCCCAGCAGGTTAAAGTTTGAAGCACGTCACGGTCATTCATGAACGGAATCCTACTCGGAATACCACAGACAAGGTGAGACTTTCCGGATTCCCAGGATCCTACTCGGAACACCACAGACAAGGTTGGACTTTCCGGATCCAGATGAATGCCGCCATCTATCTAGCTTATACCACGAAGATTCTGTTGGGGAATCTAAGAGATACACATTCAAGCTTCTTTGCATGTAGAACGTAAGTGGTTGTCAATCACGCGCGTTCATGAGTGAGAATGATGATGAGAGTTATTAGCTCATCACATTCATCATGTTCTTGAGTACGAATGAATATCTTGGAATAAGAATAAGATAGAGAATTGAATAAAAGAAAATAGAACTTCATTAATCTCTGAGGTACAGCAGAGCTCCACACCCTTAATCTATGGTGTGCAGAAACTCCACCGTTGAAAATACATAAGCAAGAGGTTCAGGCATGGCCGAATGGCCAGCCCCCTAAACGTGATCACTAGATCAAAATACAATCCAGGATGATAATATGATAGTAAAAAGTTCTATTTATACTAGACTAGCTACTAGGGTTTACATGAGTAAGTAATTGATGCATAAATCCACTTCCGGGGCCCACTTGGTGTATGCTTGGGCTGAGCTTGATCTATCCACGAGATGAGGCTTCTCTTGGAGTTGAATTTCGAGTTATGATGTGCTTTGGGCGTTCAACTCCGGATTATGACGTCTTTCTGGCGTTTAACTCCAGAAAGGAGTGTGTACTTGGCGTTCAACGCCAAGTTGCGTCGTCATTCTTCGAATAAAGTATGGACTATTATATATTGCTGGAAAGCCCTGGATGTCTACTTTCCAACGCCGTTGATAGCGCGCCATTTAGAGTTCTGTAGCTCCAGAAAATCTATTTCGAGTGCAGGGAGGTCAGAATCCAACAGCATCAGCAGTCCTTTTGTCAGCCTTTTTCAGAGTTTTGCTCAAATCCCTCAATTTCAGTCAGAATTTACCTGAAATCACAGAAAAACACACAAACTCATAGTAAAGTCCAGAAATGTGAATTTAACATAAAAACTAATGAAAACATCCCTAAAAGTAGCTCAAACTTACTAAAAACTATATAAAAACAATGCCAATAAGCGTATAAATTATCCGCTCATCACAACACCAAACTTAAATTGTTGCTTGTCCCCAAGCAACTGAAAATCAAATAGGATAAAAAGAAGAGAATATACTATAAGGTCCAAAATATCACTGAATATTAATTTAATTACATGAGCGGGACTTGTAGCTTTTTGCTTCTGAACAGTTTTGGCATCTCACTTTTTCCTTTGAAGTTCAGAGTGATTGGCATCTCTAGGAACTTAGAATTTCGGATAGTGTTATTGATTTTCCTAGTTAAGCATGTTGATTCTTGAACACAGCTACTTATGAGTCTTGGCTGTGGCCCTAAGCACTTTGTCTTCCAGTATTACCACCGGATACATAAATGCCACAGACACATAACTGGGTGAACCCTTTCAGATTGTGACTCAGCTTTGCTAAAGTCCCCAGTTAGTGGTGTCCAGAGCTCTTAAGCACACTCTTTTGCCTTGGATCACGACTTTAACCACTCAGTCTCAAGCTTTTCACTTGGACCTTCATGACACAAGCACATGGTTAGGGACAGCTTGATTTAGCCGCTTAGGCCTGGATTTAATTTCCTTGGGCCCTCCTATCCATTGATGCTCAAAGCCTTGGATCCTTTTTACCCTTGCCTTTTGGTTTTAAGGGCTATTGGCTTTTTCTATTGCTCCTTCTTTTTCTATATACTCTTTTTAGATCCTTTTTTTTTTCACTGCTTTTTCTTGCTTCAAGAATCAATTCCATGATGTTTTTCAGATCATCAATAACATGTCTCTTTGTTCATCATTCTTTCAAGAACCAACAATTTTAACACTCATAAACAACAAGATCCAAAAACATATGCACTGTTCATTCATTCATTCAGAAAACAAAAGCATTGTCACCACATCAATATAATTAAACTAAATTCAATAATAATTTCGAAAATTATGTACTTCTTGTTCTTTTGAATTAAAACATTTTTCTTTTAAGAGAGGTGAAGGACTGATGGATTTTATTCATAGTTTTAAGGCATGGTTACATACTAATGATCATGAAATAAAGACACAAAACATAGATAAACATAATAATTAAAAACCGAAAACAGAAAGAAATAAAGAACAAGGAATGAATCCACCTCTAGTGGCGTCTTCTTCTTGAAGGACCAATGATGTTCTTCAACTCTTCTATGTCCCTTCCTTGCCTTTGTTGCTCCTCCCTCATTGCTCTTTGATCTTCTCTTATTTCTTGAAGAGTGAGGGCGTGTTCATGGTGTTCCACCCTTAGTTGTTCCACATTATGGCTCAAATCTTCCAAGGAGGTGCTAAGTTGCTCCCAATAGTTGTTGGGAGGAAAGTGAATTTGAGGCATTTGTTGATGGTGAACCTCCTCTTGTTCTCCTTGAGGGCCGTGAGGAACTTCCCTTGTTTGCTCCATCCTTTTCTTGGTGATGGGCTTGTCTTCTTCTATGGAGGCATCTCCATCTATGATAACTCCGGCTGAATAACATAGATGGCATATGAGGTGAGGGAATGCTAGCCGTGCCATGTATGAAGGCTTGTCAGCTATTTTGTAGAGTTCATTGGCTATGACTTCATGAACCTCTACTTCTACACCAATCATGATGCTATGAACCATGATGGCCCGATCCACAGTAACTTCAGATCGGTTGCTTGTGGGGATGATGGATCTTTGAATGAACTCCAACCATCCTCTAGCTACAGGCTTGAGGTCCAGTCTTCTTAGTTGGACTGGCTTGCCTTTGGAGTCAACTCTCCATTGGGCGCCTTCCACACAAATGTCCCTAAGGACTTGGTCCAACCTTTGATCAAAGTTGACCCTTCTAGTGTAGGGGTGTTCATCACCTTGCATCATAGGCAAATGAAACGCCAACCTTACATTCTCCGTACTAAAATCCAAGTATTTCCCCCTAACCATGGTGATATAGTTTTTCGGACTTGGGTTCATACCTTGGTTATGGTTTCTAGTGATCCATGCATTGGCATAGAACTCTTGAACCATTAAAATTCCAACTTGTTGTATGGGGTTGGCTATGACTTCCCAACCTCTTCTTTGAATTTCAAGTCGGATTTCCGGATACTCATTCTTCTTGAGTTTGAAAGGGACCTCATGGATCACTTTCTTCTTTGCCACAACATCATAGAAGTGGTCTTGGTGGCTCTTGGAGATGAATCTCTCCTTCTCCCATGACTCGGAAGTGGAAGCTTTTGCCTTCCCTTTTCCTTTTCTTGAGGAAACTCCGGCCTTGGGTGCCATTGATGGTGAATGAAAAATAAAAAGCTTAGGCTTTTTACCACACCAAACTTAAAATTTGCTTGTCCCCAAGCAAAAAGAAAAGAAGAGTAGAAGAGGAAGAAGAAAATATGGAGAGAGGGAGAAGAGAGGGTTCGGTTATGTGGGAGAATGTGGGTTTGTGTTGTGTGAAAATGGAAAAGAAAAGAAGGGTATTTATAGGGAGGGGGGAGGGTATAGGTTCGGCCATGTTGGGTGGGAAAGGGTGTTAAATTGAATTTGAAAGTAGTGGGGGTAGGTGGGGTGTATGGGGAAGAGGGGTTGATGTGAATGGTGAATGGGGAAGTTGGGAAGAGGAATTGAGGTGATTGGTGAAGGGTGTTGGGAAGTGTGACATTGAGAATGAGATTTGGATTAGGAGAGTGTGAATAGGATTAAAAGAAATGTGGTAGGTGGGGATCCTGTGGGGTCCACAGATCCTGTAGTGGGGATCCTGTGGGGTCCACAGATCCTGAGGTGAAAACAAATACCATTCCTTCACCATATAGGCATGTAACATGCTTTGATGTATCATCCTGGCGTTCAAACGCCCATTGATGCTAGTTCTGGGCGTTAAACGCCCATGTTATGCACGTTTCTGGCGTTGAACGCCAGTTTCATGCTTGTTTCTGGCGTTCAGCGCCAGATTGTCCTCTGTGTGCGCATCCTGGCGTTAAACGCCAGGTTGTTGCTTGTTTTGGGCGTTCAACGCCAGAAAGATGCTCTGTTCTGGCGTTGAACGCCAGAAAGATGCTCCTTCTGGGCGTTGAACGCCGGCCCGTGCGTCCCCTGGGTGAAAAATTTTTTTCTTCTGTTTTTGACTCTGTTTTTAATTTTTTTGATTTTTTCGTGACTCCTCATGATCATGTACCTAATTAAACACAAAAATAACAAAGAAACAAAATAAAATAAAATTAGATAAATAAAATTGGGTTGCCTCCCAACAAGCGCTTCTTTAATGTCAATAGCTTGACAGTGACTCTCATGGAGCCACATGGTGATCAGGTCAATTTAGTGTGTAGTATTCCCAACACCAAACTTAGAGTTTGGATATGGGGTTTGAACACCAAACTTAGAGTTTGGTTGTGGCCTCACAATACCAAACTTAGAGTTTGACTGTGTGGGCTCTGCTTGACCTTGAACTGAGAGAAGCTCTTCATGCTTACTCTCTTTTGTCATAGAGGGATGGCCATGTGCTTGAAACACAAGGTAGTCCCCATTCAATTGGAGGACTAACTCACCTCTGTTGACATCTATCACAGCTCCTGCTGTGGCTAGGAAAGGTCTTCCTAGGATGATGCATTCATCATCTTCCTTCCTAGTATCTAGGATTATGAAATCAGTAGGGATGTAAAGGCCTTCAACCTTTACTAGCACGTCCTCTACTAATCCATAAGCTTGTCTTATGGACTTATCTGCCAATTGTAATGAGAACAAGGCAGGTTGTACCTCAATGATCCCCATCTTCTCCATTACAGAGAGTGGCATAAGATTTATCCCTGACCCCAGATCACATAGAGCTTTTTCAAAGCTCATGGTGCCAATGGTACAAGGTATTAAGAACTTGCCAGGATCTTGTTTCTTTTGAGGTAGAGTTTTCTGAATCCAAGTGTCTAGTTTACTAATGAGTAAGGGAGGTTTACTTTCCCAAGTCTCATTACCAAACAGTTTGGCATTCAGCTTCATGATAGCTCCTAAATATAGAGCAGCTTGCTCTCCAATCACATCTTCATCCTCTTCAGAGGATGAATATTCTTCAAAGCTCATGAATGGCAGAAGGAGATTTAATGGGATCTCTATGGTCTCTAGATGAGCCTCAGATTCCTCTGGATCCTTAATAGGAAACTCCTTCATGCTTGAAGGACGTCCCAGGAGGTCTTTCTCCTTAGGATTTTCGTCCTCCTCCTCCCTAGTGCATTCGGTCACTTTGATTAAATCAATGGCCTTGCACTCTCCTTTTGGATTCTCTTCTGTATTGCTTGGGAGAATACTGGGAGGAGTTTCAATAACTTTCTTACTCAACTGGCCCACTTGTGCTTCCAGATTTCCAATGGAAGATCTGGTTTCATTCATGAAACTGAAAGTGGCCTTTGACAGATCAGAGACTATGTTGGCTAAATTAGAACTGTTTTGTTCAGAGTTCTCTGTCTGTTGCTGAGAAGATGATGGATATGGCTTACTATTATTCAGCCTTGCACGTCCACCATTGTTAAAACCTTGATGGGGTTTTTGTTGATCCTTCCAGGAGAAATTTGGATGTTTCCTTTATTTCTTCTACTCCTTCCCTTTTTGCAAGCTTCCTCTCCATTCTCTAAGCCATTCCTGTCCTATAATCCCTGAAATCACTTAACACACATATCAAGGCATTGAATGGTAATAAGAGATGATTAAAATACACAATTAAAGAATCTAGGAAGCAAGATTTCAATCATAGAACAAATTCTGGAAAGGAGTTGTAAAACCATGCAAATAGTATGAATAAGTGTGCAAAGGCTTGATAAAAACCACTCAAATTAGCACAAGATAAACCATAAAATAGTGGTTTATCAGTATGACAAGTAGAGGCTAAGGATGTCCCTTGAATATCCATGGAACCAAGAAGTAGTAAGCAACAAAGACCCAAGGCTTTGAGCACCAACTACTAGGATGGAAGGAAACATTAAATAGCTCAAAAAAGTTAAAAATCCTAGTAGATGGTTGTGGTGAAGATGTGTAAAAAAAAAGAGACCTAGGCAAGTAAATTCTTAGGGGTTTTTCAACACCCAGTACCCTAAAGCCAACTGGTTTGGGAGTGCTAATTGAAAGCATAATTTAAGGGTCATCTTGAGACAAAACATTTAGAATCGTGGTCATTAGAAAAGGAGAAATGAAAAATGAAAGAACAACAACAACAACAACAAAGCCTTAAGCCACTAAGTGGGGTCGGCTACATGAATCAAACGACGCCATTGTGCTCTGTCATGTATCATGTCTACAGAGGGACCGTTTACATGTAGATCACGTTTGACCACCTCATGGATGGTCTTCTTAGGTCTTCCTCTGCCTTTTGCCCTTTGTCCATCTTCTATCTCATCCACTCTCTCGACTGGATGTTCTATCGGTCTTCTTCTCACATGTCCAGACCACCTGAGATGCGATTCAATAATCTTTTCCACAATGGGTGCTACTCCAACTCTCTTCCTTATATCTTCATTCCTTATTTTATCCAATCGCGTATGATCACTCATCCATCTCAACATCTTCATCTCTGCCACACTCAGCTTATGTTCCTGCTCCCCTTTAGCCGCCCAACACTCCGTACCATACAGCAAAGCCGGTCTTATAGTGGTGCGATAGAATTTACCTTTAAGCCGGTCATATGCACTCCGCCATTTTGACCAACCTGCTTGGATCCTATGATTTACATCCTGTTCAATCTCTCCATTATCCTGTATGATGCACCCAAGATACTTAAAACTTTTAACTTTTCGTGGGATGTTTTCTCCAATCTTCACCTCTATATTTGGCGCCGTTGCCAGGGAAGTGCAATTGGTGTTAAATCTTTTGGTTGTTGTGAATATGTTAATAGTGTAAATAGGACTTTTTGGTTGTTTATTGCTTTTGTTAGTAGGTTCTTATTTATATTTTCTTCATGACTTTTTCACACTATCACCACAATGCACCCCAATGGAACCCAAACACTTACCTTCATAGTCACTAATCTTACACACCATCACCCCATTACATACAAACCCAAAACCCTTACCCTCGTGAGTTTGATTGTCAACCTTCATCACCTCAATCTCCATCTTCAATTATGGATCAAGACACACAAGAAGCACTTCTCATTCTTATTCAAGGACAACAAGAGTTCTAGAAGAAGCAAGAGCTCACCATGGCCACCTTAGCAAAAGCTTTGGATCATTTAACAACATCGCGTTCATGCCACAAGCCAGAAGTTTTAGTGGATGAATGTGTGAAACCAAGTGAAAAGTATGGAATGGAAGAAGAATTGCAAGATCAAGAAGATGATGTCGAGTCACAACATAAAGAGAAAAAGGAGACAAATGAAGAGTTGGTAGGAATTGATCAAGAGGATTCCATCCTTCAAGATTTTTTGTCCGACTTGGTTAACCCCACCGATGACCTTCATGAATCGCCATTATTAGATTTGAAAGGAGAAGTTGATGTGGACTTCACTCAACCTCCAATCTTTGACTTTAATGATGATGAAGAAGATTCAATAGATGTTGAAGACGACCATAGTCACCAAGAAGTGAAAGTGTGTGTACAAGTGCGAATTGAGTGGGTAAAGGCTTCTTCAAGAAGCTTTCTAGGCCCGCATCAATATGCCGTCTTGGAGACGGATTGTCAACTTCAAACCCTTATTGGGGTAGTGAAAGACGATGAGAAGAATGTTAACCGGAAACGGAATGGAAAGTTCATCAAAAGGGCCAATTTAACATTTAGAGCTCAATTTTGGTGCAAGACTCAAATTAGTAGATTCCGGGTAGTGCACAAGAATGTCAACGGTGATAGAGGAACTCAAGTATGGGATCCAGGCATTGGTCTTATGAGTCAACACTTGAGGATCCTAGTTGCTAGCTTGAAGTCTCTTGAAAGTTTGTTGCAATTTATTTGGGACCCCGAAGGTCAAATCAATAGCAAACTTGGTTGGAGATTCAAGGAGGAGTGGAAGCATAAACCTCCCGAACAAGAATCTCCTCACCAAGTCCAACTTAGGACTATAAACCAAAGTGCTAGGTGGGAGACACCCCACCATGGTAATATCCTTCTAACTTTCTCTCTTTTACTTTCTTGCTTATGAATAATTGGCTATAATGCTTGGTTGGTTGGATTTATTTTCATGTTTGTTAAGTAATTCTAGTGGAATAATGTATTTTTGGAAGTTTTGTCATGTTTTGGGACTTGAAAACCTATTTTGGATGTCAAGTTTGATGCCTTGGAGGCATAATTTTCGTTGCAAGAACAGAGACCTGTGCATGCGCACAGCCTTGTGCGTCCGCACAGACCCCCTGTTTTCCAGTTCCCGTGCGTGCGAACAGCATCATGCGCTCACACACCCTTAAACACCCCCTCTGGGCCCAGCGCACGCACAGGGTGTGCGTGGGAACACCACCCTTTTTCCTCCTGTACGTCCGCACATGAACCCCCTCACACACGAAGCCACACGTGCGAGCGCACACCCTTTGTGCGCCCGCACAACCTGAACACACCTCTCTGGTCGCAGTGTCTGCACCCCTTGTGCGATCGCATGCCCCCTCTTTTCTCCTTCTGTGCGAGCGCACACCCCTTGTGTGTCCGCACAAGTTGCGTTACACTTTCTGTTCCCAGCGTCCGCACGACCCTGTGCACGCGCACACTTCCTTCTTTCTCTTTGTGTGCGCCCGCACAGATTTTTTGAACGTTAATTCAAAAAGAGAGAGGGTCGAGCTTCATTTCCTATACTCACCCCTCTTCTCCTTTTTCTCTGAAAACCACAACCACCCCTCTCAACCCAGCCTCCTTCCTTCGCGACCCACCTCCGGTGACCTCCACGCCGCCACCGTCGCACCTCCTCTCTCTCTCCCTCCCTTTTCCTTTCTTCTTCCTCTTCTCCATTCCCTTCTCTTTCTTCCCTATCTCTGTCTTTGTGCCAGCGCCCAGCCTAGGCCACGCATCCTTGTTCCGGTGAGCAACCGCCAATGGTGGCAGACCCCTGTGCCGCTACAGCCCTCTCTGTCTCGCCCTTACCTTCGTTCAATCCTTCTTTCCTTCTGCATTACAGGTTCAACCCATATTACCCTGCCCTGTTTCATTTCTTTTCTACTTCATATTACTGCTTCTTCTGCTTCTGCTTTCTGATTTTGCTTTAGTTATTAGGTGGTTTTAGGTTAGATGATTTGTGTTTATTGTATTGAATATGTGATGCTGGCTGATCTTGTTAACTGATGTTGCTAAAACTGACTGTTGTTGTTCTTATCTGATTCTGAATGCAGCTTTTGCTTGATTTTGAAACTAAATAATGATGCTACTGATTTCTGCACATGACATGCCCGATAAAATGCCTGAGTGGGAATTTTTGACCTATGTTCTGTGTCTGATCAACATAGATCTTGGCATTTTCTTCCCATTGACATTGTTACTTCATAATTATTCACATTTTTTGTTATTCTAATTGCTGCCTGAGATGATTAATGCACTCTATATTCATGCTGAGATATCACACTGAACTTCAATTGTCTTCTGATTATCCCATTTGATATCAATTTTTCAGTGCATATCATCCTTCACTGATTAGTTTGCTAACTATGCACTTCATTGTTGATTTTGTTCTCGAGACCAGATTAGATTGAATTTGATAGTATTGATTATTTTGTTGGTACCTTTAAGTGAATAGCATGCTGATTCACTGCAATATATGTGACTGCCCATTCCTTTTTGCTTACACACCAAATTAGCCTTAAACTTCCAATTTTGAAATCTGTTTAGTGCTTTTTGCAGTAGTACATATAATGTTTGTTTGGCGAATTGACTAACTGCTTATTCATGTGTTCTTGACCATAAATGATCATGTACAATTACTTGTCCCTTGTAAATCTTTTTGAGCAATGAATCTGATTTCAACTGAAATTGCTTTTGGGAACAAGGATTGACTATGTGACCATTTTATCACTTTGTTCCATGAATAAACAGGTGCTTTAAATTGTCAAGTTGGTCATTGCCTTTTGTGCTAGCTCTTACAAACTTTTTCAATCCTCAAGGCACAATCACAATAAATCGATTCCTTTTAGTTCAGTTCACTTGTATAATGCACCTAAGAAATGCATATTCTTTCATTGTTTGTTCACTCATTCATTTGCTACTTAGGTTACTTGATTTGGGAAAACACATTTCCTTTTTAACCATTTCACTGCTGCATACATGTTTTTTCCCTTTATTTAGTGTCTATTTACGTAATTGGCTCTTAATTAATTGTTTGATTATCCTCTATGAATTTCTATGACTTTTATTTGTTCTCCTGAGTGGTATTCTATATTTCCCTCTTCAGGATGACTCGTAAGGGGAAGGAAAAAGCCAACCCTTTAGCTCCTCCTCCTCCTGTGCCCCCAAGTGACTAACCAGACACGTTCATTAACTATGAGGCCCAAGAGCAATATAAGAAATTGGAAAAACATGCCTTTCATTATGAGAGAAAGCTAAACCTGCCCGAGAAATATGCGGATGCGATCTTTAACCGACTTGATTTCTATCATTGGGGATACGTAAAATCCGACCCGGTGGAAGTTAATGAACACCAGGTCAAGGAATTTTACACAAATCTCCTAAAGAGGGATACCAAAACTGTTTTTCTAAGAGGTGTCACCTTGGACACCTCTGATACTGCTTTAGAGGCCATCTTAGATATTCCGCATATTCCTCCGGCTCATGACGCTTACACTCAAGTAATGAGGAACGTCTCAACGAGCAAGATTTCTTTGGATGTGGTTCTGGAGAAGAGAGTCTGATGAGCGGATATTTTATACGCTTTTTGGGGGGTGTTTGATCGGGGTAAAACTTGTCTCTCAACAAATTCCCATTCGGCAAGTGTAACGAATTTGTCGTCAAGTAAAAACTCACAATAGAGTGAGGTCGAATCCCACAGGGATTGATTGATCAAGCAACTTTAATTAGAGGAACGATCTAGTTGAGCGAATCCATGAATAGAGTTGATAATTGCAGAAATTAAAATGGCGAGAAAGTAAATGACTGAAAGTAAATAGCAGAATTGTAAATGGGAATGGGGGAATTGCTCATAAAAGTAAATTGCAGAAAATAAAGAGAATGGGTAAGATCAGAAATGGGGAGTTCATTGGGCTTAGGAGATGTTGCATTCTCCGGATCAATTTCATTTTCATCTCTTCCTCAATCAATGCACTCATTGATCTCCTTGGCAATCTTAAGTGATTGAATCACAATTTCTTGCAATTCAATCTCTCAAATCTTGATCAATAGCCAATTCCTTGGTCAATTGCTCATGAGAAGAGATGAAGTGTGGTCACTGATTATACCACATGCACTTCCCAAATCAAATGCTTAGAGGGTTATAGACACATACCCATCCACACTCAATTTGGTCCAGCATGAGAAAGCATTTCTAGTTAATCTCTTCATTCCATTTTCAAGGATCCGAAGAGATCCATATTTGAATAGCTTCTTTTCCAAGATAACTATCCAATTGGATGAAGATCGAAAGCTTTCAAGTAAAATCAAAAGGAAAGATAGAAGAAGAATAAGAAAATTAGTATTGATGCATCAAATTACAACAGAGCTCCCTAACCCAATGAAAGGGTTTTAGTTGTTCATAGCTCTAGAAATCAAAATCAAAGATGGAGGATACATGATAAAGCTAGAAGTACAAAGAAAGTAAATACAAAGAGTAGTTCTCTGTCCTAGCTCCTCCCAAAAAATTGCTTTCTCTTTCAAAACTACTCCTATATATACTACTCTTCTCAGCTTCTAGTTAGCTCTTCAAGTCTTGGGCCTCTGGATCTTTGAGCTTAAAGCAGTTCCTTTCTTCAATTGGGCTTGGCTTACTTGCAGAGAGATAGTGTGAAGTGGGCATAGACTTTAGCTCAAGACGTTAGGGGTTTTTTATCATTTAGTGAAAATACAAGTTCGAGAACGTTAGTGACACTAAACATTGTCACTAACGTTGCCATGCACCCCTTTGCCTCACGTTAAAGCCCACGTTAACTGGGTTAACGTGGCTTTTAACGTTGCCTTGTTAGACTTCGAGAACGTTAGTGACATTCAACATTGTCACTAACGTTCAAGTGTGCCCCTTCTTGCTTCACGTTAAAGCTCACGTTCACTAGGTTAACGTGGCTTCTAACGTGGCTTTTGCCAACCTTCGAGAACGTTAGTGACACTCAACATTGTCACTAACGTTCAAGTGTGCCCCTAGGTCTCACGTTAGAGTCCACGTTAACTAGGTTAACGTGGCTTCTAACGTGGCCATTCTTAGCCATCCCAACGTTAGTGACAATGTTGAGTGTCACTAACGTTGGCTCATTCTTCATTCCTCATCATTAGCTTCCACGTTAACCAAGTTAACGTGGAAGATAACGTGGCTCTTGGGGGTTGTGTGGTTGCTCCAACGTTAGTGACAATGTTGAATGTCACTAACATTGTCGACAACTCTCCATCTCTTACGTTAGCTCCCACGTTAACCAAGTTAACGTGGCTCTTTGCACCTTAGGCCAACGTTAGTGACAGTGTTGAGTGTCACTAACGTTGGCTTCTCTTCCCCCTTTAACGTTAGAGGCCACGTTAACTAGGTTAACGTGGCTTCCAACGTGGCCATTTGTGAGCAATTGCCAACGTTAGTGACAATGTTGAGTGTCACTAACATTGGCTCAACTTTTCTTCTCCACGTTAGAGTTTTCATTAACTTCGTTAATGTGACTCTTTAACGTGGGCATTGATGGCTTTTGAGAGTGTTTTTGGCAATTACTTTTCTCCTTAACTTTGCAAGTTACTTCCCATTCCTTGCTTCCTTTGGTCCTGAAATCAACCAATAGAGTGCATCAAAGTTCTAGTCCAAGTCATGAGTAATGCTATATACAATTTTGTCATTAAAATCATGCAAAATCCTCATGAAATAATGTAAAATGCACAATGTATGCTTGAATCAAGGTCTGAGTGAATATCTGCCCAAAACTAACTTATTTCCTAAGAAAATGCATGAAATTACCTAAAAGCAGTAAAGAAAAGGTCAGTGAAACTGGCCAAAATGCCCTGGCATCACAACACCAAACTTAAAGCTTGCTTGTCCCTAAGCAAGTACTGGAACAAGAGAATGATGAATGAAATCTCCAGAGAAATGAGTTATTCTTGTGGAAGTCATATTACTGATTTTATGGTGGTTTCATGCATAGCAACTTAGGTTCATTCCACTACTGGCTTTCAGACCTTTATCATCTCCTAAAATACTCACTTTGTTATATCCCATGAGACCTTTATTTATTGATCCTTTTATTGTTATTTCCAGGGCTGTTTGTGTTATTTAGGCTAAGTGTTTTGTAAGGGGGCAACTCTTTAGGATAAGCTTTCAGCCAACACTCCCAAACCAGTTGGTTCAAGGTGCTAGGTGTTGAAGCACCCCTAAGGACTTACATACTCAAGTCTCTCCCCCATACATACACACCACAGGCATATAGTTTATTTATTTTCTTTCCTTCAGACCTTGGTGTCCAGCACCTCTTTGGGTTACTAAATGCTCTGTGGTGAGGGTTACTCTTGATAGTGGATTTTCAGCTGATAATCCCGGGTTAGTTAACCCAAGTTACCAGGTGATGAAGCACCCCAAAGAGCTTATTCATCCAAGTAGATCCCTCACACAGGAGCAACACAGACACATGTCTTAGGGTAAACCATTGGTGCCTAGCCTTATTGCTTACTCTTTTTCTTTTGCTTTTCACTTCCCTTGTTCTTTCCCTTTTCTCTTATTAGGATCTTGTTATTTTAGTCTCATGGATATCTCAAAAGTAAAGCATTCAGGATAGATAGTTGTCATCCTAACCTTGTGGCTGAACCAACTTAGCTAACTTATGACTACCCCCAAAGATTCATGAATGCACTTCCACATTATGAACTCTACTCTGGTATTTCAAAGCATAAACATCCTCTCTTCATTTGATTCTAAGGACAAACATACAATAAGTAAAGATACGAATGCAGTAACATAAAGGCTAGCAAGCATTGACTTCTTAATCATAAAATTCAGAATGCATAATTGAAAGTTGTCTAGCTAATATGGAGGCATGTCCTATTTCATACAAGATCCTCCTTATTGATAATATAAACTAAAAAAAAAACAAGAAAGGAGCTCCACCACCTTTTACTGATGTGGTTGCTCATGCTCCCTTCCATGCTTGTCCTCTTGGTGCTTTTCTTGAGTGCTTGTGCTCCCACTCCCTTTGCTTTTTCCAAGTAGTTTCTTCCAGAAGCCAGCATCTTCCATTTTTTTCTTCAGAGTTTCCTTCTGCTGTTTCACATTCCCTTCTTCTCGTTCAACAAACTCTTTTTGGACCTCCTCATATGTGGGAATGGCATAATGTAGGTGGTGCATATTATCAGACATATAGCTCAATCTGGCTTGAGTGTTTACACTGAATTCCTCTCTATGCAACTGCCTTCCTTCATTCAGCACGCTAAACTCATTAAATGATTTCATCTGAGCTAATTGCCGCTGGTTGAGCTCTTGAAGGCATTTGTCTTGATGCTCTTGCCTCTCTGTTACTTGGTGTAGGGCTTGAGTGAGTTGTGAATATTGCTCCTGTTGCCGCTCCATGTGTTGTTTCTGCCACTCTTCTTGTTGCTTCATCCATTTGGACTGCATGGCAAGTATTTGCTCTTGTCCCTCCATATGTTTCATCTCTAAATCCTCAATGGCATGTAAGATATGACTCATATTGAGATTGGCTGGGTTGTGTTGCTCTTCTTGTTGGTAATCTTCCTGATGATACTCCTCTTGATGAATTTCTTCATGGGCTCTGTGTCTTCCTATATGTGGCCTTCTTAGTTGTTGAGCAAGTGAGGTGTGGACCATGCGCTCACGTGTGACCGGCTTCCCTGGGTTCACCCAGTCTGGACTGCTGTCCTCAAATACTACCTTAGCCTTGTTGCACAAGCGGAGAATTGTGCTGGGGTACCAAAGCCTGGCACCCGAATCAACTTTCTCAGCCGACTCTTGAATCCCTTCGGCAATAAGCTCATGCACATTGATTTCCCCACCTAGTACTAAGCATTGCACCATAGTGGCTCGGTTGATGTTAACTTCTGAATTATTAGCAGCCGGTAGGATGGACCTTCTTACAAGCTCGAACCACCCCTTGGCTTCAGGATGAAGGTCTCCCCTTTTTATGAATTTTGGTCTCCCATCTGAGTATCTCTCCCAATCAGCTGCTATCACACAGATATCTGACGCTATCTCTGAGAGCTCATCCTTATCAGGGCTTCTACTTATCCTTG
Source organism: Arachis stenosperma (assembly GCF_014773155.1). Taxonomy (NCBI): domain Eukaryota; kingdom Viridiplantae; phylum Streptophyta; class Magnoliopsida; order Fabales; family Fabaceae; genus Arachis; species Arachis stenosperma. The sequence continues at coordinate 76,750,073 of NC_080382.1, forward strand.
ACTGATAACTCTCCTCGTCAAAATGAGGGAATTTCAATTGAAGAGCTCTTATTATGGCACTTGGGCTGAAGTCGACCTCCCTTCCTCTCACATAGCTTTTGTAAGTTGGGGCTTTAGTCCTCTCCTCTCTAACTATATTTGCATAAAACTCTTTGATGAGGGTTGCCATTGATCTTACCCTCTGGACTGGTGAGCAATTGCCAACCTCTCTGTTCGATTTTCCTCAAAATCTGTGGTGATTCATTGGCATTGATTTGGAAGATTAACTCTGGCAATATCTTTCTGGCCTTTATCCGCTCGAATTCTCGTTCATGAAAGGCAGTTTTGAATCTCTTCTCGTCAAAGGGAACACTCTCCATGGGTTCCTTTCTCTTTTGCCTCTTTGAGCTTGATGATGCCATGACATGAGTTGTTGTTTTGAGGTGGGTTGAGGCTTCGGATAGATAAAGAGTGGGTTGGTTAAAACAATGCGTGATAAAGGGTTTAGTGAGCCAACAGAAGTGTAGAGAGTGGGGGTTTGAATGTAAGGAGTGAGCGTGCACTAAGGTTCACTTATATAGGAGAAATCATGAGTGCATGAAGGGTGTGGATTGCACGAATGTTTCCTTGATGAACGGATGGGGTTGTATACGAAGAGAGGACAAGGATCATCACTTGAATGGGAATGTTGGTTCGGTCTTCAAGATTCTTCTTCTTTCAATGTTGCATGGCAACATTTCCCATGCCTTCCTTGTTGGGACAAGTGTAAAGTTCTCTCCGCGAAGTGGCCGAGCCTCCCCCATTAAATTGTCTAATCAATCCTCATCAATGCTCCTGTTCCTTCCCTATAAAGATAAAATGAGAAAAGTAACAAAAGATATTAAAATAACATAAGAACCTTACGGCTAACATTAATGAAAGGTGAGGAAAATTTGATTGTTTATTTATGAATTCCAACTAACTAACTAGCTGTGTATCTTTATATGCACATTGGTGGCACCATAGGGTGACACCAAACTTAGTTTGGAGCACTGTGATGAAAGGTTGTGTTCAAAGCTTTAAGAAGAATGCTTTGAACACCAAACTTGTTCTTCACTATATTCTGCATATAAAAATTTCACACGTGTTCGTCAAGTTTTTGTTGGAATTCATGAATATTGATTTATTCACTACTTCTGAAAGCATGTAAACATGGGTTGCCTCCCATGAAGCGCTTCTTTAGCGTCACTAGCTTGACGTTACCCCCTTATTATGGTGGTTGGTAATGCTTGAAGTCTTCTCCTCTAGCAGTGGACTTGTATCCATTGGTTGTATCAATGATCTCTACAAGCTCCAAGGAGAGAACTCTGTTGATGGTGAAGACCTTAGGTAGCTGAGATGGTACAGTGGGGAGATTAGGGGGGATATCTGTGAAGTAGGCTGAGATTACTTTATCCCCTGGAGAGAAATCTTCCGTAGGAATCTTCTTGTTCCGCCACCCCCTTGGTACCTTCTTCTTTGCCCCTGGTGCTGTTTTCTTACTCCTGGTGGCCACCTTCTTTGATGAGCTTTTGTTAATGTCCTCACAAACTTCTGGTGGCTTAGGTTCCTCCAATTTTTCCTTGACCTGTGGCACTTGCTTCTGGCCTTGTCCATCAACCCAGTGACTCTCAGGATGAGCTGGTTGTGCTTCAGTGCTTGCTTCTTCCTTTAGTATCTCATGATGCCCTTTGCTCGGTTCTTTATCCTCTTCATCTTTTTCCAATGAGAGTTCGAAAACACTAAAGCTCAGTTGTTCATCATGGATCCTTAATATTAGCTCTCCTTTCTCCACATCTATGAGTGCTCTAGCAGTAGCTAGAAATGGTCTCCCCAATATGATTGGGTGCAGGTGACTCTCTTCCATGTCCAGGATGACAAAGTCTGTTGGGAGAAAGTATTTTCCAACTTTAAGCAACACGTTTTCCACCATTCCTACTGCTTGCTTTTGAGTCTTGTCAGCCAGCCTTATGACTACATATGTAGGTAGTATCTCATTGATTTGCAGCCTTTTTACCAGGGATAGGGGTATTAAGTTGATGCTTGCTCCCAAATCGCAAAGTGCTCTATCAAAATTTGTTTCCCCTATAGCACAAGGGACGTGAAAGCTCCCTGGGTCTTTTCTTTTCGCAGGCAATTGTGTTTGAATGAGGGTGCTGCAATCCTTGTTCATCACTATAGTCTGCCCCCCCTTGAGTGAGCTCTTCCTGGGAAGTAGTTCCTTCATATACTTGATGAATGCTGGCATTTGCTGAATGACCTTGATGAATAGTATGTTCACATTCAAAGATGCGAACGAGTCTAAGAACCTTGAGTACATTCTCTTTCCCACAGCACCCTTTAGCAGTTGAGGAAATGGTGCATATAGTCTCAGCAGCTCCTGTTGTGAGATTTCTGTTTCTTGTTGGTCTTTCTTCTCCTTCTCTACTAAGGTATTTTCAGGTTGTTCTGACAGCTTGCTTGGCTTGTCTTCAGTCTCCTTGTCATTTGTAGTGACCATATTGCAGTCTTCCCATCTTACTTTCTTCACTTCACCTCTCGGATTCTTTTCCGTGTCACTTGGGAAGCTATTAGTGGGTCTGGGCATCTTCTCAGACAAATATCCCACTTGGGATTCCAGCTTCTTGATTGCTTCCCCCCGATTCTTCATACTGGCTCTCACCTCCTCTTTGAACACCTTATTGTCTTGAATGTCTTTGCATATGCTTTCAAGTAAGGTTTCAATCTTTGAGATTCTGTCATCAAATGATGGTATGTTGGGGGTAGAGGTAGAAGAGTGAGATGTATTGCTGTGGTTTTGTTGGTATGTCTTCTGTGTGAATTGTTGGGGAGCTGTGTTGTTGGGGTTGTGACATCTCTGATCTTGGCCTTGGTCTTGTTGATTCCCCCACCCAAAGTTTGGGTGATTCCTCCATCCAGGGTTGTAGGTCTTGGAGTATGGATCATGGTTGTATCTAGGTGAATTCCCAATGTAGTTGGCTTCCTCCTGAGTGCCTTCTTCCTCTTCACTTGCTTCCTCTTGAGTTGAAGTGTTGATTGCTGCCACTTGTCTTCTCTCCATCTTCTTGGTGAGGTCAGCTAGCTGCTTGGTGATGAGCTTGTTTTGAGCAAGCAGAGCATCTACATTGTTCAGCTCCATTACCCCTCTAGTGTTCCCTCTTTCGGAAGCATAGAAGTAGTCATTCTCAGCTACAGTTTTAATGACATCTATGGCTTCCTCAATGGTCTTCTTCTTGTTCAAAGAACCTCTGGATGAATGGTCTACAGCCTTCTTAGATTCGTATGACAGTCCTTCATAGAAGATGTGCAGCTGCACCCATTCATTGAACATATCAGATGGACATCTCCTTGTTAGGTCTTTAAACCTCTCCCATGCTTCATATAGAGTCTCACTATCTTGTTGCCTGAAAGTTTGGACCTCAGCTCTCAGCCGATTGACTCGTTGAGGGGGGTAAAATCTTGCTAAGAACTTGTTCATAACTTCATCCCAAGTTGTCAAGCTCTCCTTTGGAAAAGACTCCAACCACTTGGTTGCCTTGTCTTTGAGAGAGAATGGGAACAACAACAGTCTATAGACGTCTGGTTGAACGCCATTGGACTTCACTGTGTCACATATTCTCAGGAAGGTGTTTAAGTGTTGGTTGGGGTCTTCGTGGACACCTCCTCCGAACGAGCAATTGTTCTGAACAAGGGTGATGAGCTGTGGCTTTAGTTCAAAGTTGTTGGCATGGATGGTTGGTTTTTGGATGCTACTTCCGCAATTCCCTGGGTTTGGATTGATGTAAGAGCCCAAGACTCTTCTATCGTCCCCACCAGGATTTGCTCTACCTCCTCCACCATGGTTGTGCACCTCTTCCTCACGATGGTCTTCCATGGTTGTTTCAAAGTATTCTTCACAGTGTTCTTCCTCTTCTTCAGCACCTACTACACGTTTTTCTTTTGCCTCCCTTCTTAATCTTAAGAAGGTTCTCTCAGGTTCAGAATCAAAGGAAGTTGAAGCTCCGCTTCCTCTCCCTGTCATACAACCAACAGATTACATGCAAGAAAAGTAATGTAGAAAGTATCTTGTTAGAATAGCTTGTTAGTGTCAGTGATGCAATATATCAAACAGTTAGTGGGTTAGTGAACTGAATTGTAAATAGCAAAGAAAAACTCAGAAACAGGGGAGGGGAAGAATTAAACTAAGATGGAAAGCAAATTAACCAAACAGAAAATTAAATCAAACAAAATACAAATGCTCAATCTAGTGATCCTCTAATGTAATCATTGTCGATGCACAATCAATCCCCGGCAATGGCGCCATAAACTTGATCGGGGTAAAACTTGTCTCTCAACAAATTCCCATTCGGCAAGTGTACCGAATTTGTCGTCAAGTAAAAACTCACAATAGAGTGAGGTCGAATCCCACAGGGATTGATTGATCAAGCAACTTTAATTAGAGGAATGATCTAGTTGAGCGAATCCATGAATAGAGTTGATAATTGCAGAAATTAAAATGGCGAGAAAGTAAATGACTGAAAGTAAATAGCAGAATTGTAAATGGGAATGGGGGAATTGCTCATAAAAGTAAATTGCAGAAAATAAAGAGAATAGGTAAGATCAGAAATGGGGAGTTCATTGGGCTTAGGAGATGTTGCATTCTCCGGATCAATTTCATTTTCATCTCTACCTCAATCAATGCACTCATTGATCTCCTTGGCAATCTTAAGTGATTGAATCACAATTTCTTGCAATTCAATCTCTCAAATCTTGATCAATAGCCAATTCCTTGGTCAATTGCTCATGAGAAGAGATGAAGTGTGGTCACTGATTATACCACATGCACTTCCCAAATCAAATGCTTAGAGGGTTATAGCCACATACCCATCCACACTCAATTTGGTCCAGCATGATAAAGCATTTCTAGCTAATCTCTTCATTCTTCTTTCAAGGATCCGAAGAGATCCATGTTTGAATAGCTTCTTTTCCAAGATAACTATCCAATTGGATGAAGATCGAAAGCTTTCAAGTAAAATCAAAAGGAAAGATAGAAGAAGAATAAGAAAATTAGTATTGATCCATCAAGTTACAACAGAGCTCCCTAACCCAATGAAAGGGTTTTAGTTGTTCATAGCTCTAGAAATCAAAATCAAAGATGGAGAATACATGATAAAGCTAGAAGTACAAAGAAAGTAAATACAAAGAATAGTTCTCTGTCCTAGCTTCTCCCAAAAAACTGCTTTCTCTTTCAAAACTACTCCTATATATACTACTCTTCTCAGCTTCTAGTTAGCTCTTCAAGTCTTGGGCCTCTGGATCTTTGAGCTTAAAGCAGTTCCTTTCTTCAATTAGGCTTGGCTTACTTGCAGAGAGATAGTGTGAAGTGGGCATAGACTTTAGCTCAAGACGTTAGGGGTTTTTTATCATTTAGTGAAAATACAAGTTCGAGAACATTAGTGACACTAAACATTGTCACTAACGTTGCCATGCACCCCTTTGCCTCACGTTAAAGCCCACGTTAACTGGGTTAACGTGGCTTTTAACGTTGCCTTGTTAGCCTTCGAGAACGTTAGTGACATTCAACATTGTCACTAACGTTCAAGTGTGCCCCTTCTTGCTTCACGTTAAAGCTCACGTTCACTAGGTTAACGTGGCTTCTAACGTGGCTTTTGCCAACCTTCGAGAACGTTAGTGACACTCAACATTATCACTAACGTTCAAGTGTGCCCCTAGGTCTCACGTTAGAGTCCACGTTAACTAGGTTAACGTGGCTTCTAACGTGGCCATTCTTAGCCATCCCAACGTTAGTGACAATGTTGAGTGTCACTAACGTTGGCTCATTCTTCATTCCTCATCGTTAGCTTCCACGTTAACCAAGTTAACGTGGAAGTTAACGTGGCTCTTGGGGGTTGTGTGGTTGCTCCAACGTTAGTGACAATGTTGAGTGTCACTAACGTTGTCGACAACTCTCCATCTCTTACGTTAGCTCCCACGTTAACCAAGTTAACGTGGGAGTTAACGTGGCTCTTTGCACCTTAGGCCAACGTTAGTGACAGTGTTGAGTGTCACTAACGTTGGGTTCTCTTCCCCCTTTAACGTTAGAGGCCACGTTAACTAGGTTAACGTGGCTTCCAACGTGGCCATTTGTGAGCAATTGCCAACGTTAGTGATAATGTTGAGTGTCACTAACGTTGGCTCAACTTTTCTTCTCCAAGTTAGAGTTTTCATTAACTTCGTTAACGTGACTCTTTAACGTGGGCATTGATGGCTTTTGAGAGTGTTTTTGGCAATTACTTTTCTCCTTAACTTTGCAAGTTACTTCCCATTCCTTGCTTCCTTTGGTCCTAAAATCAAGCAATAGAGTGCATCAAAGTTCTAGTCCAAGTCATGAGTAATGCTATATACAATTTTGTCATTAAAATCATGCAAAATCCTCATGAAATAATGTAAAATGTACAATGTATGCTTGAATCAAGGTCTGAGTGAATATCTGCCCAAAACTAACTTATTTCCTAATAAAATGCATGAAATTACCTAAAAGCAGTAAAGAAAAGGTCAGTGAAACTGGCCAAAATGCCCTGGCATCAGTGTTTTCACCTAGTTTTTAGTAGGATCTAGCTATTTTTAGTACATTTTTATTAGTTTTTATGCAAAAATCACATTTCTAGACTTTACTATGAGTTTGTGTGTTTTTCTATGATTTTAGGTATTTTCTAGCTGAAATTGAGGGACCTGAGCAAAAATCTGATTCAGAGGTTGAAAAATGACTGCAGATGTTGTTGGATTCTGACCTCCCTGCACTAGAAATAAATTTTTTGGAGCTACAGGAGTCCAAATGGCTCGCTCTCAGTTTCGTTGGAAAGTAGACATCCAGGGCTTTCCAGAAATATATAATAGTCTATACTTTTTCCAAGTTTAGATAACATAAATTGGCGTTTAAAGCCAGTTTTCTGCCCTATTCTGGAGTTAAACGCCAGAAACAAGTTACAAACCAGAGTTAAACGCCAAAAATAGGTTACAAACTAGCGTTTTACTCCAAGAATAGCCTATGCACATGAAAGCTTCAATGTTCAGCCCCAGCACACACCAAGTGGGCCCTAGAAGTTGATTTCTGCACTATCTATCTTAGTTTACTCATTTTTTGTAAACTTAAGTTTCTAGTTGAGTATAAAAACTACTTTTAGAGATTTATTTTGTACCTCATGACATTTTTAACATCTGAAATTGTACCTTTGACGGCATGAGTCTCTAAACCCTATGGTTGGGGGGTGAGGAGCTCTGCAGCGTCTCAATGAATTAATACTGTTTTCTATTGAATCTCGCTTGTTTCTATTCTAGGATATTTGTTCGCACTTCAACGTGATGAATGTGATGATCCGTGACAATCATCACCTTTCTCAACCTATGAACGCGTGCCTGACAACCACTTCCATTCTACCTTAGATTGAATGTATATCTCTTGGATTTCTGGTTCACGAGTTTGACTGCCTCTCCAGACAACAGAGCGTTCAATCCGTGGGTCCAGAGTCTTCGTGGTACAAGCTAGAACCAAATGACAGCATTCCTGAGATCCAGAAAGTCTAAACCTTGTCTGTGGTATTCCGAGTAGGATCTGGGAGGGGATGTCTTTGACGAGCTTCAAACTCACGAACGTTGGGCGTACTGACAGACGCAAAAGGATCACTGGATCCTATTCCAACACAAGTGAGAAGCAATAGATGATTAGCCATGTACATGGACCCTTTTCACTGAGAGGACGGCTGGTAGCCATTGACAATGGTGATCCACCAACATACAGCTTGCCATGGAAGGAGACCGGCATGCGTGAAGAAGAAGACATTAAGAAAGCAGAAATTCAGAAGACAGAGCATCTCCAAAACTCTAACCCATTCTCCATTACTGCATAACAAGTAATTATTTAATGTTCTTTTATTTTTTGCAATTAAAACTAAGAACCCTATTGATATCCTGACTAAGAATAATAAGATAACCATAGCTTGCTTCAAACCAGCAATCTCCGTGGGATCGACCCTTACCCACGTAAGGTATTACCTGGATGACCCAGTGCACTTGCTGGTTAGTTGTGCGAAATTACATTGTGTGAGTGTAATTTTCATGCACCAAGTTTTTGGTGCCGTTGGCGGGGATTCTTCGAGTTTGAACAACTGACGGTTTATCTTGTTACTTAGATTAGGAAAAATTTGTCTTTTTGGTTTAGAGTCACTAGGATTGCATCTTTTATTATTCCTTTTAAAAATCTTTCAAAAATATTATTTTTCTTCATTAGTTTTAATTTTTCTTTGAATTTTTTGTTTGAGTTTAGTTTCATATCTTAAATTTGGTGTCAATTGCATGTTTTTATTTTCCTTTAATTTTTTGAGTTTGTGTTCATTGTTCTTGCTATTTTTCTTGTTTGATCTTTAGTTTGTCTCGTTTTGTGTCTTTTCTTGTTTTTCTTATTTATTTTCAAATTTTCAATTTTCAAAAAAAAATTATATATTAAAAATACCTTTTTAAAACACGTTAAATTTATAGCTCAGTTGGCTAGAGCGTTGTGCTTGTGTTCTTGGTAATTGGGTATCTTCCTTTTAAAACTTTTTCAAAAATAATTTTTCTTTGATTAAATCTTGTGCCAAATTTTAAGTTTAGTGTTCTCTTGTTAATTTTTCTTTAGTTTTCGAAAATTTTATTTTGATTTTCTAAAAATTTTAAGTTTGGTGTTCTTTCTTTTGTTCTTGTTGTTCTTGTGAGCCTTCAAGGTGTTCTTGAGTCTTCTTTGTGTTTTCATCTTAAAATTTTTAAGTTTGGTGTGCCTTGGTGTTTTCCCTCCAAAATTTTTGAAAACAAGAAGCATTGGATCTAAAAATTTTAAGTCTTGTGTCCTTTGTGTGTTTTTCTCTTTCATAATAAAATTCAAAAATAAAAAATATATATTTTTTCCTTTAATTTCTCATAACTTTCGAATCCCTTGGGTTGACTTGGTCAAAATTTTTCAAATCATATCTTTTTAAGACTTTTAAAAATCATATCTTTTTCAAAAACATCCTATCCACTTTCTCTCTCCTCACTTTTTCGAAAATCCTCATAAAATATTTTCAAATTTTTTTATTTAATTTAGTTTTTTTTATTTTATTTTTTCGAAATTTTTTTTATAAATATAATAAAATAAATCCATATCATCTCGCTTTCTCCATCATGGACCTAAGTGGAAATGAACAGTCCAGAAGGACTCTAAAGTCATATGCTAACCCCACTACTACTTCATATGGGAGTAGTATCTGTATACCCTCCATCGGAGTCAGTAGTTTTGAGTTGAATCCTCAACTCATTATCATGGTGTAACAAAATTGCCAGTATTCCGGTCTTTCACAGGAAGAACCTACTGAGTTTTTGGCACAGTTCTTACAAATTGTTGACACAGTACATGATAAGGAAGTAGATCAGATGTCTACAAATTATTACTGTTTCCATTTGCTGTAAAAGACCAAGCTAAGAGGTGGTTAAATAACCAACCTAAAGCTAGCATAAGAACATGGAAACAGTTGTCAGACAAATTCCTGAATAAATATTTCCCTCCTAAGAGGATGACACAGCTAAGGCTGGACATCCAAGGCTTTAAAAAAGAGGATAATGAATCCCTTTACAATGCCTGGGAGAGGTACAGAGAGATACTAAGGAAATGGCCCTCTGAAATTTTTTCAGAATGGGTGCAGTTAGACATCTTCTATTACGGGCTTACAGCAAAAGCTCAGATATCTCTAGACCACTCAGCTGGTGGATCTATACACATGAGAAAAATAATTAAAGAGGCTCAAGAGCTCATTGCTACAGTTGCTAAAAATCAGCATCTGTACTTAAGTAGTGAGTCCTCCATAAAAGAAGAGGCTAAGGCAGTATCCACTGAACTTAGTCCTCTAGAATAAGTTGCTGAAATCAATCAGCATTTATGTTATCTGACAAAATAGTTGGCAGAATTTAAAGAGATGTTACAAGATACTAAGGATGCTAACAGGAACATGGAAGCACAACTTGACCAGACAAGACAACAGTTATCAAAACAGATAACAGAAGAGTGCCAAGAAATTCAATTAAGGAGTAGAAAAACATTGAATACCTCAACTCAAAGTAGTAGAAAGCCAAGAAAAGAACAAATAATAGGGGATGAGTAGACTGCTACCCAAAATCCCTCTGAGCACAGTGAGAGCCAAGAGAGGAATGATTCTGGCGTTCAAACGCCAAAAAAGGGAGAAAAAGTGGCGTTAAAAACATCAGAAAAGGGAGAGAATCTGGCGTTAGACGCCAATCCAGCCCCCAATCCTGGCGTTCAAATGCCTATGAGGGGTCAGCACTTACAAGTGCTGATAATAACTCCCTCAAGAAGGCTTCTCAACCTACCTCTCTAGGAAATAAACCTGCAGCAACCAAGGTTGAAGAATACAAACCAAAATACCTTATCCTCAGAAACTCTGCCAAGCGGAACAGGATAAACAATTTTCCCACTTTGTAGACTATCTCAGGACTCTTGAAATCAAGATTCTGTTTGCAGAGGCACTTGAGCAAATACCCTCTTATGCTAAGTTCATAAAAGAGATCTTAAGTCATAAGAAGGATTGGAGAGAAACTGAAAAAAGTTTTTCTCATTGAAGAATACAGTGCAATCATTTTAAAGAGCTCACTAGAGAAGCTTAAGGATCCTGGAAGCTTTATGATACCATGCACATTAGAGGGAACCTGTACCAAGACAGCTCTATGTGATCTTGGGGCAAGTATCAACCTAATCCCTACATCCACTATCAGAAAGCTTGGCTTAACTGAAGAGGTCAAACCAACCAGGATATGTCTTCAACTTGCTGATGGCTCCATTAAATACCCATCAGGCGTGATTGAAGACATGATTGTCACAGTTGGGCCATTTGCCTTTTCCACTGACTTTGTAATGCTGGAAATGGAGGAGCACTGATGACAAGTCATCTTAGCCTAGTTTCAATAGCCTTTTTCTTTTGTTTTCAATTGAATTATGCACTTTCTTGAGCCATAAGCAAGCTAATTGGGTAGATTTTCATGTTTCCTTTGATTTAATCAACCATAGATGAATTAATGCAATTTCATGAGGTTTTATGCTATAATTGTCACATATTATGAAAGAATGAATATCTCATGATTTTGAGCATAGCTTTGATGTGTTTGGTTGATTAATGATAGGTGAAGAAAGCTTGGAGAAAGGTTGAAGCAAGAAGGAATGGCTAGGAGGAAGAGAGGACAAAAAGTTTGAGCAAAAGTTTGCCTCAAACTTTAGCTCAAACTTTTGGAATAAGTGAAATGAACCAGGGAGCAAAAAGCTTGACCAAAAGTTTGCCTCAAACTTTTGCGCAAACTTTTGGGAGAAAAGTTTGAGCCAACGTTTGCCTCAAACTTTTTGGCAAACATTGGCATCAGAAATCAACACCCTGGAGAGCAAAAGTTTGCGCCAACGTTTGCCTCAAACTTTTTGGCAAACGTTGGCGCCATGAGTGTGCAAGGGGGAGCCAACGTTTGAGCAAAAGTTTGACCCCAAACTTTGGCCCAAACATTGGTAGCAGCAAAGAAAGGGTGCTGATGTGAAAAGTTTGAGTAAAAGTTTGCCTCAAACTTTTACTCAAACTTTTACTCAAGCTTTCATGATCCCCAACCCGGTTCACTTCGGTTATTCTCCAACTCCAAGAGCAATCAACCAAGGCCTTTTTCAACCCAATTCCATCAAGAGCAAAGGCCCAATTCAAGGCTTGAAGACCATTTGAAGAAAGTGTATAAATAGCATAGGATTTAAGTTTTTCAAGGAGCTTTCCCTTTGGTTTTCATAGAGAGTTTTCGGAGAGCTTTTGGTGTTGAGTGATTTTGAGTTTCTAAGTCTCGGGGAAGGAGAATTGAATTCCCTTCCTCTTAGTTTTCTTGCTTTCAATTTCAATTACATTTGCTTGGATCTTGGGTTGGAGAATTGAAGGAATTCTGTTTCAATCTCATCCTGAGATCTCTCTGTTTATTTACTGCTTAATTGAATTTCAGTTTCGACTAATTGCCTCTTCTTCTACTTTCTTTGCAATTTACAATTCCTCATTTCCTTTGCAATTGTTTTTGTTGGATCTAGGAAGGCATTGAGATCTAGACTTGGTTATCTAGTCTCTTGGGTCCTGAGATCTGAATTCCAATTTTACATTCCCTGTTTAATGCTTTTCAATCTCATTTACATTTCTGTTTTAAGATCCGATTCAATCCAAGTCATCTTCTATTTATCTGTTTGTTGCAATTTACTTTTCCTTGTTTAATTTCTACAAATCCAATTCCCAGTTCCCTTTATAATTCAAGCCATTTACATTTCTTGCAATTTATGATTCTGCAATTTACATTTCTTGCGTTCTAAGTTTTTGCCATTTAATTTCTTGCACTTTAAGATTCAGCACTTTAAATTTCAGTTCTCTTTAATTTCATGCAATTTACCCATTCCCTTTACTTTCCCTGCAATTTAAATTCTTCAAAATCACAAATCACTCAACCAAATCTTGATTCGCTTGACTAAATCAACCACTAAACTAAAATTGCTCAATCCTTCAATCCCTGTTGGATCGACCTCACTCCCGTGAGTTATTATTACTTGATGCGACCCGGTGCACTTGCCGGTGAGTTTTGTGTCGGATCGTTTTCGCACATCAAGCACAAGAGTGCAACTCTCATTCTAGGAAGACCTTTCCTAGCAATTGGACGAACCCTCATTGATGTCCAAAAAGGGAAAGTAACCCTGAGAGTCAATGAGGATGAGTTTAGGCTGAATGCTATTGAAGTAATGAAGCACCCAGACACATCAAAAGACTGCATGCGTGTTGATATTATTGATTCCCTGTTACAGGAGGTCAATATGGCTGAGAGTCTCGAATCAAAGCTAGAGGATATCTTTAAAGATGTTCAGCCTGATTTGGAGGAACCAGAGGAAATAAAAGAACCTCAGAAAATTACTCAAGAAGAGGAGAAACCTCCTAAACCCGAGCTCAAACCACTACTACCATCCCTAAAATATGCTTTTTCTGGGAGAAGGTGAAACTTTTCCTGTAATCATAAGCTCTACCTTAGAGCCACAGGAAGAGAAAGACACTAATTCAGGTGCTAAGGACACACAAGATACCTCTTGGGTGGTCCATTAGTGATCTAAAGGGCATTAGCCCAGCCAGATGCATGCACAAAATCCTACTAGAGGATAATGCCAAAACAGTGGTTCAACCACAAAGGCGACTGAATCCAGCCATGAAGGATGTGGTGTAAAAAGAGGTCACTAAATTACAAGAGGCTGGGATTATTTATCCTATTTTTGATAGCCCCTGGGTGAGTCCTGTCCAAGTTATACCCAAAAAAGGAGGCATGACAGTGGTTCATAATGAAAAAAATGAACTGGTTCCTACAAGAACAGTTACAGGGTGGCGTATGTGTATTGACTACAGAAGACTCAATACAGCCACCAGAAAGGATCATTTTCCTTTACCATTCATAGACCAAATGCTAGAAAGGCTAGCAGGTCATGACTATTACTGCTTTCTAGATGGCTACTTAGGCTACAACCAAATTGCAGTAGATCCCCAAGATCAAGAAAAAACAGCATTCACATGTCCATCTGGAGTATTTGCCTACAGAAGGATGCCCTTTGGCCTGTGTAATGCACCAGCAACCTTTCAGAGATGCATGCTCTCTATCTTCTTTGATATGGTGGAAAATTTCCTGGAAGTTGGTGCGCGAAATTGTGATCACTACACAACTTTGCACAACTAACCAGCAAGTGCACTGGGTCGTCCAAGTAATACCTTACGTGAGTAAGGGTCGATCCCACGGAGATTGTTGGTATGAAGCAAGCTATGGTCACCTTGTAAATCTCAGTCAGGCAGACTCAAATGGGTATAGTGATGTACGAATAAAGCATAAAGATAAAGATAGAGGTACTTATGTAATTCATTGGTAGGAACTTCAGATAAGCGTATGAAGATGCCTTCCCTTCCGTCTCTCTGCTTTCCTACTGTCTTCATCCAATCCTTCTTACTCCTTTCCATGGCAAGCTTGTGTAGGGTTTCACCGTTGTCAGTGGCTACCTCCCATCCTTTCAGTGAAAATGTTCCCATGCTCTGTCACAGCATATGGCTAATCAGCTGTCGGTTCTCGGTCAGGCCGGAATAGAGTCCATTGATTCTTTTGCGTCTGTCACTAACGCACCGCCTGCTAGGAATTTGAAGCACGTCACAGTCATTCAATCATTGAATCCTACTCAGAATACCACAGACAAGGTTAGACCTTCCGGATTCTCTTGAATGCCGCCATCAGTTCTTGCCTATACCACGAAGACTCTGATCTCACGGAATGGCTGGCTCGTTTGTCAGGCGAGCACTCGGTTGTCAGGCGATCAACCATGCATCGTGTATCAGGAATCCAAGAGATATTCACTAGAGCCTTGATTGCTTGTAGAACAGAAGTGGTTGTCAGTCACCTTGCTCATAGGTGAGAATGATGATGAGTGTCACGGATCATCACATTCATCAAATTGAAGAACAAGTGATATCTTGGACAAAGAACAAGCGGAATTGAATAGAAGAACAATAGTAATTGCATAAATACTCGAGGTACAGCAGAGCTCCACACCTTAATCTATGGTGTGTAGAAACTCCACCGTTGAAAATACATAAGAACAAGGTCTAGGCATGGCCGTGAGGCCAGCCTCCCAATGATCTAAGAACTAGATGTCCAAAGATGAAAATACAATAGTAAAAGGTCCTATATATAGAGAACTAGTAGCCTAGGGTGTACAGAGATGAGTAAATGACATAAAAATCCACTTCCGGGCCCACTTGGTGTGTGCTTGGGCTGAGCAATGAAGCAATTTCGTGTAAAGACTCTTCTTGGAGTTAAACGCCAGCTTTTATGCCAGTCTGGGCGTTTAACTCCCATTTAGGTGCCAGTTCCGGCGTTTAACGCTGGAATTTCTGAGGGTGAGTTTGAACGCCGGTTTGGGCCATCAAATCTTGGGCAAAGTATGGACTATCATTTATTTCTGGAAAGCCCAGGATGTCTACTTTCCAACGCCGTTGAGAGCGCGCCAATTGGGCTTCTGTAGCTCCAGAAAATCCACTTTGAGTGCAGGGAGGTCAGAATCCAACAGCATCTGCAGTCCTTTTCAGTCTCTGGATCAGATTTTTGCTCAGGTCCCTCAATTTCAGCCAGAAAATACCTGAAATCACAGAAAAACACACAAACTCATAGTAAAGTCCAGAAAAGTGAATTTTAACTAAAAACTAATAAAAATATACTAAAAACTAACTAGATCATACTAAAAACATACTAAAAACAATGCCAAAAAGGGTACAAATTATCCGCTCATCAGAAGTCTTCATGGATGACTTCTCAGTATTTGGAGACTCATTCAGCTCATGTCTTGATCATTTTGCACTTGTTTTGAAAAGATGCCAAGAGACTAACCTAGTTTTAAACTGGGAAAAATGTCACTTTATGGTGACTGATGAGCGGATAATTTATACGCTTTTAGGCATTGTTTTTAGGTAGTTTTTAGTAAGATCTAGCTACTTTTAGGGATGTTTTAATTAGTTTTTATACTAAATTCACATTTCTGGACTTTACTATGAGTTTGTGTATTTTTCTGTGATTTTAGGTAATTTCTGGCTGAACTTGAGGGACATGAGCAAAACTCTGATAAAAGGCTGACAAAGGACTGCTAATGCTATTGGATTCTGACCTTCCTGCACTCAAAATAGATTTTCTGGGGCTACAGAACTCCAAATGCCGCGCTCTCAACAGCGTTGGGAAGTAGACATTCAGAGCTTTCCAGTAATATATAATAGTCCATACTTTATTCAAGATTTGATGACGTAAACTGGTGCTCAACCCCAGTTCCATGCTGCATTATGGAGTCAAACGCCAGAAACACGTCACAAACCAGAGTTGAACACCAAAAACATGTTACAAGTTGGCGTTCAACTCGTGTAAAGATCAAGGTCAGCCCAAGCACACACCAAGTGGGCCCCGAAAGTGGATTTCTGCATCAATTACTTACTTCTGTAAACCCTAGTAGCTAGTCTAGTATAAATAGGACTTTTTACTATTGTATTAGATATCATTGGTCTCAGTTTTATTTTATTATTCATCTAAGAAGACTATTGATCACGTTTTGGGGGGCTGGCCATTCGGCCATGCCTGAACCTTCATCACTTATGTATTTTTAACGGTGGAGTTTCTACACACCATAGATTAAGGGTGTGGAGCTCTGCTGTACCTCAAGTTTCAATGCAATTACTACTATTTTCTATTCAATTCCGCTTGTTCTTATTCTAAGATATTCGTTACACTTCAACATGATGAATGTAATGATCCGTGACACTCATCATCATTCTCACCTATGAACGCGTGACTGACAACCAGAAAGTCTAACCTTGTCTGTGGTATTCTGAGTAGGATTTCGGGATTGAATGACTGTGACGAGCTTCAAACTCGCGATTATTGGGCGTGATGACAAACGCAAAAGAATCAAGGGATTCTATTCCAACATGATCGAGAACCGACAGATGATTAGCCGTGTTGTGACATAGCATTTGGACCATTTTCACTGAGAGGATGGGATGTAGCCATTGACAATGGTGATGCCCTACCTAGAGCTTGCCATGGAAAGGAGTAAGAAGGATTGGATGAAAGCAGTAGGAAAGTAGATATTCAGAAGGAACACAGCACCTCCATGCACTTATTTGAAATTCCCACCATTGAATTACATGAGTAACTCTATCTTTATTTTCTGTTTTATTTATTTACTATTCGAAAACTCCATAACATTTATTATCTGCCTAACTGAGATTTACAAGATGACCATAGCTTGCTTCATACCAACAATCTCCGTGGGATTGACCCTTACTCATGTAAGGTATTACTTGGACGACCCAGTGCACTTGCTGGTTAGTTGTGCGGAGTTGTGACTAAGTGTGATTCACGTTTGAGAGCGCTACCAAGTCTTTGGAGCCATTGTTGATGATCACAATTTCGTGTACCAAGTTTTTGGCGCCGTTTCCGGGGATTGTTCGAGTATGGACAACTGACGGTTCGTCTTGTTGCTCAGATTAGGTAATTTTCTTTTTATTTTTCTTTTCAAAAAGTTTTAAAAAAAATATTTTTCAAAATTTTTTCTTTGTTTTCGAAAAAAAATTCAAAATTTTTAAGAATGAATTCTAGAGTTTCATAAATTATGTTGAAGCTTGGCTGGCTGTAAAGCCATGTCTAACTCAATTGGATTGAGGCTTCAAAACCATCAGCATAGAGGCAAGTTAATTGGAATATCAGTTGTTATATGCCTGATTTATATCTTCTAAAGCTGGCTGGCTATTAAGCCATGCCCAGCCCTTGGATTGGAGCCTTAGGCTAATATTGAAAGATTCCATGAATTCTTATTAAAAATTTTGAATCTCTTAATTTCTTTTTCCTATATGTTTTTTTCGAAAAAAATAAAAGAAAATACAAAAAAAAATCATAAAATCATAAAAACCAAAAATATTTTGTGTTCTTGTTTGAGTTTTGTGTCATGTTTTAAGTTTGGTGTCAATTGCATATTTATCTTGTCCTTGCTTTTTTCGAAAATTCATGCATTCATAGTTTTCTTCATGATCTTCAAGTTGTTCTTGGTAAGTCTTCTTGTTTGATCTTGATGTTTTCTTGTTTTGTGTGTTTTATTGTTTTCATGTGCATTTTTGCATTCATAGTGTCCAAGCATTAAAGATTTCTAAGTTTGGTGTCTTGCATGTTTTCTTTGCATAAAAAATTTTCAAAAATATGTTCTTGATGTTCATCATGATCTTCAAAGTGTTCTTGGTGTTCATCTTGACATCCATAGTGTTCTTGCATGCATCATTGGTTTTGATCCAAAATTTTCATGCATTGAGTCATTTTTGTGTTTTTCTCTCTCATCATTAAAAATTCAAATACATATATATATATATATATATATATATATATATATATATATATATCTTTTCCTTATTTGTTTCAAAAAAATTCGAAATTTTGGGTTGACTTGATCAAAAATTTTTAAAATAAGTTGTTTTCTTGTTAGTCAAGTCAAAATTTCAATTTTAAAAATCTTATCTTTTCAAAACTTTTTCAAAAATTAAATCTTTTTCATTTTTCTTATTAATTTTCGAAAATTCTTTAAAATATTTTTCAAAAATCTTTTTCTTAATTTTATCATTATTTTTTAAAATTATGCTAACAATTAATATGATTGATTCAAAAATTTGAAGTTTGTTACTTTCTTGTTAAGAAAGGTTCAATCTTTAAATTCTAGAATCTTATCTTTTAGTTAGTAATTAATTTTAATTTTAAAAATTAAATCTTTTCTAACCATATCTTTTTAATCATATATTTTTATCATATCTTTTTCAAAATTTTATCTTTTTCAAAAATTTGATTTTAAAATATCTTTTCTAACTTATCTTCTTATCTTTTCAAATTTGATTTTCAAATCTTTTTCAACTAATTATTTGACGTTTTGTTTGTTTCTTATCTTTTTCAAAACCACCTAACTACTTTTCTCTCTCTAATTTTCGAAAATATCTCCCTTTTTGTCAAAATTCTTTTTAATTAACTAATTATTTTAAATTTTAATTTTAATTCTATCTCACCTTTAATTTTCGAAAATCATTAACTGCTTTTCAAAATTAATTTCGAAAATTTCTCCCTCTCTCATCTTTTCCTATTTATTTATTCATTTACTAATACTTCTCTTCACCTCTCTTCATCTCAAGTCGCTACCCCTATCCTCACCCTTCTGTTTGGATTCTCCTTTCTTTATTCCCTTTCTTCTTCTACTAACAATAAGGAACCTCTTTACTGTGACATAGAGGATTCCTCTTCTCTTCTTTTCTTGTTCTCTTCTCTTTCATATGAGCAGGAACAAGGAAAAAGGCATTCTTGCTGAAGCTGACCCTGAACCTGAAAGGACTCTGAAGAGGAAACTAAGAGAAGCCAAATTACAACAATCCAGAGAGAACCTTACTGAAATTTTCGAACAAGAAAAGGAGATGGCAGCCGAACCTAACAACAATAATACAAGGAGGATGCTTGGTGATTATACTACACCTACTTCCAAGTTTGATGGAAGAAGCATCTCAATCCCTACCATTGGGGCAAACAATTTTGAGTTGAAACCTCAACTAGTTGCTCTAATGCAACAAAACTGCAAGTTTCATAGACTTCCATAAGAAGATCCCTATTAGTTTTTAACTGAGTTCTTGCAGATCTGCGAGACTGTAAAGATGAATGGAGTAGATCCTGAAGTCTACAGGCTCATGCTTTTCCCTTTTGCTGTAAGAGACAGAGCTAGAACATGGTTGGATTCACAACCTAAGGATAGCCTGGACTCCTGGGATAAGCTGGTCACGACCTTCTTGGCTAAATTCTTTCCTCCTCAAAAGCTGAGCAAGCTTAGAGTGGATGTTCAAACCTTCAAACAAAAAGATGGTGAATCCCTCTATGAAGCTTGGGAAAGATATAAACAGATGACCAAAAGATGTCCTTCTGACATGTTTTTAGAATGGACCATGATAGAAATATTCTATTATGGTCTATCTGAGTTCTCTAAGATGTCATTGGACCATTCTGCAGGTGGATCCATTCACCTAAAGAAAATGCCTGCAGAAGCTCAAGAACTTATTGACATGGTTGCAAATAACCAGTTCATGTACACTTCTGAGAGGAATTCTGTGAATAATGGGACACCTTAGAGGAAGGGAATTCTTGAGATTGATGCTCTGAATGCCATATTGGCTCAGAACAAAATATTGACTCAGCAAGTCAACATGATTTTCCAAAGTCTGAATGGATGGCAAAATGCATCCAACAGTACTAAAGAGGCATCTTCTGAAGAAGAAGTTTATGATCCTGACAACCCTGCAATAGCAGAGGTAAATTATATGGGTGAACCTTATGGAAACACCTATAATTCATCATGGTGAAATCATCCAAATTTCTCATGGAAGGATCAACAAAAGCCTCAACAAGGCTTTAATAATGGTGGACGAACTAGGCTCAGTAATAGCAAGCCTTTTCCATCATCTTCTCAGCAGCAGACAAAGAATTCTGAGCAGAGCACCTCTAACTTATCAAACATAATCTCTGATCTGTCTAAGGCTACTTTAAGTTTCATGAGTGAAACAAGGTCCTCCATCAGAAATTTGGAGGCACAAGTGGGCCAGCTGAGTAAAAATGTTACTGAAACTCCTCCTAGTACTCTCCCTAGCAATACTGAAGAAAATCCAAAAAGAGAGTGCAATCCCATTGACATAGTCAACATGGCCGAACTTAGAGAGGGAGGAGAGAACATGAATCCCAAGGAGGAAATCCTCATGGGACATCTCTCAAGCAAGAAGGAGTTCCCTATTGAGGACCTAAAGGAATCTGAGGCTCATATAGAGACCATAGAGATCCCATTAAACCTCCTTCTACCATTCATGAGCTCTGAAGACTATTCTTCCTCTGAAGAGGATGAAGATGTAACTGAAGAGAAAGTTGCTCAATATCTAGTAGCCATCATAAAGCTGAATGCCAAGTTGTTTGATAATGAGACTTGGGAAGGTGAACCTCCCTTGCTCATTAGTGAACTAGATACATGGGTTCAGCAAACTTTACCTCAAAAGAGACAAGATCCTGGCAAATTCTTAATACCCTGTACCATAGGCACCATGACCTTTGACAAGGCTCTGTGTGACCTAGTGTCAGGCATAAATCTTATGCCACTCTCTGTAATGGAGAAACTAGGGATCATTGAGGTACAGCCTGCCATATTCTCATTACAAATGGCAGACAAGTCAGTAAGACAAGCTTATGGATTTGTAGAGGACGTGTTAGTGAAGGTTGAAGGCCTTTACATCCCTACTGATTTCATAATCTTAGACACTAGGAAGGAGGAGGATGAATGCATTATCCTAGGAAGACCTTTCCTAGCCACAGTAGGAGCTGTGATAGATGTTAACAGAGGTGAATTAGTCCTTCAATTGAATGGGGACTACCTTGTGTTTAAAACCCAAGGTTATCCTTCTGTAAACATGGAAAAGAGACACGATAAGCTTCTCTCAAAATAGAGTCAAACAAAGCCCCCACAACCAAACTCTAAGTTTGGTGTTGGGAGGCCCTCATCATGCTCTGAACATCTGTGAGGCTCCATGAGAGCCGACTGTCAAGCTAGTGACATTAAAGGAGCGCTTATTGGGAGGCAACCCAATTTTTATTTATCTAATTTTATTTTTATTGTTATGTTTTATTAGGTTAATGATCATGTGGAGTCATGAAAAAAATACTAAAATTAAAAACAGAAACAAAAATAGTAGAAGAAAAATCACACCCTAGAGGAAGGACTTACTGGCGTCTAAACGCCAGTAATGAGCATCTGGCTGGCGTTCAACGCCAGAACAGAGCATGGATCTGGCGTTGAACACCAGAAACATACAGTAATCTGGCGTTTAAACGCCAGGATTGCACACTGAGGAAAGCTGGCGTTCAACGCCAGAAACATGCTGCAGATGGGCGTTGAACGCCCAGAACAAGCATAAAGCTGGTGTTGAATGCCCAAATCAAGCATCAATCTGGCGTTCAAACGCCAGAATTACATGCAAAGGCATTTTACACGCCTCATTGGTGCAGGATGTAAATCCTTGACACCTCAGGATCTGTGGACCTCACAGGATCCCCAACTACCTCACACTCTCTATCTCCATTCACGGTCATCCCTTCTGTTTTTCATTCACCACTCACATCCATCCACTCTTCCCTATACACCCCACCTACCTTCAAAATTCAAAATCTCTTTCCCACCTAATCCCACCCATATAGCCGATTATACACATCCCTCCATCTCCTCCATATCTTCTTCTTCTTCTATTCTTTCTTCTTTTGCTCGAGGGCGAGCAACATTCTAAGTTTGGTATGGTAAAAGCATAGCTTTTTTATTTTTCCATAACTATTGATGGCACCTAAGGCCAGAGAAACCTCAAGAAAGAGGAAAGGGAAGGTAATTGCTTCCACCCCTGAGTCATAGGAGATGGAGAGATTCATCTCAAGGGTCCATAGCTCAGTAGAAGAGCATTTGACTGCACATCAAGAGAGCATGAGGAATTCCCTCATCAAGAAATCCCTGAGATACCTCAGGGGATACATTTTCCTCCACACAATTATTGGGAGCAACTAAGGATAGGTGCACCAAAATCACTAGGGATCAAGCAACAGCTGCAAGGAAGAGACATAGAGGAGCTCAAAAAGCACCATTGGTCCTTAAAAAATGCGCCACCCTCACTAAGGTGGACTCATTCCTTAACTTCCTTGTTCTTAATTCTTTGTTTTTCGATTTTTATGCTTCATGTTTATCTATGTTTTGTGCCTTTATTACATGATCATTAGTATTTAGTAACTATGTCTTAAGGCTATGAATAATTCCATTAATCCTTCACCTCTCTTAAATGAAAAATGTTTCTAATTCAAAAGAACAAGAAGTACATGAATTTCAAAAATTGTCCGTAAATTTAGTTTAGTTATATTGATGTGGTGACAATACATTTTGCTTTCTGAATGAATGCTTGAACAGTGCATATTTTTTATCTTGTTATTTATGAATGTTAAAATATTTTTTATGCTTGAAAGAATGATGAACAAGAGAAATGTTATTGATGATCTAAAAAATCATAAAATTGATTCTTGAAGCAAGAAAAAGCAGTGAAAAAGCAAAAGGCTTGCGAAAAAAAAAAGTGGCAAAAAAATTAGAAAGAAAAAGAAAAAGCAAGCAGAAAAAGCCAATAGCCCTTAAAACCAAAAGGCAAGGGTAAAAAGGATCCAAGATTTGAGCATCAATGGATAGGAGGGCCCAAGGAAATAAAATCCAAGCCTAAGCGGCTAAATCAAGCTGTCCCTAACCATGTGCTTGTGGCATGCAGGTCCAAGTGAAAAGCTTGAGACTGAGTGGTTAAAGTCATGATCCAAAGCAAAAAGAGTGTGCTTAAGAGCTCTGGACACCTCTAACTGGGGACTCTAGCAAAGCTGAGTCACAATCTGAAAAGGTTCACCCAGTCATGTGTCTGTGGCATTTATGTATCCGGTGGTAATACTGGAAAACAAAGTGCTTAGGGTCACAGCCAAGACTCATAAAAGTAGTTGTGTTCAAGAATCAACAAACTTAACTAGAAGAATCAATAACACTATCTGAAATTCTAAGTTCCTAGAGATGCCAATCATTCTAAACTTCAAAGGAAAAAGTAAGATGCCAAAACTGTTCAGAGGCAAAAAGTTACAAGTCCCGCTCATATAATTAGGACTAATATTCATTGATATTCTGGAATTTATAGTATATTATCTTCTTTTTATCCTAATTGATTTTCAGTTTCTTGGGGACAAGCAACAATTTAAGTTTGGTGTTGTGATGAGCGGATAATTTATACGCTTTTTGGCATTGTTTTTAGGTAGTTTTTAGTAGGATCTAGCTACTTTTAGGGATGTTTTCATTAGTTTTTATACTAAATTCACATTTCTGGACTTTACTATGAGTTTGTGTGTTTTTCTGTGATTTCAGGTAATTTCTGGCTGAAATTGAGGGACCTGAGCAAAACCCTGATAAAAGGCTGACAAAAAATGAACTGCTGACGCTGTTGGATTCTGACCTCTCTGCACTCGAAATGGATTTTCTGGAGCTACAGAACTCCAAATGCTGCGCACTCAACGGCGTTCGAAAGTAGACATCCAGATCTTTCCAGAAATATATAATAGTCTATACTTTATTCGAGATTTGATGATGTAAACTGGCGCTCAACGCCAGTTCCATGCTACATTCTGGAGTCAAACGCCAGAAACACGTCACAAACCAGAGTTGAACGCCAAAAACACGTTACAACTTGGCGTTCAACTCCAAGATAAGCCTCAGCTCGTGTAAAGATCAAGCTCAGCCCAAGCACACACTAAGTGGGCCCCGGAAGTGGATTTCTGCATCAATTACTTACTTCTAAAAACCCTAGTAGCTAGTCTAGTATAAATAGGAGTTTTTACTATTGTATTAGATATCTTTGGTCTCAGTTTTATTTTATTATTCATCTGAGGAGACTATTGATCACGTTTTGGGGGGCTGGGCATTCGGCCATGCCTGAACCTTCATCACTTATGTATTTTTAACGGTGGAGTTTCTACACACCATAGATTAAGGGTGTGGAGCTCTACTGTACCTCATGTTTCAATGCAATTACTACTATTTTCTATTCAATTCCGCTTGTTCTTATTCTAAGATATTCGTTGCACTTCAACATGATGAATGTGATGATCCGTGACACTCATCATCATTCTCACCTCTGAACGCGTGACTGACAACCACTTCCGTTCTACCTTAGACCGGGCGCATATCTCTTGGATTCCTTAATTAGAATCTTCGTGGTATAAGCTAGAATTGATGGCGGCATTCATGGGAATCCGGAAAGTCTAACCTTGTTTGCGGTATTCCGAGTAGGATTCCGGGATTGAATGACTATGACGAGCTTCAAACTCGCGATTGTTGGGCGTGATGACAAACGCAAGAGAATCAAGGGATTCTATTCCAACATGATCGAGAACCGACAGATGATTAGCCGTGCTGTGATAGGGCATTTGGACCATTTTCACTGAGAGGATGGGATGTAGCCATTAACAGCGGTGATGCCCTACATACAGCTTGCCATGGAAAGGAGTAAGAAGGATTGGATGAAAGCAGTAGGAAAGCAGAGATTCAGAAGGAACACAGCACCTCCATGCACTTATCTGAAATTCCCACCATTGAATTACATGAGTAACTTTATCTTTATTTTTTGTTTTATTTTTTTACTATTCGAAAACTACATAACATTTATTATCTGCCTAACTGAGATTTACAACATGACTATAGCTTGCTTCATACCAACAATCTCCGTGGGATCGACCCTTACTCACATAAGGTATTACTTGGACGACCCAGTGCACTTGCTAGTTAGTTGTGCGGAGTTACGACTAAGTGTGATTCACGTTTGAGAGCGCTACCAAGTCTTCGGAGCCATTGTTGATGATCACAATTTTGTGCACCAGTGACTGAAGGAATTGTCCTTGGACATAAAATTTCGAACAAAGGCATAGAGGTGGATCAAGCTAAGGTGGAGGTAATAAAAAAATTGCCACCACCCACCAATGTTAAGGCAATCAGAAGTTTTTTGGGACATCCAGGATTCTATAAGAGGTTTATAAAGGATTTTTCAAAAATCGCAAAACCTCTGAGTAACCTGCTAGTAGCTGATACACCATTTGTCTTTGCCACAGAGTGTTTGCAGGCCTTTGAGACTCTGAAGGCTAAGCTGGTCACAACGCCTGTCATTTTTGCACCAGACTGGACATTACCATTCGAACTAATGTGTGATGCCAGTGACCATACTATTGGTGCAGTATTGGGACAGAAGCATGACAAGCTTCTGCACGTCATTTACTATGCCATTCGTGTTATAAATGACGCGCAGAAAAATTACACAACCACAAAAAAAGGAGTTGCTTGCAGTGGTTTATGCCATTGATAAGTTCAAATCATATTTGGTAAGATCAAAAGTGATTGTGTACACTGACCATGCTGCTCTTAAATATCCACTTACAAAGCAGGATTAAAAAACCCAGACTCATAAGATGGGTGTTGCTTCTGCAAGAGTTTGATATAGAGATAAGAGACATAAAAGGGACAGATAATCAAGTAGCAGATCACCTGTCCCGGATAGAACCAGTAGAAGGGATGTCTCTACCCCTCACTGAGATCTCTAAAACCTTTTCGAATGAGCAACTCTTTGCCATTCAGGAGGTGCCATGGTTTGCAGAAATCGCAAACTATAAAGCAGTAAGATTCATCCCCAAGGAGTTCAGCAGGCAGCAAAAGAAAAAACTGCTTTCTGATGCTAAATACTACTTGTGGGATGAACCATATCTCTTCAAGAGATACGCAGACGGACTAATCCGTTGGTGTGTGCCTAGAGAAGAGGCACAGAAGATCCTATGGCATTGCCATGGATCACAATATGGAGGACATTTCAGAGGTAAACGAACAGCCACCAAAGTCCTCCAATGTGGCTTCTACTGGCCTATAATCTATAGAGACTCCCGAGAGTTTGTACATAACTGTGACAGTTGCTTGTGAGCTGGTAATCTGCCTCTTGGTTACCCCATGCCTCAACAAGGGATCCTAGAGGTTGAGTTGTTTGATGCATGGGGTATTGACTTCATGGGTCCTTTGCCACCATCATACTCAAACTCTTACATTCTGGTGGCAGTAGACTATATATCTAAATGGGTGGAGGCAATTGCAACACCCGCTAATGATACTAAGATAGTACTGAAGTTCCTCCAGAAATATATCTTTAGCAGATTTGGTGTCCCTAGAGCACTGATCAGTGATGGAGGCACTCATTTCTACAATAAACAGCTTTATACTGCCATGGTCCGATATGGAATTAGCCACAAGGTGGCAATTCCATATCATCTACAGACCAATGGGCAATCTGAAGTCTCTAATAGGGAACTAAAAAGAATCCTGGAACAGACTGTAATTGCCCGTAGAAAGGATTGGGTAAAGAGCTTGGATGATGCTCTATGGGCATACAGAACAATATTCAAGACTCCTGTAGGAACCTCTCCGTACCAACTCGTTTATGGGAAGGCCTGTCACCTGCCCGTGGAACTGGAGCATAAAGCCTACTGGGCAACCAGATTCCTAAACCTTGATGCCAAATTAGTTGGAGAGAAAAGATTGCTCTAGCTAAATGAGCTAGAGGAATTTAGACTCAATACTTTTGAAAATGCCAAAATTTACAAGGAGAAAGCAAAGAGATGGCATGATAAGAACCTGTCATCCAGAGTCTTTGAGCCAGGATAAAAGGGTCTGCTGTTTAACTATAGGCTCAGGCTATTCCCTGGGAAACTAAAATCCTGGTGGAGAGGACCATATGTGATTATAGGCGTGTCACCATATGGATATGTAGAGCTTCAGGATATTGATTCTGACAAAAAGTTTATTGTTAATGGACAAAGAGTCAAACATTATCTTGAATGCAATTTCGAGCAAGAGTGCTCAAAACTGAGACTAGATTAAAGCTCAGTAAGGTCCAGCTAAAGACAATAAAGAAGCGCTTGCTGGGAGGCAACCCAGCCATTACTATAGTTTACATGTCATTTAAATAATAATTATAGGAGTTAAATAAATTATCATCAAGAACTAATTCTCATTTACAGGAGTTCACAGAGTTACAGAAGGATTCAGAGCGGAAAGCAGAGAAAAGAAGCTCACTGCCACTAAAAGGCCCAAAATAAGCAACTTCTGGGCGTTAAACGCCATAATGGGTGCCATTCTGGGCATTTAGAAAAACGCCCAGTGATAAAGGCTTTCTAGCGTTTAACGCCAGCTAGGGTACCTGGCTGGGCGTTAAACGCCCAAATCAAGCAGCAAATGGGCGTTAAATGCCCAAAACAAGCAGCGTTTGTGCGTTTAATGCCAGGAATGTGGAGAGGAGGTAATTTTGTTTTCCAACCCAATTTTTTTTTTAATTTTCATGTTTTCATCCATAATTTCTTGCATAAACATATTTCAAATCCTCATCTTTTCAATTTCAAATTTCAAAAAAAAAAATTTATAACTTTTCATCCTAAAATTCTTTTCTTATTTTCAAATCTTTTTCAAAATTCATATATATTTTTAATTTCTCTTCAAATCTTTTTCAAAATTTATATATCTTGTTAAGATCTTTTCAAATTTAGATTTATCCTTTTCAAAACTCTCTCCTATCTTTTCAATTTTAAAATTACATCTTTTGCATATCATAATTATCTTTTTAAAATCATATCTTCTATCATATCTTTTTCAAAAATTTTCGAACCAACCTCTCCCTTTTAAATTGACATTCAGCCACCCCCTTTCCTCCGCAATTCAAATTTGGCTCTCCTCCTTCTCCTCTCCTTTCCTTTCTTATGCTTGAGGACAAGCAAACCTCTAAGTTTGGTGTGTTTTGCATGATCACTGAGCTAAGACTCACTAAGATCATGGCTCCTAAGGGAAAACAAACCACTTTAAGAGGCAAGAAAGAGAATAATCCAAGACCACTTTGGAATCAAGAGAGGTTCTGAACCAAGGAACATTCGGACCATTACCATAAAATAATGGGTCTAAGGTCAGTGATCCCGGAGGTTAAATTCGATCTGAAAGAAGACAAATATCCGGAGTTCCAAGAGCAAATTTGAAACAGAGGTTGGGAAATTTTAGCTAATCCTGAGACAAAGGTGGGTAGAAATATGGTTCAGAAATTCTACTCAAATCTATGGCAAACAGAGAGGCAGAGAATGACTGGAACCGCTTTCTATGCCTTTCGAACCATGGTCAGAGGGAAGATGATTTACTTCCACCTTGACAAAATAAGAGAGGTCTTCAAGCCACCTCAACTACA
The DNA here is from genome assembly GCF_014773155.1 of Arachis stenosperma. Taxonomy (NCBI): domain Eukaryota; kingdom Viridiplantae; phylum Streptophyta; class Magnoliopsida; order Fabales; family Fabaceae; genus Arachis; species Arachis stenosperma. The sequence continues at coordinate 76,778,548 of NC_080382.1, forward strand.
AGATGATCCAGAATCCTTTAATAGAAGAATGGTGTGTGATGATAAGCACTTGGACCAAATTCTAGAGGACATATGCATCCCTGGAACCAAGTGGACAACCAGCACAAAAGGTGTTCCAAATCAACTCAAGAAAGGGGATCTCAAACCAATTGCTAGGGGCTGGATTTCATTGGGCGTTCCATACTACCTACCAGCAACCGCTCCGACGTTACTATCAAGAGAGCGGCGATGATCCATTGCATTATGCAAGGAAACGAAGTGGAAGTTCATCAACTGATTTCTTGTGAGCTCTACATAATTGTAAATAAGAACTCCAAGGACACCAAATTGGCTTACCCAAACTTGATTTCTCTGCTATGTAAAGAGGCTGGGTGATGATGGGAGTAGATGAGTTCATCCCAGTCGAACATCCAATCACCAAGAAGTCAATGGAGGGACAACAAGTATAAGAAAACTCCATCAAAAGGATGGCGCATGAATTCTTCCTAGAAATCCCTCAGATTGACTACTGGACCTGCCTAGAAGCATCCGTCACCAAGCTGCAAGTAACTATGGATCAACTCAAGGAAGAATAGCAGAATCAAAATTTTATGATCTACAAACTTCTTAAGGAACAGGAGAAGCAAGGGCGTGAACTATAGGAGCTGAAGCGCCAGAAGCTTTCTCTTGAAGGTCTAGACAACCCACAAATTGAAGGAGCATCCATCTCCCAAACTAAAGGTTGTTGAGTCCTAATCTTAATTCTGTGATAACCTCTGCTATTAGAAATCTATCTTAGGAGTCATATAAGTAGTAGTAATTAGTATTTTTATTTTTATTTTATTATCTCCAAGTAAGGTATAATTTATTTTTCTCATCATCATTAAACATGAATAAAATAGTAGATATTTTTAGAATAAGTAGGCAATTTTTTTTCGAGTTCTTAATAAGAAAAATTTAAATTATTTATATGTGGTGGCAACACTTTTTGTCTTCTGAATGAATGCTTAAACAGTGCATATTTTTGATCATGTTGTTTATGAATGTTAAAACTGTTGGCTCTTGAAAGAATGATGAAAAAGAGAAAATGTTATTGATAATCTGAAAAATCATAAAATTGATTCTTGAAGTAAAAAAAAGCAATGAAAAAAAAGAGAGAAAAAGCCAATAGCCCTTAAACCAAAAGGCAAGGGTAAAAAGGATCCAAGGCTTTAAGCATCAATGGATAGTTGAGGGGCCAGCGGAGTGTCGCGATGGAGCTCCGTTTGTTCTTCTCTGGTCTACTGAGAGAGGAGCTCATGGGTGGAGGAAGGCCAGTTGAGGGAGGAAACGCCTTTGAATGGGGTAAACGCCTTTGCCGTGCTTCTTGGTCACTGGTGGTGGAGCCGTATTGCCGTCACCCCTGGGCTGCCGTTCCTGCTGCCGCTGTTTCCTTGTTCTATTATTATTGTCTAATTGAGGTAAGGCATTCTGGCTCTTGCTTCAATTTGAGTTAGCATGGAGTTTCCAGAATTTTTACTGTTATCCTATTTGAATTCATCGTTTCTGATTGCTGTCGTGACCACCTCACGTTGCTGCTGGCTCTGTTTGAAAATGGCTGCTACTTCTGAAATCCCATATCGGAGAGGAGAGGAGGTGTTTAACCTTGTCATTATTGCTGCCATGGAAATAGGTGCTAGAAACTGCTAATGGAGCAGTTGGGTTTAGTGATTTTTGCGAGTTTCGACTTTGAGGTAGGGGATTTATTTTAAAATTAACAGTTTTAACTTATGAATGCCAATGAGGTTTAGTGAGTAATTGCAAATAATTCATAAATATGATTAATTGATAGGAATAAGCTTGGTTTGAGGTTGTAAAATTTGGATTAAGTTTGGTACTGAGATGATATTCTGGTGTTTCAGTTAGTTTATTGAGTTTAGGTTATGGCTGAGAATGTCACTGGGTTTTGTTATTGTGAGTAATTAATTTTACAAGGTTAATTTTGGTTAATGCTGTGACTGATATTGGTTTTCTGATTTTGATGGAATTATTGAGAATTCTGACCTATGTGATATTGCTGAATTGGTTGAAATGTGGCTGTGAATGGTGATTCATTTGATAATACTTGTTGCACTGAAATTTGATGAGTTAACTATTAAAAAGTTGTCGTATTGATAATTGATGAACTGAGTTGGATTTGTGTTTGGTTTGGGATTATTGTGATGATGGTTTGAGTTGTGGCTGTATTTTGATTATTGAGAATAAGCGTTTATTGTTGATTTTAGTAACCTGATATGTCGGAATGGCTGTGAAATTGACTTGTGACTGGTTGGAATTGGTCTTGATGCTTGCTAATATTGATTCGTGATTAATCAGAATTATGTTTGAGAACTGCTAAAAGATTGAAGTTTGATTACCGAATTATTCTCTTGAAATATGACTTCTAAAACAAAATAGTTACTTTGTTAACAAGTAAATGACTTTAAATTATGGAAGGCTGATTTTTGGGGTTACTGGTTGATTGAGTTTAATTTTGAAAGGATTCTATGATATGTTGAAAATAGTTATAAATTGATGAGATGGATTATGTGGAAATTGCGGAGTATGTTTTAATTGTTGATTATTGCGAATTATGAGTTTCTTATTGATTGAGAATCTCCTGTTGTGATAATTGTTGAGAAAGGTTTGATAAGATGTTGAAAAGAAGGAACCCGTAAGGGTAGCTAAGTCCGAGTTTTAGGGGAGGTGCTGCCGAAATTTTATAAAATCTAAGGTTTTATTTGAGAAGCTATTTTAGAAGACTTGGATTTCGAAAATGATTATTTAAGTTTTATTTAGTTAAGAAAAGAATTATTCTATTTTAAATTCGATTTACCAAAGAAAGGTTTATGTTTCAAAATTAAATTATTTAAGAAAGAAACTATATTTTGAGATTGATTCAATATGAAAAGAATTATGTTTTAAGCTTGAAATAAAGGATTACTTTCTAGAAGTTTGATGAATTTATAGTATTTGAATTTGAATAGTAAAGAGAGAGATGATTTTTGAGTCTTTGGGAAGTTAGTAAACCAAGAAGAGTTTTATTTGATTAATTTTAATGAGAGGATTATATTTTAGAAAGCATTTAGTGAATTTAAAATATATGATTTACTTAAGTCTTTTGAAGAGGGTTAAACTAAAAAATAGTTCTAAAGTTAGTTTTGAATTAAGATTGTTAAAGTAGAGATTATGAAATGATTTAATGGTTAAGATTTTTATGAGCGAATGCCTGAGGAAAATTAAGAAAAAGGTTAAAGGAAAAATGTAAAGAGACAAAGAGAAGACAATAATTAGAGCAGAGTAAAGAAAAGAGAAAAGAGTAATATGATAAAGAGTTACTGAACAAGAATGTGAAACTGATAATTGGTTAAATTCGGGAAGTACCCACGAACTGAATGATCATCGATCTCGGGAAAACCTATAAATTGTTATTTGTTTTATATGCGGGAAAAACCCACGGACTGATAATCATTGATTACGGAAATAACCCTTGAATTGTTGTATGTTGATCTCGGGTATAACCCACGAACTGAAGATCATTGTTTGCTGTGTATTCTCGGGTATAACCCACAAACTGAAGATCGTTATGTTATTGTGTATTGATCTCGGGGAATAACCCACGAACTGAAGATCTCTATTTTGTGTGTGAATTGATCTCGGGGGTGCCCACGAACTGAGGATCACTGTTTCCCCTTGTGCATATATTATGGGGTCGGGCTTTGCGCCGACTGCCGGTAGTCACGAAGGAGTGGTATTCTTACCACCGATACATATGCACTAAGGACACAAAGGGAAGCCATATCTGGGACTTGTTCCTAGGTAATGTCGGGCTGCAGGGTGTAAACCGACACGTGAGCTCATGGCCTGCTTAGGACAGACATGCATCATAGTGGTTGTGCATTTGCATTTGATTGTGTTTGCTTGTATTACTTCTCTGTGATTGTGTTGCTTGTTATATTGTGATTTGTTTGTGTGTTGAATTGAGTTTCTTCTTGTGCTAGTAGTTTGTGAATGTATAGAGATTATTAATAACTGTTTGTTGTGACTGAGAATCAATTTTGTGGCTGAAAGATATTTAATATAACAAATTTTGTGAGTGAAATCTGCTTTGGGTTTAGGAATTTAAAGAAATTAATTATTTATCTAAAGTAAGATTGAAAAGTATTTTCAAAGGTTGACAAAGATGGTTTATAAAGCAAAGTTAATTATTTGCTTGTTAATCATTACTTTTACGACATTCCCATTCCCTACTGAGAACGTGTGGTTTGTTCTCACTCTAAAATCTTCCATCCTTTCAGTGACACAGGTTTGAAGTCACAGTTTGAAGCTGCGGGCAATTATAGAACTTATTTATGAGTTAAGTCTATAACTTGAGTTTCTTTCATAGAATTCCCTCACCTTTGTAGCTTTAGTTTTTATTTTATGCAGAGGGATATGAGTTGTATCTGAGTTTTACTTAAATTCTTTTGTATAATATTTATTATTATTAATAACTATGTGATTATTATTACTTGTTAATTCTTTGATATGACTTCAATTAATAAAAACAAAATTTTTCTGGAATTTTCTATAAAACTGAATCGCGATATCGAACTAAAGGCTCAATAGTAAATAGTTAATAAAGGAAAGCAGGTTAGTAATGCCTTACTTTCGGTACGATCATGACGTTCTGGAAGTTGGGTCGTTACACAGGTCCAAGTGAAAAGCTTGAGACTGAGTGGTTAAAGTCGTTATCCAAAAAGAGTGTGCTTAAGAACTCTGGACACCTATAATTGGGGACTTTAGCAAAGCTGAGTCACAACCTGAAAAGGTTCACCCAGTTATGTGTCTGTGGCATTTATGTATCCGGTGGTAATACTGGAAGACAAAGTGCTTAGGGCCACGACCAAGACTTATAAAGCAGCTGCGTTCAAGAATCAATATACTAAACTAGGAGAATCAATAACACTATCTGAATTCTGAGTTCCTATGGATACCAATCATTCTAAACTTCAAGGGATGAAGTGAGATGCCAAAACTGTTCAGAAGCAAAAAGCTACTAGTCCCACTCATCTAATTAGAATTAAGCTTCATGTAAAACTCTGAGATTGCCTCTTGATCTTCGTGCTATCCTATTTTATTTATCTAGTTGCTTGGGGACAAGCAACAATTTAAGTTTGGTGTTATGATGAGCGGATATTTTATATGCTTTTTTGGGGTGTTTTCACCTTGTTTTTAGTAGGATCTAGCTACTTTTTGGTACATTTTTATTAGTTTTTATGCAAAAATTACATTTCTGGACTTTACTATGAGTTTGTGTGATTTTCTGTGATTTCAGGTATTTTCTGGCTGAAATTGAGGGACCTGAGCAAAAATCTGATTCAGAGGCTGAAAAAGGACTACAGATGCTGTTGGATTCTGACCTCCCTGCACTCGAAATAGAATTTTTGGAGCTACAAAAGTTCAAATGGCACGCTCTTAATTGCGTTGGAAAGTAGATATCTAGGGCTTTTCAGAAATATATAAAGTTCATACTTTGCCCAGGTTTAGACGATGCAAACTGGCGTTTAACGCCAGCTTTCTGCCCTATTCTGGTGTTAAACGCCATAAACAAGTTACAAACCAGAGTTAAACTGCAAAAACAGGTTATAAACTGGCATTTAACTCCAAGAATAGCCTATGCACGTGAAAGCTTCAATGCTTAGCCCCAGCACACACCAAGTGGGCCCCATAAGTGGATTTCTACACTATCTATCTTAGTTTACTCATTTTCTGTAAACCTAGGTTTCTAGTTAAGTATAAAAACTACTTTTAGAGATTTATTTTGTACCTCATGACATTTTTTACATCTGAAGTTGTACCTTTGACGGCATGAGTCTCTAAACCCCATGGTTGGGGGTGAGGAGCTCTGCAGCGTCTCAATGAATTAATGCAAGTATTTCTATTTTCTATTCAATCTCACTTGTTTCTTAACTAAGATATTTGTTCACACTTCAACATGATGAATGTGATGATCGGTGACAATCATCACCATTCTCGACCTATGAACGCGTGCCTGACAACCACTTACGTTCTACCTTAGAATGAATATATATCTCTTGGGTTTCTGGTTCACGAGTTTGATTGCCTCTCCTGACAACAGAGCATTCAATCCGTGAGTCTAGAGTCTTCGTGGTATAAGCTATAACCAATTGGCAGCATTCCTGAGATCCAGAAAGTCTAAACCTTGTCTGTGGTATTCAGAGTAGGATATGGGAGGGGATGTCTGTGACGAGCTTCAAACTCACGAACGTTGGTTGTAGTGACAAATGCAAAAGGATCACTAGATCCTATTCCAACACAAGTGAGAACCAACAGATGATTAGCCATGTACATGGACCCTTTTCACTGAGAGAACGGCTGGTAGCCATTGACAACGGTGATCCACCAACATACAGCTTGCCATGGAAGGAGACCTACATGTGTAAGAAAGAGCATCTCCAAAACTCCAACCCATTCTCCATTACTGCATAACAAGTAATTATTTAATATTCTTTTATTTTTCACAATTAAAACTAAGAACCCTATTGATATCCTGACTAAGAAAAATAAGATAACCATAGCTTGCTTCAAACCGGCAATCTCCGTGGGATCGACCTTTACTCACGTAAGGTATTACTTGGATGACCCAGTGCACTTGCTGGTTAGTTATGCGGAATTACATAGTGTGAGTGAAATTTTCGTGAACCATAAACCATCCTGAAGCTAGATGGGAGTACAGTAAAGGAGACAATGCGGTTCCGTTGAGCATTGTGTGCACTGACCTCAACCCAGAGGTAAGGATCTGGCAGCAGATCATCGCCGACTACATTTTTTCGAGCACGCATTCCACGCATATCAGAGTCCGGATGGCAGTATTACTTTAGGCTATTCTGGAGGGGAAGAGAATCTCTGTTCTCCCTCTTATTAGAGAGTCGATGATGAAGGTGAACCAATAGCTGAAATTCAACGTGCACTTTCCATCATTGATCACCAGATTTGCAGCCTTATCTGGTGTAGAGAGACATCCAACAGGCCGGACGTCTGTCTATAATAGTAAGCACCCCTTTTTGCCATACAAAGACTATGAAGGACCGCCTCCGAAGAAGAGGAAAACCTCTGAGCCTACATCAGCAGCAGTAGAGCCTTCAGCACCTCCTTCAGCACCCGCACCCGTACCCCGACTCCAGATGCCTTATGAGTTGGGTCAGGAGATTGGTGGACGAAATTGTGATTTCTATCTTTTGAGCTTTAGTATGTACACAAAAACTATTGTGTCTCTTGTTCATTCAAAATCCTTATTATGGCACTGGTTGAATTCACAACTCCGTTCAACTAACCAGCAAGTGTACTGGGTCGTCCAAGTAATACCTTACGTGAGTAAGGGTCGAATCCACAGAGATTATTGGTTTGAAACAATCAATATTTATTTTATTAATCTTAGTTAGGATGTTAACAAGGATTATTTGGATTAAAAGTGAAATTACTAGATTTCATTATAAAAATAAAAGAGGGAACAATGTTACTTTGAATTGCAGTACTGGGGAATATGTTGGAGTTTTGGAGATGCTTTGTCCTTTGACTTCAACTTTTCCTAGGCGTCCTTTTCTCACACGCATGTTCCTTCCATGGCAAGCTCTATGTAGGGTGTCACCGTTGTCAATGGCTACTTCCCATCCTCGCAGTGAAAGCTATGCACGCACTCTGTCACAGTACGGCCAATCACCGGTTGGTTCCCGCTCCTACTGGAATAGAATCCCTCTTTTGCGTCTGTCACTAACGCCCAGCAGGTTAAAGTTTGAAGCACGTCACAGTCATTCAATCCCGGAATCCTACTCGGAATACCACAGACAAGGTTTAGACTTTCCGGATTCTCATGAATGCCGCCATCAATCCAGCCTATACCACGAAGATTCTGTTGGGGAATCTAAGAGATATTCATTCAATCTGATGTAGAACGGAGGTGGTTGTCAGGCACACGTTCATGGGTTGAGGAAGGTGATGAGTGTCACGGATCATCACCTTCTCCACAGTTAAGCGCGAATAAACATCTTAGATAAGAACAAGCGTGTTTGAATGGAAAACAAAGGAATTGTATTAAATCATCGAGACGCTGCAGAGCTCCTCACCCCCAACAATGGAGTTTAGAGACTCATGCCGTCACAAAGTATGTAATTCAGATCTGAAAATATCATGAGGTGCAAGATAAGTCTGTAAAAGTTGTTTAAATAGTAAACTAGTAACCTAGGTTTACAGAAAATGGATAAACTAAGATAATTGGTGTAGAAATTCACTTCTGGGACCCACTTGGTGTGTGCTGGGGCTGAGACTAATGCTTTCCACGTGTGGAGGCCTTTCTTGGCGTCAAACTCCAGGTTTTGACGTGTTTTGGGCGTTCAACTCCGGATCATGACGTTTTTCTGGCGTTTAACTCCAGACAGCAGCATGTACTTGGCGTTCAACGCCAAGTTACGTCGTCTATCCTTGCGCAAAGTATGGACTATTATATATTGCTGGAAAGCCCTGGATGTCTACTTTCCAACGCCGTTGAGAGCGCGCCAATTGGACTCCTGTAGCTCCAGAAAATCCATTTCGAGTGCAGGGAGGTCAGGATCCAACAGCATCAGCAGTCCTTTTTCAGCCTAAGTCAGATTTTTGCTCAGCTCCCTCAATTTCAGCCAGAAAATACCTGAAATCACAGAAAAACACACAAACTCATAGTAAAGTCCAGAAATATGATTTTTGCCTAAAAACTAATATTATTTTACTAAAAACTAACTGAAACATGCTAAAATCTACATGAAATTACCCCCAAAAAGCGTACAAAATATCCGCTCATCACAACACCAAACTTAAACTGTTGCTTGTCCTCAAGCAACTAGATGAATAAAATAGGTTCTAACAGAAATTAAGAAGTAATAATATTTTAGAGTTTTAAATGAAGCTCAGGTTCGTATTAGATGAGCGGGGCTTGTAGCTTTTTGTCTCTGAACAGTTTTGGCATCTCCCTGTATCTTTTGAATTTCAGAATGATTGGCATCCTTAGGAACTCAGAATTCAGATAGTATTATTGACTCTCCTAGTGTAGTATGTTGATTCTTGAACACAGCTATTTATGAGTCTTGGCCGTGGCCCTAAGCACTTTGTCTTCCAGTATTACCACCGGATACATAAATGCCACAGACACATAACTGGGTGAACCTTTTCAGATTGTGACTTAGCTTTGCTAAAGTCCCCAGTTAGTGGTGTCCAGAGCTCTTAAGCACACTCTTTTGCTTTGGATCACGACTTTAACCACTCAGTCTCAAGCTTGTAACTTGGACCTGCATGCCACAAGCATATGGTTAGGGACAGCTTGGTTTAGCCGCTTAGGCTTGGATTTATTTCCTTGGGCCCTCCTATCCATTGATGCTCAAAGCCTTGGATCCCTTTTTTATTCTTAGCTAGTGCTCATGGCTTGTTTTTTTTTTTTTTTTTTTTTTTTTTTTGACTGCTTTTTCTTGCTTCAAGAATCAATTTCATGATTTTTCAGATCATCAATAATATTTTTCGTGTTCCTCATCCTTTCAGGAGCCAATATTCATCAAATTCAAAGTACAATTTATGCACTGTTCAAGCATTCATTCAGAGAACAACAAGTATTGCCACCACATATAATTAATTATAGTCTTTATTACTAAGAACTCAAAAATATAAATTACTTCTTTATTCTAAAAAAAATCTACTACTTTATTCATGCCTGATGATGATGAGAAAAATAAATTATAGCTTAATTGGAAATAAAATCAAAATAGATATGCTAAGTACTACTACTCCTATATAACTTCTAAGGTAAAATCTTATAATAATACTATCACAGAGTTAAAGCTGGAATTAGAACTTAACAACCTGTATTTTGGGAAGTGGATGTTCCTTTAGTCTGTGGGATGCCTTCAAGAATTAATTTCTGATGCTTCAGCTCCCTTAAGTTCACATCCTTGCTCTTCCTGTTCTCTTAGGTGCCATGATCTTAATGAGTTTTAGCTCAGTGATCATGGCAAATCACACCAAACTTAGAGGTTTGCTTGTCCTCAAGCAAAAGAAAGGAAAGGAGAGGAGTAGAAGGAGAGGTATTTTCATAAAAAGATAAGATGAGTTAAAAAAGATATTAAAATTGTTTGAAAAAGAATTGGATTGGAAAAAGATTTGTGTTTATAAATTAAGATACATTTGATATTTTTGAAAAAGGGATTTTAGAAATTAGGGTTCTTAGAAAACCAAATTGATTTTGAAGGATGATATTTTGAAACATGTTTATGCAAGAAATCATGAATTGAAACTTAAAAATTTAGAAAAATTGTAAAGAAAAACGAATTTTACCTCCTCCCCACCATCCTGGCGTTAAACGCCCAGGATGCTAGCAAACTGGCGTTAAACGCCCAGAAGGTGCATCTTTCTGGCGTTTAACGCCCAGAAGATGCTCCTTTCTGGCGTTTAACGCCCAGATGGCTACCCTTACTGGCGTTAAACGCCCAGTGGGAGCTTCTTTTGGGCGTTTAACGCCCAAAGTATTTCTTACTGGCTTTTTCATGCCAGTGAGCTTCCAAATTTCCTTGTAACTCTGTGACTTCAACCAATTGCTATTTCACCTTTTGAAGATACTTGGACTCAAACCTGTAAAGAAAATCAATACGAATAAAATTAAATTTTGTGATTGGCTGGGTTGCCTCCCAGCAAGCGCTTCTTTAATGTCTTTTAGCTGGACTGAGTTTTAATCAAGTCTCAGTTTTGAGCATTCTTGCTCAAAATTGCCTTCAAGATAATGTTTGACTCTTTGTCCATTAACAATGAACTTTTTGTTAGAGTCATTATCCTGAAGCCCTATGTATCCATATGGTGATACGTTTGTAATGACATATGGGCCTCTCCACCGGGATTTTAATTTCCCAGGGAATAATTTGAGCCTAGAATTGAATAGCAGAACTTTCTGCCCCGGCTCAAAGACTCTGGATGACAATTTCTTATCATGCCATCTTTTCGCTTTCTCTTTGTAAATCTTTACATTTTCGAAAGTATTGAGTCTAAATTCCTCTAGCTCTGATTCGAGACTCTCAGCCATATTGACCTCTCTTACCATTGAGTCAATTATATCAACACTCATGCAGTCATTTGGGGTGTCTGGATGTTGCATGGCTTTAACAACATTCAGCTTGAACTCTTCCTCATTGACTCTCAAGGTTACTTCCCCTTTTTGGACATCAATGAGGGTTCGGCCAGTTGCTAGGAAAGGTCTTCCTAGAATGAGAGTTGCATTTTTGTGCTCCTCCATTTCCAGCACCACAAAGTCAGTAGGAAAGGCAAATGGCCCAACCTTGACTATCATGTCCTCAATCACGCCTGATGGGTATTTAATGGAGCCATCAGCAAGTTGAAGACATATCCTGGTTGGTTTGATTTCTTCAGTTAAACCAAGCTTTCTGATAGTAGATGCAGGCATTAGGTTGATACTTGCTCCAAGATCACATAAAGCTTGCTTGGTGCAAGTGCCCTCTAATGTGCATGGTATCATAAAGCTCCCAGGATCTTTAAGCTTCTCAGGTAAGCTTTTCAGAATGACTGCACTGCATTCTTCAGTGAGGTAAACTTTTTCAGTTTCCCTCCAATCCTTCTTATGACTTAAGATCTCTTTCATGAACTTAGCATAAGAGGGTATTTGCTCAAGTGCTTCTGCAAACGGAATCTTTATTTCAAGAGTCCTGAGGTAGTCTGCAAAGCGGGCAAATTGCTTATCCTGTTCCGCTTGGCGGAGTTTTTGAGGATAAGGCATTTTGGCTTTGTATTCCTCAACCTTAGTTGCTGCAGGTTTATTACCTACAGAAGTGGGTTGGGAAGCCTTTTTAGAAGGGTTGTTATCAGCACTTGTATGTGACTGATTCCCCACTGGTATTTGAATGCCAGTGGTGGGAGCTGGAGTGGCGTTAGACGCCCCTTCCTTGTTTGTTACTGGCGTTTGAACGCCAGCTTTGTCCCTTTCTGGGCTCGGACTGTCTTTAGGAGGATTCTGAGTATCCACTTGTTCATTTCTTGGTTTCCTGCTGCTTTGAAGTGAGGTATTTAATGTTTTCCCACTTCTTAATTGAACTGCTTTACATTCTTCTGTTATTTGTCTTGACAGTTGTTTTTCTGTCTGCTTTAATTGTACTTCCATGTTCCTGTTAGCCATTCTTGTTTCCTGTAATATTTCCTTGAATTCGGCTAGCTGTTGAGTTAGAAAGTCCAATTGCTGATTGAATTCATTAGCCTGATCCACTGGACTGAGTTCTGCAGTTACTGTTTTAGCTTCTTCTTTCATGAAAGATTCATTGCTTAAGTACAGATGTTGATTTCTGGCAACTGTATCAATAAGCTCTTGAGCCTCTTCAATTGTTTTTCTCATATGTATAGATCCACCAGCTGAGTGGTCTAGAGAAATCTGAGCTTTTTCTGTAAGCCCATAGTAGAAGATGTCTAATTGCACCCATTCTGAAAACATTTCAGAGGGGCATTTTCTTAGCATCTCTCTGTATCTCTCCCAAGCATCAAAAAGGGATTCATTATCTCCTTGTTTGAAGCCTTGGATGTTTAGCCTTAGCTGTGTCATCCGTTTGGGAGGGAAATAGTGATTCAGGAATTTTTCTGACAGCTGTTTCCATGTTTTTATGCTGTTCTTAGGTTGGTTATTTAACCACCTCTTAGCTTGATCTTTTACAGCAAATGGAAATAGTAGTAATCTGTAGACATCCTGATCCACTTCCTTATCATGTACTGTATCAGCAATTTGCAGAAATTGTGCCAGAAACTCTGTAGGTTCTTCATGTGGAAGACCGGAATACTGGCAGTTTTGCTGCACCATGATAATGAGCTGAGGATGCAGCTCAAAGCTACTAACTCCAATGGAGGGTATACAGATACTACTCCCATATGAAGCAGTAGTGGGGTCAGCATATGACCCCAGAGTCCTCTTGGACTGTTCATTCATACTTACTTCCATAATGGAATACAAGTTGAGAATTTATATGTTAATTTTAAAAAAATGGAATAAGTAATAACAATATATAAAAAAAAAGAGTTAAAATATATATATATATATATTTTTTTAATTAATTTTTTTTTAAAAATTAAAATAAAAACGAAATAAATAAAAGAAAGTGGAAATATTTTAAAATTGAAAATTGAATTTTTATAAATGATTTTCAAAAAAAATAGTTCAAAATTAGTTAGAAAAACAAAAATTTTTTTTGAATTTTGAAATTTTATGATGAAAGAGAAAAACACACAAAAGACACAAGACTTAAAATTTTTAGATCTAATGCTCCTTAATTTTCGAAAATTTTTGGAGGGAAAACACCAAGGAACACCAAACTTAAAAATTTTAAGATCAAGACACAAGAAAAACTCAAGAACACTTTGAAGATTCACAAGAACACCAAGAACAAAAGAAAGAACACCAAACTTAAAATTTTTAGAAAACTTTAATAAAATTTTCGAAAATTGTAAAAAGATTAACAAGAAAACACCAAACTTAGAGTTTGGCACAAGATTAAATCAAGAAAAAAAATTTTTTTTTTTTTTTTTGAAAAAAAGATTTTCAAAAGTATTGGTGCTCCCTTATCAAGAATATGACCCTTCTATTCTAGCCAAATGGTCAAAAAGGGTAACAAATTGTTATGAATGGGTATATTCCTCTTAGAAGACTAATACTTTGGATTAGTATAAGAAAAACGAGAAAAGCCACAAAACAAGAAAAATTAAAGATCAAACAAGAAAAATAGACAAGAACAACTTGAAGATTAAGGAAAAACAAAGAACAATAACACGAAAATTTAAAGAAAAATATAAAAGATGCAATTGACACCAAACTTAGAACAAGACACTAGACTCACGAAAAACTAACAGTTAATAAGGAAAAAGTAATATTTTCGAAAAATATTTTTGAAAAGGGAATAAAAGACTCAAATTTAATGACTCTGTAGCATCAATACTATATTCCTAATCTAAGAAATAAAATAAGCCTTTAATTGTTCAAACTCAATAATCCCCGGCAACGGCGCCAAAAACTTGGTGGACGAAATTGTGATTTCTATCTTTTGAGCTTTAGTATGTACACAAAAACTATTGTGTCTCTTGTTCATTCAAAATCCTTATTATGGCACTGGTTGAATTCACAACTCCGTTCAACTAACCAGCAAGTGTACTGGGTCGTCCAAGTAATACCTTACGTGAGTAAGGGTCGAATCCACAGAGATTATTGGTTTGAAACAATCAATATTTATTTTATTAATCTTAGTTAGGATGTTAACAAGGATTATTTGGATTAAAAGTGAAATTACTAGATTTCATTATAAAAATAAAAGAGGGAACAATGTTACTTTGAATTGCAGTACTGGGGAATATGTTGGAGTTTTGGAGATGCTTTGTCCTTTGACTTCAACTTTTCCTAGGCGTCCTTTTCTCACACGCATGTTCCTTCCATGGCAAGCTCTATGTAGGGTGTCACCGTTGTCAATGGCTACTTCCCATCCTCGCAGTGAAAGCTATGCACGCACTCTGTCACAGTACGGCCAATCACCGGTTGGTTCCCGCTCCTACTGGAATAGAATCCCTCTTTTGCGTCTGTCACTAACGCCCAGCAGGTTAAAGTTTGAAGCACGTCACAGTCATTCAATCCCGGAATCCTACTCGGAATACCACAGACAAGGTTTAGACTTTCCGGATTCTCATGAATGCCGCCATCAATCCGGCCTATACCACGAAGATTCTGTTGGGGAATCTAAGAGATATTCATTCAATCTGATGTAGAACGGAGGTGGTTGTCAGGCACACGTTCATGGGTTGAGGAAGGTGATGAGTGTCACGGATCATCACCTTCTCCACAGTTAAGCGCGAATAAACATCTTAGATAAGAACAAGCGTGTTTGAATGGAAAACAAAGGAATTGTATTAAATCATCGAGACGCTGCAGAGCTCCTCACCCCCAACAATGGAGTTTAGAGACTCATGCCGTCACAAAGTATGTAATTCAGATCTGAAAATATCATGAGGTGCAAGATAAGTCTGTAAAAGTTGTTTAAATAGTAAACTAGTAACCTAGGTTTACAGAAAATGGATAAACTAAGATAATTGGTGTAGAAATCCACTTCTGGGACCCACTTGGTGTGTGCTGGGGCTGAGACTAATGCTTTCCACGTGTGGAGGCCTTTCTTGGCGTCAAACTCCAGGTTTTGACGTGTTTTGGGCGTTCAACTCCGGATCATGACGTTTTTCTGGCGTTTAACTCCAGACAGCAGCATGTACTTGGCGTTCAACGCCAAGTTACGTCGTCTATCCTTGCGCAAAGTATGGACTATTATATATTGCTGGAAAGCCCTGGATGTCTACTTTCCAACGCCGTTGAGAGCGCGCCAATTGGACTCCTGTAGCTCCAGAAAATCCATTTCGAGTGCAGGGAGGTCAGGATCCAACAGCATCAGCAGTCCTTTTTCAGCCTAAGTCAGATTTTTGCTCAGCTCCCTCAATTTCAGCCAGAAAATACCTGAAATCACAGAAAAACACACAAACTCATAGTAAAGTCCAGAAATATGATTTTTGCCTAAAAACTAATATTATTTTACTAAAAACTAACTGAAACATGCTAAAATCTACATGAAATTACCCCCAAAAAGCGTACAAAATATTCGCTCATCAGAGATCTTGCAGACTCTGCACTGCATTGAGCGCCTGATGAGCGAATATTTTATATGCTTTTTGGTAGTGTTTTCAGATAGTTTTTAGCATGTTTTAGTGTCTTTTTAGTATATTTTTATTAGTTTTTATGAAAAATTCACATTTCTGGACTTCACTATAGGTTTGTGTGTTTTTCTGTGATTTCGGGTATTTTTTGGCTGAAATTGAGGGACCTGAGAAAAAATCTGATTCAGAGGCTAAGAAAGGACTGCAGATGTTGTTGGATTCTGACCTCCCTGCACTCGAAGTGAATTTTCTGGACCTACAAAAGCCCAATTGGCGCGGTCTCAATTGCATTGGAAAGTAGACATTTTGGTTTTTCAAGCAATGTATAATAGTCCATACTTTGCTCGAGATTTAATGGCCTAAACTGGCATCCAAACGCCTACCATAGACCTTTTTCTGGCGTAAAAGGCTAGAACTGGCACCAAAACTGGAGTTAAATGCCCAAACTGGCACCCAAGTTGGCGTTTAACTCCAAGGATGGCCTATGCACGTGAAAGCTTCAAAGCTCAGCCCAAACACTCACCAAATGGACCCCAGAAGTGGATTTCTGCATTATCTACACTTAGTTACTCATTTTCTGTAAACATAGGGTATTAGTTTAGTATAAAAACTACTTTTAGACTTTCATTTAGAGACTTATGACATTTTTTACATTTCATATCCTTGACGACATGAGTCTCTAACACCAATAGGTGGGGGTGAGGAGCTCTGCTGTGTTTCAATGGATTAATGCAATTACTACTATTTTCCATCCAATTACGCTTGCTTCTATTCTAAGATATTCACTCGTACTTCAATGTGATGAATGTAATGATTCGTGACACTCATTATCATCCTCAAATCCATGAACGCGTGCTTGACAACCAATTTTGTTCTATCTGAGCTCAACGTAGTCATTGGGCAACAGCTTGAGTGCGTATCTCTTGGGCTCCTGATCTACGAGTTTGACTGCTTCTCTTGACAACAGAGCATTCAAATCCATAAGATCATAACCTTCGTGGTATAGGCTAGAAACAATTGGCAGCATTCCTAAGATCCGGAAAGTCTAAACCTTGTCCATGGTATTCCGAGTAGGATCTGGGAGGGAGTGACTGTGACGAGCTTCAAACTCGCGACTGTTGTGCGCAGTGATAGTGTGCAATAGGATCAATGGATCTTATTCCGATACAAGTGAGAACCGACAGAAGATTAGCCCTGCGGTGAGAATCGTAGCCGGATCATTTTCACTGAGAGGACGGATGGTGGCCATTGACAACAGTGATCCACCAACACATAGCTTGCCATAGAAGGAGCCATGCGTGTTTGGAGAAGAAGACAGTAGAAAAGCAGTAATTCGTAGGGCAGAGCATCTCCGAAACCCCAACCTGTTCTCCATTACTGAATAACAAGTATCATTTATTTCTTGTTCTTTTACTTTTTGCAAACAAAACTCTTTTTATTATTAAACTCCTGACTAAGAGTTACAGGATAACCATAGCTTGCTTCAAGCCGGCAATCTCCGTGGGATCGACCCTTATTCACGTAAGGTATTACTTAGATGACCCAGTGCACTTGCTGGTTAGTTGTGCGGAGTTGCAAAAGTGTGATTGCAATTTTGTGCACCATGTTTTTAGCGCCGTTGCCTGGGATTATTTGAGTTTGGACAACTGACGGTTCATCTTGTTGCTTAGATTAGGAATAAATTATTTTTGTTGGTTTAGAGTTTTCTGTTTGAGTCTAGTTTCATGTTTTAAGTTTGGTGTCAATTGCATGTTTTTTTTAGTTTCCTTCATACTTTCGAATTTTTGTGTCATTGTTTGATCTTCAGTTTTTCTTGTTTTATTTCTTTCCTTGTTTTTCTTGTGCATTTTCGAATTATTAGTGTCCAAAGTATAAAAATTTTTAAGTTTGGTGTCCTGTGTGTTTTTATTTTCTTAAAAATTTTCAAATTTGTTCTTGGTGTTCATCTTGATCTCCAAAGTGTTCTTGGTGTTCATCTTGACATTCAAAATTTTCTTGTTTGTTTTCTTTGTTTTGATCTAAAAATTCTAAGTTTGGTGTCATTTTATTGTTTTTCTCTTTTGTCATTAAATTCAAAATAATATCTTTTCCTTTATTTACTCATCATTTTCGAATTCTTAGGTTGACTTAGTCAAAAAAAATTTTTAAAAAAAAATTTGGTAGTTTCTTGTTAGTCAAGTCAAGATTTCAATTTTTAAAATTTTATCCTTTTAAATCTTTTTTCAAAATAAATTCCTTTTTAAAAAAAATTCTTTTTATATTTTTTTGGAAAATCTTTGATATAAATTTTCAAAATCTTTTTCTCTTTTTTCGAATTCCTTGTCCCACGTTCTTAATTCGATTGAAAAATTTTAAGTTTGGTGTTTTCTTGTTAAGAAAATCTCAATCTTTAAAATTTTAAAATCATATATTTTTCTAATCTTTTCTTTTATTTATTTTCTTACAAGTACTAATTTTCAAATATCTTTTTAGGACATATCTTTCTCAAAACTTCCTAACCACTTTCTCTCCCTAATTTTCAAAACTTACATTCAATTTTTCATTTATTTTATTTTATTTTTTTCTTTTAACTTCGGTATTTAAAAAAAGAGAAATATATAAAAATATTTATTATTTATTTACAATTCACATTATCTCTCCTTTTCCATCTTGGACCTAAGTGGAAATGAACAGTCCAAAAGGACTCTATGGTCATATGCCAACCCTACTACTGCCTCATATGGAAGTAGTATCTGTATACCCTCCATCAGAGCCCGCAGTTTTGAGTTAAATCCTCAACTTATTATCATGGTGCAGCAAAATTGCCAGTATTCCGGTCTTCCACAGAAAGAACCTACTGAGTTTCTGGCACAGTTCTTACAAATTACTGACACAGTACGTGATAATGAAGTGGATCAGGATGTCTACAGATTATTGCTGTTTCCATTTGCTGTAAAAGACCAAGCTAAGAGGTGGTTAAATAACCAACCCAAGGCCAGCATAAGAACTTAGAAATAGATGTCAGACAAATTCCTGAATCAATATTTTCTTCCAATAAGGATGACACAGCTAAGGCTAGACATCCAAAGCTTTAAACAAGAGGATAATAAATCTCTTTATGACGCCTGGGAGAGGTAAAGAGAGATGCTAAAGAAATGCCCCTCTGAAAATGTTTTCAGAGTGGGTGCAGTTAGACATCTTCTACTACGGGCTTACACAAAAAGCCCGGATATCTCTAGAGCACTCAGATGGTGGATCTATACACATGAGTTAGACATTTGAAGATTCTCAAGAGCTCATAGATACAGCTCCAAGAAATCAGCATCTGTACTTAAGTAGTGAGTCCTCCATTAAAGAAGAGGCTAAAGCAGTATCCACTGAACTTAGTCCTCTAGAACAAGTTGCTAAACTCAATCAGTAATTATTTTCCATAACCAAATAGTTAGCAGAATTTAAGGAGATGCTACAAGAGACCAAAGATGCCAACCACATGATGTGTGGAAAACGATCCAACACAAAACTCACCGGCAAGTGTACCGGGTCGCATCAAGTAATAAAACTCACGGGAGTGAGGTCGATCCCACAGGGATTGAAGGATTGAGCAATTTTAGTTTAGTGGTTGATTTAGTCAAGCGAATCAAGTATTGGTTGAGTGATTTTGTATCCAACAGTAAGTAAATAGCAGGAAATGTAAAGGGAGAGGGATGAATTGCAGAAATTAAAGAGAACTGAAAGTAAAGGTGCTGAATCTTAAAGAATAAGAAATTAAATGACTGAAACTTAAAGTGCAAGAAATGTAAATTGCGGTAACTTAGAGTGCAAGAAATATAAATTGCTTGAATGAAAAAAGGATTGAGGGGCTGGAAATTTAGAATTTAAGCAAGAGAAGTAAATTGCAACAATTAACAAAGCAAGAGATGAATTGAAAGTAACTAGAGTTCAAACAGAAGTTGAAAATGTAATTGCAGCAGTGGTTCAGCAAAAGAACCAAAAAGAAAATTAGATCTCAAGACTCCAGAGACTAGATAGCAGAGTCTAGATCTCAATTGCCTTCCTAGATCCAAGTTCACAAAGCAATTAAAGAGAAATTAAAGATTGCAGCAGTAAAGGAAATGGAATTTAACTCAATTATGCAGTAGGAAAATCAAAGAGATCTTAAATAGAGATTGAGACAGAAGTTCCTCAATTCTTCATACTCAAGAATCAAACAAAACCCAGTAAAGAAAACAAAAAGATCAGAGGAAGAAGAAGTGAATTCTCTCCTCCAATTCTCAAGCTAATTGCAGTCCGAAAATAAAAATTGAAGATCAGAAGTTCTAAGGCAGAGAAATGGAAAGCGAGCTCTCAAGTTGACTAAGGATGAAAATTAAAAATGAAAGTAAGCTCTCTTCTAATCCTAACTAACACCTATTTATACACTTTCTATTTTGGATCTAAGAATTTTGAGTGGGCTTGAAAGATGGGTGAAGAATTGAATTAAATTGTATTTTTAAGTGAATTTCAACCCATATTTCTCCCAGGAGGCTGCTTTGCTCTTGTGGAGAGCAGAGCAGTGAAGCTTTGTGTGGGGATTCATGTTGCGCCAAGGCTTGGAGAGGCATCAAAAAATTGCCCTGATCTTGTGGAGAGCGGAGCAATGGCTTGTGTGGCTCTTGCGCGCTCCAAGTCTGTGCTAGCCGAGCCATGATGCGTGTGTGCGTGCCATGCACCAAGGAGTGTTGCCCTGCTCTCCTTGTGGGCAGCGCAATGAAGCTTCCAAGGGGTCCTTGGTTTGAAACTTAGTAGAGGGAATTGTTCCCTTTTTTTCTTGGTTTCCTTGGCACCAAAGTAGCGCCTAGTTCGTTGCTTCCTCAAGGTGTTGTGTTCGATCCTTGGTGGTTGAAAACAAGCCAATTTTGGCTTGTTTTTCTTTCATTTGAGCGCCACTTCCTTCCCTCTTGAGCTTGGGTTCGAAACCCATGGGTGGCACTTGGAGAACAATTTCCTTTGATTTATTTTGGTGAGAGCCCGATAATGCTCTCCAAGGAGGGCAAAGCAATGTTTTTGCTCTTCCTTGTCTCTTGACTTAGAATTGTGCTCCGCTCTCAAGGGGGGACAGGGCAATGAAGCCTTGCATGCTTGGTTCCTTGTTGTGCTTCCTTGGAGAGCAGTGTGCTCTTGGAGAGAGCATTGCGGCTTCCTCCTTCCATGCGCCACACTCTCTTCTTCTTTTGCCACATTCTTCTTTTCCTTGGGCCACGCTTTCTTAGGCTACGCTTTCTTATTTTCTTCTTTTCTTCACATACAAATAATCAAAACAACCAATCAAAGTATCACCAAATTCACAAGGTTTATAAATCAATTAAAAATCAATTAAATTTAGCTTAAACCTCATGATTTAGTATCAATTAAATGGTGGTTGTTTGATTCAAATAAAACATGCAATTTCACTCTAAATTGCTTACTTATAGTGCAAGAAAGTGCATAAAAACTAGTGAAACAAGTGAAATGAGCTTGAAAAATGGGTATATGATGACTTGTCATCACCAGAATGTAGAAAAACAATTGAGTCAGACAAAACAACAGTTATCTAAACAGATAACAGAAGAATCCTAAGCTGTTCATTTAAGGAGTGGAAAAACATTAAATGCCATAACTCAAAGCAGCAGGAAGCCAAGAAAGGAACATCTGACAGAGGATAACAAATTCACTACCCAAAATCCCTCTGAGGATAGTAAGAGCCCAGATAGGAATGATTCTGGTGTTCAAACGCTAGAACAGGGCAGCAATATGGTGTTAAACGCCTAAAAAGCACCTAATTATGGTGTTCAAACGCTAGAACAGGGCAGCAATATGGTGTTAAACGCCCAAAAAGCACCTAATTATGGTGTTCAAACGCCAGAATAGGGTACCAACCTGGCGTTAAACACCCAAGAATCATTTTTATGACTTTTCAGATCCTCAGTAACATGTCTCCTTTTTCATCATTCTTTCAAGAGCCAACATTCATGAACAAAAAATTCAAAAGACATATGCACTGTTCAAGCATACATTCAGAAGTCAAAGTATTGCCACCACATCAAAATAATTAATCTGTTATAAAATTCAAAATTCATGCAATTCTTCTCTTTTTCAATTAAGAACATTTTTCATTTAAGAAAGGTGATGGATTCATAGGACATTCATAACTTTAAGGCATAGACACTAAGACACTAATGATCATAAGTCACAAACATAGATAAACATAAGCATAAAAATTCGAAAAATAGAAAAATAAAGAACAAGGAGATTAAAGAACGGGTCCACCTTAGTGATGGCGGCTTGTTCTTCCTCTTGAAGATCTTATGGAGTGCTTGAGCTCCTCAATGTCTCTTCCTTGACTTTGTTGCTCCTCTCTCATGATTCTTTGATCTTCTCTAATTTCAAGGAGGATAATGGAATGTTCTTGGTGCTCCACCCTTAGTTGTCCCATGTTGGAACTCAATTCTCCTAGGGAGGTGTTGATTTGCTCCCAATATTTTTGAGGAGAAAAGAGCATCCCTTGAGGCATCTCAGGGATTTCATGATGAGTGGCATCTCTTGATTGCTCCATGCTTTTCTTAGTGATAGGCTTGTTCTCATCAATGAGGATGTCTCCCTCTATGTTAACTCCAACTGAATAACAGAGGTGACAAATGAGATGAGGGAAGGCTAACCTTGCCAAGGTAGTGGACTTGTCTGCCACCTTATAAAGTTCTTGGGATATAACCTCATGAACTTCTACTCCCTCTCCAATCATGATGCTATGAATCATGATAGCCCGGTCTATAGTAACTTCGGACCAGTTGCTATTTGGAATGATTGAGCGTTGGATAAACTCCAACCATCCCCTAGCCATGGGCCTGAGGTCATGCCTTCTCAATTGAACCGGCTTCCCTCTTGAATCTCTCTTCTATTGAGCGCCCTCTTCACAAATGTCTATGAGGACTTGGTCCAACCTTTGATCAAAGTTGACCCTTCTAGTGTAAGGGTGTTCATCTCCTTGCATCATGGGCAAGTTGAATGCCAACCTTACATTTTCTGGACTAAAATCTAAGCATTTCCCCCGGACCATTGTAAGCCAATTCTTTGGGTCCAGGTTCACACTTTGATCATGGTTCTTGGTGATCCATGGATTGGCATAGAACTCTTGAATCATTAAGATTCCGACTTGTTGAATGGGGTTGGTAAGAACTTCCCAACCTCTTATTCGGATCTCATGTCGGATCTCCCGATATTCACTCTTTTTGAGTTTGAAAGGGACCTCAGGGATCACCTTCTTCATGGCCACAATTTCATAGAAGTGGTCTTGATGCACCCTTGAGATAAATATCTCCATCTCCCATGACTCGGAGGTGGAAGCTTTTACCTTCCCTTTCCTCTTTCTAGAGGTTTCTCAGGCCTTAGATGCCATAAATGGTTATGGAAAAACAAAAAGCAATGCTTTTACGACACCAAACTTAGAAGGTTTGCTCGTCCTCGAGCAAAAGAAGGAAGAAGAGAGTAGAAGAAGAAGAAATAGAGGTGATGGAGGTGGCTTTGTGGTTCGGCCAAGGGGGAGAAGTAGTGTTTAGGTTATGTGAAAATGAAGGAGTGAAGGTGGGTTTATATAGGAGTGGAGAGGGGGTGTATGGTTCGGCCATTATGGGTGGGTTTGGGAGGGGAAGTGGTTGGAATTTGAATGGTAAGGGGTTTTTGGGGAAGAGGTATTGAGGTGATTGGTAAATGGGTGAAGAGAAGAGAGAGAGTGGGTGGGTAGGTGGGGATCCTGTGGGGTCCACAGATCCTGAGGTGTCAAGGATAATTCATCCCTGCACCAAGTGGCGAGCAAAAAATGCTCTTGTTGCCAATCCTGGCGTTAAACGCCGGGCTGGTGCCCATTTCTTGCATTTAACGCCAGCTTCTTGCCCATTCCTGGCGTTAAACGCCAATCTGGTGCCCCTTTCTGGTGTTAAACGCCCAGAATGGTGCCAGACTGAGCGTTAAACGCCTATTTGCTGCCCTTACTGGCGTTTAAATGCCAGCAAGTTTTCCTCCAGGGTGTGCTATTTTTCTTTCTGTTTTTCATTCTGTTTTTGCTCTTTCAATTGATTTTGTGACTTCCCATGATCATCAACCTATAAAAAAACATAAAATAACAAAGGAAAATAGATAAATATAACATTGGGTTGCCTCCCAACAAGCGCTTCTTTAATGTCAGTAGCTTGACAGTGGGCTCTCATGGAGCCTCACAGATGTTCAGAGCAATGTTGGAACCTCCCAACACCAAACTTAGAGTTTGAATATGGGGGTTCAATACCAAACTTAGAAGTTGGTTGTGGTATCCCAACACCAAACTTAGAGTTTGACTGTGGGGGCTCTGTTTGACTCTGTTTTGAGAGAAGCTCTTCATGCTTCTTCTCCATGGTAACAGAGGGATATCCTTGAGCCTTAGACACAAAGGATTTTTCATTCACTTGAATGATTAATTCGCCTCTGTCAACATCAATCACAGCCTTTGCTGTGGCTAGGAAGTGTCTGCCAAGGATGATGGATTCATCCATGCACTTCCCAGTCTCTAAGACTATAAAATTAGCAGGGATGTAATGGTCTTCAACCTTTACCAGAACATCCTCTACAAGTCCATAAGCATGTTTTCTTGAATTGTCTGCCATCTCTAGTGAGATTCTTGCAGCTTGTACCTCAAAAATCCCTAGCTTCTCCATTACAGAGAGAGGCATGAGGTTTATGCTTGACCCTAGGTCACCCAGAGCCTTCTCAAAGGTCATGGTGCCTCTGGTACAAGGTATTGAGAACATCCCAGGGTCCTGTCTCTTTTGAGGTAATCTCTGCCTAGTCAAGTCATTCAGTTCTTTGGTGAGCAAAGGGGGTTCATCCTCCCAAGTCTCATTACCAAATAACTTGTCATTTAGCTTCATGATTGCTCCGAGGTACTTAGCAACTTGCTCTTCAGTGACAGCTTCATCCTCTTCAGAGGAAGAATACTCATCAGAGCTCATGAATGGCAGAAGTAAATCCAATGAAATCTCTATGGTCTTAGTGTGAGCCTCAGATTCCCATGGTTCCTCATTAGGGAACTTATTGGAGGCCAGTGGATGTCCATTGAGGTTCCTCAGTGGTGCTCACTGCCTATTTCTCCTCTCCAAACTCGGCCATGTTGATGGCCTTACATTCTCCTTTTGGATTCTCTTCTGTATTGCTTGGAAGAGTACTAGGAGGGAGTTCAGTAACTTTCTTACTCAGCTGACCCACTTGTGCCTCCAAGTTTCTAATGGAGGACCTTGTTTCAGTCATGAAACTTTGAGTGGTTTTGATTAGATCAGAGACCATGGTTGCTAAGTTAGAGTGGCTCTGCTTAGAATTCTCTGTCTGTTGCTGAGAAGATGATAGAAAAGGCTTGCCATTGCTAAACCTGTTTCTTCCACCATTATTGTTGTTGAAACCTTGTTGAGGTCTCTGTTGATCCTTCCATGAGAGATTTGGATGATTTCTCCATGAAGGATTATAGGTGTTTCCATAGGGTTCTCCCATGTAATTCACCTCTTCCATTGAAGGGTTCTCAGGATCATAAGCTTCTTCTTCAGATGAAGCGTCCTTAGTACTGCCTGGTGCAGCTTGCATTCCAGACAGACTTTGAGAAATCATATTGACTTGCTGAGTCAATATTTTGTTCTGAGCCAATATGGCATTCAGAGTATCAATCTCAAGAACTCCTTTCTTCTGATTTGTCCCATTGTTCACAGGATTCCTTTCAGAAGTGTACATGAATTGGTTATTTGTAACCATTTCAATGAGTTCTTGAGCTTCTGCAGGCGTCTTCTTCAGATGAAGAGATCCTCCAGCAGAGCTATCCAATGACATCTTGGACAGTTCAGACAGACCATCATAGAAGATACCTATAATGCTCCATTCAGAAAGCATATCAGAAAGACACTTTCTGATCAATTGTTTGTATCTTTCCCAAGATTCATATAGGGATTCACCTTCCTTTTGTCTGAAGGTTTGGACTTCCACTCTAAGCTTACTCAATTTTTGAGGTGGAAAGAACTTTGCCAAGACGGCATTGACTAGCTTTTCCTAAGAGTTCAGGCTTTCTTTAGGTTGTGAGTCCAACCATATCCTAGCTCTGTCTCTTACAGCAAAAGGGAATAGCATAAGTCTGTAGACCTCAGGGTCAACCCCATTGGTCTTGACAGTATTACAGATTTGCAAGAATTCAGCTAAAAACTGATGAGGATCTTCCAATGGAAGTCCATGGAACTTGCAATTCTGTTGCATTAGAGAAACTAATTGAGGCTTAAGCTCAAGGTTGTTTGCTCCAATGGCAGGGATAGAGATGCTTCTCCCATAGAAGTCGGGAGTGGGTGCAGTAAAGTCACCCAGCACCTTCCTTGCATTGTTGGCATTGTTGTTGTTTTCGGCTGCCATGTCTTCTTCTTTGAAGTATTCTGTTAGGTCCTCAACAGAGAGTTGTGTTTTAGCTTCTCTTAGCTTTCGCTTCAAGGTCTTTTCAGGTTCAGGGTCAGCCTCCACAAGAATGCCTTTGTTTTTGCTCCTGCTCATATGAAAAAGAAGAGAACAAGAAAATATGGAATCCTCTATGTCACAGTATAGAGATTCCTTGAGGTGTCAGAGGAAAAGAAAAATAGAAGGAAGAGGTAGAAGAATTCGAACTTATCAAGAAAGATAGAGTTGGAATTGTGCATTGAGGAGGAGTGTTAGTCCATAAATAGAAGGATGTGAAAAGAGGGGAAGAAATTTTCAAAAATTAAAGTGAATTAATTAAAAGAAATTTTGAAAATTTGATTGATGATTTTCGAACACTAGGAGTGGGAAAGAAATTAAGTGATTTTTGAAAAAGATTTTGAAATTAGAAATCAAAAAGATATGATTGAAAACTATTTAAAAAATGTGATAAAAATATATGATTGAAAAGATATAGTTTTAAAAAGATATGATTGAGAAGATATGATTTGAAAAACAATTTAAAAAAAATTTGATTTTTAAAATTTATGACTTGGCTAACAAGAAATTTAAAAGATATGATTTAGACATTAAACCTTTCTCAATAGAAAAGGCAACATACTTGAAATGTTGAATCAAATCATTAATTGTTAGCAAGTAATTTTTGAAAAATGGAAAGAAATTGATTTTGAAAAGATATGATTGAAAAGATATGATTTGAAAAAGATTTGATTTTGAAAAATTTTGAAAACTTGAAAAAAAATTTGAATTAAAAACAAAATCTTCCCTCTTGTGCCATTCTGGCGTTAAACACCCAGAATGGTATACATTATGGCGTTTAACGCCCAAAACTCACCCCTTTTGGGCGTTAAACGCCCAGCCAGGGTTTCCTTCTTCACTGGGCGTTTTGAATGCCCAGCTTTTTCTGTGTAATTCCTCTGCTGTATGTTCTGAATCTTTAATTCTCTGTATTATTGACTTGAAAAGACACAAAGAAAATTTTTTTTGAATTTTTAATGATGAGGAATAATCAAAATGCAACTAAAATCAAATAAACAATGCATGCAAGACACCAAACTTAGAAGTTTGTATACTATTGACACTAACAAATTGAGAATGCATATGAGAAACAACAAAGCACTCAAGACAAGAGAATTTAAAGATCAGAGCAAGAAAATCATCAAGAACAACTTGAAGATCAATGAAGACACATGAATGAATTCGAAAAATGCAAGGAGAATAGAAACATGCAATTGACACCAAACTTAAAATTAGACACTAGACTCAAACAAGAAACATAAAATTATTTTTTTGGTTTTAAGTTTTTATAATTTTTTTTTGGATTTTTTTCGAAAATTATATGGAAAAGAAAATAAAGAGATTCAAAATTTTTAATAAGAATTCCAGGAATCATGCAATGTTAGTCTAAAGCTTTAGTCTAAAGAATTTAGACATGGCTAGCCAAGCTTCAGCAGGACATTGCATTCAAGAGCTAAATTGATGAGAATCAACCAGCTTTGGTGATGATGAAAACATCACCTTGAAACTCTAGAATTCATTCTTATAAATTCTGAAGAAAAATACCTAATCTAAGCAACAAGATGAACCGTCAGTTGTCCAAACTCAAACAATCCCCGGCAACGGCGCCAAAAACTTGGTGTTGTTGCCGGATCAAAACTTGGCACTGTTATTGCAGGGAATAAATGCGAAACTGTAGTTAGGACATTTAATTCCCCGGTAACGGCGCCAAAAACTTGGTGCACGAAATTGTGATCATCAATGGCACCATCAACATGGTACGCTCAATTGCAATCTCAACTCTTTATCACAACTTCGCACAACTAACCAACAAGTGCACTGGGTCGTCCAAGTAATAAACCTTACGTGAGTAAGGGTCGATCCCACGGAGATTGTTGGTATGAAGCAAGCTATGGTCATCTTGTAAATCTCAGTCAGGCAGATTCAAATGGTTATGGATGATTTATGAATAAAGCATAAAATAAAGATAGAGATACTTATGTAATTCATTGGTGAGAATTTCAGATAAGCGAATGGAGATGCTTTGTCCCTTCCGTCTCTCTGCTTTCCTACTGTCTTCATCCAATCCTTCTTACTCCTTTCCATGGCAAGCTGTATGTAGGATTTCACCATTTTCAATGGCTACCTCCCATCCTCTCAGTGAAAATGTTCAACGCGCTCTGTCACAGCACGGCTATTCAGCTGTCGGTTCTCGATCATGTCAGAATAGAATCCAATGATTCTTTTGCGTCTCTCACTAACGCCCCACAATCGCGAGTTTGAAGCTCGTCACAGTCATTCAATCCTTGAATCCTACTCAGAATACCACAGACAAGGTTTAGAACTTCCAGATTCTCTTGAATGCCGCCATCAATTCTAGCTTATACCACGAAGATTCCGATTAAGGGATCCAAGAGATATCCACTCAATCTAAGGTAGAACGGAGGTGGTTGTTAGGCACACGTTCATAGGTGAGAATGATGATGAGTGTCACAGATCATCATATTCATCAAGTTGAGGAACAAGTGATATCTTAGAACAAGAACAAGCCGAATTGAATAGAAGAACAATAGTAATTGCATTGATACTCGAGGTACAGCAGAGCTCCACACCTTAATCTATGGTGTGTAGAAACTCCACCGTTGAAAATACATAAGAACAAGGTCTAGGCATGGCCGTGAGGCCAGCCCCCATAATCTAAGAACCAGATGTCCAAAGATGATCCTAAGATCTAAAGTGATCAAAAGATCCAAAGATCAAAAGATGAAAATACAATAGCAAAAGGTCCTATTTGTAGAGAACTAGTAGCTTAGGGTTTACAAAGATGAGTAAATGACATAAAAATCCACTTCCGGGCCCACTTGGTGTGTTCTTGGGCTGAGCATTGAAGCTTCTATGTGTAGAGACTTTTCTTGAAGTTAAACGCCAGCTTTTGTGCCAGTTTGGGCGTTTAACTCCCATTCTTGTGCCAGTTCCGGCGTTTTACGCCAGAATTCTTAAGCTGACTTGGAACGCCTGTTTGGGCCATCAAATCTCGGGCAAAGTATGGACTATTATACATTTCTGAAAAGCCCAGGATGTCTACTTTCCAACGCAACTGAGAGCGCATCAATAGGGCTTCTGTAGCTCCAGAAAATCCACTTCGAATGCAGGGATGTCAGAATCCAATAGCATCTGCAGTCCTTTTCAGCCTCTGAATCAGATTTTTGCTCAAGTCCCTCAATTTTAGCCAGAAAATACCTGAAATCATAGAAAAATACACAAACTCATAGTAAAGTACAGAAAAGTGAATTTTAACTAAAAAATAATAAAAATAAAATAAAAACTAACTAAAACATACTAAAAACATACTAAAAACAATGCCAAAAAGCGTATAAATTATCCGCTCATCACTTAATCTAGATCTCCACTTCACTTAATCATTGTCAATCTATTTCAATCCCTGGCAACGGTGCCAAAAACTTGATGTGTGGAAAACGATCCAACACAAAACTCACCGGCAAGTGTACCGGGTCGCATCATGTAATAAAACTCACGGGAGTGAGGTCGATCCCACAGGGATTGAAGGATTGAGCAATTTTAGTTTAGTGGTTGATTTAGTCAAGCGAATCAAGTATTGGTTGAGTGATTTGTAGTGGATAGAAGGTAAATTGCAGGAAATGTAAAGGGATAGGGATGAATTACAGAAATTAAAGAGAATTGGAAGTAAAGGTACTAAATCTTAAAGAACAAGAAATTAAATGACTGAAACTTAAAGTGCAAGAAATGTAAATTGCGGTAACTTAAAGTGCAAGAAATATAAATTGCTTGAATGGAAAAGGAATTTGAGGACTGGGAATTCAGAATTTAAGCAAGGGAAATTAAATTGCAATAATTAACCAAGCAAGAGATGAATTGAAATTGATTAGATCTCAAACAGAAAATGAAAATTTAATTGCAGCAGTGGTTCAGTAGAAGAACCAAAAAGAAAATTAGATCTCAGGACTCCAGAGACTAGATAGCATAGTCTAGATCTCAATTGCCTTCCTAGATCCAAGTTCACAAACCAATTTAAGAGAAATTGAAGATTGAAGCAGTAAAGGAAATTAAATTTAACTCAATTATGCAGTAGGAAAATTAAAGAGATCTTAAATGGAGATTGAGACAGAAGTTACTCAATTCTTCGCACTCAAGACTCAAACAAAACCCAGTAAAGAAAACAAAAAGATCAGAGGAAGAAGAAGTGAATTCTCTCCTCTAATTCTCAAGCTAATTGCAGTCCGAAAATAGAGAATGAAAATTTAAAACCAGAAGTTCAAAAGCAGAAAATGAAAAATGAGCTCCCAAGTTGACAAAAGATGAAAATTAAAAATGAAAGTAAGCTTTCTTCTTGTTATTCTTTTTTTTTTCTTGTTGATCTTTCTACCTTGACAATGGCTTAAGTTGTGATGCCTCCCTTTTTGTTTATCATCCCGGCTTCTTTTTGAATTCCTTCTCCTCCTTGTACCTGCTCATTCTTCTGCTCTACTGTGTTGTTGGTTGCTTGCTTTGGAAGACAGTCACTACTTGTCTTGCTTGTTTCTTCATTAATTTGTGATTCCGGAAACACTTTCAAGGTAATGCTTTCCTCATGCATCCTGAGGGTTAGCTCTCCTTGCTCTATATCTACGATGGCTTTAGCAGTGGCAAAAAATGGTCGACCAAGTATTATGGAGTCATTCTCATTCTTTGCTGAATCCAGGATCACAAAGTCTGTAGGAAAGATGAACTTGTCAACCTTAACTAAAAGGTTTTCAATCACCCATTTGGGGTATACTACTGATTGGTCCACTAATTCCAAGGACATCTATATTGGCTTCACCTCTCCTATGCCAAGCTTTTTCACTAAAGACGAGGGTATTAAGTTGATACTTGCTCCTAGATCGCAGAGAGCTTTGTTGATGTTCAATCTCCCAATGGTGCAGGGTAGAAAGAAACTTCCAGGGTCTGCAAGCTTAGGGGGAAGCCCTTTTTGAATCAAGGCCCTGCATTCCTCAGTAAGCAGTATAGACTCTTTCTCATCCCAACTTCTTTTCTTGTTGATGAGCTCCTTTAAGAACTTGGCATACAGAGGCATTTGCTCCAATGCCTCAGCCAAGGGAATGTTGATCTCTAGCTTCTTGAAAGTCTCAAGGAATTTATGGAAATGTTGATCCTTTGCTTCTTTGTGAAATCTTTGTGGATAAGGTAGTGGAGGTGTAGGGTTCTTCTCCACTTGCTGCTGTCTTGGATTTGGTTCTTCCATGATCTGCTTTTCTTTCTTCAAATTTTATGGTTGGTTGATCTCTCCTGTGAGCTTTTCTGGGATATTCTTGCTTGTTATGTCCTTGTTGCTAGCTCCCTCTTTCTCTGTTGGTTCTTTGTCACTCTCCATAAACTTCTTGGTTGCCTCTTTGTTACTGTCCACCAATATCTTTTCACTCCTTAGTTGCACAGCTTTGCACTCTTCTTTTGGATTAGGAATGGTATCACTTGGTAGTGAGCTTGAAGGTCTCTCAATAGAAATTTGCTTGGAGATTTGTCCAATTTGCCTCTCTAGGCTCTTCATGGAAGCTTCTTGGTTCTTTGTTGTCATTTCTTGGCTCTTCATCATTTTCTCCATGAGCATCTCCATATTAGTAATTGATGAGCGGATAATTTATACGCTTTTTGGCATTGTTTTTAGTATGTTTTTAGTATATTTGGGTTAGTTTCTAGTATATTTTTATTAGTTTTTAGTTAAAATTCACTTTTCTGGACTTTACTATGAGTTTGTGTGTTTTTCTGTGATTTCAGGTATTTTCTGGCTGAAATTGAGGGACCTGAGCAAAAATCTGATTCAGAGACTGAAAAGGACTGCAGATGCTGTTGGATTCTGACCTCCCTGCACTCGAAGTGGATTTTCTGGAGCTACAGAAGCCCAATTAGCGCGCTCTCAACGGCGTTGGAAAGTAGACATCCTGGGCTTTCCAGCAATATATGATAGTCCATACTTTGCCCAAGATTTGATGGCCCAAACCGGTGTTCAAAATCACCTTCAGAAATTCCAGCGTTAAACGCCGGAACTGGCACCAAAGTGGGAGTTAAACGCCCAAACTGGCACAAAAGCTAGCGTTTAACTCCAAGAAGAGTCTCTACACGAAAATGCTTCATTGCTCAGCCCAAGCACACACCAAGTGGGCCCGGAAGTGGATTTTTATGTCATTTACTCATCCTTGTAAACCTTAGGCTACTAGTTTTCTATAAGTAGGACCTTTTACTATTGTGTTATTATCTTTTGATCTTGTTTTTATGATTGAACCCTCTTTGGGAGGCTGGCCATTCGGCCATGCCTAGACCTTGTTCTTATGTATTTTCAACGGTGGAGTTTCTACACACCATAGATTAAGGTGTGGAGGTCTGCTGTACCTCGAGTATTAATGCAATTACTATTGTTCTTCTATTCAATTCCGCTTGTTCTTGTTCTAAGATATCACTTGTTCTTCAACTTGATGAATGTGATGATCCGTGACACTCATCATCATTCTCACCTATGAACGTGTGCCTGACAACCACCTCCGTTCTACCTTAGATTGGGTGAATATCTCTTGGATTCCTGATACACGATGCATGGTTGATCGCCTGACAACTGAGTGCTCGCCTGACAACCGAGCCAGCCATTCCGTGAGATCAGAGTCTTCGTGGTATAGGCAAGAACTGATGGCGGCATTCAAGAGAATCCGGAAGGTCTAACCTTGTCTGTGGTATTCTGAGTAGGATTCAATGATTGAATGACTGTGACGTGCTTCAAACTCCTGAGGGCGGGGCGTTAGTGACAGACGCAAAAGATTCACTGGATTCTATTCCGGCCTGATCAAGAACCGACAGATGGATAGCCATGCCGTGACAGGGTGCGTTGAACATTTCCACTGAGAGGATGGGAGGTAGCCACTGACAACGGTGAAACCCTTGCACAAGCTTGCCATGGAAAGGAGTAAGAAGGATTGGATGAAGACAGTAGGAAAGCAGAGAGACGGAAGGGACACAGCATCTTCATGCGCTTATCTGAAATTCCCACCAATGAATTACATAAGTATCTCTATCTTTATCTTTATGTTTTATTCGTATATCACCATATCCATTTGAGTTTTCCTGACTAAGATTTACAAGATGACCATAGCTTGCTTCATACCAACAATCTCCGTGGGATCGACCCTTACTCGCGTAAGGTTTATTACTTGGACAACCCAGTGCACTTGCTGGTTAGTTGTGCGAAGTTGTGTTTATGCCATGGTATTGAACACCAAGTTTTTGGGGTTCATTACCGGGGATTATGAGAGTTGTGAAAAGTATTGTTCACAATTTCGCACACCAAGTCTTTGGCGCCGTTGCCGGGGATTGTTTTGTGTATGGACAACTGACGGTTCATCTTGTTGCTTAGATTAGGTATTTTTCTTCAAAGTTCTTAAGAATGAATTCTAGTGTTTCAAGGTGATGTTCTTATCATCACCAAAGCTGATTGATTCTCATCAATTTAGCTCTTGAATGCAATGTCCTGCTGAAGCTTGGCTAACCATGTCTAATTCCTTTAGACTGTATCTTTAGACTAACATTGCATGATTCCTAGAATTCTCATTAAGAATTTTGATACCTTTATTTTCTTTTCCACTCAATTTTCGAAAAATCCAAAAAAAAAAATTACAAAATCATAAAAAAACAAATAAATATTTTATGTTTCTTGTTAAGTCTAGTGTCTCATTTTAAGTTTGGTGTCAATTGCATGTTTCTGTTCTTCTTGCATTTTTCGAATTCATGCATGTGTCTTCATTAATCTTCAAGATGTTCTTGATGACTTCCTTGCTCTGATCTTTGAATTCTCTTGACTTGAGTGTTTTGTTGTTTTTCATGTGCATTCTCATGTTGTTAGTGTCCGTAGTATACAAACTGCTAAGTTTGGTGTCTTGCATGCATTGTTATTTGATTTTAGTTGCATTTTGATTATTCCTCATTATTAAAAATCCAAAAATATTTTTAATTTATGCCTTTTCAAGTCAATAATACAGAGAATTGAAGATTCAGAACATACAGCAGAGGAATTATACAGAAAAAGCTGGGCGTTCAAAACGCCCAGTGAGGAAGGATAGACTGGCGTTTAAACGCCAGCCAGGGTGCCTGGTTGGGCGTTTAACGCCCAAAAAGGTAGTGCATTGGGCGTTAAACGCCAGAATGTGCACCATTCTGGGCGTTTAACGCCAGGATGGCACAAGAGGGAGGATTTTGTTTTCGAATCAATTTTTTTCAAGTTTTCAAAGTTTTTTAAAATCAAATCTTTTTCAAATCGTATCTTTTCAATCAAACCTTTTTCAAAATCAATTTCTTTCCTTTTTCAAAGATACTTGCTAACAATTAATGATTTGATTGAACATTTTAAGTATGTTGCCTTTTCTGTTGAGAAAGGTTTAATGTTTGAATCATATCTTTTCTTGTTAGCCAAGTCATTAATTTTAAAATCAAATCTTTTTAAAATTGTTTTCAAATCATATCTTTTCCATCATATCTTTTTAAAAGCATAACTTTTCAATCATATCTTTTTAATCACATCTTTTTCAAAATAGTTTTTAATCATATCTTTTTGATTTCTAATTTCAAAATCTTTTTCAAAAATTACTTGATTTCTTTCCCACTCTTGATTTTCGAAAATCAATTAAAGTTTTTCAAAATGTTTTCAAAATCTTTCACTTAATTTTCGAAAA
This sequence comes from Arachis stenosperma, assembly GCF_014773155.1. Taxonomy (NCBI): domain Eukaryota; kingdom Viridiplantae; phylum Streptophyta; class Magnoliopsida; order Fabales; family Fabaceae; genus Arachis; species Arachis stenosperma. The sequence goes on from NC_080382.1 coordinate 76,813,476, forward strand.
TTTCTTCCTCTCTTCTCACATCCTTCTATTAATGGAGTACCACTCCTTCTCAATGCACAATTCGAACTCTATCTTACTAAGTTCGAATTCTTCTACCTCTTCCTTCTAATTTTCTTTTCCTCTGACACCTCAAGGAATCTCTATACTGTGACATAGAGGATTCCATATTTTCTTGTTCTCTTCTCTTTCATATGAGCAGGAACAAAGATAAAGGCATTCTTGTTGAAGCTGACCCTGAACTTGAAAGGACCTTGAAGCGAAAGCTAAGAGAAGCTAAGGCACAACTCTCTGTAGAGGACCTAACAGAAATCTTCAAAGAAGAAGGACCCATGGCAGCCGAAAACAACAACAATGCCAACAATGCAAGTAAGGTGCTGGGTGACTTTACTGCACCTACTCCCGACTTCTATGGGAGAAGCATCTCTATCCCTGCCATTGGAGCAAACAACTTTGAGCTTAAGCCTCAATTAGTTTCTCTAATGCAACAGAATTGCAAGTTCCATGGACTTCCATTGGAAGATCCTCATCAGTTCTTAGCTGAATTCTTGCAAATCTGTGACACTGTCAAGACTAATGGGGTTGACCATGAGGTCTACAGACTTATGCTATTCCCTTTTGCTGTAAGAGACAGAGCTAGGACATGGTTGGACTCGCAACCTAAAGAAAGCCTGGACTCATGGGAAAAGCTAGTCAATGCCTTCTTGGCAAAGTTCTTTCCACCTCAAAAATTGAGTAAGCTTAGAGTGGAAGTCCAAACCTTCAGACAGAAGGATGGAGAATCCCTCTATGAAGCTTGGGAAAGATACAAACAATTGATCAGAAAATGTCCTTCTGACATGCTTTCTGAATGGAGCATCATAGGTATTTTCTATGATGGTCTCTCTAAACTATCCAAGATGTCTTTAGATAGCTCTGCTGGAGGATCTCTTCATCTGAAGAAGACGCCTACAGAAGCTCAAGAACTAATTGAAATGGTTGCAAATAACCAATTCATGTACACTTCTGAAAGGAATCCTGTGAACAATGGGACTAATCAGAAGAAAGGAGTTCTTGAGATTGATACTCTGAATGCCATTCTGGCTCAGAACAAGATATTGACTCAACAAGTCAATTTGATCTCTCAGAGTCTGTCTGGAATGCAAAATGCACCAAGCAGTACTAAGGATGCTTCATCTGAAGAAGAAGCCTATGATCCTGAGAACTCTTCAATGGAAGAGGTGAATTACCTAGGAGAACCCTATGGAAACACCTATAATTCTTCATGGAGAAATCATCCAAATTTCTCATGGAAGGATCAACAGAGACCTCAACAAGGTTTCAACAACAATAATGGTGGAAGAAACAGGTTTAGCAATGGCAAGCCTTTTCCATCATCTTCTCAGCAACAGACAGAGAATTCTAAGCAGAACCACTCTGACTTAGCAACCATGGTCTCTGATCTAATCAAAACCACTCAAAGTTTCATGACTGAAACAAGGTCTTCCATTAGGAATATGGAGGCACAAGTGGGACAGCTGAGCAAGAAAATTACTGAACTCCCACCTAGTACTCTTCCAAGCAATACAGAAGAAAATCCAAAAGGAGAGTGCAAGGCCATCAACATGGCCGAATTTGGAGAGGAAGGAGAGGAAGTGAACGCCACTGAGGAAGACCTCAATGGGCGTGCACTAGCCTCCAATGAGTTCCCTAATGAGGAACCATGGGAATCTGAGGCTCAAAATGAGACCATAGAGATTCCATTGGACTTACTTCTGCCTTTCATGAGCTCTAATGAGTATTCCTCCTCTGAAGAGGATGAGTATGTCACTGAAGAGCAAGTTGCTAAATACCTTGGAGCAATCATGAAGCTAAATGACAAGTTATTTGGAAATGAGACTTGGGAGAACAAACCTCCTTTGCTCACCAAAGAACTGGATGACTTGTCTAGGCAGAAATTACCTCAAAAGAGACAAGACCCTGGGAAGTTTTCACTACCTTGTACCATAGGCACCATGACCTTCAAGAAGGCTCTGTGTGACTTAGGGTCAAGTGTAAACATCATGCCTCTCTCTGTAATGGAGAGGCTAGGGATCTTTGAGGTGCAAGCTGCAAAAATCTCACTAGAGATGGCAGACAATTCAAGAAAACAAGCTTATGGACTTGTAGAGGATGTTCTGGTAAAGATTGAAGACCATTACATCCCTGCTGATTTCATAGTCCTAGAGACTGGGAAGTGCATGGATGAATCTATCATCCTTGGCAGACCCTTCCTAGCCACAGCAAAGGCTGTGATTGATGTTGATGGAGGTGAACTGACCATTCAAGTGAATGAAGAATCCTTTGTGTTTAAGGCTCAAGGATATCCCTCTGTCACCATGGAGAGGAAGCATGAAGAGCTTCTCTCAAATTAGAGTCAAACAGAGCCCCCACAGTCAAACTCTAAGTTTGGTGTTGGGAGGCCACAATCAAACTCTAAGTTTGGTGTTGAGCCCCCACATTCAAACTCTAAGTTTGGTGTTGGGAGGTTCCAACATTGCTCTGAGAAAATGTGAGGCTCCATGAGAGCCCTCTGTCAAGCTACTGACATTAAAGAAGCGCTTGTTGGGAGGCAACCCAATGTTATATTTTATATATTTTCCTTTGTTATTTTATTTTATTCTGTAGGTTGATGATCATGAGAAGTCACAAAAACAATTGAAAAAGCAAAAACAGAATGAAAAACAGGAAGAAAAATAGCACACCCTGGAGGAAGAACCTACTGGCGTTTAAACGCCAGTAAGGCTAGCAGATGGGCGTTTAACGCCCAGTCTGGCACCATTCTGGGCGTTTAACGCCAGAAAGGGGCACCAGACTGGCGTTAAACGCCAGGAAAGGGCAAGAACCTGGCGTTAAACGCCAGAAATGGGCACCAGGCCGGCGTTTAACGCTAGAATTGGCACAGAATTGCATGAATTTTGAATTTTATAACAGTTTAATTATTTTGATGTGGTGGCAACACTTTTGTTTTCTGAATGCATGCTTAAACAGTGCATATGTCTTTTGAATTTGTGATTCATGAATGTTGGCTCTTGAAAGAATGATGAAAAAGGAGACATGTTACTGAGGATCTGAAAAATCATAAAAATGATTCTTGAAGCAAGAAAAAGCAGTGAATACAAAAAAAAACGAAAAAAAAAGAGAAAAGAGACGAAAAAAGAAAAAAAAAAGGGAGAGAAAGAAATAAAGTTGTGATCCAAGGCAAAAAGAGTGTGCTTAAGAACCCTGGACACCTCTAATTGGGCACTTTAGCAAAGCTGAGTCACAATCTGAAAAGGTTCACCCAATTATGTGTCTGTGGCATGTATGTATCCAGTGGTAATACTGGAAGACAGAGTGCTTTGGGCCACAGCCAAGACTCAATAAGTAGCTGTGTTCAAGAATCATTATACTTAGCTAGGAGAATCAATAACACTATCTGGATTCTGAGTTCCTAAAGAAGCCAATCATTCTGAATTTCAAAGGATAAAGTGAAATGCCAAAACCATCTAATTTGGAGCTAAGTTTCATTGATAATTTGGAGTCTATAGTATATTCTCTTCTTTTTATCTTATTTGATTTTCAGTTGCTTGGGGACAAGCAACAATTTAAGTTTGGTGTTGTGATGAGCGGATAATTTATACACTTTTTGGCATTGTTTTTAGTATGTTTTTAGTATATTTGGGTTAGTTTCTAGTATATTTTTATTAGTTTTTAGTTAAAATTCACTTTTCTGGACTTTACTATGAGTTTGTGTGTTTTTCTGTGATTTCAGGTATTTTCTGGCTGAAATTGAGGGACCTGAGCAAAAATCTGATTCAGAGACTGAAAAGGACTGCAGATGCTGTTGGATTCTGACCTCCCTGCACTCGAAGTCGATTTTCTGGAGCTACAGAAGCCCAATTAGCGCGCTCTCAACGGCGTTGGAAAGTAGACATCCTGGGCTTTCCAGCAATATATAATAGTTCATACTTTGCCCAAGATTTGATGGCCCAAACCGGCGTTCAAAGTCACCTTCAGAAATTCCAGCGTTAAACGCCGGAAACTGGCACCAAAGTGGGAGTTAAACGCCCAAACTGGCACAAAAGCTGGCGTTTAACTCCAAGAAGAGTCTCTACACGAAAATGCTTCATTGCTCAGCCCAAGCACACACCAAGTGGGCCCGGAAGTGGATTTTTATGTCATTTACTCATCCTTGTAAACCTTAGGCTACTAGTTTTCTATAAGTAGGACCTTTAACTATTGTGTTATTATCTTTTGATCATGTTTTTATGATCGAACCCTCTTTGGGAGGCTGGCCATTCGGCCATGCCTAGACCTTGTTCTTATGTATTTTCAACGGTGGAGTTTCTACACACCATAGATTAAGGTGTGGAGGTCTGCTGTACCTCGAGTATTAATGCAATTACTATTGTTCTTCTATTCAATTCCGCTTGTTCTTGTTCTAAGATATCACTTGTTCTTCAACTTGATGAATGTGATGATCCGTGACACTCATCATCATTCTCACCTATGAACGTGTGCCTGACAACCACCTCCGTTCTACCTTAGATTGGGTGAATATCTCTTGGATTCCTGATACACGATGCATGGTTGATCGCCTGACAACCGAGTGCTCGCCTGACAACCGAGCCAGCCATTCCGTGAGATCAGAGTCTTCGTGGTATAGGCAAGAACTGATGGCGGCATTCAAGAGAATCCGGAAGGTCTAACCTTGTCTGTGGTATTCTGAGTAGGATTCAATGATTGAATGACTGTGACGTGCTTCAAACTCCTGAGGGCGGGGCGTTAGTGACAGACGCAAAAGAATCACTGGATTCTATTTCGGCCTGATCGAGAACCGACAGATGGATAGCCGTGCCGTGACAGGGTGCGTTGAACATTTCCACTGAGAGGATGGGAGGTAGCCACTGACAACGGTGAAACCCTTGCATAAGCTTGCCATGGAAAGGAGTAAGAAGGATTGGATGAAGACAGTAGGAAAGCAGAGAGACGGAAGGGACACAGCATCTTCATGCGCTTATCTGAAATTCCCACCAATGAATTACATAAGTATCTCTATCTTTATCTTTATGTTTTATTCGTATATCACCATATCCATTTGAGTTTGCCTGACTAAGATTTACAAGATGACCATAGCTTGCTTCATACCAACAATCTCCGTAGGATCGACCCTTACTCGCGTAAGGTTTATTACTTGGACGACCCAGTGCACTTGCTGGTTAGTTGTGCGAAGTTGTGTTTATGCCATGGTATTGAACACCAAGTTTTTGGGGTTCATTACCGGGGATTATGAGAGTTGTGAAAAGTATTGTTCACAATTTCGCGCACCAGTAATCCTCTGAGAGTCTTGTGAGATTGGTTGGTTTTAGGGTATTGATGGATGATGGTAAGTGTTTTGGTTAGTGGGTTGATTATTGGATGGGTAATGGTTGGAGTTGGGGTAATTATTTTGAGGTTTTCTGTAAGGATTTTGGTTAGTTGGTTGCTGGTTGTGATTTTGGTTGTTTATTGGAGTGTTTTGAGCTGAGTTCCTTTGCCATGGTTATTGGTTTTGGTTGTGGTTATCTCCCCACCTAAGGTTTGGGTGGTTCTTCCAAGATGGATTGTAGGTGTCACCATACACCTCATTTGATCCAGAATTTTGGTTGTGCATATAGTGCACTTGCTCTTATTGCTGTTCTTCTTGGTTCTCTTCATTCTGCCCCCAAGGAGTTGATGGTTGGCTTGTGGCACTCACTGATGCAACCTGTAGGCTATCAATTCTCTTGACCATTTGCTCAAATTATTGCTGAATCTGCTGCTGCATCACTTTGTGTTGAGCCAAAATTGTATCCACTCCTTCCAATTCTAACACTCCCTTCCTCTGTGATGGTTGGCATTGCCTTTGGTGGGCAAAGAAGTATTGGTTGTTGGCCACCATATCAATGAGGTTTTGAGCTTCCTCTGCCGTTTTCATCAATTGCAATGATCCTCCAGCTGAATGATCAAGTGCCTCTTGAGCCTTTAGAGTGAGTCCTTCATAGAAGTTCTGCAGCTTATCCCACTCAGTGAACATCTCTGGTGGACATTTCCTTAGCAGAGCCTTATATCTTTCCCATGCCTCATATAGATTTTCAGCATCCATTTGAGTGAATGTCTGCACCTCAGTCTTTAATCTTATGATCCTTTGAGGGGGATAAAATTTGGCAAGAAACTTGCTCACCAAATCATCCCAAGTGTTGATGCTCTCCTTTGGAAATGTTTCTAGCCATTGAGTGGCTTTGTCTCTGAGAGAGAATGGGAATAACAGCAGCTTGTATATGTCAGGGTGCACTCCATTGCTTTTAACTGTGTCACAAATCCTCAAGAAAATGGATAGATGTTGGTTCGGGTCCTCTAATGGCCCTCCTCCAAAAGAGCAGTTATTTTGGACTAATGTGATGAGTTGTGGCTTCAGTTCAAAGTTGTTTGCATTGACATTAGGGGTAAGAATGCTACTCCCACAATGTCTAGCATTTGCAAATGTATAGGAGGCCAGTACTCTCCTCTGTTGTGGGTTATTGTTAGCCCCTCCTTCTGGATGATCTCCTTCCATCTCTTGGAATTCTTCTTCTTCTTCTGACTCTTCTTCTCCAACAATAGCCTTCCCTCTAGCTTCTCTTCTCAACCTTCGAAGAGTTCTTTGGTCAGTTTCAGAGAAAATAGGAGAAGTTCTCCTTGTACCTGACATACAAACACACCACAAGAAACACACAGAACCAGAAAACCAGTGAAAGTAACTAGAGTTCAAACAGAAAGTGAAAATGTAATTGCAGCAGTGGTTCAGCAGAAGAACCAAAAAGAAAATTAGATCTCAGGACTCCAGAGAGTAGATAGCAGAGTCCAGATCTCAATTGCCTTCCTAGATCCAAGTTAACAAAGCAATTAAAGAGAAATTAAAGATTGCAGCAGTAAAGGAAATGGAATTTAACTCAATTATGCAGTAGGAAAATCAAAGAGATCTTAAATGGAGATTGAGACAGAAGTTCCTCAATTCTTCACACTCAAGACTCAAACAAAACCCAGTAAAGAAAACAAAAAGATCAGAGGAAGAAGAAGTGAATTCTCTCCTCCAATTCTCAAGCTAATTGCAGTCCAAAAATAAAAGTTGAAGATCGGAAGTTCTAAGGCAGAGAAATGGAAAGTGAGCTCTCAAGTTGACTAAGGATGAAAATTAAAAATGAAAGTAAGGTCTCTTCTAATCCTAACTAACACCTATTTATACACTTTCTATTTTGGATCTAAGAATTTTGAGTGGGCTTGAAAGATGGGTGAAGAATTGAATTAAATTGTATTTTTAAGTGAATTTCAGCCCATGTTGCTCCTAGGAGGCTGCTCTGCTCTTGTGGAGAGCAGAGCAGTAAAGCTTTGTGTGGGGATTCATGTTGCGCCAAGGCTTGGAGAGGCATCAGGAAATTGCCCTGCTCTTGTGGAGAGCGGAGCAATGGCTTGTGTGGGTCTTGCGTGCTCCAAGTCTGTGCTGGCCGAGCCATGATGCGTGTGTGCGTGCCATGCACCAAGGAGTGTTGCCCTGCTCTCTTTGTGGGCAGCGCAATGAAGCTTCCAAGGGGTCCTTGGTTCGAAACATGGTGGAGGGAATTGTTGCCCTTTTTTTTTGGTTTCCTTGGCACCAAAGTAGCGCCTAGTTCCTTGCTTCCTCAAGGTGTTGTGTTCGATCCTTGGGTTGAAAACAAGCCAATTTTGGCTTGTTTTTCTTTCATTTGAGCGCCACTTCCTTCCCTCTTGAGCTTGGGTTCGAAACCCATGGGTGGCACTTGGAGAACAATTTCCTTTGATTTATTTTGGTGAGAGCCCGATAATGCTCTCCAAGGAGGGCAGAGCAATGTTTTTGTTCTTCCTTGTCTCTTGTCTTAGAATTGTGCTCCGCTCTCAAGGGGGGCAGGGCAATGAAGCCTTGCATGCTTGGTTCCTTGTTGTGCTTCCTTGGAGAGCAGTGTTCTCTTGGAGAGAGCATTGTGGCTTCCTCCTTTCATGCGCCACACTCTCTTCTTCTTTTACCACGTTCTTCTTTTCCTTAGGCCACGCTTTCTTAGGCTACGCTTTCTTATTTTCTTCTTTTCTTCACCTACAAATAATCAAAACAGCCAATCAAAGTATCACCAAATTCACAAGGTTTAAAAGTCAATTAAAAATCAATTAAATTTAGCTTAAACCTCATGATTTAGTATCAATTAAATGGTGGTTGTTTGATTCAAATAAAACATGCAATTCCACTCTAAATTGCTTACTTATAGTGAAAGAAAGTGCATAAAAACTAGTGAAACAAGTGAAATGAGCTTGAAAAATGGGTATATGATGACTTGTCATCACCAGAATGTAGAAAAACAATTGGATCAGACAAAACAACAGTTATCTAAACAGATAACAGAAGAATCCTAAGTTGTTCATTTAAGGAGTGGAAAAACATTAAATGCCATAACTCAAAGCAGTAGTAACCCAAGAAAGGAACATCTGACAGAGGATAACAAATTCACTGCCCAAAATCCCTCTGAGGACAGTAAGATCCCAGATAGGAATGATTTTGGCGTTCAAACGCTAGAACAGGGCAGCAATATGGTGTTAAACACCCAAAAAGCACCCAATTATGGTGTTCAAATGCCAGAACAGGGCAGCAACCTGGCGTTAAACACCCAAAAAGCACCCGGTTCTGGCATTCAAACGCCAATGAGGAATCAGACACCTGTAAGTGTTGATAACAACCCCCTTAAGCAGGCTTCTCCAACCACTTCTGTAAGTAATAAACCTGCAACAACTAAGGTTGAAGAATATAAAGCCAAGATGCCTTATCCTTAGAAATTCCTCCAAGCGGAATGGTGCACGAAATTGCAATCACACTTGCAATTCCGCACAACTAACCAGCAAGTGCACTGGGTCGTCCAAGTAATACCTTACGTGAGTAAGGGTCGATCCCACGGGAATGTCGGCCTAAAGCAAGCTATGGTTATCTTGTAACTCTTAGTCAGGAGAGTATCAATGAAAAGGGTTTTGTTTGCAATAAAATAAAAGAGCATGAAATAAAAGATACTTTATTCAATAATGCAAAATAGGTTGGAGTTTTGGAGATGCTCTGTCATCTGAATCTCTGCTTTCCTACTGTTTCCTTCTTCACGCACGCAAAGCTCCTTCCATGGAAAGCTGTGTGTAGGGTGTCACCGCACGGCTAATCATCTATCGGTTCTCGATCATGTTGGAATAGAATCCAGTGATCCTTTTTGTGTCTGTCACTACGCCCAACACTCACGAGTTTGAAGCTCATCACAGTCATTCCTTCCTGGATCCTACTCGGAATACCACAGACAATGTTTAGACTTTTTGGATCCCTGGAATGGCCGCCAATAATCCTAGCTTATACCACAAAGATTCCAATCTTTCGGAATGGAGGCTAAGAGATACACATTCAATCTAAGATAGAACGGAGGTGGTTGTCAGGCACGCGTTCATAAATTGAGAATGGTGATGAGTGTCACGGATCATCACATTTATCATGTTTGAGTGCGAATGAATATCTTAGAACGGAAGCAAGCGTGATTGAATAGAAAGCAGTTGTAATTGCATTAATCCATCGAGACACAGCAGAGCTCCTCACCCCTAACCGTGGGGTTTAGAGACTCATGCCATAGAAGAAACAAACTCAGATGTAGAATGTCATGAGGTACAAAATAAATCTCTAAAAGTACTATTTATAATGAAACTAGCTACTAAGGTTTACAGAAATAGGTAAATAATGCAAAAATCCACTTCCGGGCCCACTTGGTGTGTGCTTGGGCTGAGCATTGAGCTTTACATGTGTAGAGGTCTGTTCCTGGAGTTAAACGCCAGCTTTTATGCCAGTTTGGACATTTTAACTCCAATTTTTATGCCAGCTCTGGCGTTTTGACGCCAGAAAAGGGCAGAGAGCTGGCATTTTGAAGCCAATTTACGTCGTTAAAACTCGCTCAAAGTATAGACTATTATATATTCCTGGAAATCCCTGGATGTCTACTTTCTAACGCAATTTAGATCACACCGTTTGCGGTTCTGTAGCTCCAGAAAATCTACTTTGAGTGCAGGGAGGTCAGAATCCAACAGCATCTGGAGTCCTTCTTCAGCCTCTGAATCAAATTTTTGCTCAGGTCCCTCAATTTCAGCCAGAAAATACCTAAAATCACAAAAAAACACACAAACTCATAGTAAAGTCTAGAAATATGATTTTTGCATAAAAACTAATAAAAGTATAATAAAAAGTGGCTAGATCCTACTAAAAAGTATATGAAAATACACCCAAAAAGCATATAAAATATCCACTCATCACAACACCAAATTTAAATTGTTGCTTGTCCTCAAGCAACTAGATGAATGAAATAGGCCAAAGAAAATCAAGAGGCAATAGCATCTCAGAGTGTACATGAAGCTCAAATTCTAATTAGATGAGCGAGACTAGTAGCTTTTTGCTTCTGAACAGTTTTGGCATCTCCATTTATCCTTTGAAGTTCTGAATGACTGGCATCTATCGGCTCTCAGAATTTTAGATAGTGTTATTGACTCTCGTAGTTTAGTATGTTGATTTTTGAACACAGCTACTTTATGAGTCTTGGATGTGGCTCTAAGCACTTTGTTTTCCAGTATTACCACCAGATACATAAATGCCACAGACACATAACTGGGTGAACCCTTTTCAGATTGTGACTCAGCTTTGCTAAAGTCCCCAGTTAGAGGTGTCCAGAGTTCTTAAGCACACTCTTGCTTTGGATCATGACTTTAACCACTTAGTCTCAAGCTTTTCGCTTGGACCTGCATGCCACAAGCACATGGTTAGGGACAGCTTGATTCAGCCGCTTAGGCCTGAATTTTATTCCTTTAGGCCCTCCTATCCATTGATGTTCAAAGTCTTGGACCCTTTTTACCCTTTGCCTTTTGGTTTTAGGGGCTATTGGCTTTTTTTTGCTTGCTTTTTCTTTTTCTTTTTTTTTCTTTCTTTCTCTTTTCTTTTTTTTTTTCTTTTCGCCATTTTTTTTTACTTCTCTTGATCCAAGAATCAATTCTATGATTTTTCAGATCATCAACAACATTTCTCTTTTTTTCCATGATTCTTTCAAGAGCCAATAATTTAACATTCATAAGCTTCACTATCAAAATTAATGGATTGTTCAAGCATTCATTCAGAGAGCAAAGAGTATTGTCACCGCATATAAATAATTTGAATTTTTCTTATTAAGAACTCGAAGATAAAATTACCTCCTTACTCTAAAAATCTGCTATTTTATTCATGTTTAGTGATTATGAGAAAAATAAATTATAGCTTACTAGGGGATAAAATCAAAAATGAAAAGTAAAGACATTCATTACTACTATTTCTATGACTCTAAAAATAGATTTCTAATAGCAGAGTTATCATAGAGTTAAGATTAGGACTCAACAACCTTTAGTTTGGGAGGTGGATGCTCCTTCAGTCTGTGGGGTGTCTGTTCCTTCAAGAGGTAGCTTTTGGCACTTCAGCTCATGTAGTTCATGCCCTTGCTTCTCCTGTTCCTTAAGTAGCTTGCAGAGCATGCTATTTTGATTTTCCTGTTCTTCTTTCATTTGATCCAAAGCTTCTTGCAGCTTGGTAATAGATGCTTCTAAGCGGTTCTAGTAGTTAATCTGTGGGATTTCTGGGAGGAACTCTTGCGCCCTCCTTTTGATGGGAATGTCTTACACTTGTTGCCATTCCATTGATTTCTTTGTGATTGGGAGATCAACTGGGATGTACTCATATACTCCCATTTTTACTCCAGCATTTTTACATAGCAGAGAAATCAAGTTTGGGTAGGCTAGTTTGGCATCGGTGGAGTTATTGTTTGCAATTGTATAAAGCTCACAAGCAATCAGATGATGAACTTCCACTTCTTTTACCATCATAATGCAATGGGTCATCACTGCTCTTTTAACAGTGACCTCTGAGCAGTTGCTGGTGGGTAGTGTGGAACGCCCAATAAAATCTAGCCAGCCATTAGCAACTGGTTTGAGATCCCCCCTCCTGAGTTGAATTGGGACATTCTTTGAGTTGGTTACCCACTTGGCTCCGGGATGCATATGTCCTTTAGAACTTGGTCCAGGCGCTTATCTTGATTCACAATTCTCCTGTTAAAGGATTCCGGGTCATCTTGTAGTTGAGGTAGCTTGAAGATCTCTCTTATGCTATCATGGTGAAAGTAGATAATCCTTCCTCTGACCATGGTTTGGAAGGTATAGAAGGCGGTTTTAGACATTCTCTATTTATCTGTTAACCACAGATTTGAGTAGAATTCCTTAACCATGTTTCTCCTCACCATTGTCTCAGGATTAGCTAGGATTTCCCAGCCTCTGTTTCGAATTTGCTCTTGGATCTTCGGCTATTCATCTTCTTTCAGATCGAATTTAACTTCCGAGATCACTGACCTCAGACCCATTATTTTGTAATAATGGTCTGCATGTTCTTTGGTTAAGAACTTCTCTTGATTCCAAAGTGGTTTTAGAATATTTTCTTCCTTGCCTCTTAAGGTGGTTTGTTTTCCCTTAGGACCCATGATCTTGGTGAGTCTTGGCTCAGTGATCACGAAAAGCACACCAAACTTAGAGGTTTGCTTGTCCTTAAGCAAAAGAAAGGAAAGGAGAGGAAGAAAGGGAGAGACAATTTCGAATGGTAGAGGAAAGGGGATGGTTGAATGTCAATTTAAAGGGGGGGGAGTGGTGGGTTCGAAAATTTGGAAAAAGATGTGCAAAAGATATGATTTGTGAAAAAGATGTGATAGAAGATATGATTTGTGAAAAGATAATTATGATATGCAAAAGGTGTATTTTTTAAATTGAGAAGATAAGAGGGGGATTTGGAAGAATAATTCTAATTTTGAAAAGATAGTGTGATGGGTTGAAAAAGATTTGAAAATAATTTAAAAAGATATATGAGTTTTTTACAAAGATTTTGAAGGAAATAGAAAAAGAATTTTTTTTGGATTAAGAAATTTTTGAAATTGAAATTGAAAGTTGAGGATTTGTAACATGTTCATGCAAGAAATGTGGAAAGAAATATTAAAATTTGAAAAAAAATCTGAGTTGGGAATAAGAGCCTCCTCCCCCCATGTTCCTGGCGTTAAACGCCCAGGAGTAGCATGTCTTGGGTGTTTAACACCCAATTGCTGCCTATTGTGGGCGTTTAAACGCCCAGCCAGGTATCCTGGCTGGCGTTTAAATGCCAGTTTTCCTTCCTTACTGGGCATTTAAACGCCCAACCAGGTACCCTGGTTGGCGTTTAAACGCTAGTTTTCCTTCTTTACTGGCGTTTTTCTGCTAGTGAGCATCTTTTCTCTATTTTCTGCTCTGAATTCTTCTGTAACTCTGTGAACTCCTGTAGTGAAAGATTAATTTTGTATCAAACTCTTATAATTACTAGAAAATAGATATGCTTAACCAATGGCTGAGTTGCCTCTTAGCAAGCGCTTCTTTATTGTCTTTAGCTGGACCTCACTGAATGTTATTCTAGTTTCAGTTTTGATCATTCTTGCTCAATATTGCTTTCAAGATAGTGTTTGACTCTTTGTCCATTAACAATGAATCTTTTATCAGAGTCAGTATCTTGAAGCTCCACATATCCATATGGTGACACACTTGTAATCACATATGGTCCCCTCCACCGGGATTTTAATTTCTCAGGGAATAATTTGAGTCTAGAGTTGAATAGCAGGACCTTTTGTCATGGTTCAAAGACTCTAGATGACAATTTCTCGTCATGCCATCTTTTTGCTTTCTCCTTGTAAATTTTTACATTTTCGAAAGCATTGAGCCTGAATTCCTCTAGCTCATTCAACTGGAGCAATCTTTTCTCTCCAGCTAATGTAGCATGAAGATTTAGGAATCTGGTTGCCCAATAGGCTTTGTGTTCCAGTTCCACGAGCAGATTACAGGCTTTTCCATACACAAGTTGGTATGGAAAAGTTCCTATAGGAGTCTTGAATGCTGTTCTATATGCCCACAGAGCATCATCCAAGCTTTTTGCCCAATCCTTTCTTCGGGCCATCACAGTCCGTTCCAGGATTCCTTTTAGTTCTCTATTCGAGACCTCAGCTTGTCCATTTGTCTATGGATGGTATGGAGTTGCTACCTTATGGCTAATTCCATACCGAACCATAGCAGAGTAAAGCTGTTTATTGCAGAAATGAGTGCCTTCATCACTGATTATTGCTCTGGGAACACCAAATCTACTGAAGATGTGTTTCTGGAGGAACTTTATCACTATTTTAGTATCACTAGTGGGTGTTGCAATTGCCTCTACACATTTAGATATATAGTCTACTGCCACCAGAATATAAGTGTTTGAGTATGAAGGTGGGAAAGGCCCCATGAAGTCAATACCCCATACGTCAAACAATTCAATCACTAAAATCCCTTGCTGAGGCATGGCGTAACCATGAAGCAGATTACCAGCTCTCTGGCAACTGTCACAGTTCTGTACAAACTCTCGGGAGTCTTTATAGAGAGTATGCCAGTAGAAGCCACATTAGAGGACTTTTGTGGTTGTTCGCTCACTTCTGAAATGTCCTTCGTATTGTGATCCATGGCAATGCCAAAGGATCCTATGCGCTTCTTCTCTAGGTATGCACCTACGGATTAATCCGTCTGCGCATCTCTTAAAGAGATATGGTTCATCCCACAAGTAGTATTTTGCATCAGAAATTAATTTTTCATTTGCTGCCTGCTGTACTCTTTGGGTATGAACCTTGCAGCCTTATAGTTTGCAATGTCTGCAAACCATGGTACTTCTTGAATGGCAAAAAAAGTTTTAGAGATCTCAGTAATGGAGAGGGACGCCCCTTCTACTGGTTCTATCCGGGACAGGTGATCTGCCACTTGGTTTTCTATCCCTTTTCTGTCTCTTGTTTCTATATCAAACTCTTGTAGAAGCAGGACCCACCTTATGAGCCTGGGTTTTGAATCCTGCTTTGTGAGTAGATATTTAAGAGCAGCATGGTCAGTGTACACAATCACCTTTGATCCTACCAAATAGGATCTGAACTTGTCAATGGCATAAACCGTTGCAAACAATTCCTTTTCTGTGGTTGTGTAATTCTTCTGTGCATCATTCAGGACACGACTGGCATAATAAATGACATGCAGAAGTTTGTCATGCCTCTGTCCCAATACTGCACCAATAGCATGATCACTAGCATCACACATCAGTTCGAATGCTAATGTCTAGTTTGGTGCAGAAATGACTGGTGCGGTAACCAGCTTTGCTTTTAGGGTCTCAAACACCTACAGACACTCTGTGTCAAATATAAATGGCGTGTCAGCAGCTAGCAGATTACTTAGAGGTTTTGCAATTTTTGAAAAATCCTTTATAAACTTCCTATAGAATCCTACATGCCCCAGAAAGCTTCTGATTGCCTTAACATTGGCAGGTGGTGGTAATTTTTCAATTACCTCTACCTTAGCATGATCTACCTCTATTCCTTTATTCGAGATCTTGTGCCCAAGGATGATCCCTTCAGTCACCATAAAGTGACATTTTTCCCAATTCAAAACCAGGTTAGTCTCTTAGCATCTCTTTAGAACAAGAGTCAGGTGATCAAGACAGGAGCTGAATGAGTCTCCATATACTGAGAAGTCATCCATGAAGACTTCCAGAAATTTCTCCACCATATCAGAGAAAATAGAGAGCATGCATCTCTGAAAGGTTGCAGGTGCATTACACAGCCCAAATGGCATCCTTCTGTAGGCAAATACTCCAGATGGGCGTGTGAATGCTGTTTTCTTGATCTTGGAGATCTACTGCAATTTGGTTGTATCCTGAATAGCCATCTAAAAAGCAGTAATAATCATGACCTGCTAGTCTTTATAGCATTTGGTCTATGAATGGTAAAGAAAAATGATACTTTCTGGTGGTTATATTGAGTCTTCTGTAGTCAATACACATGCGCCACCCTGTAACTGTTCTTGTGGGAACCAGTTCATTTTTCTCATTATGAACTACTGTCATGCCTCCCTTCTTGGGGACGACTTGGATAGGGCTCATGGTGCGCGAAATTGTGAGCACTACACAACTTTGCACAACTAACCAGCAAGTACACTGGGTCGTCCAAGTAATACCTTACATGAGTAAGGGTCGATCCCACGGAGATTGTTGGTATGAAGCAAGCTATGGTCACCTTGTAAATCTCAGTCAGGCAGACTCAAATGGGTATAGTGGTATACGAATAAAGCATAAAGATAAAGATAGAGGTACTTATGTAATTCGTTGGTAGGAACTTCAGATAAGCGTATGAAGATGCCTTCCCTTCCGTCTCTCTGCTTTCCTACTGTCTTCATCCAATCCTTCTTACTCTTTTCCATGGCAAGCTTGTGTAGGGTTTCACTGTTGTCAGTGGCTACCTCCCATCCTCTCAGTGAAAATGTTCCCATGCTCTGTCACAGCATATGGCTAATCAGCTGTCGGTTCTCGGTCAGGCCGGAATAGAATCCATTGATTCTTTTGCGTCTGTCACTAACGCCCCGCCTGCTAGGAGTTTGAAGCACGTCACAGTCATTCAATCATTGAATCCTACTCAGAATACCACAGACAAGGTTAGACCTTCCGGATTCTCTTGAATGCCGCCATCAGTTCTTGCCTATACCACGAAGACTCTGATCTCACGGAATGGCTGGCTCGTTTGTCAGGCGAGCACTCGGTTGTCAGGCAATCAACCATGCATCGTGTATCAGGAATCCAAGAGATATTCACTAGAGCCTTGATTGCTTGTAGAACAAGAGTGGTTGTCAGTCACCTTGCTCATAGGTGAGAATGATGATGAGTGTCACGGATCATCACATTCATCAAGTTGAAGAACAAGTGATATCTTGGACAAAGAACAAGCGGAATTGAATAGAAGAACAATAGTAATTGCATTAATACTCGAGGTACAGCAGAGCTCCACACCTTAATCTATGGTGTGTAAAAACTCCACCGTTGAAAATACATAAGAACAAGGTCTAGGCATGGCCGAATGGCCAGCCTCCCAAAGTGAGTTCAATCATAAAAACATGATCAAAAGGCTCTCTAATACAATAGTAAAAGGTCCTATTTATAGAAAACTAGTAGCCTAGGGTGTACAGAGATGAGTAAATGACATAAAAATCCACTTCCGGGCCCACTTGGTGTGTGCTTGGGCTGAGCAATGAAGCAATTTCGTGTAGAGACTCTTCTTGGAGTTAAACGCCAGCTTTTATGCCAGTCTGGGCGTTTAACTCCCATTTAGGTGCCAGTTCCGGCGTTTAACGCTGGAATTTCTGAGGGTGACTTTGAACGCCGGTTTGGGCCATCAAATCTTGGGCAAAGTATGGACTATCATATATTTCTGGAAAGCCCAGGATGTCTACTTTCCAACGCCGTTGAGAGTGTGCCAATTGGGTCTCTGTAGCTCCAGAAAATCCACTTTGAGTGCAGGGAGGTCAGAATCCAACAGCATCTGCAGTCCTTTTCAGTCTCTGGATCAGATTTTTGCTCAGGTCCCTCAATTTCAGCCAGAAAATACCTGAAATCACAGAAAAACACACAAACTCATAGTAAAGTCCAGAAAAGTGAATTTTAACTAAAAACTAATAAAAATATACTAAAAACTAACTAGATCATACTAAAAACATACTAAAAACAATGCCAACAAGGGTACAAATTATCCGCTCATCACAACACCAAACTTAAATTGTTGCTTGTCCCCAAGCAACTGAAAATCAAATAAGATAAAAAGAAGAGAATATACTATAGACTCCAAATTATCAATGAAACTTAGCTCCAAATTAGATGAGCGGGACTAGTAGCTTTTTGCCTCTGAACAGTTTTGGCATCTCACTTTATCCTCTGAAATTCAGAATGATTGGCTTCTCTAGGAACTCAGAATCCAGATAGTGTTGTTGATTCTCCTAGTTAAGTATGATGATTTTTGAACACAGCTACTTATTGAGTCTTGGCCGTGGCCCAAAGCACTCTGTCTTCCAGTATTACCACTGGATACATACATGCCACAGACACATAATTGGGTGAACCTTTTCAGATTGTGACTCAGCTTTGCTAATGTCCCCAATTAGAGGTGTCCAGGGTTCTTAAGCACACTCTTTTTCCCTTGGATCACAACTTTATTTCTTTCTTTTTCTTTCTTTTTCTCTTTCTCCTCTTTTTTTTCGTTTTTTTTTTGTATTCACTGCTTTTTCTTGCTTCAAGAATCATTTTTATGATTTTTCAGATCCTCAGTAACATGTCTCCTTTTTCATCATTCTTTCAAGAGCCAACAATTTTAACATTCATGAACAACAAATTCAAAAGACATATGCACTGTTTAAGCATACATTCAGAGAACAAAAGCATTGCCACCACATCAAACTAATTAAGCTAGTTTTAAAGATGAATTCGAAATCCTGTACTTCTTGTTCTTTTGTGATAAAAACAGTTTTCAATTAAGAAAGGTGATGGATTCATAGGACATTCATAACTTTAAGGCATAGACACTAAGACACTAATGATCATAAGACACAAACATAGACAAACATAAGCATTAATTTTCGAAAAACAGAAAATAAAGAACAAGGAGATTAAAGAACGGGTCCACCTTAGTAGTGGCGGCTTGTTCTTCCTCTTGAAGGTCCTATGGAGTGCTTGAGCTCCTCAATGTCTCTTCCTTGCCTTTGTTCCTCCTCTCTCATTATTCTTTGATCTTCTCTAATTTCATGGAGGAGGATGGAATGTTCTTGGTGCTCCACCCATAGTTGTCCCATGTTGGAACTTAATTCTCCTAGGGAGGTGTTCAGTTGCTCCCAATAGTCTTGTGGAGGAAAGTGCATCCCTTGAGACATCTCAGGGATCTCATGATGAGAGGGGTCTCTTGTTTGCTCCATCCTTTTCTTAGTGATGGGCTTGAGGTCACGCCTTCTCAGTTGAACTGGCTTCCCTCTTGAATCTCTCTTTCATTGAGCGCCCTCTTCATAAATATCTATGAGGACTTGGTCCAACCTTTGATCAAAGTTGACCCTTCTTCATGGCCACAACTTCATAGAAGTGGTCTTGATGCACCCTTGAGATGAATCTCTCCATCTCCCATGACTCAGAGGTGGAAGCTTTTGCCTTCCCTTTCCTCTTTCTAGAGGTTTCTCCGGCCTTGGATGCCATAAATGGTTATGGAAAAACAAAATGCAATGCTTTTACCACACCAAACTTAAAAGGTTTGCTCGTCCTCGAGCAAAAGAAGAAAGAAGAGAGTAGAAGAAGAAGAAAGGAGGAAGAAGGGAAGGGCTTTGTGTTCGGCCATGTATGGGTGGGTTTGGGTGGGGAAGTGGTTTGAATTTGAATGGTGAAGGGTTTTTGGGGAAGAGGTATTGAGGTGATTGGTGAATGAGTGAAGAAGAGAGAGAGTGGTGGGGTAGGTGGGGATCCTGTGGGGTCCACAGATCCTGTGGTGTCAAGGAAAAGTCATCCCTGCACCAAATGGTGAACAAAATCACGTTTTGAGCCAATTCTGGCGTTAAACGCCGGGCTGGTGCCCATTTCTGGCGTTTAACGCCAGGTTCTTGCCCTTTCCTGGCGTTTAACGCCAGTCTGGTGCCCCTTTCTGGCGTTAAACGCCCAGAATGGTGCCAGACTGGGCGTTAAACGCCCAACTGCTACTCTTACTAGCGTTTAAATGCCAGTAAGTTCTTCCTCCAGGGTGTGCTATTTTTCTTCCTGTTTTTCATTCTGTTTTTGCTTTTTCAATTGATTTTGTGACTTCTCATGATCATCAACCTACAAAATAAAATAAAATAACAAAAGAAAATAGTCAAAATATAACATTGGGTTGCCTCCCAACAAGCGCTTCTTTAATGTCAGTAGCTTGACAGATGGCTCTCATGGAGCCTCACATTTTCTCAGAGCAATGTTGGAACCTCCCAACACCAAACTTAGAGTTTGAATGTGGGGGTTCAACACCAAACTTAGAGTTTGGTTGTGGCCTCCCAACACCAAACTTAGAGTTTGACTGTGGGGGCTCTGTTTGGCTCTGTTTTGAGAGAAGCTCTTCATGCTTCCTCTCCATGATGACAGAGGGATATCCTTGAGCCTTAAACACCAAGAATTCTTCATTCACTTGAATGATCAACTCTCCTCTATCAACATCAATCACAGCCTTTGCTGTGGCCAGGAAGGGTCTGCCAAGGATGATGGTTTCATCCATGCACTTTCCAGTCTCTAGGACTATGAAATCAGCAGGGATGTAATGGTTTTCAATCTTCACCAAAACATCCTCTACAAGTCCATGAGCTTGTTTTCTTGAGTTGTCTGCCATCTCTAATGAGATTCTTGCAGCTTGCACCTCAAAGATCCCTAGCTTCTCCATCACAGAAAGAGGCATGAGGTTTACACTTGACCCTAAGTCACACAGAGCCTTCTTGAAGGTCATGGTGCCTATGGTACAAGGTATTGAAAACTTCCCAGGATCTTGTCTCTTTTGAGGTAATTTCTGCCTAGACAAGTCATCCAGTTCTTTGGTGAGCAAAGGGGGTTCATCCTCCCAAGTCTCATTTCCAAATAACTTGTCATTTAGCTTCATGATTGCTCCAAGGTATTTAGCAACTTGCTCTTCAGTGACATACTCATCCTCTTCAGAGGAAGAATACTCATCAGAGCTCATGAAAGGCAGAAGTAAGTCCAATGGAATCTCTATGGTCTCATTTTGAGCCTCAGATTCCCATGGTTCCTCATTGGGGAACTCAATGGAGGTCAGTGCACGCCCACTGAGGTCTTCCTCAGTGGCGTTCACTTTCTTTCCTTCCTCTCCAAATTCGGCCATGTTGATGGCCTTGCACTCTCCTTTTGGATTTTCTTCTGTATTGCTTGGGAGAGTACTAGGAGGGAGTTCAGTAACTTTCTTGCTCAGCTGTCCCACCTGTGCCTCCAAATTCCTAATGGAGGACCTTGTTTCAGTCATGAAACTTTGGGTGGTTTTGATTAGATCAGAGACCATAGTTGCTAAGTCAGAGGGGTTCTGCATAGAATTCTCTGTCTGTTGCTGAGAAGATGATGGAAAAGGCTTGCCATTGCTAAACCTGTTTCTTCCACCATTATTGTTGTTGAAACCTTGTTGAGGTCTCTCTTGATTCTTCCATGAGAAATTTGGGTGATTTCTCCATGAAGAATTATAGGTGTTTCCATAGGGTTCTCCTAGGTAATTCACCTCTTTCATTGAAGGGTTCTCAGGATCATAGGCTTCTTCTTTAGATGAAGCGTCCTTAGTACTGCTTGGTGCATTTTGCATTCCAGACAGACTTTGAGAGATCAAATTGACTTGTTGAGTCAATATCTTGTTCTGAGCCAATATGGCATTCAGAGCATCAATCTCAAGAACTCCTTTCTTCTGATTAGTCCTATTGTTCACAGGATTCCTTTCAGAAGTGTACATGAATTGGTTATTTGCAACCATTTCAATCAGCTCTTGAGCTTCTGTAGGCGTCTTCTTCAAATGAAGAGATCCTCCAGCAGAACTATCCAAAGACATCTTGGATAGTTCAGAGAGACCATCATAGAAAATACCTATGATGCTCCATTCAGAAAGCATGTCAGAAGGATATTTTCTGATCAATTGCTTGTATCTTTCCCAAGCTTCATAGAGGGATTCTCCATCCTTCTGTCTGAAGGTTTGGACTTCCACTCTAAGCTTACTCAATTTTTGAGGTGGAAAGAACTTTGCCAAGAAGGCATTGACTAGCTTTTCCCATGAGTCCAGGCTTTCTTTAGGTTGTGAGTCCAACCATGTCCTAGCTCTGTCTCTTACAGCAAAGGGGAATAGCATAAGTCTATAGACCTCAGGGTCTACCCCATTAGTCTTTACAGTGTCACAGATTTGCAAGAATTCAGCTAAAAACTGATGAGGATCTTCCAGTGGAAGTCCATGAAACTTGCAATTCTGTTGCATTAGAGAAACTAATTGAGGCTTAAGCTCAAAGTTGTTTGCTCCAATGGCAGGGATAGAGATGCTTCTCCCATAGAAATCGGGAGTAGGTGCAGTAAAGTCACCCAGCACCTTCCTTGCATTGTTTGCATTGTTGTTGTTTTCGGCTGCCATGGGTTCTTCTTCCTTGAAGATTTCTGTTAGGTCCTCTATAGAGAATTGTGCCTTAGCTTCTCTTAGCTTTCGCTTCAAGGTCCTTTCAGGTTCAGGGTCAGCTTCAACAAGAATGCCTTTGTCTCTGCTCCTGCTCATATGAAAGAGAAGAGAACAAGAAAATGTGGAATCCTCTATGTCACAGTACAGAGATTCCTTGAGGTGTCAGAGGAAAAGAAAAGTAGAAGACAGAAGTAGAAAATTCGAACTTATCAAAGAAGATGGAGTTCGAATTTTACATTAAGGAATAGTGTTAGTCCATAAATAGAAGGATGTGGGAAGAAGGGAAGTAATTTTTGAAAATTAAGTAAAGGATTTTGAAAACATTTTGAAAAACACTAATTAATTTTCGAAAATAAGAGTGGGAAAAAAAAGTAAAGTGATTTTTGAAAAAGATTTTGAAATTAGAAGTCAAAAAGATTTGATTGAAAACTATTTTGAAAAAGATGTGATTAAAAAGATATGATTGGTTTTAAAAAATGTGGTTGAGAAGACATGATTTGAAAAACATTTTAAAGAGATTTGATTTAAAAAAAATTAATGACTTGCCTAACAAGAAAAGATATGATTCAAACATTAAACCTTTCTCAACAGAAAAGGCAACATACTTGAAATGTTGAATCAAATCATTAATTGATAGCAAGTATCTTTGAAAAAGGAAAGAAATTGATTTTGAAAACATTTGATTGAAAAGATATGATTTGAAAAAGATTTGATTTTGAGAAACTTTGAAAACTTGAAAAAAATTGATTTGAAAACAAAATCCTCCCCCTTGTGCCATCCTGGCGTTAAACGCCCAGAATGGTGCACATTCTGGCGTTTAACGCCCAAAACTCTACCCTTTTGGGCGTTAAACGCCCAACCAAGTACCCTGGCTGGCGTTTAAACGCCAGTCTGTCCTTCTTCACTGGGCGTTTTGAACGCCCAGCTTTTTCTGTGCAATTCCTCTGCTGTATGTTCTAAATCTTCAATTCTCTGTATTATTGACTTGAGAAGATACCAATTAAAAATATTTTTGGATTTTTTTAATAATCAAAAAGCAACTAAAATCAAATAACAATGCATGCAAGACACCAAACTTAGCAGTTTGTATACTACTGACACTAATGAGAATGCATATGAGACACACAAAACACTCAAGTCAAGAGAATTTAAAGATTAGAGTAAGAAATCATCAATAACATCTTGAAGATCCTTAAGACGCATGAATGAATGCATGCAATTGACACCAAACTTAAAATGAGACTCTAGACTCAAACAAGAAACATAGAATATTTTTGGTTTTTATGATTTTATAAATTTTTTGGATTTTTTCGAAAATTAAGTGAAAAAGAAAATAAAGGTATCAAAATTCTTAATGAGAATTCCAGGAATCATGCAATGTTAGTCTAAAGCTTCAGTCTAAAGGAATTAGACATGGCTAGCCAAGCTTCAGCAGGACATTGCATTCAAGAGCTAAATTGATGAAAATCAATCAGCTTTGGTGATGATAAGAACATCACTTGAAACACTAGAATTCATTCTTAAGAACTCTGAAGAAAAATACCTAATCTAAGCAACAATATGAACCGTCAGTTGTCCAAACTCGAACAATCCCCGGCAACGGTGCCAAAAACTTGGTGCGCGAAATTGTGATCACTACACAACTTTGCACAACTAACCAGCAAGTGCACTGGGTCGTCCAAGTAATACCTTACGTGAGTAAGGGTCGATCCCACGGAGATTGTTGGTATGAAGCAAGCTATGGTCACCTTGTAAATCTCAGTCAGGCAGACTCAAATGGGTATAGTGGTATACGAATAAAGCATAAAGATAAAGATAGAGGTACTTATGTAATTCATTGGTAGGAACTTCAGATAAGCGTATGAAGATGCCTTCCCTTCCGTCTCTCTGCTTTCCTACTGTCTTCATCCAATCCTTCTTACTCCTTTCCATGGCAAGCTTGTGTAGGGTTTCACCATTGTCAGTGGCTACCTTCCATCCTCTCAGTGAAAATGTTCCCATGCTCTGTCACAGCATATGGCTAATCAGCTGTCGGTTCTCGGTCAGGCCGGAATAGAATCCATTGATTCTTTTGCGTCTGTCACTAACGCCCCGCCTGCTAGGAGTTTGAAGCACGTCACAGTCATTCAATCATTGAATCCTACTCAGAATACCACAGACAAGGTTAGACCTTCCGGATTCTCTTGAATGCCGCCATTAGTTCTTGCCTATACCACGAAGACTCTGATCTCACGGAATGGCTGGCTCGTTTGTCAGGCGAGCACTCGGTTGTCAGGCGATCAACCATGCATCGTGTATCAGGAATCCAAGAGATATTCACTAGAGCCTTGATTGCTTGTAGAACAGAAGTGGTTGTCAGTCACCTTGCTCATAGGTGAGAATGATGAGTGTCACGGATCATCACATTCATCAAGTTGAAGAACAAGTGATATCTTGGACAAAGAACAAGCGGAATTGAATAGAAGAACAATAGTAATTGCATTAATACTCGAGGTACAGCAGAGCTCCACACCTTAATCTATGGTGTGTAGAAACTCCACCGTTGAAAATACATAAGAACAAGGTCTAGGCATGGCCGAATGGCCAGCCTCCCAAAGTGAGTTCAATCATAAAAACATGATCAAAAGGCTCTCTAATACAATAGTAAAAGGTCCTATTTATAGAAAACTAGTAGCCTAGGGTGTACAGAGATGAGTAAATGACATAAAAATCCACTTCCGGGCCCACTTGGTGTGTGCTTGGGCTGAGCAATGAAGCAATTTCGTGTAGAGACTCTTCTTGGAGTTAAACGCCAGCTTTTATGCCAGTCTGGGCGTTTAACTCCCATTTAGGTGCCAGTTCCGGCGTTTAACGCTGGAATTTCTGAGGGTGACTTTGAACGCCGGTTTGAGCCATCAAATCTTGGGCAAAGTATGGACTATCATATATTTCTGGAAAGCCCAGGATGTCTACTTTCCAACGCCGTTGAGAGTGTGCCAATTGGGCTTCTGTAGCTCCAGAAAATCCACTTTGAGTGCAGGGAGGTCAGAATCCAACAGCATCTGCAGTCCTTTTCAGTCTCTGGATCAGATTTTTGCTCAGGTCCCTCAATTTCAGCCAGAAAATACCTGAAATCACAGAAAAACACACAAACTCATAGTAAAGTCCAGAAAAGTGAATTTTAACTAAAAACTAATAAAAATATACTAAAAACTAACTAGATCATACTAAAAACATACTAAAAACAATGCCAAAAAGGGTACAAATTATCCGCTCATCAGCTCACCTAGGGGCTATCAAAAATTGGATAAATAATCCCAGCCTCTAGTAATTTAGTGACCTCTTTCTGCAATATTTCCTTCATGGCTGGATTTAGCCTCCTTTGTGGTTGAACCACTAGCTTAGCATTATCCTCCAAGAGAATCTTGTGCATGCATCTGGCTGGGCTAATGCCCTTAAGATCACTTATGGACCACCCAAGAGCTGTCTTGTGTGTCTTTAGCACTTGAATCAGCGCTTCCTCTTCCTGTGGCTTTAAGGTAGAGCTTATGATCACAGGAAAAGTGTTGTCTTCTCCCAGAAATGCATATTTTAGGGATGATGGCAGTGATTTAAGCTCTGGTTTAGGGGACTTTTCCTCTAATTGAGGAGTTTTCAGAGGTTTTTCTAATTCCTCTGGCCCCTCCAGGTCAGGCTGAACATCTTTAAATATGTCCTCTAGCTCTGATTCGAGACACTCATTCATATTGACTTCTTCTACCAGAGAGTCAATAAGATCTACTTTCATGCAGTCTTTTGGTGTGTTTGGATACTGCATAGCTTTGACAGCATTCAACTTAAACTCATCCTCATTGACTCTCAGGGTGCCTCCAATTGCTAGGAATGGTCTTCCTAGAATGAGAGTTGCACTCTTGTGCTCCTCCATTTCCAGCACTACAAAGCCAGTGGGAATGGCAAATGGCCCAACCTTGACAATCATGTCCTCGATTATGCCTGATGGGTATTTAATGGAGCCATCAGCAAGTTAAAGACAGATCCGGGTTGGTTTTATCTCTTTGGTCAAACGAAGCTTTCTGATAGTGGATGTAGGGATTAGGTTTATACTTGCCCCAAGATCACATAGAGCTATTGTTGCACGAAATTGTGATCATCAACAATGGCTCCAAAGACTTGGTAGCCCTCTCAAACGTGAATCACAATTAGTCACAACTCCACACAATTAACCAGCAAGTGCACTGGGTCGTCCAAGTAATACCTTACGTGAGTAAGGGTCGATCCCACGGAGATTGTTGGTATGAAGCAAGCTATGGTCATCTTGTAAATCTCAGTTATGCGGATAATAAATGTTATGGAGTTTTCGAATAGTAAATAAATAAAACAGAAAATAAAAATAGAGTTACTCATGTAATTCAATGGTGGGAATTTCAGATAAGTGCATGGAGGTGCTGTGTTCCTTCTGAATCTCTGCTTTCCTACTGTTTTCATCCAATCCTTCTTACTTCTTTCCATGGCAAGCTGTATGTAAGGCATCACCGTTGTCAATGGCTACATCCCATCCTCTCAGTGAAAATGGTCCAAATGCTCTGTCACAGCACGGCTAATCATCTGTCGGTTCTCGATCATGTTGGAATAGAATCCCTTGATTCTTTTGCGCTTGTCATCACGCCCAATAATCGCGAGTTTGAAGCTCGTCACAATCATTCAATCCCGGAATCCTACTCGGAATACCACAGACAAGGTTAGACTTTCCGGATTCCCATGAATGCCGCTATCAATTCTAGCTTATACCATGAAGATTCTGATTAAGGGATCCATGAGATATGCGTCCGGTCTAAGGTAGAACGGAAGTGGTTGTCAGTCACGCATTCATAGGTGAGAATGATGATGAGTGTCACGGATCATCACATTCATCATGTTGAAGTGCAACGAATATCTTATAATAAGAACAAGCAGAATTGAATAGAAAATAGTAGTAATTGCATTGAAACTTGAGGTACAGCAGAGCTCCACTCCCTTAATCTATGGTGTGTAGAAACTCCACCGTTAAAAATACATAAGTGTTGAAGGTTCAGGCATGGTCGAATAGCCAGCCCCCAAAATGTGATCAATAGTCTCCTCAGATGAATAATAAAATAAAACTGAGACCAAAGATATCTAATAATATAGTAAAAATTCCTATTTATACTAGACTAGCTACTAGGGTTTACAGAAGTAAGTAATTGATGCAGAAATCCACTTTCGGGACCCACTTGGTGTGTGCTTGGGCTGAGCTTGATCTTTACATGAGCTGAGGCTTATCTTGGAGTTGAACGCCAAGTTGTAACATGTTTTTGGCGTTCAACTCTGGTTCGTGACGTGTTTCTGGCGTTTGACTCCAGAATGCAGCATGGAACTGGCGTTGAGTGCCAGTTTACGTCAACAAATCTCGAATAAAGTATGAACTATTATATATTGCTGGAAAGCTCTGGATGTCTACTTTCTAACGCTTTTGAGAGTGCGCCATTTAGAGTTCTGAAGCTCCAGAAATTTCATTTCGAGTGCAGGGAGGTCAGATTCCAACAGCATCAGCAGTCCTTTGTCAGCCTTTTATCAGAGTTTTGCTCAGGTCCCTCAATTTCAGCCAGAAATTACCTGAAATCACAGAAAAACACACAAACTCATAGTAAAGTCCAGAAATGTGAATTTAGTATAAAAACTAATGAAAACATCCCTAAAAGTAGTTAGATCCTACTAAAAACTACCTAAAAACAATGCCAAAAAACGTATAAATTATCCGCTCATCACAACACCAAACTTAAATTGCTGCTTATCCCCAAGCAACTGAAAATAAATTAGGATAAAAAAGAAGAGAATATACTATAAATTCCAAAATATCAATGAATATTAATTCTAATTAGATGAGCGGGACTTGTAGCTTTTTGCCTCTTAACAGTTTTGGCATCTCACTTTTTCCTTTGAAGTTTAGAATGATTGGCATCTATAGGAACTTAGAATTTCAGATAGTGTTATTGATTCTCCTAGTTAAGTTTGTTGATTCTTGAACACAGCTACTTTTATGAGCCTTGGTCGTGGCCCTAAGCACTTTGTTTTCCAGTATTACCACCGGATACATAAATGCCACAGACACATAACTGGGTGAACCTTTTCAGATTGTGACTCAGCTTTGCTAAAGTCCCCAGTTAGAGGTGTCTAGAGCTCTTAAGCACTCTCTTTTTGCATTGGATCATGACTTTAACCACTCAGTCTCAAGCTTTTCACTTGGACCTGCATGCCACAAGCACATGGTTAGGGACAGCTTGATTTAGCCGCTTAGGCCTGGATTTTATTTCCTTGGGCCCTCCTATCCATTGATGCTCAAAGCCTTGGATCCTTTTTACGTTTGTCTTTTGGTTTTAAGGGCTATTGGATTTTTTTGCTTGCTTTTTCTTTTTCTTTCTATTTTCTTTCGAAAGCTTTTGCTTTTTCACTGCTTTTTCTTGCTTCAAGAATCAATTTCATGATTTTTCAGATTGTCAATAACATTCTCTTTGTTCATCATTCTTTCAAGAGCCAACAATTTTAACATTCATAAACAAAAAGATAAAAAATATGCACTGTTCAATCATTCATTCAGAAAACAAAAAGTATTGTCACCACATCAATATAATTAAACTAAATTCAAGGATAAATTCGAAAATCATGTACTTCTTGTTCTTTTGAATTAGAAACATTTTTCATTTAAGAGAGGTGAAGAATTCATGGAATTATTCATAGCCTTAAGACATAGTTTCTAAATACTAATGATCATGTAATGAAGACACAAGCATAGATAGACATTTAACATAAAGAAACCGAAAAGCAGAAAAAATTAAGAACAAGGAATGAGTCCACCTTAGTGATGGTGGTGCTTTCTTCTTGAAGAACCAATGATGTCCTTGAGTTCTTCTATGTCTCTTCCTTGCCTTTGTTGCTCCTCCCTCATTGCTCTTTGATCTTCTCTAATTTCATGGAGAATGATGGAGTGCTATTGATGTTCCACCCTTAATTGATCCATATTGTAACTCAAATCTTCAAGAGAAGTGTTGAGTTGTTCGCAATAGTTGTTGGGAGGAAAGTGCATCCCTTGAGGCATCTCCGAGATTTCTCGGTGATGGGCTTCCTCATGCATCTCTTGGGTTCCATGAGTGGGCTCTTTTGTTCACTCCATCCTTTTCTTAGTGATGGGCTTGTCCTCCTCAATGGGGATGTCTCCTTCTATGATGACTCCAGCTGAGTAACATAGATGGCAAATAAGATGAGGAAAAGCTAGCCTTGCCAATGTAGAGGGCTTATCGGCTATTTTGTAGAATTCAAGGGAGATAACTTCATGAACTTCTACTTCCTCTCCATTCATGATGCTATGAATCATGATGGCCCGATCCACAATAACTTCAGATCGGTTGCTAATGGGGATGATGGAGCATTGGATGAACTCCAACCATCCTCTAGCCACAGGCTTGAGGTCCAGTCTTCTTAATTGAACCGGCTTGCCTTTGGAGTCTCTTTTCCATTGAGCTCCTTCAACACATATGTCCCTAAGGACTTGGTCCAACCTTTGATCAAAGTTGACCCTTCTTGTGTAGTGGTGTGCATCTCCTTGCATCATGGGCAAGTTGAATGCCAACCTCACATTTTCCGGACTAAAATCTAAGTATTTTCCCCGAACCATTGTAAGATAGTTCTTTGGATTCGGGTTCATACTTTGATCATGGTTCCTAGGGATCCATGCATTGGCATAGAACTCTTGAACCATTAAGATTCCGACTTGTTGGATGGGTTTGGTTAGAACTTCCCAACCTCTTCTTTGGATCTCATGTCGGATCTCCGGATACTCATTTTTCTTGAGCTTGAAAGGGATCTCGGGGATCACCTTCTTCTTGGCCACAATATCATAGAAGTGGTTTTGATGGGCTTTGGAGATGAATCTTTCCATCTCCCATGACTTGGAGGTGGAAGCTTTTGTCTTCCCTTTCCCTTTTTTAGAGGTTTCTCCGGCCTTAGGTGCCATCAATGGTAATGGAAAAACAAAAAGCTTATGCTTTTACTACATCAAACTTAAAATATTGCTCGCCCTCGAGCAAGAGAAGAAAGAAAAGAAGAAGAAGAAAATATGGAGGATAGTAAGGGAGGTGTATTCGGCCAAGGTGTAGAAGAGGGGGTTGTGTTGTGTGAAAATTAAGGAGAATGGAGGGGTTTATATAGGGAGGGGAGAGGGAGTAGGTTCGGCCATTTAGGGTGGGTTTGGGTGGGAAAGAAATTTGAATTTTGAAGGTAGGTGGGGTTTATGGGGAAGAGTGGATGGATGTGAGTGGTGAAGGGGGTAATTGGGAAGAGAGATTGAGGTGATTGGTGAACGGTTTTGGGGAAGAGTGTTTATTGGAAAGAGAGGATGAATGTTGAGAAGAGGGGAGAATATGGTAGGTGGGGATCCTGTGGGATCCACAGATCCTGAGATGATCATGTAGGGTCCACAGATCCTGAGGTGTCAAGGATTTACATCCCTGCACCAATTAGGCATGAAAATGCCTTTGCATGCAATTCTGGCATTTAAATGCCGAAGTGATGCATGTTCTGGGCGTTCAACGCCCATGTGTAGCATGTTTCTGGCGTTGAACGCCAATTCCATGCTTGTTTCTGGCGTTCAGCGCCAACTCTCCTCAGGGTGCATTCCTGGCATTTGAACACCAGGGTGTTGCTTGTTTCTAGCGTTCAACGCCAGATCCATGCTCTGTTCTGGCGTTGAACACCAGCCAGATGCTCCTTACTGGCGTTTAAACACCAGTAAGTCCTTCTTCCAGGATGTGATTTTTCTTCTACTGTTTTTGATTCTGTTTTTAATTTTAATATTTTTTTCGTGACTCCACATGATCATGAACCTAATAAAACATAAAAGAACAATGAAAATAAAATAAAATTAGATAAATAAAAATTGGGTTGCCTCCCAATAAGCACTTCTTTAATGTTAATAGCTTGACAGTGGGCTCTAATAGAGCCTCACAGGTGATCAGGTCAATGTTGTATAGTCCCAACACCAAACTTAGAGTTTGGTTGTGGGGATTCAACACCAAACTTAGAGTTTGGTTATGGCCTCCCAACACCAAACTTAGAGTTTGACTGTGGGGGCTCTGTTTGACTATGTACTGAGAGAAGCTCTATATGCTTACTCTCCCTTGTTACAGAAGGATAGCCATGTGCCTTAAACACAAGGTAGTCCTCATTCAATTGAAGGACTAATTCTCCTCTGTTAACATCTATCACAGCTCCTGCTGTGGCTAGGAAAGGTCTTCCAAGGATGATGCATTCATCCTCCTCCTTCCTAGTGTCTAAGATTATGAAATCAGCAGGAATGTAAAGGCCTTTAACCTTTACTAACACGTCCTCTACTAATCCATAAGCTTATCTTACTGACTTGTCTGCCAATTGTAATGAGAATAAGGCAGGTTGTACCTTAATGATCCCCAGCTTCTCCATTACAGAGAGTGGCATAAGATTTATGCCTGACACTAGGTCACACAGAGCTTTCTCAAAGGTCATGGTGCCTATGGTACAGGGTATTACGAATTTGCCAGGATCTTGTCTCTTTTGAGGTAAAGTTTGCTGAATCCAGATATCTAGTTCACTAATGAGCAAGGGAGGTTCACCTTCCCAAGTCTCATTACCAAACAACTTGGCATTCAGCTTTATGATGGCTCCTAGATATTGAGCAACGTGCTCTCCAGTTACATCTTCATCGTCTTCAGAGGAAGAATAGTCTTCAGAGTTCATGAATGACAGAAGGAGGTTTAATGGGATCTCTATGGTCTCTATACGTCCCATGAGGTCTTCCTCCTTGGGATTCACGTCCTCTCCTCCCTCTCTAGATTTGGCCATGTTGACTATGTCAATGGCCTTGCATTCTCTTTTTGGATTTTCTTCAGTATTGCTAGGGAGAGTACTAGGAGGAGTTTCAGTAACTTTCTTACTCAGCTGGCCCACTTGTGCCTCCAAATTTCTGATGGAGGACCTTGTTTCACTCATGAAACTTAAAATGGCCTTAGACAGATAAGAGATTATGTTTGATAAGTTAGAGGTGCTCTGCTCAGAATTCTTTGTCTGCTGCTGAGAAGATGATGGAAAAGGCTTGCTATTGCTGAGCCTAGTTCGTCCACCATTATTAAAGCCTTGTTGAGGCTTTTGTTGATCCTTCTGAGAAATTTGGATGATTTCTCCATGATGAATTATATGTGTTTCCATAAGGTTCACCCATATAATTTACCTCTGCTATTGCAGGGTTGTCAGGATCATAAGCTTCTTCTTCAGAAGATGCCTCTTTAGTATTGTTGGATGCATTTTGCCATCCATTCAGACTTCGGGAAATCATGTTGACTTACTGAGTCAACATTTTGTTTTGAGCCAATATGGCATTTAGAGCATCAATCTCAAGAATTCCCTTCCTCTGAGGCGTCCCATTATTCATGGAATTCCTCTCAGAAGTGTACATGAACTGGTTATTTGCAACCATGTCAATAAGTTCTTGAGCTTCTGCAGGCGTTTTCTTTAGGTGAATGGATCCACTTGTAGAATGGTCCAATGACATCTTAGAAAACTTGGATAGACCATAATAGAATATATCTATCATGGTCCATTCTGAAAACATGTCAGAAGGACATCTTTTGGTTATCTGTTTGTATCTTTCCCAAGCTTCATAGAGGGATTCACCATCTTTTTGTTTGAAGGTCTGAACATCCACTCTAAGCTTGCTCAGCTTTTGAGGAAGAAAGAATTTAGCCAAGAAGGCCGTGACCAGCTTATCCCAGGAGTCGAGGCTATCCTTAGGTTGTGAATCCAACCATGTTCTAGCTTTGTCTCTTACAGCAAAAGGGAAAAGCATGAGCCTATAGACTTCAGGATCTACTCCATTCGTCTTTACAGTCTCGCAAATCTGCAAGAACTCAGTTAAAAACTGATAGGGATCTTCTGATGGAAGTCCATGAAACTTGCAGTTTTGTTGCATTAGAGCAACTAGTTGAGGTTTCAGCTCAAAATTATTTGCCCCAATAATAGGGATTTAGATGCTTCTTCCATCAAACTTGGAAGTAGGTGTAGTATAATCACCAAGCATCCTCCTTGCATTATTGTTGTTAGGTTCGGCTGCCATCTCCTTCTCTTGTTCGAAAATTTCAGTAAGGTTGTCTCTGGATTGTTGTAATTTTGCTTCTCTTAGTTTCCTTTTCAGAGTCCTTTCAGGTTTATGGTCAGCTTCAACAAGAATGCCTTTTTCCTTGTTCCTGCTCATATGAAAGAGAAGAGAACAAGAAAAGAAGAGAAGAGGAATCCTCTATGTCATAGTAAAGAGGTTCCTTATTGTTAGTAGAAGAATAAAGGGAATAAAGAAAGGAGAATCCAAACAGAAGGGTGAGGATAGGGGTAGTGACTTGAGATGAAGAGAGGTAGAAATTTTCGAAATTAATATTGAAAAGCAGTTAATGATTTTCAAAAATTAAAGGTGAGATAGAATTTAAATTAAAATTTAAAACAATTAGTTAATTAAAAAGATTTTTGAAAAAGAGGGAGATATTTTCGAAAATTAGAGAGAGAAAAGTAGTTAGGTGGTTTTGAAAAAGATAAGAAACAAATAAAAAGTCAAATAGTTAGTTGAAAAAGATTTGAAAATCAAATTTGAAAAGATAAGAAGATAAGAAGTTAGAAAAGATATTTTAAAATCAAATTTTTGAAAAAGATAAAATTTTGAAAAAGATATGATTAAAAAGATATGGTTGGAAAAGATTTAATTTTTAAAATTAAAATTAATTACTAACTAAAAGATAAGATTCTAGAATTTAAAGATTGAACCTTTCTTAACAAGAAAGTAACAAACTTCAAATTTCTGAATCAATCATATTTAATTGTTAGCATAATTTTGGAAGATAAAGATAAAATTAAAAAAAGATTTTTGAAAAATATTTTAAAGAATTTTCGAAAATTAATAAGAAAAATGAAAAAGATTTAATTTTTGAAAAAGTTTTGAAAAGATAAGATTTTTAAAATTGAAATTTTGAATTAAATAACAAGAAAACAACTTATTTTAAAAACTTTTGACCAAGTCAACCCAAAATTTCGAATTTTTTTTAGAGACATAAGGAAAAGATATATTTTTTTTTTGAATTTTTAATGATGAGAGAGAAAAACACAAATATGACCCAAAACATGAAAATTTTGGATCAAAACACATGATGCATGCAAGAATACTATGAATGTCAAGATGAACACTAAGAACACTTTGAAGATCATAATGAACATCAAGAATATATTTTTGAAAAATTTTTGATGCAAAGAAATATGCAACACACCAAACTTATAAATCTTTAATGCATGGACACTATGAATGCAAAAATGCATATGAAAAACAATAAAAGACACAAAACCAGAAAACATCAAGATCAAACAAGAAAATTTACCAAGAACAACTTGAAGATCATGAAGAACACCATGAATGCATGAATTTGCGAAAAATGCAAGAAAAATTTTTAAAGCATGCAATTTTTTTTTTCGAAAACAAAGAAAAAATTTTGAAAAATATTTTTTGAAAACTTTTTGAAAAGAAAAATAAAAAGAAAATTACCTAATCTGAGCAACAAGATGAACCGTCAGTTTTCCAAACTCGAACAATCCCCGGCAACGGCGCCAAAAACATGGTGCACGAAATTGTGATCATCAACAATGGCTCCAAGGACCTG
Source organism: Arachis stenosperma (assembly GCF_014773155.1). Lineage (NCBI taxonomy): Eukaryota > Viridiplantae > Streptophyta > Magnoliopsida > Fabales > Fabaceae > Arachis > Arachis stenosperma. The sequence continues at coordinate 76,848,319 of NC_080382.1, forward strand.
GTAGCGCTCTTAAACGTGAATCACACTTAGTCACAACTCCGCACAACTAACCAGCAAGTGCACTGGGTCGTCCAAGTAATACCTTGCGTGAGTAAGGGTCGATCCCACGGAGATTGTTGGTATGAAGCAAGCTATGGTCATCTTGTAAATCTCAGTTAGGCGGATAATAAATGTTATGGAGTTTTCGAATAGTAAATAAATAAAACAGAAAATAAAGATAGAGTTACTCTTGTAATTCAATGGTGGGAATTTCAGATAAGTGCATGGAGGTGCTGTGTTCCTTCTGAATCTCTGCTTTCCTACTGCTTTCATCCAATCCTTCTTACTCCTTTCCATGGAAAGCTATATGTAGGGCATCACCATTGTCAATGGATACATCCCATCCTCTCAGTGAAAATGGTCCAAATGTTCTGTCACAGCACGGCTAATCATCTGTCGGTTCTCGATCATGTTGGAATAGAATCCCTTGATTCTTTTGCATTTGTCATCACGCCCAACAATCACGAGTTTGAAGCTCGTCACAGTCATTCAATCCCAGAATCCTACACGGAATACCACAGACAAGGTTAGACTTTCCAGATTTCCATGAATGCCGCCATCAATTCTAGCTTATACCACGAAGATTCTGATTAAGGAATCCAAGATATATGCGCCCGGTCTAAGGTAGAACGGAAGTGGTTTTCAGTCACGCGTTCATAGGTGAGAATGATTATGAGTGTCACGGATCATCACATTCATCATGTTGAAGTGCAACGAATATCTTAGAATAAGAACAAGCGGAATTGAATAGAAAATAGTAGTAATTGCATTGAAACTTGAGGTACAGCAGAGCTCCACACCCTTAATCTATGGTGTGTAGAAAGTCCACCGTTAAAAATACATAAGTGATGAAGGTTCAGGCATGGCCGAATGGCCAGCCCCCCAAAACGTGATCAATAGTCTCCTCAGATGAATAATAAAATAAAACTGAGACCAAAGATATCTAATACAATAGTAAAAACTCCTATTTATACTAGACTAGCTACTAGGGTTTACAGAAGTAAGTAATTGATGCAGAAATCCACTTCCGGGGCCCACTTGGTGTGTGCTTGGGCTGAGCTTGATCTTTACACGAGCTGAGGCTTATCTTGGAGTTGAACGCCAAGTCGTAACGTGTTTTTGGCATTCAACTCTGGTTCGTGACGTGTTTCTGGCATTTGACTCCAGAATGCAGCATGGAACTGGCGTTGAGCGCTAGTTTACGTCGTCAAATCTCAAATAAAGTATGGATTATTATATATTGGTGGAAAGATCTGGATGTCTACTTTCCAAAGCCGTTGAGAGCGCGCCATTTGGAGTTTTGTAGCTCCAAAAAATCTATTTCGAGTGCAGGGAGGTCAGAATCCAACAGCATCAGCAGTCCTTTGTCAACCTTTTATCAGGGTTTTGCTCAGGTCCCTCAATTTCAGCCAGAAATTACTAAAATCACAGAAAAACACACAAACTCATAGTAATGTCCAGAAATGTGAATTTAGTATAAAAACTAATGAAAACATCCCTAAAAGTAGCTAGATCCTACTAAAAACTACCTAAAAACAATGCCAAAAACGTATAAATTATCGGCTCATCAGCTGTCTTGGTGCAAATCCCTTCTAATGTGCATGGTATCATAAAGCTTTCGGGATCCTTAAGCTTCTCTGGTAAGCTTTTTAGAATGACTGCACTGCATTCCTCAGTGAGAAAAACTTTTTCAGTTTCTCTCCAATCCTTCTTATGGCTTAAGATTTCTTTCATGAACTTAGCATAAGAGGGTATTTGCTCAAGTGCTTCTGCAAATGGAATCTTTATATCAAGAGTCCTGAGATAGTCTGCAAAGTGGGCAAATCGCTTATCCTATTCTGCTTGGCCGAGTTTCTGAGGATAAGGTATTTTGGCTTTATATTTCTCAACCTTGGATGCTACAGGTTTATTTCCTGTAGAAGCAGGTTGAGACACCTTCTTGAGGGAGTCATCATCAGCACTTATGGGTGTCTGATCCCTTATTGGCATTTGAATGCCAGGATTGGGCGCTGGATTGGCGTTTAACGCCAGATTCCTACCCTGTTCTGGCGTTTGAACGCCATACTTGAACATGGAATTGGCGTTTGACGCCAACTTGTCACCCTTTTCTGGTGTTTGGATGCCAGAATCATTCCTCTCTGGGCTCTTACTGTCCTCAGAGGGATTTTGGGTAATATTCTGTTCATCCTCTGTCAGCTGTTCTTTCCTTGGCTTTCTACTGCTTTGAGTTGATGTATTTAATGTTTTTCCACTCCTTAATTGAACAGCTTGACATTCTTCTGTTATTTTTTTAGATAACTGTTGTCTTGTCTGGTCTGGTTGTGCTTCCATATTTTTATTAGCATCCCGAGTATCTTGTAACATTTCTTTAAATTCTGCTAACTATTTTGTCAGAGCAAGTAATTGCTGGTTGAGTTCCGCAGCTTTTTCTGGAGGACTAAGGTCAGTAAATACTATTTTAGCCTCTTCCTTTATGGAGGACTCACTGCTCAAGTACAGATGCTGATTTCTAGCAACAGTATCTATAAGCTCTTGAGCCTCTTCAATTGTGTTTCTCATGTGTATAGATCTACCAACCGAGTGGTTTAGAGATATCTGAGCTTTTTCTGTAAGCCCCTAGTAGAAGATGTCTAACTGCACCCATTCTGAAAACATTTTAGAGGGGCATTTTCTCAGCATCTCTCTGTACCTCTCCCAGGCATTGTAAAGGGATTCATTATCCTCTTGTTTAAAGCCTTATATGTCCAGCCTTAGCTGCGTCATCATCTTAGGAGGGAAATATTGATTCAAAAATGTTTCAGACAGCTGATTCCATGTCCTTATGCTGGCCTTAGGTTGATTATTTAACCACCTCTTAGCTTGGTCTTTTACAGCAAATGGAAACAGTAATAATCTATAGACATCCTGGTCTACTTCCATATCATGTACTGTGTCAGTAATTTGTAAGAACTGTGCCAAAAACTCAGTAGGTTCTTCCTGTGGAAGACCAGAATACTGGCAGTTTTGCTGCACCATGATAATGAGCTGAGGATTCAACTCAAAACTACTGACTCCGATGGAGGGTATACAGATACTACTCCCATATGAAGCAGTAGCGGGGTTAGCATATGACCCCAGAGTCCTTCTGGACTGTTCATTTTCACTTAGTTCCATGATGGAGAAAGGGAGATGATCTGGATTTATTTTATTTATTTTATTATATATATATTTATATTTTTTTCGAAATAATAATGAAAAAAATAGAAACTAAAAAAATAAAAAAATAAAGTAAAAAAAGATATGATTGAAAAACAACTTAAAAATATTTGATTTTTAAAATTGATGACTAATTTAATGCAAAATTTTCAAAAATTTGAGGAAAACACGAAAGAACACCAAACTTAAAAACTTTAAGATAAAAACACAAGAAGGATTCAAAAACATAAAAGGAACACCAAACTTAAAATTTTTAGAAAACCAAAAATAAATTTTCGGAAATTAAATAAAAACTAACAAGAAAACACCAAACTTAAAACATGCAACTAGACTCCAACAGAAAAATCTAAAAGAAAAATAATAATTTTTTTGAAAAATTTTGAAAAGAAAACAAAAGACTTTGACCCAAAAGACAAAACTTTTCTAATCTAAGCAACAAGATAGACCATCAGTTGTCCAAACTCGAACAATCCCCAACAATGGTGCCAAAAACTTGCTGCACGAAATTGCAATCACACTTGCAATTCTGCACAACTAACCAGCAAGTGCACTGGGTCGTCCATGTAATACCTTACGTGAGTAAGGGTCGATCCCACGGAGATTGTCGGCCTGAAGCAAGCTATGGTTACCTTGTAACTCTTAGTCAGGAGAGAATCAATGAAAATGGTTTTGTTTGCAATAAAATAAAAGAGCATGAAAGAAAAGATACTTGTAATTCAATAATGGAGAATAGGTTGGAGTTTTGGAGATGCTCTGTCATCTAAATCTCTACTTTCCTACTGTTTCCTTCTTCACGCATGCAAGGCTCCTTCCATGGCAAGCTGTGTGTAGGGTGTCACCGTTGTCAATGGCTACTTCCCATCCTCTCAGTGAAAATGGTCCATGTGCGCTGTCACTGCACGGCTAATCATCTGTTGGTTCTCGATCATGTTGGAATAGAATCTAGTGATCCTTTTTGCGTCTGTCACTACGCCCAACACTCGCGAGTTTGAAGGTCATCATAGTCATTTCTTCCCGGATCCAACTCAGAATACCATAGACAAGGTTTAGACTTTCCGGATCCCAAGAATGGTCGCCAATAATCCTAGCTCATTCCACGAAGATTCCAATCTTTCGGAATGGAAGATAAGAGATACACATTCAATCTAAGATAAAATGGAAGTGGTTGTCAGGCACGCGTTCATAAGTTGAGAATGGTGATGAGTGTCACGGATCATCAAATTAATCATGTTTGAGTGCGAATGAATATCTTATAATGGAAACAAGCGTGATTGAATAGAAAACAGTGGTAATTGCATCAATCCATCGAGACACAGCGGAGCTCCTCACCCCCAACCATGGGGTTTCGAGACTCATGCCATAGAAGATACAAAGTCAGATGTAAAATGTCCTGAGGTACAAAATAAATCTCTAAAAGTACTATTTATATTGAAATTAGCTACTAGTGTTTACAGAAATAGGTAAATGATGCAGAAATCCACTTCCGGGCCCACTTAGTGTGTGCTTGGGCTGAGCATTGGGCATTTTAACTCCAACTTTTATGCCAGCTCTGGCGTTTTGACGCCAGAAAATGGCAGAGAGCTAGCATTTTGACACCAATTTATGTCGTCAAAACTCGCTCAAAGTATGGACTATTATATATTGCTAGAAGGCCCTGGATGTCAAATTTCTAACGCAATTTGGAGCACACCATTTGGAGTTCTGTGGCTCTAGAAAATCCACTTTGAGTGCAGCCTCTGAATCAGATTTTTGCTCAGGTCCCTCAATTTCAGCCAGAAAATACCTGAAATCACAGAAAAACACACAAACTCATAGTAAAGTCTAGAAATATGATTTTTGCATAAAAACTAATAAAAGTATACTAAAAAGTGGCTAGATCCTACTAAAAACTATATGAAAATACCCCTAAAAAGCGTATAAAATATCCGCTCATCATGGAGCAAGATAAACAATTTTCCAGCTTTACAGACTATCTCCGGTCTCTTGAAATAAAGATTCCATTTGCAGAGGCACTTGAGCAAACACCCTCTTACGCTAAGTTCATTAGAGAGATCTTAAGTCATAAGAAGGATTGTAGAGAAATTGAAAAAGTTTTCCTCACTGAAGAATGCAGTGCAGTCATTCTGAAAAGCTTACTAGAGAAGTTTAAAGATCCCGGAAGCTTTATGATACCATACACATTAGAGGGTACTTGTACCAAGACAGCTCTATGTGATCTTCGGGCAAGTATCAACCTGATACCTGCATCCACTATCAGAAAGCTTGGTTTGATTGAAGAAGTCAAACCAGCCCGAATATATCTCCAACTTGCTGATGGCTCCATAAAATGCCATCAGGCATAATTGAGGACATGATTGTCAAGGTTGGGCCATTTTCCTTTCCCACTAACTTTGTAGTGTTGGAAATGGAGGAGCACAAGAGTGCAACTCTCATTCTAGGAAGACCTTTCCTAGCAACTGGTCAAACCCTCATTGATGTCCATAAAGGGGAGGTACCCTGAGAGTCAATGAGGATGAATTTAAGTTAAATGGTTTCAAAGCTATGCAGCATCCAGACACCCCAAACAATTGCATGAGCATTGATATTATTGACTCTTAGGTGGAAGAGGTCAATATAACTGAGAGTCTCAAATTAGAGCTAGAGGACATTTTTAAAGATGTCCAGCTGATCTAGAGGAACCAGAGAAACCAAAAGAACCTCTGATAACTATTCAGGAAGAGGAGAAGCCTCCTAAACCCGAGTTCAAACGACTACCACCATCCTTGAAATATGCATTTCTGGGAGAGGATGACACTTTTCCCGTAATCATAAGCTCTGCTTTAGAGCCACAGGAAGAGAAAGCACTAATTCAGGTGCTAAGAACATACAAGATAGCTCTTGGGTGGTCCATAAGTGATCTTAAGGGCATTAGCCCAGCCAGATGTATGCACAAGATCCTATTGGAGGATAATGCTAAGCCATTGGTTCAACCACAGAGGCGGCTAAATCCAGCCATGAAGGAGGTGGTACAGAAAAAGGTTACTAAGTTACTAGAGGCTGGGATTATCTATCCTATTTCTGATAGCCCGTGGGTGAGTCCTGTCCAAGTTGTCCCCAAGAAGGTGATGACAAGTCATCATATACCCATTTTTCAAGCTAATTTCACTTGTTTTGTTAGCATTTATGCACTTTCTTGCATCCTAAGTAAGTGATTTGGAGTGAAAATGCATAACTTCTTTTAATCAAGCAACCACCATGAAATTAATGTTAAATCATGAGGTTTAAGCTAATTTTAATTGAATTTTAATTGATTTATAAGCCTCTTGAATTTAGTGATACTTTGAGTGGTTGTTTTGGTTTATTGTAGGTGAAGAAAAGAAAAAAAGAGAAAAGCGTGGCCTAAGAAAGCGTGACCCAAGGAGAAGGAAGCGTGGTCAAAGGAAGGAAAAGTGTGTCGCATGCAATGAGGGAGGCAAGCATTGCCCTCCACAAGGGCACACTGCCCTCTAGGAGGGCAACATAAGGGAACTAAGAAAGGAAGGCAACTCTGCCCTGCCCACTACAAGGGCAGAGTACAAATTTGTGCCTTGGAATCAAGAGGAATAAAATGTTGCCCTGCCCTCCACAAGGGCAGTATCGGGCTCACCAAGGGAGAAAATCAAAGGAAAATGTCTCCAAATGCTTGCCACAATAGTTGAACATGGAACCATGAGGAGGCAAGGAACTAAGTCCCATCACCGTGCCAAGAAACCAAGAAAAATGAATGAGCGTGTGTTTTGGCCATGATTCGAACCTGGGACATCAAAGTGAAGACACTGCCCTGCCCTCCGCGAGGGCAGGGCAGTATTTTGTTGGTGCATGGATCTGGCGCACCAAGGCTCAATTCTGGCGCACCAAGGCTCAATTCTGGCGCACCATCTCGATCCTGGCAGCACCAATTTTTCCTACCCTGCCCTCCGCGAGGGCAGGGCAGTGTTCTGCGCACCAAGGCACGTTCCTGGCAGCACCAGCGCGCACCACAGCTTGAATTTGGCGCACCAATTTTTCCTGCCCTGCCCTCCGCGAGGGCAGGGCAGCGTTTTGCGCACCAAGACTGCACCAAGCCGCACCAAGGAAGCACCAACACGCACCAAATCCTGCCCTGCCCTCCACAAGGGCAGGGCAGCCTCCTGGGAGCTACCATTTTGGGCCGAAAAATTCAATTAAAATTCCAATTGAATTCATTTCTTCACCAAATCAAAAGCCCATCCAAATCCCAATATCCAAGAATAGAAAGTGTATAAATAGGAGTTAGTTTGATGTAATTAGGACTTTTACTTTCACTTTTGAACTTTGGATATTTACCTTTTACTTGATTTTTGAATTTCATACTTCCTTTGGAGCTTTGAATTCTGCAAATTCTCTTGGTGACTTCACTGAGATTTCAGAGAATTAGGGAGGAGAATTGATCTCTCTTCTTCCTCGTTCTTGCTTGGGTCTTTTTAATTTCCTTGTTTTGAGTTTTGGGTGTGAAGAGTTGAGGAAATTCTGTCTCAACCTCCATTCAAAATCTCTTTAATTCCTTTCTGCACAATTAAATTCAATTTCAATTTCCTTTACTGCTTCTTCTTCAATTTCTTGTCAATTGCCTTGTGAACTTGGATCTGGGAAGTCAATTGAGATCTAGGCTTTGCTACCTAGTCTCTGGAGACCTGAGATCTCAATTTACTTTTGGTTCTTCTGTGAACCTCTGCTGCACTTTATTTCCTTTCTGTTTGAATTCTCATTGCTTCTAATTCAATTTCTGCTCTCTTAATTGTTGCAATTTACTTTCTCTTTGTTTAGATTCTGCAATCCCAGTCCTCAAACCCCTTTTATATTCAAGCAATTTACATGTCTTGCCATTTAAGTTACTACAATTTATATTTCTTGCACTTTAAGTTTCAGTCATTTACTTTCTTGTTCTTTAAGATTCAGCAAGTTTATTTTCCTGTTCTATAATTTACTGCAAATTCCCCCTCTCCCTTTACATTTCAAGCAATTTATCTTCTGTTAAATACAACCCACTCAACCAAGACTTGATTCGCTTGACTAAATCAACCACTAAACTAAAATTGCTCAATCCTTCAATCCCTGTGGGATCAACCTCACTCATGTGAGTTATTATTACTTGATGCGACCCGGTACACTTGCCGGTGAGTTTTGTGTCGGATCGTTTTCCGCACATCAAGTTTTTGGCGCCGTTGCCGGGGATTGAAATAGATTGACAATGATTAAGTGAAGTGGAGGTCTAGCTTAAGCACTTTTTCTTTTCTGTTTCTCTAACACACTAACTGTTTGAATTTTTGCTTAAACTAACTAAACCTCATTCTAGCAATAGATTGAAGTTTTATTGATTTTCTGGGTCTGTGTGTTTATTGTTCTGTGTTTGTATGTCAGGTACAGGAAGATCTTCCCCTATCCTCTCTGAAATTGACCAAAGAACTCTTCGAAGAATAAGAAGAGCTGAAAGGGGAAAGAACGTTATTGGAGAGGAAGAATCTGAGGAGGAATTCCAAGAGATGGAAGGAGATCCCAACCAACCAGGAGAAGGAGCCAACAATAACCAACAACAACGCAGAGTCTTGGCTTCATACACATTTGCAAATGCTAGACACTGTGGGAGTAGCATTCTTCCTCCCAATGTCAATGCAAACAACTTTGAATTAAAGCCACAACTCATCACTTTGGTTCAAAACAACTGTTCCTTTGGAGGAGGACCATTGGAGGACCCAAATCAACACTTATCCACCTTCTTGAGGATTTGTGACACTGTTAAAACCAATGGTGTGCCCCCTGACAGTTACAAGTTGTTGCTCTTTCCATTCTCTCTCAGAGACAAAGCCACTCAATGGCTAGAAACGTTCCCAAAGGAAAGCATCAACACTTGGGATGACTTGGTGAGCAAGTTCCTTGCCAAATTTTATCCCCCTCAAAGAATCTTAAGATTGAAGACAGAGGTGCAGACATTCACTCAAATGGAGGCTGAGAATTTATATGAAGCATGGGAAAGATACAAAGCTCTATTGAGAAAGTGTCCATCAGAGATGTTTACTGAATGGGATAAGTTGCAAAACTTCTATGAAGGACTCACTCTAAAAGCTCAAGAAGCACTTGATCATTCAGTTGGAGGCTCATTACAACTCATGAAAACCACAGAGGAAGCTCAAAACCTCATTGATATTGTGGCCAACAACCAATATTTCTTTGCTCATCAAAGACAACGCCAACCATCACAAAGAAGAGGAGTAATGGAGTTGGAAGGAGTGGATTCAATTCTAGCTCAGAACAAGATGATGCAGCAGCAGATTCAACAACAGTTTGAGCAAATGGCCAAAAGAATTGATGGATTGTGGCAGCAGTAAGCACCACAAGCCAACCACCAACCACTTGGGTGCAAAGTGAAGAAACTCAAGAGGAGCAACAGCAAGAGCAAGTCCAATACATGCACAACCAAAATCCTGGAACAAATGAAGTCTATGGGGATACTTACAATTCATCTTGGAAGAACCATCCCAACCTCAGATGGGGAGACAACCACAATTAAAACCAACAATCATGGCAAAGAAACTCAAGTCAGAACAATTGGAAAAACACAAACCACAACCCCCAGCCAAACACTAACCAAAACACATACAGAAAACCACAAAATAATTACCCCAATTCTAACCATCACTTACCCAACAACCACCCAACTAACCAAAACACTTACCATCATCCATCAATACCCCAAAATCAACCAATCTCACAAGACTCACAGAGGATCACTAATCTAGAGCTGCTCATGGAGAAAATGATGAAGAACCAAGAATTGACAACAAAGAACCAAGAAGCTTCCATGAAGAATCTAGAGAGGCAGATTGGACAAATCTCCAAACAGATTTCTGTTGAAAAGCCATCAAGCTCACTACCAAGCGACACCATTCCCAACCCAAAGGAAGAATGCAAGGTCGTGCAACTAAGAAGTGGAAAAGTGTTATTGGATGGTAACCAAGGAACAACCAAGAACAATGACAATGACCCAACAAAGAATGATGAAGCCATCAACAAGGACATGACAACTAAGAATGTCCCAGGAAAACTCACAGAAGAAAACAACAAACCACAAAATTTGAAGAAAGGGAAGCAATCATGGAGGAACCAAACCCAAGACAACATCAAGAGGAGAAGAGCTCAACACCACCACTGCCTTATCCACAGAGATTCCACAAGGAAACAAAGGATCACCACTTCCACAAATTTCTTGAGACCTTCAAGAAGCTAGAAATCAACATACCTTTGGCTGAGGCTTTGGAGCAAATGCCTCTGTATGCCAAGTTCTTGAAAGAGCTCATCAACAAGAAAAGAGATTGGAATGAGAAGGAAACGGTGATGCTTAGTGAGGAATGCAGTGCCGTGCTCCAAAAAGGAATCCCACCAAAACTTAAGGATCCAGGGAGTTTTGTTGTGTCATGCACTATAGGCAAACTATCCTTGGACAAGGCTCTCTGTGATCTTGGAGCTAGTATCAACTTAATGTCTCTGTCCATGATGAAGAAGCTTGCTATAGAAGATCTCAAACCCACCAAGATGTCACTAGTCATGGCCGACAGATCAATCAAAATACCCAATGGAATTGTGGAAAATTTGTTAGTAAAGGTTGGAAGTTTATCTTCCCTGCGGACTTTGTAATCCTAGACACTGATGAGGAAGGGAACAATTCAATTATCTTGGGAAGACCGTTTCTAGCAACTGCAAGAGCCATTATAGATGTGGAAAAAGGAGAAATGATTTTCAGAGTACACAATGAGCAAATGATCATAAATGTTTTTAAATCAATGCAACATCCTCCTGAGCAAGAAGATCATTTGAGAGTGGATATGATAGAGAGCCTGGTGGAAGAAATATTAGATATTGATCAGCACGAGCAAGAAAGAGACAATCAAGAAACAATAGAGGAACATGTAGCTGAGGCTTCCATAGACAAAGAGGTGGAACCAAGCAAGAAAGAAGAGGTGCCAAAGCAAGAACTGAAGCCATTACCTTCTCATCTCAAATATGCATTTCTTGGCACTTCAGAGAACTTCCCAGTGATCATCAATTCGTCCTTGACAAAGAAAGAAGAAGGAGAGCTTCTTGATGTTCTCAGAGCTCACAAGGATGCCTTAGGATAGACCATTGACGACCTGAAAGGCATCAGCCCTACAGTATGCATGCATAAGATTCTTTTGGAGGACAATTCCAAAGCAGTAATTCAACCTCAGAGAAGACTAAATCCTGCAATGAAGGAAGTCGTCCAAAAGGAAGTAATGAAATTATGGAATGCAGGAATTATATATCCTATTTCCGATAGCTCATGGATAAGCCCAGTCCAAGTGGTACCAAAGAAAGGGGGAATGACAGTCATTATTAATGAGAAAAGTGAACTCATTCCCACCAGAATTGTGACAGGGTGGAGGATGTGTATTGATTATAGAAGGTTGAATGATGCCACACGCAAAGATCACTTCCCACTTCCTTTCATTGATCAAATGCTTGAAAGGTTGGCTGGTCATGCTTATTATTGCTTCCTGGATGGCTATTCTGGGTACAATCAGATAGTGGTGGACCCAAAGGACCAAGAAAAGACTTCATTCACATGCCCAGTAGGAGTTTTCACTTATAGAAGAATGCCATTCGGACTATGCAATGCCCCAGCCACATTTCAAAGGTGTATGCTCTCCATTTTTTCAGATATGGTTGAAAAATTTTTAGAAGTTTTTATGGATGACTTCTCTGTTTTTGGTGATAATTTCAATATTTGCCTAAACCATCTAACTCTTGTTTTGAAACGATGCCAAGAAACTAATTTGGTTTTGAACTGGGAGAAGTGCCATTTCATGGTACCTGAAGGGATTGTTCTTGGTCATAAAGTTTCAAGAAGAGGGATAGAGGTTGACAAGGCAAAAGTGGAAATAATAGAAAAGCTTCCCCCACCAACTAATGTGAAATCTGTTAGAAGTTTCTTGGGGCATGCAGGATTTTATAGAAGGTTTATCAAGGATTTTTCTAAAATAGCCAAACCCTTGAGTAATCTGTTAATGATTGATAAACCTTTTGTTTTTGATGAGAATTGCCAGCATACTTTTGAAACTTTGAAACATAAACTCACAATAGCACCAATTATCACACCCCCTGATTGGAACTCACCCTTTGAACTCATGTGTGATGCAAGTGATATTGCAATTGGTGCTGTACTTGGACAGAAGAAGGGAAATTTGCATCATGTCATATATTATGCAAGTAAAGTATTGAATGAAGCTCAAAAAAATTACACTACAACAGAGAAGGAATTGTTAGCTGTAGTCTATGCATTTGATAAGTTTAGATCGTACTTGATAGGATCTAAAATTGTGGTTTATACTGATCATGCTGCTCTCAAGTACTTGATGTCAAAGCAGGATGCTAAACCAAGACTTATCAGGTGGATTCTACTCCTACAAGAATTTGACATTGAGGTAAAGGACAGGAAAGGCACTGAAAATCTAGTTGCTGATCATTTGTCAAGGCTGCCACCAGAAACAATTCAAAAGACCTCATTACCTGTGAATGAAAGCTTCCCAGATGAACATCTTATGCTGATCCAACACACACCATGGTTCGCTGATATAGCAAACTACAAAGTAGGGAGAAAGATACCTCAAGAATTCACTAAGCAACAAGTGAAGAAACTAATCAATGAAGCAAAGAAGTTCTTGTGGGAAGAACCCTATCTGTTCAGAAGGTGCTCTGATGGAATAATCAGGAGATGTATTCCTAAAAGTGAAATAAGAGATATATTATGGCATTGCCATGGCTCAGCTTATGGTGGACACTTTGGTCCAGAAAGAACAGCAGCAAAGATATTACAAAGTGGTTTCTATTGGCCAACCATCTTCAAAGATGCCAGGGAATTTGTCCACCAATGTAATGAATGCCAAAGAGCAGGAGGTCTAACAAGAAGGAACGAGATGCCACAGAACTTCATTTTGGAAGTAGAATTGTTTGATCTATGGGGCATTGATTTCATGGGACCCTTTCCCCCTTCTTATTCATTTAGATATATCTTGGTAGCAGTAGAATATGTTTCAAAATGGGTGGAAGCCATAGCCACAACTACCTGTGATGCACAAATTGTCCTTCAATTCCTAAAGAAGCACATCTTTACTAGATATGGAGTACCCAAGGGTCTCATCAGTGATGGTGGTGGTCATTTTTGTAACAAACAAATGGAGAAACTTCTCCACAAATATGGAGTTATTCATAAGGTAGCCACACCATATCACCCTCAAACTAATAGGCAGGCAGAATTAGCAAACAGGGAACTGAAGAAGATCCTAGAAAAAACAGTCGGTAGCACAAGAAAGGATTGGGCTAGGAAGTTGGAAGATGCACTTTGGGCATATAGAACAGCTTTCAAAACTCCTATTGGGAAGTCCCCATTTCAGCTCTTATATGGCAAATCTTGTCATCTCCCTGTAGAGCTTGAGCACAAAGCCTTTTGGGCCACTAAACTTCTAAATTTGGATTCTGAAGCAGCAGGAGAGAAAAGATTGTTGCAGCTGAATGAGCTAGATGAGTTTAGGCTAGAAGCCTATGAAAATACCAAGATATACAAGGAAAAAGCTAAGAGGTAGCATGACAGGAAGATTTTGAAGAAAGAATTCAAACCTGGACAACAAGTACTCTTGTATAACTCACGGCTCAAGATATTCCCTGGCAAGCTGGTGCACGAATTTGTGATTCGCACAACTAACCAGCAAGTGCATTGGGTCATCCAAGTAATACCTTACGTGAGTAAGGGTCGATCCCACGGAGATTATTGGCTTGAAGCAATCAATGTTTATTTTATTTGTCTCAGTTAGGATGTCACAAAATTGTTTGGATTACTTGAACAATAGAGTTATTTGTTTATAAAGGATTGTGGAATATATTGGAATAATAAAGAGTACTAGCGTTACTTGTTGTGCAGTAATGGAGAATATGTTGGAGTTTTGGAGATGCTTTGTTCTCTGCACTTCAACTCTTCCTTGAGATCCTCTTCTCACACGCAAGGTCTATCCATGGTAAGCTCTATGTAGGGTGTCACCGTTGTCAATGGCTACTTCCCATCCTCGCAGTGAAAGCTAATGCTCACGCACTCTGTCACAGTACGCCCAATCACCGGTTGGTTCCCGCTTCCTACTGGAATAGAATCCCTCTTTTGCGTCTGTCACTAATGCCCAGCAGGTTGCAAGTTTGAAGCACGTCACAGTCATTCAATCCTGGAATCCTACTCGGAATACCACAGACAAGGTTTAGACTTTCCGGATTCTCATGAATGCCGCCATCTATCTAGCTTATACCACGAAGATTCTGTTGGGGAATCTAAGAGATATTCATTCATTCTGATGTAGAACGGAGGTGGTTGTCAGGCACACGTTCATGGATTGAGGAAGGTGATGAGTGTCACGGATCATCACCTTCTTCACAATTAAGCGCGAATAAACATCTTAGATAAGAACAAGCGTGTTTGAATGGAAAACAAAGGAATTGTATTAAATCATCGAGACGCTGCAGAGCTCCTCACCCCCAACAATGGAGTTTAGAGACTCATGCCGTCAAAAGTATGTAATTCAGATTTGTAAAATGTCATGAGGTACAAGATAAGTCTGTAAAAGTTGTTTAAATAGTAAACTAGTAACCTAGGTTTACAGAAAATGAATAAACTAAGATAATTGGTGCAGAAATCCACTTCTGGGGCCCACTTGGTGTGTGCTGGGGCTGAGACTAAAGATTTCCACGTGTAAAGGCCTTTCTTGGCGTCAAACTCCAGGTTATGACGTGTTTTGGGCGTTCAACTCTGGATCATGACGTTTTTCTGGCGTTTAACTCCAGACAGCAGCATGAACTTGGCGTTTAACGCCAAGTTACGTCGTCTATCCTTGCGCAAAGTATGGACTATTATATATTGCTGGAAAGCCCTGGATGTCTACTTTCCAACGCCGTTGAGAGCGCGTCAATTGGACTCCTGTAGCTCCAGAAAATCCATTTCGAGTGCAGGGAGGTCAGGATCCAACAGCATCAGCAGTCCTTTTTCAGCCTAAGTCAGATTTTTGCTCAGCTCCCTCAATTTCAGCCAGAAAATACCTGAAATCACAGAAAAACACACAAACTCATAGTAAAGTCCAGAAATATGATTTTTACCTAAAAACTAATATTATTTTACTAAAAACTAACTGAAACATGCTAAAATCTACATGAAATTACCCCCAAAAAGCATACAAAATATCCGCTCATCACAACACCAAACTTAAACTGTTGCTTGTCCTCAAGCAACTAGATAAATAAAATAGGTTTTAACAGAAATAAAGAAGTAATAATATTTTAGAGTTTTAAATGAAGCTTAGATTCTTATTAGATGAGCGGGGCTTGTAGCTTTTTGTTTCTGAACAGTTTTGGCATCTCCCTGTATCTTTTAAATTTCAGAATGATTGGCATCCTTAGGAACTCAGAATTCAGATAGTATCATTGACTCTCCTAGTGTAGTATGTTGATTCTTGAACACAGTTATTTTATGAGTCTTGGCTGTGGCCCTAAGCACTTTGTTTTCCAGTATTACCACCGGATACAAAAAATGCCACAGACACATAACTGGGTGAACCTTTTCAGATTGTGACTCAGCTTTGCTAGAGTCCCCAATTAGTGGTGTCCAGAGCTCTTAAGCACACTCTTTTGCTTTGGATCACGACTTTAACCACTCAGTCTCAAGCTTTTCACTTGGACCTTCATGACACAAGCACATGGTTAGGGACAGCTTGATTTAGCCGCTTAGGCCTGGATTTTATTTCCTTGGGCCCTCCTATCCATAGATGCTCAAAGCCTTGGATCCTTTTTACTCTTGGCTAGTGCCCATGGCTTGTGAATATTGTGTTTTTTTTTTTTTTTGAACTGCTTTTTCTTGCTTCAAGAATCAATTTCATGATTTTTCAGATCATCAATGATATTTTTCGTGTTCCTCATCCTTTCAGGAGCCAATATTCATCAAATTCAAAGTACATATTATGCATTGTTCAAGCATTCATTCAGAGAACAAAAGTATTGCCACCACATATAATTAATTATAAATTTTATTATTAAGAACTCGAAAAATATAGATTACTTCTTTATTCTAAAATAAAATCTACTACTTTATTCATGCCTGATGATGATGAGAAAAATAAACTATAGCTTAATTGGAAATAAAATCAAAATAGACATACTAATTACTACTAAATATCTCCTAAGGTGAATTTCAATAAAATAAAATAAAAACGCTATTACTAAATTAAAGCAGGAAAATTGGAACTCAGCAACCTGTTGTTTTGAGTAGTAGATGTTCTTTTAATCCATGGAGCACTTTTCAGGGATTAATTTTTGGCGCTTCAGCTCCCTTAGATCACGCCCTTGCTCCTCCTGTTCCTTGAGCAGTTTGCAAATCATGCTACTTTGATTATTCTGCTCTTCCTTTATTTGATCCATAGCTTCTTGCAATCTGGAAATAGAAGCCTCAAGATGTTCCCAATATTCGAATTGGGGCAGTTCTGGGAGGGCTTCTTGTGCTCTCCTCTTGGTTGAATCATCTTGTTGCTGTTGTCTGACCATTGATATTCCAGTAATGGGCTTTTCAATTAGGATATATTCAGTTATTCCCATCTTCACTCCAGCATCTTTGCAAAGCATAGAAATTAGGCTTGGATAAGCCAATTTGGCGTCCGTAGAATTCTTGTTTGCAATTTTGTATAGCTCACATGAGATCAGCTGATGGACTTCCACTTCTTTTCCTAGCATGATGCAGTGAATCATGACAGCTCTTTTGATGGTAACTTCAGAACGGTTGCTGGTGGGTAATATGGAACGACTAATAAAATCCAACCAGCCTCTAGCTACTGGTTTTAGATCTTCTCTTTTGAGTTGAACTGGGTTGCCAGTTGTACTGGTAGTCCACTTGGCTCCAGGGACGCATATATCTTCCAAGATCTTGTCCAATCCTTTATTGATCCTCATCATTCTCCTATTAAAGGAGTCTGGGTCATCCTTCAGTTGAGGAATCTTGAATATCTCCCTGATCTTGTCAGCATTGGTATGAATGATCTTTCCTCTGACTACGGTCTTATGGTCAAAGAGAGCCGCTCCAATGATTCTTTGCCTTTCTGTCTGCCATAGATTAGCATAGAATTCCTGAACCATGTTCCTTCCCACTTTCGTTTCAGGATTGGCCAGAATTTCCCAATTCCTATTTCGAATCTGCTCTTGGATCTCCGGATATTCATCTTCTTTCAGATCAAATCTGACTTCCGGGATCACTGATCTGTGACTCATTATCTTGTAGTAATGGTCTGAATGTTCTTTGGTTAAGAACTTCCCTTGATTCCAGAGGGGCTTTGGATTGCTCTTTTCCTTGCCCTTTTGGGTGGTTTGCTTCCCTCTAGGGGCCATGATCAAGAGACACAATAGTTTTTGTGATCACGGGTAAAACACACCAAACTTAGAGCTTTGCTTGTCCTCAAGCAAAAGAGAAGAAAGAAGAGGCAATGAAGGAGAGCAGGTGTTGGATGGTGTTGAGGAGGAAGTCGCCGAACACAAGATATAGGGAGGGGGGGTGGGTAAATTTCGAAAAATAAGAAAGAGATAAGATAGAAGATATGATTTTAAAAGATATGATTAGAAAAAGATATAATTTTAAAAAAAAAGAGAAAGATATGAAAAATTTTTAAAAGATAGAATTGAAATTTTTAATTTTGAAAAAGATTTTAAAAGATAGTAGATGTGTTGGAAACAAATTTGAAAAGATGATGGATTGAATTGGAAAGCCATTTGGCTTTATGGATTAAGATATATTTAATATTTTCGAAAAAGTGATTTTAGAAATTAGGATAAAACTTTTGGAATTGAAAGTGATAATTTAAAATATGTTTATGCAAGAAATCATGAATTGAAACATAAAAATTTTGAAAAATTATATAAAAAAAACGAAAATGTACCTCCTCCCATCATCCTGGCGTTGAACACCCATGTGGTGCATGTTTTGGGCGTTCAACGCCCAAATGGTGCTTCTCCTGGGCGTTCAACGCCCAATTGGAGCTTCTTTCTGGCGTTGAACGCCAGGAAGTCCTTCTTCACTGGGCGTTTTTCTGAATGCCCAGGATGCTAGCAGACTGGCGTTAAACGCCCAGAAGGTGCATCTTTCTGGCGTTTAACGCCCAGATGGCTACCCTTACTGGCGTTAAACGCCCAGTGGGAGCTTCTTTTGGGCGTTTAACGCCCAAAGTATTTCTCACTGGCTTTTTTATGCCAGTGAGCTTCCAAATTTCCCTGTAACTTTGTGACTTCAACTATTTGATATTTCACCTTTGAAGATACTTGATATATACCTGAAACAAAATAAATTTAATTAATGAATACGAATAAAATTAAATTTTGTGATTGGCTGGGTTGCCTCCCAGCAAGCGCTTCTTTAATGTCATTAGCTGGACTATCACTGATTCTTCAATTAAGTCTCAGTCTTGAGCATTCTTGCTCAAAATTGCCTTCAAGATAATGTTTGACTCTTTGTCCATTAACGATGAATTTTTTATTAGAGTCATTATCCTGAAGCTCTATGTATCCATATGGTGATACGTTTGTAATGACATATGGACCTCTCCACCGGGATTTTAATTTCCCAGGGAATAATTTGAGCCTTGAATTAAATAACAGAACTTTCTGTCCTGGCTCAAAGACTCTGGATGACAATTTCTTATCATGCCATCTTTTTGCTTTCTCTTTGTAAATTTTTGCATTTTCGAAAGCATTGAGTCTAAATTCCTCTAGCTCATTTAACTGGAGTAATCGTCTTTCTCCAGCTAACTTGGTATCAAGGTTCAGGAATCTGGTTGCCCAGTAGGCCTTGTGTTCCAGTTCCACTGGCAAGTGACACGCCTTTCCATACACAAGCTGGTATGGAGAGGTCCCTATAGGGGTCTTAAATGCTGTTCTGTATGCCCACAGAGCATCATCCAAGCTTCTTGCCCAATCCTTTCTACGGTTAATTACAGTCCGTTCCAGGATTCTTTTGAGTTCTCTATTTGAGACTTCAGCTTGCCCATTAGTTTGTGGATGATATGGAGTAGCTACCCTGTGGTTGACTCCATAACGTACCAGAGCAGCATAAAGTTGTTTATTACAGAAATGAGTGCCCCCATCACTGATTAACACTCTAGGGATACCAAATCTGCTGAAGATATGTTTCTGGAGGAATTTCAACACTGTTTTAGTGTCATTAGTGGGTGTTGCAATAGCCTCCACCTATTTGGATACATAATCCACTGCCACCAGAATATAAGTGTTTGAGTATGATGGTGGGAAAGGTCCCATGAAGTCAATGCCCCATACATCAAACAACTCAATCTCCAAGATCCCTTGTTGAGGCATGGCGTAACTGTGGGGTAGATTGCCAGATCTTTGGCAACTGTCACAATTAAGCACAAATGCTCGGGAATATTTGTAGAGAGTAGGCCAGTAGAAGCCACTTTGGAGGACTCTTGCGGCTGTTCGTTCACTTCCAAAATGTCCTCCATACTGTGATCCATGGCAATGCCAAAGGATCTTCTGTGCTTCTTCTTTAGGCACACATCTACGGATTACTCCGTCCGCGCATCTCTTAAAGAGATATGGTTCATCCCAAAGATAGTACTTTGCATCTGTGATTAATTTCTTTGATTGCACCTTACTGTACTCTTTGGGTATGAATCTCACTGCCTTGTAGTTTGCAATGTCTGCAAACCATGGCACTTCCTGGACGGCCAGCAGTTGCTCATCCGGAAAGGTTTCAGAGATCTCAGTGAGAGGGAGGGACGCCCCTTCCACTAGTTCTATTCGGGACAGGTGATCTGCTACTTGGTTTTCTGTCCCTTTTCTGTCTCTTATTTCTATATCAAACTCCTGCAGAAGCAGCACCCATCTTATAAGACTGGGTTTTGAATCCTGCTTTGTGAGTAGATATTTAAGAGCAGCATGATCTGTATACACAATCACTTTTGATCCTACTAAATAGGATCTGAATTTGTCAATGGCGTAAACCACTGCAAGTAGCTCCTTTTCTGTGGTTGTGTAATTTTTCTGTGCATCATTTAAAACACGGCTAGCATAATAAATGACATGCAGAAGCTTGTCATGCCTTTGTCCCAACACTGCACCAATGGCATGGTCACTGGCATCACACATTAATTCAAATGGCAATGTCCAGTCTGGTGCAGAGATGATTGGTGCTGAGACCAATTTAGCTTTCAGGGTCTCAAATGCCTGCAGACACTCTTTATCAAAGATAAATGGCGTGTCAGCAGCTAGCAGGTTGCTCAGAGGTTTGGCGATTTTTGAAAAGTCCTTTATAAACCTCCTATAGAATCCCGCATGCCCCAGAAAGCTTCTGATTGCCTTAACATTAGCAGGTGGTGGTAATTTTTCAATTACCTCTACTTTAGCTTGGTCCACCTCTATCCCCTTGTTCGAAATTTTGTGCCCAAGGACAATTCCTTCAGTCACCATAAAGTGACATTTTTCCCAGTTTAAAACCAGGTTAGTCTCTTGGCATCTTTTCAGAACAAGTGCTAAATGGTTAAGGCAGGAGCTGAATGAGTCTCCAAATACTGAAAAGTCATCCATGAAGACTTCCAGGAATTTTTCCACCATGTCAGAGAAAATTGAGAGCATGCACCTCTGAAAAGTTGCAGGTGCATTGCACAGGCCAAATGGCATCCTTCTGTATGCAAATACTCCAGATGGGCATGTGAATGTCGTTTTCTCCTGATCCTGGGGATCTACTGCAATTTGATTATAACCTGAATATCCATCCAGGAAGCAGTAGTATTCATGACCTGCTAGTCTTTCTAGCATCTGGTCTATGAATGGTAAAGGAAAATGATCCTTTCTGGTGGCTGTATTGAGCCTTCTGTAATCAATGCACATACGCCACCCTATAACTGTCCTTGTAGGAACCAGTTCATTTTTTTCATTATGAACCACTGTCATGCCTCCTTTCTTTGGGACAACTTGGACAGGGCTCACCCAGGGGCTGTCAGAGATAGGATAAATAATCCCAGCCTCTAGTAATTTAGTGACCTCTTTCTGCACCACTTCTTTCATAGCTGGATTCAGCCGCCTTTGTGGTTGAACCACTGGTTTGGCGTCATCCTCCAACAAGATCTTGTGCATGCATCTGGCTGGGCTAATGCCCTTAAGATCACTGATGGACCACCCAAGAGCTGTCTTGTGTGTCCTTAGCACTTGAATTAGTGCTTCCTCTTCCTGTGGCTCTAAAGTAGAGCTTATAATTACAGGAAAGGTATCACCTTCTCCTAGAAATGCATATTTCAAGGATGGTGGTAATGGTTTGAGTTCGGGTTTTGGAGGTTTCTCCTCTTCTTGAGGGATTTTCTGAGGTTCTATTATCTTCTCTGACTCCTCCAAATCAGGCTGAACATCTTTAAAGATGTCCTCTAGCTCTGATTCCAAACTCTCAGCCATATTGACCTCTCTTACCAGAGAATCAATAATATCAACACTCATGCAGTCATTTTGGGTGTCTGGATGTTGCATTGCTTTGACAACATTCAACTTGAATTCCTCCTCATTGACTCTCAAGGTTACTTCCCCTTTTTGGACATCAATGAGGGTTCGGCCAGTTGCTAGGAAAGGTCTTCCTAGAATGAGAGTTGCACTCTTGTGTTCCTCCATTTCCAGCACCACAAAGTCAGTAGGAAAGGCGAATGGCCCAACATTGACAATCATGTCTTCAATCACGCCTGATGGGTACTTAATGGAGCCATCAGCAAGTTGAAGACATATCCTGGTTGGTTTAATTTCTTCAGTTAAACCAAGCTTTCTGATAGTAGATGCAGGTATTAGGTTGATACTTGCCCCAAGATCGCATAAAGCTTGCTTGGTACAATTACCCTCTAATGTGCATGGTATCATAAAGCTCCCAGGATCTTTAAGCTTCTCAGGTAAGCTTTTCAGAATGACTGCACTGCATTCTTCAGTGAGGTAGACTTTTTCAGTTTCCCTCCAATCCTTCTTATGACTTAAGATTTCTTTCATGAACTTAGCATAAGAGGGTATTTGCTCAAGTGCTTCTGCAAACGGAATCTTTATTTCAAGAGTCCTGAGATAGTCTGCAAAGCGAGCAAATTGCTTATCCTGTTCCGCTTGGCGGAGTTTTGAGGATAAGGCATTTTGGCTTTGTATTCCTCAACCTTAGTTGCTGCAGGTTTATTACCTACAGAAGTGGGTTGGGAAGCCTTTTTAGAAGGATTGTTATCAGCACTTGTATGTGACTGATCACCCACTGGCGTTTGAATACCAGGGGTGGAAGCTGGGGTGGCGTTAAACGCCACTTCCTTGCTTGTTACTGGCGTTTGAACGCCAGAACCATGTTCCTTTTGGGCGTTCAACGCCAGATCCATGCTTGTTTCTGGCGTTGAACGCCAGGAATGAGCATGGTCTGGGCGTTCAGCGCCAGCTCTGTTCCTCTCTGGGCTCTGATTGTCCTCAGAGGGATTTTGAGTATCCTCTTGTTCATTTTTTGGTTTCCTGCTGCTTTGAAGTGAGGTATTTAATGTTTTCCCACTTCTTAATTGAACTGCTTGGCATTCTTCTGCTATTTGTTTTGACAGTTGTTTTTCTGTCTGCTTTAATTGTACTTCCATGTTCCTGTTAGCCATTCTTTTTTCCTGTAATATTTCCTTGAATTCGGCTAGTTGCTGAGTTAGAAAATCTAATTGCTGATTGAATTCATTAGCCTGATCCACTGGACTGAGTTCTGCAGTTACTGTTTTAGCTTCTTCTTTCATAGAGGATTCACTGCTTAAGTACAGATGCTGATTTCTGGCAACTGTATCAATAAGCTCTTGAGCTTCTTCAATTGTTTTTCTCATATGTATAGATCCACCAGCTGAGTGGTCTAGAGAAATCTGAGCTTTTTCTGTAAGCCCATAGTAGAAGATGTCTAATTGCACCCATTCTGAAAACATTTCAGAGGGGCATTTTCTTAGCATCTCTCTGTATCTCTCCCAGGCATCATAAAGGGATTCATTATCTCCTTGTTTGAAGCCTTGAATGTTTAGCCTTAGCTGTGTCATCCGTTTGGGAGGGAAATAGTGATTCAGGAATTTTTCTGACAGCTGTTTCCATGTTTTTATGCTGTTCTTAGGCTGGTTATTTAACCACCTCTTAGCTTGATCTTTTACAGCAAATGGAAACAGTAATAGTCTGTAGACATCCTGATCTACTTCCTTATCATGTACTGTATCAGCAATTTGCAGAAATTGTGCCAGAAACTCTGTAGGTTCTTCATGTGGAAGACCAGAATATTGGCAGTTTTGCTGCACCATGATAATGAGCTGGATTCAGCTCAAAGCTACTAACTCCAATGGAGGGTATACAGATACTACTCCCATATGAAGCAGTAGTGGGGTTAGCATATGACCCCAGGGTCCTCTTGGACTGTTCATTCCCACTTGCTTCCATATTGAATACAAGTTGAGAATTTATAGTTATGGAATAAATAAAAGTGGAATATATAAAATTTTTTTGAAAATATTTTGTGAAAATATATATATATATTTTTTTTTTGTAAAATAAAAACGAAATAAATAAAAGAAAGTGGAAATATTTTTGAAATTGAAAATTGAATTTTTAATATAAAATTTTCGAAAAATTTAGTTCAAAGTTAGTTAGAAAATAAAATTTTTGAATTTTGAATTTTATGATGAAAGAGAAAACACACAAAAGACACAAGACTTAAAATTTTTAGAAAATCAAAATAAATTTTCGAAAATTATAAAAAGATTAACAATAAAACACCAACTTAGAGTTTGGCACAGGATTAAACCAAGAAAAATTATTTTTGAAAAAGATTTTCAAAAGTACTGGTGCTCCCTTATCAAGAATATGACCCTTCTATTCTAGCCAAATGGGCAGCAAATATAACAATTGTTTTGAAAAAGCACAAGAAACACAAGAAAAGACTCAGAACAAGAAAAATTAAAGATCAAACAAGAAAAATAGACAAGAACAACTTGAAGATTAAGGAAAAACAAAGGACACTCACACGAAAAATTCAAAGAAAAAATATAAAAGATGCAATTGACACCAAACTTAGAACAAGATACTAGACTCACGAAAAACCAACAGTTAATAAGGAAAAAGTAATATTTTCGAAAAATATTTTTGAAGAGGGAATAAAAGACTCAAATTTAATGACTCTGTAACATCAATACTATATTCCTAATCTAAGAAATAAAATAAGCCTTCAATTGTTCAAACTCAATAATCCCCGGCAACGGCGCCAAAAACTTGGTGCACGAATTTGTGATTCGCACCACTAACCAGCAAGTGCACTGGGTCGTCCAAGTAATACCTTACGTGAGTAAGGGTCGATCCCACGGAGATTATTGGCTTGAAGCAATCAATGTTTATTTTATTTGTCTCAGTTAGGATGTCACAAAATTGTTTGGATTACTTGAACAATAGAGTTATTTGTTTATAAAGGATTGTGGAATATATTGGAATAATAAAGAGTACTAGCGTTACTTGTTGTGCAGTAATGGAGAATATATTGGAGTTTTGGAGATGCTTTGTTCTCTGAACTTCAACTCTTCCTTGAGATCCTCTTCTCACACGCAAGGTCTATCCATGGTAAGCTCTATGTAGGGTGTCACCGTTGTCAATGGCTACTTCCCATCCTCGCAGTGAAAGCTAATGCTCACGCACTCTGTCACAGTACGGCCAATCACCGGTTGGTTCCCGCTTCCTACTGGAATAGAATCCCTCTTTTGCGTCTGTCACTAACGCCCAGCAGGTTGCAAGTTTGAAGCACGTCACAGTCATTCAATCCTGGAATCCTACTCGGAATACCACAGACAAGGTTTAGACTTTCCAGATTCTCATGAATGCCGCCATCTATCTAGCTTATACCACGAAGATTCTGTTGGGGAATCTAAGAGATATTCATTCATTCTGATGTAGAACGGAGGTGGTTGTCAGGCACACGTTCATGGATTGAGGAAGGTGATGAGTGTCACGGATCATCACCTTCTTCACAATTAAGCGCGAATAAACATCTTAGATAAGAACAAGCGTGTTTGAATGGAAAACAAAGGAATTGTATTAAATCATCGAGACGCTGCAGAGCTCCTCACCCCCAACAATGGAGTTTAGAGACTCATGCCATCAAAAGTATGTAATTCAGATTTGTAAAATGTCATGAGGTACAAGATAAGTCTGTAAAAGTTGTTTAAATAGTAAACTAGTAACCTTGGTTTACAGAAAATGAATAAACTAAGATAATTGGTGCAGAAATCCACTTCTGGGGCCCACTTGGTGTGTGCTGGGGCTGAGACTAAAGCTTTCCACGTGTAAAGGCCTTTCTTGGCGTCAAACTCCAGGTTATGACGTGTTTTGGGCGTTCAACTCCGGATCATGACGTTTTTCTGGCGTTTAACTCCAGACAGCAGCATGAACTTGGCGTTTAACGCCAAGTTACGTCGTCTATCCTTGCGCAAAGTATGGACTATTATATATTGCTGGAAAGCCCTGGATGTCTACTTTCCAACGCCGTTGAGAGCGCGTCAATTGGACTCCTGTAGCTCCAGAAAATCCATTTCGAGTGCAGGGAGGTCAGGATCCAACAGCATCAGCAGTCCTTTTTCAGCCTAAGTCAGATTTTTGCTCAGCTCCCTCAATTTCAGCCAGAAAATACCTGAAATCACAGAAAAACACACAAACTCATAGTAAAGTCCAGAAATATGATTTTTAGCTAAAAACTAATATTATTTTACTAAAAACTAACTGAAACATGCTAAAATCTACATGAAATTACCCCCAAAAAGCGTACAAAATATCCGCTCATCACAAGCTTAAGTCTAAGTGGACTGGTCCATATTTGGTGACTAAGGTTTTCCCTTATGGGAGTATTGAATTGTTAGATGAAGCAATAAAGAGTCGGTTTACAGCAAATGGTCATAGAGCAAAACTGTACCTAGGGGGGCAATGGAATAAAGAAAAGGAGGTTCAGAACCTAAACCCCTCTTGAAGCAAAAATAGAAGATGTCAAGCTAGTGACAATAAAAGAGCGCTTGTTGGGAGGCAACCCAACCTGAGGTAGTTTTCTTTTCATAGCTTTTTCAATAAAAATGTTGAATAATTGGTATGGATTGCAAGGAGCTAAGTTTGGTGTTGCACACCAAAACAATTTAAGGGAGAATGAAAGATTCTAAGTTTGGTGTTCCACCAAAATATCATTTACAAACACATTCTCACCTCTTGCATAATGCTAGCTCCAAGCAATCAACAAATTATTCAACTACTTAACTGTTTTCTAGCTTTAATTTCATTAACCTTTAGCAAGGACACAAGGTTTCACATATGGTTAAAACTGTTGCATAAGAGGCAGTGGCAAACAATTAAGTTTGGTGTTCCCACACCAAAATCAATCCAGAGTCACACTCAATTTATGCATACTAACCATACATTTAAGGGCTTGAGAAACAAGCAACTTTGAGAATTATGCAGGACATGAGTCAATAATTGAAGATATGGTGCATCTTAACTCAAAGAAAACACAACAGAAGGGAGAATCAAAGGTCTGCAACTTCAAAGGTTGTATATAAACTTAATCCTTGCTGTTGTGTATTGTTTTGAACATGGGAACCATTATATATCTTGCTAAAGTGTTTAATTGGTTGCAAGTGGAATTGTTTGATTATGAACGATTTGCATGATACTTGTTATCCATCACTTAGCTTTAAATTTTGTTTTGTTTCCCACATGCTTGAATAAAAGAGATTTGGTTTGAATTGAAAAGTGAAATATCCAATGTTGCATAAGTAAGAATGGAAGTTGGTGGTGGTATATGTGTTTGATTAAATGCATAACTCATGAAATAACTGCTGCATAATATCATTCTCATTCAAGTGTGAGTTAGCTTGCTGTTGTAAAGACTCTTATCAATAATGAAAAAGCCCTTGGTAACAAAAACAGAAAGAAAAGGGAAAGAAAAAGCCAAAATGGCAATAAAAACAAAAAATAAAGGTTGGACACCAATAGCTTGGACCCTAGGACATATGCCTGTGGTGTTCTTGTACTGAGATATGCTTGGATGAGTAAATTCTAAGGGGTATTTTAAAACCCGGTCACTTAGATCAACTGATTTAGGATGGCCAATTGAAAGTCCACAATAAAGAGCAACTTAGATACAAAACATTTAGTTATCCAAAGAGATGCTGGGCATCAATGATCCTAGGAAAAATTAGTGAGCCAAGTGTCTGTGGTGGAGAGATGTTGAGTAAAAGAAAGAAACAAATAAAGCCAAAGGCCATCACTGCAACATTTGACACCAAACCTCCAAAAGAATAATAAGCTTGTTAAGCATTGTAAGCCAAGAAAAGTTAGCAAGGGAGGAATTAAAAAGTGAGTCTTATGACAGCAAGTTTAGCAAACCTTTGATGAAAAATGTGTATTATGTAACAGCAAACAATAACTTGAGTTATCATTGTCTGTGATGAGCGGATAATTTGTACGCTTTTTGGCATTGTTTTTAGTATGTTTTTAGTATGATTTAGTTAGTTTTTAGTATATTTTTATTAGTTTTTAGTTAAAATTCACTTTTCTGGACTTTACTATGAGTTTGTGTGTTTTTCTGTGATTTCAGGTATTTTCTGACTGAAATTGAAGGTTCTAAGCAAAAATCTGATCCAGAGACCAAAAAGGACTGCTGATGCTGTTGGATTCTGACCTCCCTGCACTCGAAGTGGATTTTCTGGAGCTACAGAAGCCCAAACGGCGCCAAAAACTTGGTGCACGAAATTGCAATCACACTTTTGCAATCCCGCACAACTGACCAGCAAGTGCACTGGGTCGTCCAAGTAATACCTTGCGTGAGCAAGGGTCGATCCCACGGAGATTGTCGGCTTGAAGCAAGCTATGGTTATCTTGTAAATCTTAGTCAGGATATCAGAAATTATCAGGATTGATTGTAAAAAGCAAAAGAACATGAAATTGTTACTTGTTTTGCAGTAATGGAGAATAGGCTGAGGTTTGGAGATGCTCCATCTTCTGAATCTCTGCTTTCCTACTGTCTTCTTCATCAAACACGCAAGGCTCCTTCCATGGCAAGCTGTATGTAGGGTTTCACCGTTGTCAATGGCTACCTCCCATCCTCTCATTGGAAATGTTCAACGCACCCTGTCACGGCACGGCTATCCATCTGTCGGTTCTCAATCAGGCCGGAATAGAATCCAGTGATTCTTTTGCGTCTGTCACTAACGCCCCGCCTTCAGGAGTTTGAAGCACGTCACAGTCATTCAGTCATTGAATCCTACTCAGAATACCACAGACAAGGTTTAGACCTTCCGGATTCTCTTGAATGCCGCCATCAGTTCTAGCTTATACCACGAAGATTCCGATTAAAGAATCCAAGAGATAACTACTCAATCTAAGGTAGAACGGAGGTGGTTGTCAAGCACACGTTCATAGTTGAGAATGATGATGATTGTCACGGATCATCACATTCATCTGGATTAAGAACAAGTATTATCTTGGAATGGAAGCAAGCATGATTGAATAAGAAACAGTAGTAATTGCATTAATCCATCAAGACACGCCATGAGTCTCTAAACCCCATGGTTGGGGGTGAGGAGCTCTGCTGTGTCTTGATGGATTAATGCAATTACTACTGTTTCTTATTCAATCATGCTTGCTTCCATTCCAAGATAATACTTGTTCTTAATCCGGATGAATGTGATGATCCGTGACAATCATCATCATTCTCAACTATGAACGTGTGCTTGACAACCACCTCCGTTCTACCTTAGATTGAGTAGTTATCTCTTGGATTCTTTAATCGGAATCTTCGTGGTATAAGCTAGAACTGATGGCGGCATTCAAGAGAATCCGGAAGGTCTAAACCTTGTCTGTGGTATTCTGAGTAGGATTCAATGACTGAATGACTGTGACGTGCTTCAAACTCCTGAAGGCGGGGCGTTAGTGACAGACGCAAAAGAATCACTGGATTCTATTCCGGCCTGATTGAGAACCGACAGATGGATAGCCGTGCCGTGACAGGGTGCGTTGAACATTTCCAATGAGAGGATGGGAGGTAGCCATTGACAACGGTGAAACCCTACATACAGCTTGCCATGGAAGGAGCCTTGCGTGTTTGATGAAGAAGACAGTAGGAAAGCAGAGATTCAGAAGATGGAGCATCTCCAAACCTCATCCTATTCTCCATTACTGCAAAACAAGTAACAATTTCATGTTCTTTTGCTTTTTACAATCAATCCTGATAATTTCTGATATCCTGACTAAGATTTACAAGATAACCATAGCTTGCTTCAAGCCGACAATCTCCGTGGGATCGACCCTTGCTCACGCAAGGTATTACTTGGATGACCCAGTGCACTTGCTGGTCAGTTGTGCGGGATTGCAAAAGTGTGATTGCAATTTCGTGCACCAGTCTGCATAAAGACCCCATAGATCAAGTTCTGCTATATGCCTAATAAGGATATGTGCTCTTTTCTTATTCATTTCATTTACTCTTAGTTTTGATGCTTGCTTGGGGACAAGCAAGATTTAAGTTTGGTGTTGTGATGACAAGTCATCATATACCCATTTTTCAAGCTAATTTCACTTGTTTTGTTAGCATTTATGCACTTTCTTGCATCCTAAGTAAGTGATTTGGAGTGAAAATGCATAACTTCTTTTAATCAAGCAACCACCATGAAATTAATGTTAAATCATGAGGTTTAAGCTAATTTTAATTGAATTTTAATTGATTTATAAGCCTCTTGAATTTAGTGATACTTTGAGTGGTTGTTTTGGTTTATTGTAAGTGAAGAAAAGAAAAAAAGAGAAAAGCGTGGCCTAAGAAAGCATGACCCAAGGAGAAGGAAGCGTGGTCAAAGGAAGGAAAAGTGTGTCGCATGCAATGAGGGAGGCAAGAATTGCCCTCCACAAAGGCACACTGCCCTCTAGGAGGGCAACATAAGGGAACTAAGAAAGGAAGGCAACTCTGCCCTGCCCACTACAAGGGCAGAGCACAAATTTGTGCCTTGGAATCAAGAGGAATAAAATGTTGCCCTGCCCTCCACAAGGGCAGTATCGGGCTCACCAAGGGAGAAAATCAAAGGAAAATGTCTCCAAATGCTTGCCACAAGAGTTGAACACGGAACCATGAGGAGGCAAGGAACTAAGTCCCATCACCGTGCCAAGAAACCAAGAAAAATGAATGAGCGTGTGTTTCGGCCATGATTCGAACCTGGGACATCAAAGTGAAGACACTGCCCTGCCCTCCGCGAGGGCAGGGCAGCATTTTGTTGGTGCATGGATCTGGCGCACCAAGGCTCAATTCTGGCGCACCAAGGCTCAATTCTGGCGCACCATTTCGATCCTGGCAGCACCAATTTTTCCTGCCCTGCCCTCCGCGAGGGCAGGGCAGTGTTCTGCGCACCAAGGCACGTTCTTGGCAGCACCAGCGCGCACCACAGCTTGAATTTGGCGCACCAATTTTTCCTGCACTGCCCTCCGCGAGGGCAGGGCAGCGTTTTGCAAACCAAGACTGCACCAAGCCACACCAAGCCGCACCAAGGAAGCACCAACACGCACCAAATCCTGCCCTGCCCTCCACAAGGGCAGGGCAGCCTCCTGGGAGCTACCATTTTGGGCCGAAAAATTCAATTAAAATTCCAATTGAATTCATTTCTTCACCAAATCAAAAGCCCATCCAAATCCCAATATCCAAGAATAGAAAGTGTATAAATAGAAGTTAGTTTGGTGTAATTAGGACTTTTACTTTCACTTTTGAACTTTGGATATTTACCTTTTACTTGATTTTTGAATTTCATACTTCCTTTGGAGCTTTGAATTCTGCAAATTCTCTTGGTGACTTCACTGAGATTTCAGAGAATTAGGGAGGAGAATTGATCTCTCTTCTTCCTCGTTCTTGCTTGGGTCTTTTTAATTTCCTTGTTTTGAGTTTTGGGTGTGAAGAGTTGAGGAAATTCTGTCTCAACCTCCATTCAAAATCTCTTTAATTCCTTTCTGCACAATTAAATTCAATTTCAATTTCCTTTACTGCTTCTTCTTCAATTTCTTGTCAATTGCCTTGTGAACTTGGATCTGGGAAGGCAATTGAGATCTAGGCTTTGCTACCTAGTCTCTGGAGACCTGAGATCCCAATTTACTTTTGGTTCTTCTGTGAACCTCTGCTGCACTTTATTTCCTTTCTGTTTGAATTCTCATTGCTTCTAATTCAATTTCTGCTCTCTTAATTGTTGCAATTTACTTTCTCTTTGTTTAGATTCTGCAATCCCAGTCCTCAAACCCCTTTTATATTCAAGCAATTTACATTTCTTGCCATTTAAGTTACTGCAATTTACATTTCTTGCACTTTAAGTTTCAGTCATTTACTTTCTTGTTCTTTAAGATTCAGCAAGTTTATTTTCCTGTTCTATAATTTACTGCAAATTCCCCCTCTCCCTTTACATTTCAAGCAATTTATCTTCTGTTAAATACAACCCACTCAACCAAGACTTGATTCGCTTGACTAAATCAACCACTAAACTAAAATTGCTCAATCCTTCAATCCCTGTGGGATCGACCTCACTCATGTGAGTTATTATTACTTGATGCGACCCGGTACACTTGCCGGTGAGTTTTGTGTCGGATCGTTTTCCGCACATCAGAAGGGATGCATGATAGTGGTTCATAATGAAAAGAATGAACTGGTTCCTACAAGAACAATTACAGGGTGGCGTATATGTATTGACTACAGAAGGCTCAATACAGCCACCAGAAAGGATCATTTTCCTTTACCATTCATAGTCCAGATGCTAGAGGGACTAGTAGGTCATGATTACTACTTCTTTTTAGACGGATATTCAGGTTACAACCAAATTGCAGTAGACCCTCAGGATTAAGAGAAAATAGCATTCACATGTCTATGTGGAGTATTTGCCTACAGAAGGATGCCATTTGGTCTGTGCAATGTACTTGTAACCTTTCAGATATGCATGGTCTCTATCTTCTCTGATATGGTAGAGAAATTTTTCGAAGTCTTCATGGATGACTTCTCAGTATCTGGAGACTCATTCAGCTCATGTCTTGACCATCTAGCACTTGTACTGAAAAGGTGCCAAGAGACTAACCTGGTTTTAAACTGGGAGAAATGTCACTTTATGGTGACTGAAGGAATTGTCCTTGGGCACAAAATTTCGAACAAGGGAATAGAGGTGGATCAAGCTAGGGTAGAGGTAATTGAAAAATTACCACCATCTGTCAATGTTAAGGCAATAAGAAGCTTTCTGGGGCATGTAGGATTCTATAGGAGGTTTATAAAGGATTTTTCAAAAATTGTAAAACCTCTGAGCAACCTGCTAGCCGCTGATACACCCTTTGTCTTTGACACAGAGTGTTTGCAGGCCTTTGAAACTCTAAAACCTAACCTGGTCTTAACACCAGTCATTTCTGCACCAGACTGGACGTTACCATTTGAACTAATGTGTGATGCCAGTGACCATGCCATTGGTGCAGTATTAGGACAGAGGCATGACAAGCTTCTGCATGTCATTTATTATGCCAGCCGTGTTTTAAATGACGCACAAAAGAATTACACAACCACAGAAAAGGAGTTGCTTGCAATGGTTTATGCCATTTACAAGTTCAGATCCTATTTGGTAGGATCAAAAGCGATTGTGTACACTGACCATGCTGCTCTGAAATATCTTCTCACAAAGTAGGATTTAAAACTCAGACTCATAAGATGGGTGTTGCTTCTGCAAGAGTTTGATGTGGAAATAAGAGACAGAAAAGGGACAGAGAACCAAGTAGCTGATCACCTATCCCGGATAGAACCAGTAGTAGGAGCGTCCCTCCCTCCTACTGAGATCTCTAAAACCTTTCCCAATGAGTAATTGTTTGCCATTCAGAAAGCACCGTGGTTTGCAGACATTGCAAACTATAAAGCTGTGAGATTCATACCCAAAGAGTATAGAAGGCAACAAACAAAAAAATTGGTCGCTGATGCAAAGTACTACTTGTGGGATGAACCATATCTCTTTAAGAGGTGTGCAGACGGAATAATCCGTAGATGTGTACCTAGAGAAGAGGCGCAGAAGATCCTATGGCACTGCTATAGATCACAATATGGATGACATTTTGGAGGTGAGCGAACAGCCACAAGGGTTCTCCAATGTGGCTTCTACTGGCCTACTCTCTATAGAGACTCCCGAGAGTTTGTACGTAAGTGTGATAGTTGACAGAGAGCTGGTAATCTGCCTCACGGTTATGCCATGCCTCAGTAAGGGATCTAAGAGATTGAGTTGTTTGATGTATGAGTTATTGACTTCACGGGACCTTTTCCACCATCATATTCAAACACTTATATTCTGGTGACAGTAGACTATGTATCTAAATGAGTGGAGGCAATTGCAACACCCACTAATGATACTAAGACAGTGCTGAAATTCCTCCAGAAGCATATCTTCAGCAAGTTTGGTGTCCCCAGATTACTAATCAGTGATGGAGGCACTCATTTCTGTAATAAACAGCTTAACTCTGCTTTGATCTGATATGGAATTAACCACAAAGTGGCAACTCCATATCATCCACAGATAAATGGGCAGGCTAAAGTCTCAAAAAGAGAACCAAAACGAATCCTAAAACGGACTGTAAATACCCGTAGAAGGGATTGGGCAAGAAGTCTGGATGACGCTCTGTGGGATTACAGATCCGCATTCAAGACTCCTATAGGAACCTCTCTATACCAGCTTGTGTATGGAAAAGCCTGTCATCTGCCAGTGGAACTAAAGCACAAGGCCTACTGGGCAACCAGGTTCCTGAACCTTGATGATAAGGTAGATGAAGAGAAAATATTACTCCAGTTGAATGAGCTAGAGGAGTTCAGACTCAATGCTTTCGATAATGCTAAAATTTACAAGGAGAAAGAAAAAAGAAGGTGGCATGACAGAAAGCTATTATCTAGAGTCTTTGAGCCAGGGCAAAAGGTTTTGCTGTTTAACTCTAAGCTCAGATTGTTCCCTAGGAAACTGAAATCTCGGTGAATGGGACCATATGTGATTAGAAGTGTGTCACCATATGGATATGTAGAACTTCAGGATACCAACTCTAACAAAAAGTTCATCGTTAATGGACAGAGAGTCAAGCATTATCTTGAAGGCAATGTTGAGCAAGAATGCTCAAAACTGAGACTAGATTAAAGCTCAGTAAGGTCCAGCTAAAGACAGTAAAGAAGCACTTGTTGGGAGGTAACCCAGCCATTAGTGAAGGTTTTGATATTTAAATGATAATTATACGAGTTTAATATAAATTATTTTTAAGGTTTATGGTCAATTGTAGAGGTTTACATAGTAACAGAGGAGTCCGAACAGAAAAATAGAGAAGCTAGTGGAAAGAAGCTTACTGGCGTTTCAACGCCATTAAAGGTAGTAAACTGGGCGTTAAATGCCAGAATGGATATCATTCTGGGCGTTTAACGCCAGTAATAATTCTGGGCGTTAAATGCCAGAATGGGCAGCATTCTGGGCGTTTAACGCCAGAATGAGCAGCGTCCTGAGCGTTCAGAAAAATGCCCAGTGATAAAGGATTTATGGCATTTAACGCCAGCCAGGGTACCTGACTAGGCGTTAAACGCCCAGATTGACCAGCAGATGGGCGTTAAATGCCAGAATGGATGCCATTCTGGGCGTTTAACGCGAGAATAGCAAGGGGAGGGGAATTTCGTTCCCAATTCAATTTTTTCAAATTTTCTTATTTTAATTCATAATTTTCTGCATAAAAACATTACAAATCTTCATCTTTCAATCTCCATTTCAAAAATTATTAATCTTATAAATTCTTTTTTCTTTTTCAATCCTTTTCAATTCTTTTTCAAAAACGTTTTTAAATCTCATTTATCTTTCCAATTTCTTTTCGAATCTTTTTAAATCATCCATATTATCTTTTATTTTTTAGATGCATCAACAAAAATTCAGATTTTAATTCCTCATATCTTTTTCATATCTTTCAAATTTTTAAATCTATCTCAATCATATCTTTTTATTTTTTTCTAAAATTTCGAACCCAATCCCCCCTCCCTTTTAAATGCATGTTCGGCCTCCCCCCTTGAGCCATCTTTCGAATCCTTCTCTCTCTCTATTCCTTTTCTTTCTTTTCTTTAGCTTGAGGACAAGTAAATCTCTAAGTTTGGTATATTTTTCCATGATCACTGACCAAGATCATGGCTCCTAAAGGAAAACAAACCACTCCAAGAGGTAAGAAAGAAAACAATCCAAAACCACAATGGATACATGAGAGGTTCTGTGCCAAAGAACATGCAGACCATTACTTCAAAATTGTGGGCAGAAGATCAGTGATCCTGGAAGTTAAATTCGATCTGAAAGAAGACGAATATCCGGAGATCCAAGAACAGATTCGAAACAGAGACTGGGAAATCCTAGCTAATCCTGAGGTACTTGTGGGAAAAAACATGGTCCACGAATTCTATGCAAATCTGTGGCTAACAGATAAGCAAAGATTAAAAGGAACTGCCTTCCACACCTTTCGGACTATGGTTAGAGGGAAGATTATTTACTTCAACCTTGATAAAGTGAGAGAAGTCCTTAAACTTCCTCAACTACAAGATGATCTAGAATCCATTAATAGGAGAATGGCTAAAGATAAAAAGCTGGATCAAGTTCTAGAGGATATATGCATCCCTGGAACCAAGTGGATAACCTACACAAAATGTGTCCCAAACCAACTGAAAAGAGGAGATCTCAAACCAGTTGCTAGGGGCTGGCTGGATTTCATTGGGCGTTCTATTCTTTCCACTAGTAACCACTTTGAAGTTACTATCAAGAGGTCAGTGATGATTCATTGTATTATGCTGGGAAAAGAGGTGGAGGTTTATCACTTAATTCCTTGTGAAATTACACATTTGCACACAAGGAATCCACCGAAGCCAAGCTGGCCTACCCAAGCTTGATCAGTCTGTTATGTAAAGATGCTGGAGTGAAGATAGGTGTGGATGAGTATATCCCAATTGAATCCCCAATCACTAAAAAGGTAATGGATGGAACTCAAGTTCAAGACAACCTCAGCAAGAGAAGGGCGCATGAACTCTTTCCAAAAATTCCTCAATTTGACTATTGGGCCCGCTTAGAAGCATCTATCACCAAGCTGTCGGAAGCTATGGATCAACTCATAGAAGAGCAGTAGAATTAGAACAGCATGCTTTGCAAATTGCTCAAGGAACAAGATTGAAGGAGCACCTATCTCCCAAAATCAAGGTTGTTAAGTCCTAACTCTGTGATAACTTCTGTTATTAGGGACCTATATTAAGAGTTGCATGAGCATTAGTATTAGGATTGCATGATCATTAGTATTAGAATTGCATGAGCATTAGTATTATTTTTATCAATTTGGGTATAATTTAATTTTCTTATCATCATCAAACATGAATAAAATAGTAGATTTTTTTAGAAGAGCAAGGGTGCAAATATCTCGAGTATATAATAAGAAAAATTCAAATTATTTATATGTGGTGGCATTGCTTTAGCTCTCTTAATGAATGCATAAACAGTGCATAATTTTTTATATTGAAATTTAAGTAATGTTTGGCTCTTGAAAGAAGGAGGTAAATAGAAAAATGTTATTGATAATCTAAATAATCATAAAATTGATTCTTGAAGTAAGAAAAAGCAATGAAAAATATAAAGCTTGCGAAAAAAAAGAGAAAAAATGGAAAAAAAAGAAAAAGCAAGCAGAAAAAGCCAGTAGCCCTTTAAACCAAAAGGCAAGGGTAAAAATGATCAAAGGCTTTGAGCATTAATGGATAAGAGGGCCCAATGGAATAAAATCCTGGGCTAAGCGGCTAAATCAAGTTGTCCCTAACCATGTGCTTGTGTCATGAGGGTCCAAGTGAAAAGCTTGAGACTGAGTGGTTAAAGTCGTGATCCAAAGCAAAAGAGTGTGCTTACAAATTCTGGGCACCTCTAACTAGAGACTCTAGCAAAGTTGAGTCACAATCTGAAAAGGTTCACCCAGTTATGTATCTGTGGCATTTACGTATCTGGTGGTAATACTGGAAAACAAGATGCTTAGGGTAACGGCCAAGACTCATAAAGTAGCTGTGTTCAAGAATCAACACACTAAAATAGGAGAATCGATAACACTATCTGCATGCTGAGTTATGAAACAAGCCAATCATTCTGAGTTTCAGGGGATAAAATGAGATGCCAAAGCTATTCAATAGCAAAAAGCTATAAGCCCCGCTCATCTAATTTGAATTTGAGTTGCATTGAAGACTCTAAGATTTTATTGCACCATAATCTTCTTTTTATCCTATTTGATTTGTCTAGTTGCTTGGGGACAAGCAACAGTTTAAGTTGGGTGTTGTGATGAGCGGATATTTTATACACTTTTGGTAGTGTTTTCATATAGTTTTTAGCATGTTTTAGTGTGTTTTTAGTATATTTTTATTAGTTTTTATGCAAAATTCACATTTTGGACCTCACTATGGGTTTGTGTGTTTTTCTGTGATTTCAGGTATTTTCTGGCTGAAATTGAGGGACCTGAGCAAAAATCTGATTCAGAGGCTAAGAAAGGACTGCAGATGCTGTTGGATTCTGACCTCCCTGCACTCGAAGTAGCTTTTCTGGAGCTACAGAAGCCTGATTGGCACGCTTTTAATTGCGTTAAAAAGTAGACATCTTGGGCTTTTCAGCAATGTATAATAGTTTATACTTTACACGAGATTTGATGGCCCAAACTGGCGTCCAATCACTAGAGACCCTTTTCTGGCGTAAAACGCCAGAACTGATACCAAAACTGGAGTTAAACGCCCAAACTGGCACCCAAGCTAGCGTTTAACTCCAAGGATGGCCTATGCACATGAAAGCTTCAAAGCTCAGCCCAAAAACTCATCAAGTGGACCCTGGAAGTGGATGTTTGCATTATCTGCACTTAGTTACTCATTTTTTGTAAACCTAGGTTATTAGTTTAGTATAAAAACTACTTTTAGACTTTCATTTAAAGACTTATGACATTTTTTACATTTCATATTGTATCCTTGACGGCATGAGTCTCTAAGCACCATAGGTGGGGGTGAGGAGCTCTGTTGTGTTTTAATGGACATGCAATTACTACTGTTTTTCATCCAATTACGTTTGCTTCTATTCTAAGATATTCACTCGTACTTCAATGTGATGAATATGATGATTCGTGACACTCATCATGATTCTCAAATCAATGAACGCGTGCTTGACAACCACTTCTATTCTATCTGAGCTCAACGTAGTCATTGGACGACAGCTTGAGTGCGTCTCTCTTGGGCTCTTGATCCATGAGTTTGACTGCTTCTCCTGACAATAGAGCATTCGAATCCGTGAGATCATAACCTTCGTGGTATAGGCTAGAAATAATTGGCAGCATTCCTGAGATCCGGAAAGTCTAAATCTTGTCCGTGGTATTTCGAGTAGGATCTAGGAGGGGATGACCGTGACGAGCTTCAAACTCGCAACTGTTGGGCGCAGTGACAGTGCGCAAAAGGATCAATGGATCCTATTTCGACACAAGTGAGAACCGACAGATGATTAGCCCTGCGGTGAGAACCGTAGCCGGACCATTTTCACTGAGAGGACGGATGGTAGCCATTGACAACGGTGATCCACCAACACATAGCTTGTCATAGAAGGAGCCATGCGTGTTTAGAGAAGAAGACAGTAGGAAAGCAAAAATTCAGAGGGCAGAGCATCTCCGAAACCCCAACCTGTTCTCCATTACTAAATAACTAGTATCATTTATTTCATGTTCTTTTACTTTTTGCAAACAAAACTCTTTTTATTATTAAACCCCTGACTAAGAGTTACAAGATAACCATAGCTTGCTTCAAGCCGGCAATCTCCGTGGGCTCGACCCTTACTCACATAAGGTATTACTTGGATGACCCAGTGCACTTGCTGGTTAGTTGTGCGAAGTTGCAAAAGTGTGATTGCAATTTCGTGCACCAGCGTCACAATGCTCGCCGCTTCCAGTGGATAGTGACGAAGTTTGACGGTCACGATCCTAGGCCACCTCCTCCAGATACACCAGAGCCTAAGGCCGAGGAGCCTGCATCTGAGGAGCCAGCAGCTGAAGCTGGCCAGGCATAAGCGAAAAACCATGAATAACTTTGGATTGTATCCTTGATTAGCTTAGGTTGGAGAAGTATGGTTCAATTAAGTGTGGGGGAATATTGGGAAACATTGGCAGTGATTGAAAATATTACTTTTGGGTATTTGTTGAAAATCTTGGAAAATGGGAACATTCATGTATGAATTACTTAACCATATGCAATTTCAAAAAAAAAAAAAACTCTTCATCATAAAAGGGATGCAAAGTCACCTTGAAGGGTAAACAAATGAATAAGGAATTGCATATGGGGTGTCTTTGTGAAAAGCATACATGAATGTTAGTGAATTGAAAATGATGGAAGGTTAGGATTTACTTTTGTTTTGATTTGGTTGAGATAGGTTGATGTGGAGACTTAAACTAATCAAGGATTCAACCATTTGAGTCCACTTAGCCATCTCTATCCCACCTTTACCCTAACCCCATTACAACCATATGAAGTCCTCATGATAATTGCATTCATACATCACTTGTTTGTTGATTGTTAGATGAAAAGAAAAACCTTGAAAGCATGATGGGAAGGAGATTTTGAGTGATTGAAACCCTAAACACCGAGTGATTAGAGTGTATACACATCTAGTAAGGGTTCAATTACTCAACTATATGTTTCCATGCTTCTTATCATGCATTCTTGCAAGTTGATTCACTTTAATGAGTTGGATCAATTCGTTAGATTTTGGTTGCATTGGATTATCTCCTTGCTTTGCCCTATATGTTTATACTCTTTCTTGGGAATTTGTTTGTATGTTTTCACCAATCATATAGGAAACTATAGATATATAAATAGATAGGTATAGTATATATGTACTTGCATGCATATAGATATTTGCATTTAATAAGTTGATTTCCCTTTTGATTATTCTCCTTGTCGATTTAGCATGAGAACATGCTATTGTTTAAGTATGGGAGAATTGATGAGTCCATATTTGATGACATATTTTGACTCAATTTGGATGGATTCTGGCACATGAACTCACACTTAAGCACCAGAATAGCATACTTTTGTGTTTTGTCCCTAATTTGATCCTAATTGTAAAAACATGCAATTTTGTGCTTTAATAGAGCAAATTTTTCCCACTTTTATGTCATTCAATACCATGATATGGTATGTGAGTCATTTCCGACCTTGAAGGCAAGGATGGATGGGCAAAAGTGGAAGAAAGCATGTACAAGGGAGAACACATGAAGAAAACAAGGAAAAGCACACACAGCAACCTGTGCGTGCGCACAAGCACCTGTGCGTACGCACAAGAGGATTTTTAGCCGAGTGTGGGGACGCACAAGAAGAAGAAGACTTGGGCGTGCAATTTGAGCTTCAAGGCATGGCACGCCAAGACTGGGAGGCCATCGGCGTGTCACTGGAGTTTTAGGCGTGGCACGCCAACAGAGAAACCAAGCACATACAAGGGGATGGCATGCCAGACCCTGGGCATGCCACGCTAGACCAACTCTCCACAGAAGAAACCAAGCACACATAAGGGGCGTGGCATGCCAGACCTTGGGCATGCCATGCTAGTTCAATTTTTCAGAAAGGAGAAGAAGAAGAAAAAGGCTTGGGCGTGCCATTTGGGCTCGAAGGCATGGCACGCCAGTCTAACCAAGGTTTAAAAAAGACCCTGGGCGTGCCACTTGGGATTGAAGGCGTGGCAGGCCAGGGAGTTTAATGCATGGAGCGTGCCACTTAGGGAGCTGGGCATGGCGCGCCAAGCCAAAATCAGTGGCTAGGCGTGGCACGCCTGATAAACCACTATTTTATGGTTTATATTGTGTATAATTATGTGGTTTTATCATGATCCTTACCTACTTATTCATTAATTTAGCATGCATTTATATTTCCTTCCTTGAATTATTACATCGTTGAAAACTGCTTCTTAGAGACTTTTTATTATGCATTTTAGTTCTCCTTTATCCCATTCGATGCCGTGATCTGTGTGTTAAGTGTTTCAGGCTTTATAGGGCATGGATGAGTTGGAGATTGGAAGGGAAGCTAGCAAAAATGGAAGGAACACAAGAAATTGAGGAGACAACCAGCGAGAAGTGACGCGGCCGCATGGCTCACACGTTCGCGCAG
Source organism: Arachis stenosperma (assembly GCF_014773155.1). Classification (NCBI taxonomy): domain Eukaryota; kingdom Viridiplantae; phylum Streptophyta; class Magnoliopsida; order Fabales; family Fabaceae; genus Arachis; species Arachis stenosperma. Next base: position 76,889,837 of record NC_080382.1, read on the forward strand.
AAGAGGAGAAATCGCAGTGACACGGCCGCATGGCTCACGCGACCGCGTGGAAAGGAAAAGCACAAGTGACGCGGAGGCGTGGACGACGCGAACGCGTGGCACGGAAAAACGCAAATGACGCGTCTGCGTGGACGACGCGATCGCGTGACATGCGCGATCTGCATAATCTGCATATTTCGCAGGGAGCGATTTTGGGCCCTGTTTTGACCCAGTTCTCGGCTCAGAACAGCAGACTAGAGCCAGAGAACATGCAGAAACGAAGGACAACATTCATTCTACACAGTTTTGAGTTTTTAGATCTAGTTTTTACTTCTCCTCTAGGTTTTCTCTCTACACAATTGATACTCTTAGGATATTATTTTTCTACTACTTTTGCATTGGGATATTGAGAAGAGTCATTACCTCATCAAGACTTCGTCATTCTAGTTCGTTTTCTTTACTTGGCTTTACTCTTCCATGTCCTTTGCTTTGTTAATTTTACCATTGGAATATTATTAGGATTTATTCAATATAAGGATTATTCTTATTTTAATTGGATTATTTTTTATTTCTATTTACAATGTCTTTCTTTAATTTCTTCTCATATGTTATGAATTTTGCATTCAGAATGAGCGAGTAGTTCCCTAACTTGATGGGGAGTTGATTGAAATGAACCAATTGAGTTGGAAGGCTTGAAAGAAAGATTGTAATTGGGTTACTGTTGGATTGCCTTCTAGTCACTAACACCAATCCCTTTTAATTAAGTGGGTTGCAATTTGTGAACAGACGTAGCATTCCAACTTGTTTGACTTTCCTTTGCCTAGTAAAGGATAACAGAACAGAATAACTTTTAATTATCAATTAATCTTGAGAGTATTCCAACTGTAATAGGGATTCCAACTAATTAACTCCCAGTCAAGGCTTTTATTTACATTGTTCAAATTCATCAATTTAATTTCCTGTTATTCAACTCAAACCTTTTTGAAAACATCTGATTAATAAAATAGCACACCTTTCTACAACTTGTTGGGAGACGACCTGGGATTCATACTCCCAGTATTTAAAATTTGAATTTCTGTGACATATTTCTAAATTGATAAGTGGATTTCCGGTGAGTTAAGAACTATAGATGCAACGTACACATTTTAATAATTTTTAATTCACCAATTTTTGCTGCATCAATTTTTGGCGCCGTTGCCGGGGAGTTGCAACAGTGTGTTAATTTATTGATTGGTATTTTTTTCTATTGCAATTTTTTTTCTTTTCATTTTATCACTATGAACTGCACGTTTCTTTCGTTAAATGACGCGTTCGCTTCCTGATCCAAGCTTGCCAGCATTTGACCCTGAAATTGAAAGGACTCTTTCGCATATAAGGCGAGCAAGGCGTAGGCGACTCCTCTTTGAGGACGAACCTGAACCGTCATTTAAGGAAGAAACAACCCCCCTCTCTACTGATCCAGTTCATTTACGTGCAGGTGACATGGCAGTACCCAGAAGAGTCACCATCCAGGATGAAGGAGCCCCTGATTTTACGCTCCAACCATTCCAGGCGCACCACCTAGCAGTAGCTGTAGATTTTGAAATAAAATCTTCACTACTCAACTTGATGCCCAAATTTCATGGCTTACCTGCTCAAGAGCCTATCAAGCATCTCAGGGATTTCCAGACCTCTTGCTCTACTGTTAAGCGTGATGGAGCTGATGAAATCTCTATTCTACTAAAAGCCTTCCCGTTTTCTCTGGAAGGAAAGGCAAGAGAGTGGTACTACACTCAGCCCAGAGAAACTATTTCCAACTGGGATACACTTAGGAGCGAATTTCTGGATAAATTTTTTCCAGCTGAAATTGCTGATAAGCTACGGAAGGACATGTCTATGATCGTCCAGGACGAATCTGAGACCCTCTATAAATACTTGGAACGCTTCAATACACTTCGAAATGCATGTCCTCATCATATGATTGACAAGATAGTCTTACTCGGTTACTTTACACAGGGTCTGAGACCTCAAGATAGGACCACACTGGAAGGTGCTTGCAATGGTTCTATGAAAAAGCACAAGACTACGGACGAAGCATGGCAATTGATCAGAGACTTAGCCGACTCTACTAGGAATCATAGGTAGAGGCAAGGTCGGTCAAGAGCTGTTGCGGAGGTATCCACTAATACAGAGACTATCGCTATAGCCCAGAATCTATGTGAAATTATTAACTTGCTGAAGCAGATGCAACTGAATCAACAACAACCTCAGCAAGTTCAGCCTTCTCCACCACAGCACAGCCAGCAGTTAGTCCCACAAAGAGTGTGCGGCATCTGTGCAGATTATAGTCACTATACCGATGAGTGTCTGCAGCTCCAACCGGAAGATAATACTGTAGCAGCCACTCACAACTTTTATGACCGCCCCAATCAAGGGTACAATCAAGGTGGCAACTATAACCAAGGATGGCAGGATAATTCCAACCAAGGCTGGAAAGACAATTCTAACCTGGGTTGGAGGGATAATTCTAACAGAGGAGGCAGAGATAACAATGGATATCAGAGGTGGAATAACAATAACAACAGGCAGCAGAATCAACCTTACAGAGCACCTCATTTAAGACAACCTCAAGCCCCTCAGCAAAACTATCAGACCACTAGCATCTCTTCATCCCCTAATACTGACTTACTACAAGCCATTGATCAGAGACATCAGGCTATGGAAGAAAGTATTAAAGCAACTCTGAATACTTTCGCTTCTACTTTACAAACTCTTGTCTCACATATGGGATCAGTGCAAAATTCCAGTAACCAGTCCTCAAGCTCTGGTGGACTCCCCTCTCAACCATTCCCCAACCCAAAGGGTGGTATTAATGCCATCACCCTAAGGTCTGGAACCACACTGCAGGAGAAAAGTCAGGAGGAGCCAAGCCCACCAGAACACGCCTCAGCTGAAGAGGTTGTGGAATTAGAAGATGTTGAAGAAAAAGAGGACATACTGGACATAGCTGAGAGAGAAGAAGCTCAATCACAGGAGAAAGCACCAAAAGGCGCAAACACTGCAGAAAGCACCACTCCCATTCCATTTCCACAACTTGCAAGGAAGCCCAGGAAGCAGTTGGAACCTGACCCCAAGATGGTAGAAATCTTCAAAAAGGTTGAGGTAACTATTCCCCTTTTTGATGTCATTCAACAGGTACCTAAATATGCAAAGTTTCTAAAAGATTTATGTATACATAAGGACAAAATTAATGAATTAGAAATTATTCCTTTAGGAAGTTCCATATCTGCTTTAATGGGAAGTTTACCTGAAAAATGTAGTGACCCAAGTCCTTGTATAGTTAGTTGTACTATTAGTGGTGTAGTAATTTATGATTGCATGTGTGATTTGGGAGCATGTGTTAGTATTATGCCTTTATCTGTATATGATGTTTTAAGGCTCCCTCCCTTAAAAAGGTCGGCAACTCATTTTGTGTTGGCAGATAAAAGCATTATTATAGTAGCTGGAGTTGCTGAAGATATTTTAGTGAACATTAAAGGGCTCATATTTCCCACTGACTTCTATATCTTGGAGATGCCCAATAATGACTTAGATAAGCCATCATCAATACTTGGCAGACCATTCCTGAAGACATCAAGATTCAAATTAGATGCTTTTTCAGGAACATATTCTTTTGAAATAGATGGCCGAATAGTAACTTCAATTTGAATGGAGTCACAAACAACCCTCCAGAAGATCATTCCATCTTCCAGTGTGATGTCACATAGATGAAGCTGTAGCTGAATTTCACCAGGAAGAGCTGGAAGAAAAATACACAGAACAAAGTCCAAGTGTGGGGACTCTATTAACTAACAATGAGGACACTTCTAAACTTTCACAAGCTCCAGACAACCTAGAGCCTGCCCATGACCAAAAGATTGAGTTGAAACCTCTCCCTCCACATCTCAAATACGCTTATCTTGAAGAAGGGTAGAAATTTCCAGTTATTATTGCACAGGATCTCACTCCTGAACAGGAAGAGCAGCTACTTAATGTGCTGAGGAAGCACAAGAAAGCAATTGGGTGGAGTTTGGCAGACATTGCAAGAATCAACCCTCAAGTATGTGAGCACAGAATATTTTTAGAGGAAGGAGCAAGACCTGTCTGCCAACCGAAGAGAAGACTGAATCCCACCATTTTGGAAGTTGTCAAAAAGGAAGTGACCAGACTATTGGAAGCAGGTATCATTTATCCCATTTCAGACAGTGAATGGGTTAGCCCAGTACAAGTGGTGCCCAAGAAGTCTGGAGTCACTACAGTGAAGAACGAGAATAGAGAGCTCATAGCGACCAGAGTACAGAACGCTTGGAGAGTCTGCATTGATTACAGGCGTCTCAACCAAGCTACTCGCAAGGATCACTACCCTCTTCCATTCATTGATCAAATGCTGGATCGCCTGTCAGGTAAATCACATTATTGCTTTTTAGATGGTTACACAGGTTATTTCCAGATTCATATAGCTCTTGAGGATCAGGAAAAAACTACTTTTACATGTCCTTTTGGGACTTATGCTTACAAGAGAATGCCCTTTGGCTTGTGCAATGCACCAGTTACTTTTCAGAGGTGCATGATGAGTCTCTTTTCTGATCTCATTGAGGACTGTATGGAAGTTTTTATGGATGATTTTAGTGTTTATGGTGATTCTTTTAGCCTGTGCTTAGATGGATTATCTAGAGTATTAGATAGATGTGTCAATACAAACCTTGTATTAAATTTTGAAAAATGTCATTTTATGGTTAAACAAGGGATTATATTAGGACATGTTATATCTAATACTGGTATTTCTGTAGACCCAGCAAAGGTGAATGTTATTTCCAGTTTACCTTACCCCTCCTCTGTGAGGGAAGTCCGTTTGTTCCTTGGTCATGCAGGTTTTTACAAGAGATTTATTAAGGACTTCAGTAAGGTAGCACTTCCCTTATCCAGATTGCTGCAGAAGGATATTGAGTTCGAGTTCAGTGAGAATTGTAAGCAAGCGTTCAATAAGCTGAAGACCAACCTGACTGAAGCTCCCATTGTGAGAGGACCAAACTGGAGCCAGCCATTTGAAATCATGTGCGATGCTTGCAACCATGCAGTAGGAGCAGCGCTGGCTCAGCGTGAAGGTAAGGATCCTTTTGTTATTGCTTATGCGTCTAAAACTTTAGACGCTGCCCAGTCCAATTATACTACTACTGAGAAAGAGCTTCTTGCTATTGTTTTTGCTCTGGATAAATTCCGAGCTTATCTACTTGGTACTAGAGTAGTAGTGTATTCGGACCATGCAGCTTTGAAGTATCTATCAGCTAAAAAGGAGTCCAAACCAAGGCTCATACGTTGGATATTGCTTTTACAAGAATTTGATTTAGAAATAAAGGATAGGAGTGGTAATCAGAATCTAGTGGCAGACCACTTGAGTCGCCTTGAGCACATTAAGGATGATTCTACTCCTATAGATGATAATTTTCCATTTGATAACCTGCAAGCAGTATCTGAGGTAGCACCTTGGTACGCACCTGTAGCTAGTTATCTAGTTAGCCGCACATTTCCTCCACATTTTTCTAAGCATCAAAGGGACAAGCTAAAAAGCGAGTCTAAATATTATATATGGGATGACCCATATTTGTGGAGATGTGGTGTTGATCAGGTAATTAGACGTTGTGTACCTCAATCAGAATTCTAGTCCATTTTGGAGGCCTGTCACTCATCTAAGAGTGGAGGACATTTTGGCCCTCAACGAACAGCTAGAAAAATCTTAGACTATGGATTCTGGTGGTCTACTCTTTTTAGAGACGCTGCTGAGTTTTGTAGATATTGTCTTCCATGCCAAAAATTTGGTAATATATCCGGGAGGGATGAGATGCCTCAACAATTTATGCTTTTTTGTGAAATTTTTAATGTTTGGGGCATTGACTTCATGGGTCCGTTCCCAAATTCTAATGGTCAATTTTATATATTGTTAGCTGTGGATTATGTTTCCAAGTGGGTGGAAGCAATTCCCACCCGCACTGATGATGCTAACACTGTTGTTTCCTTTGTGAGAAACCATATTATTTGCTGCTTTGGTTCACCACGGCAATCGTGAGCGATCAAGGCACCAATTTCTGTAACAGGAGACTAACAGGATTGATGAAGAAGCATGGGATAATTCATAAGGTTGCAACAGCATACCATCCTCAGACCAATGGGCAAGCCGAGGTGTCAAACAGATAAATAAAGCGTATCTTGTAGAAGATAGTCAAACCTCATAGAAAAGACTAGAGCACCAGGCTGCAAGATGCACTATGGGCATACGGGACAGTATACAAAGCACCCATTGGAATGAGCCCTTTCCGCTTAGTTTATGGAAAAGCTTGTCATCTCCCAGTTGAAGTAGAGCACAGAGCCTTTTGGGCAGTCAAGGAGTGCAACATGGGAATTGAGCAAGCTAGAACTGAAAGGAAGTTGCAACTGCAAGAACTGGAGAGCCTTCGTCTAGAAGCTTATGAGAACTCAAGAATATACAAGAAAAAAGATGAAGGCTGTACATGATCAGCACATTAGGAGGAAAGAGTTCCAACCTGGGGATTTAGTCCTCCTTTCCAAATCTTGACTAAGACTCATGCCAGGCAAGTTGAGATCGAGATGGGAAGGTCCATACAGAGTGGAGAAGGCCGAACTATACGGAGTTTATCACCTAAGACACCCTTCACACTCTGAACATATTAAAGTTAATGGACAACGTCTGAAGCTGTACCATGGAGAGAAGCTGCAGAAAAATAAGGAGCTTGAGATCTTCCTCTTGGAAGATCCCCACAGGCCAGAAGATTGAGCTACTGGAGCGTTCAACTTACGGACGTTAAAGCAAAGTGCTAGGTGGGAGACAACCCACTACGGTATGATCGTTCTTTTCTTTCTATCTTTAGTTTTTCCTAGTCAATAACTCTTCTCTTTATTAGCACCTTCATGCATCTGCATTCGCATTTTATATAAAAAAAAAACAAGAGCTGCGCGACGCGACCGCATCAGCGACGCGTCCGCGTCGCAAGAAGCGGTGAGAAAATAAAAAGCGTACAGAGAGTCACGCCGGAGCGTGGCTGGAGGCATGCCAATGGCACAAATCATCCCACGCGACCGCGTCACTGACGCGTCTGCGTCACATGGGACCCTCGCCTTCCACACGATCGCATGCCCCACGCGGCCGCGTGCCCTGGATTTCGACGTAAAAGGGTGCACAACCAATTATTGTGCTGGAGTGGTGCTGGATTGGTGCTGAACGCACAATTCTACCCACGCGGCCGCGTGACTCACGCGACCGCATCACATTCCTCTAAAAGCCCACTCACGTGATCGCATGCCCCACGCAATCGTGTCACCCCAATTTTGGCAAATTTATCAATTTGAACAGAGAGTTGTGCAATCGCGAGGCTGTACTCGCGCCAGAAGCACAATATGGGTCACGCGACCGCGTGACCGACGCGATCGCGTGACCATACTTAAAGCGTATCCACGCGAACGCGTGCCCCACGCGGCCGCGTCCCATGCGCCGCACAGCTCAATCTAAAATTGCCACATATCTTATCTTTCTCTCCTCCAAATCCTAATTTTTCTTTTCCCCCCTTATTTCTTCTTTCCCCCTTCTTCCTTCTATCTCACCTATCACTTTCTCTCTCCCACCTCCATTACCAAGGTTCTATTTTCTTCCTCCTTCTTTTCTTTTCTATCATTATTGTTATTTTCTTTTTCTTTTCTTTTTCTTTTCATTATTCTTATTTTTTTTTCTTCTTTTCCTTTTTACATGGTGTTAGAAATTTATTTGAGTCATTATTCCTCATTATATGCTTGTGGATTGTTACAAATTGTTTGACAATTATTATTATTATTTTTAAGGGATTGCTTGCATGTTCACCTTCCTACTTTCTATATCTTATTTACCATGCATGCCATGTGTTTGTGAAAAAGCCAATATAGCATTATGCACTTTTCTACATTACTTTACTCTACCATTCAATGCTTGCTTTTCACAAATTCTCTTTACTATTGTTTTGCTTGAATTTAATTGTCAATACAAACATTTTGGCTTGTTACAACTGATGCTTGGTCTATGCTATTCATGCCCTTTTCCACCATGCTAATAAACACCTTGCATCCACTTATGTTTCGATGCACTCACTATTTTTCATTGACGGCTTTTCATATGTACTCGCGAGTATGTGTTAATGTCAATTACATCTTAATGAGCTTCCATCACCACTCTTACATTCTCTTCCTTGCTATATATCTATTTGAACTTAATTTACTTTCCCCTCCCTTTTTTAGGATGGCCACCAAGAAAGGAAAGGAGAAAGCAACTCCTAAACCCCCAGCAAGAAGAGGAACTAAAAGAGCATTAGTGGCAGAGCCCCCTTCAACCGCAGTCAAGCCCCCAACAAAGAGAGTTAAGAGGATAATAAAGGTTGATGAAAAGGAGAAAGCCTTTTCAGCAAAGGACACTGCGCGATTTTCCAATCGCTACTGTGAGCAGATATTCCCTATCCTGGCAGAAAGGAACTATAACAATGAATACCTTCTTATCCTCCCGTCCAATATTTCTATCTTTGTTGAGCCGCAAATTGAACGAATACAATGGGGTTTCCTACGGAGACAGCCGAGACAGGTCAATCTTTCTTGGGTAGTTGAGTTCTACTCTAACTTTTACATGCCAACCTTGCAGTCTGTTTATGTCCGGCAGAAGCAAGTTCCCATTACAGAAGAGGCCATTCAGCAAGCTCTGAGTCTTCCCCCTATTCCAGAAGGAATGGACGCCTTCCAAGAAGCCGCACTTAAGCACCAGAGGTACCAATTTGACTGGGACTCCGTTATCGGAGTTATCGCATTACCTGGCAGCAAATGGATCTTCGGATACCATCGTTCCCGTCCTAAAGGAATCTCGGCTTCCGCCCTTACCTTAGAGGCTCACGTATGGGTACAAATCATGTCCCATTACGTCTTCCCGAGTACTCATGAGTCCTCCTTCACCGCAGACATGGTCGTTCTACTATGGTGTATCCTCACATACCAGCCTCTCAATTTACCGCGACATATTCGGAATGCTATGGAACATGTGCAGATCACGGGCAACCTACCTTTTCCCGCATTGGTCTCTGATCTGATCTCAGCAGCCAGAGTATCCTACAGAGCAGGGGACACCAAAGTCATTGTCCCACGGGATGATCAATATGTTCCTCACGGGAAATATCTTAGGCAACAACTTGCCACTACCAGCCAGTCCACAGAAGATGCTGCCGCTCCTCCACCATCTACTAGTCAATTGCTACATCAGATACTGAAGCGGTTGGACCAACATGAAAAGAAAGCAAAGCTCCGTGAGCGCCGCAACCAACGCCGATTCAAACACCTCAGGGAGCTGCTTCGAGGAGATTGTAGAGACTCAGACACCCCAGACTCCACGTCTTTCACCAGCACAGGGAGCCATGACGGCCCCGACTGTGGAGACACTGCCACCAGCCCACTATTGTTCCTGACAGATGGCACTGAGAACGGTGCAAAGCCATAAGTATGGGGAGGTCGGTCAGTACCTGACTTCCGAAGGTAAATTCTCTTCCCTAGCACCAATAAATTAGGATATTTTAGTTAGATTTTCTTTTTCTTAGAATAGGTTAGTTGCATGCATGTTCTACTTGATTGAAAAGACAATAAGTTTCTTCTAAAAAAAATATCTTTAGAACAAAATTTCACTAATTCTGATCCTAATTTTTAGGATATATCTACTTGAAGTTGTATTTGGAACATGATTTTTGTGCTAAAGAACACACAACCTGTGAAAATTTGAGCCTTTATGCATGGTTACATTATTTAACCATAATTATTTTATTCTTGTGTGTTTAGTTCTCTATGATTGTAATCTATATTTTGTCTCATCCTATATGTCCAATAGTTATTATGTTTATATGCTTGCATATGATGGAGGCCATTATTTGTTTAAACTCACTTATCCAAATTAAGCCTACCCTTTTTAATTACCTTTGTTAACCACTTTGATCCTTAAAATCCCATTTGTTCTGTATTTTACCACATTACTAGCCTTAAGCGGAAAAACAATTGTATATCCCAAATTAAATCTTTGGTTAGCTTAAGATAGAATTGTGTATGCTAGTTAAGTATGGGAATTTGTGGGAACAAAAATTATTAAGGGAATGTGTCATGATAATATAATGGGAATTTGGGTACCTACTCATGTGAAGCTATAAGAATTACAAATCTATGTGCATTGATAAGCTATGTTTAATGAATAAGGGGACAAAATTACCCCAATGTTAAATTAAAAATCCAAAGATCAATACACACACATATATATAAAAAAAAGAAAGAAAATTTTGATACATGAGTATGGAAGGTAAAAGGGAATTCTGGGTAGCTAGGTATGAATTCTAAAGTTATATAAAATATATAGGTTGGGTTAAAGCTGGGTTAATTAAAGATTCAATTTATAAGCTCACTTAACCATATATATATCCCTATCCTTACCTTGGCCCCATTACAACCTTAAAAAGACCTCATGATGTTTGCATTGGCATATTAACTGTTGTTGATTGGTTAGGAGAAAAACAAAAGTTAGAGAGCATAATTAGAGAAGGATAGAGTGATTACCCTATACACTAGAGGGATTAGAGCGTATATACATCATCAGTGAGGGTTCTATGCTTAAATTTTCATGTTCCCTGCTTTCATGAGTTATCTTCTTGCACTTTTATTTGTTTTACTGTATAGTGATAGAATTAATGGAATTTGATTTGTAATTGTTTTGAAGAGCTTATTTACTTTTGATCAGGTGGGCAAGAATCATATAGTTGCATTTGAATATATATATAGGTTGTATTGCATTGCATGAATTTCTACATGTTCATACTCATTTATCTTATCTCCTTCAATTAAGCATGAGGACATGCTAATGTTTAAGTGTGGGGAGGTTGATAAACCACTATTTTATGGTTTATATTGTGTATAATTATGTGGTTTTATCATGATCCTTACCTACTTATTCATTAATTTAGCATGCATTTATATTTCCTTTCTGGAATTATTACATGGTTGAAAACTGTTTCCTAGAGACTTTTTATTATGCATTTTACTTCTCCTTTATCCCATTCGATGCCGTGATCTGTGTGTTAAGTGTTTCAAGCTTTATAGGGCATGGATGAGTTGGAGATTGGAAGGGAAGCTAGCAAAAATGGAAGGAACACAAGAAATTGAGGAGACAACCAGCGAGAAGTGACGCGGCTGCATGGCTCACGCGTTTGCGCGAAAGAGGAGAAATCACAGTGACGCGGTCGCATGGCTCACGCGACCGCGCGGAAAGGAAAAGCACAAGTGATGCGGAGGCGTGGACGACGCGAACGCGTGACATGCGTGATCTGCATAATCTGCAGATTTTGCTGGGAGTGGTTTTGGGCCCTATTTTGTTCCAGTTCTCGGCCCAGAACAGCAGACTATAGCCAGGGAACATGCAGAAACGAAGGACAACATTCATTCTACACAGTTTTGAGTTTTTAGATCTAGTTTTTACTCCTCCTCTAGGTTTTCTCTCTACACAATTGATACTCTTAGGATATTATTTTTCTACTACTTTTGCATTGGGATATTGAGAAGAGTCATTAGCTCATCAAGACTTCGTCATTCTAGTTCGTTTTCTTTACTTGGCTTTACTCTTCCATGTCCTTTGCTTTGTTAATTTTACCATTGGAATATTATTAGGATTTATTCAATATAAGGATTATTCTTATTTTAATTGGATTATTTTTATTTCTATTTACAATGTCTTTCTTTAATTTCTTCCATATGTTATGAATTTTGCATTCACAATGAGCGAGTAGTTCCCTAACTTGATGGGGAGTTAATTGAAAGGAACCGATTGAGTTGGAAGGCTTGAAAGAAAGATTGTAATTGGGTTACTGTTGGATTGCCTTCTAGTCACTAACACCAATCCCTTTTAATTAAGTGGGTTGCAATTTGTGAACAGACGTAGCATTCCAACTTGTTTGACTTTCCTTTGCCTAGTAAAGGATAACAGAACAGAATAACTTTTAATTATCAATTAATCTTGAGAGTATTCCAACTGTAATAGGGATTCCAACTAATCAACTCCCAGTCAAGGCTTTTATTTACATTGTTCAAATTCATCAATTTAATTTCCTGTTATTCAACTCAAACCTTTTTGAAAACATCTGATTAATAAAATAACACACCTTTCTGCATCTCGTTGGGAGACGACCTGGGATTCATACTCCCAGTATTTAAAATTTGAATTTCTGTGACATATTTCTAAATTGATAAGTGGATTTTCGGTGAGTTAAGAACTATACTTCCAACGTGCACAATTTAGTAATTTTTAATTCACGAATTTTCGCTGCATCAACGCCACTCAAGTGCCAGTCACACGCCAAGCCTGAAGAGTCACGTTTTTGGAGTTTCTCTTTCCCTCCAGTTGTAATTTTCTTTTCTCTTTTGTATTTCTTAATTCTAGTGCTAGGAGTAGTATAAATAACCTCTAAAAGTACTGAGAAGGGGGTTAAGTAGTAGTTTTGTTGAAGTATAGTTAGATTTACTTTTCACATCATCTCTTCCATCTCTTGTACTTTTCTCTTAAGCTATGAGTAGATAAATTCTCTCTCATTGAGAGAGGGAGGTATGTTGTACTTGATGGATTAATGATAGTAAATTTCTTCTTCTCTTCATCTTCTCTTTGATTTGCTAGAAACAATTTTTTTTCTACTGCTAGTGTTCAATCATCTTAGGAAAGAGGTTGAATGCAAAATGGGTTTCATTGGAACCTTGGAAAAGGAAACACGAAACCATGCTTGAAATCCCTTCTCACACTTGAGTAGATCTGGGTTTTAGTGATTGGATATGGTGACATATAATCCACCCTCTATTTTGATCTATGAGGATGTGTAGTATACTCAGGTCTCTCTTCATAAGCAATTAGACCAAGGAATTGGCTGGTTATCAAGATTTGAGAGATTGAGTCACCAAGGAATTGGGGCTCAATCAATCATGATTGCCAAGAGGTCAATGAGTTGCATGATTGAAGATGAGATGAGCTGGATTTAATCCAAAGATAACCACATCTCCTGATCTTAATGAATTTTCCCTATTCTCATCTTCCACTTTCTTTATAGCTTTCTTTTCATTTTATTATTCCCCATTCCCATTTACAATTAAGTCAATTAAGTTTCTGCACTTTACATTCTCGCCATTTCCTTTTCTGCATTTTACTACTTTCCTTTACTTTTGAGTCATTTACATTTCTGCTCATTTAAATTTCTGCAATTACAATCTATATTGCTCAGCTTAACTAATTCACCCATTGATTAAAATTGCTCAAATCTACCAGTCTCTATGGATACGATCCCACTCCTAGTGGATTATTACTTGACGATAGTTTTGGTGCGCTTACTGATGAGCAGATAATTAATACGCTTTTTGGCATTGTTTTTACATGGTTTTAGTATGTTTTAGTTACTTTTTAGTATATTTTTATTAGTTTTTATGCAAAATTCAAATTTCTGGACTTTACTACAGTGCACAAAAGGATAAATGGATCTTATTCCGACACAAGTGAGAACTGATAGATGATTAGCCCTGCAGTGTGAACCGTAGCGGAACCATTTTCACTGAGAGGACAGATGGTAGCCATTGACAACGGTGATCCACCAACTTACAACTTGCCATAGAAGGGAGCGCGCATGATTGGATGAAGATAATAGGAAAGCAGAGGTTCAGAAGCAACAAAGCATCTCCAAATGAATTACATAAGTATTTCTATGTTATTTTTTTGCTTTATTTATCTTTTAATTATCAAATCCTCATAACCAGTTGAATCCGCCCGACTGAGATTTACAAGATGACCATAGCTTACTTCAAGCCGTCAATCTCCATGGGATCAACCCTTACTCACGTATGGTATTACTTGGATGACCCAGTGCACTTGCTGGTTAGTTGTACGGAATTGCAAAAGTGTGATTGCAATTTCGTGCACCACTTGTCAAAAGAACGGATTCATCATTTTTATATGGGGAGTGAATTCCGGTCATCAGACTGCCTGCAAGAGTATTAGAAGTTGCTTGTTCCCCAAACAATTGAGAGATGGTTATCATGCATGTATGCTTGTGATTTTCTGACCTTAAGTTGGTGTCTGAACACCAAACTTAGTTCCTTGCCTACCCTTATATGTAGTAAATTGAATACATGCAGGAAACATTATGTGCTTTTATTAAGAAAGCAAACCATGACTAGAAAGGAAATAACTGTTAAGTAGTTTCTATGATTGATTGGAGTTTGTGACTAGTCCTACCGTTTGGAGGGTTGCAATGTGTTTTAATGAAATCTGTGGTAGAACACCAAACCTAGCATCAGACATTCACCCTTGAATTTTTCACTTATGACATTACTTTGGTGTGTAACACCAAACTTAACTCCTTGCAATACAGGAAAATCTAATTAACTCTTTTATTGAAACAAATAAGAAAAGAAAGTTACCTCTGGTTGGGTTGCCTTCCAACAAGTGCTCTTTTATCGTCACTTGCTTGACGTTTGTCCCATGTTAAAGAGGTTGATAATCAAGTGCCTCAATTTCTCCCCTCTCACTGTAAGCTTTCTTCTAGTATCCTTCTTGATGATTTCCACAAGCTCAAGTAAAAGAATTTTGTTCACTGTGTAGTATCTAGAAAAGTGTGGAGATATTTCCACTTATTGATAGATTAGCCTCACTTTATCCCCAGGTGAGAATCCTTCAGTTGGGATTCTCTTATTTTTCCAACCTTTAGGCACCTTCTTCTTGTTGTTCTTTCCCTTTTTTGATGATTCTTCCTTCTTGGTAGGCTCGATGTCAGGAACTTTCTCATTTGTCACCATTGGAGACTTTGCTTGTGGTTTTTCTTTGGCTTTTCTGACTTCTTGAACTTTTTGCCTCTCTTTAGTTTCTTTCTTCTTTTCCAAGAATGAGCTTATGAGTTTTAGAGGTTGCTCCTCAGATTTCTCTTTCTATTTTGGATCTCCCTCATCACTCCTCATACATTCCTTCTCTTGGATTGGTTCTTGTAGATTTTTGAAAACATTGAATGTTAGATGCTCGTCATGCACTCTTAACATCAATTATCCTCTTTCAACATCGATCAGTGCTCTCCATGTAGCAAAGAAGGGTCTTTCCAGGATGATAGGAGTGTTATAATCTTCTTCCATATCAAGGATCAGAAAGTCAGCTGGAATGAAAAAGTTTCCTACTTTCACAAGTACATTTTCCACCACCCTAAGGGCTTGCTTGATGGATTTGTCAGCCATTTGGAGAGCTATCCGTGTGGATTTCAATTTATGAATTTGAAGTCTCTTCATGAGAGACAAAGGCATCAGATTTATGCTAGCTGATGACTGGGCATCATGTTATATTTTTCTATGCTTTTTCATATAAAAAATTAGTTTATAATGCCCAATTCTTGAGTATTTGTTGCGCTTAAGTTGAATATTGCTTTGATTGCTTGAGTTTATGAATTTTATAGGAAATGATAGAAAAAAAACAATAAAAACACTAATAGAGGAAGCACGCTCTCAAGGTGGCAAAAGAGTTGGAAACAAAATCAAAGAAAAGCAAAGAGGATTTGCAACCATGACCTCTTCACACTCTAACAAGAATAACTCGACCTACAAAGCTCCAAAAGCGGTTCTTTTAGTGCCATTGGCAAGTAGACTTCCAGAGCTTTCCAACCATATATAACACTTTATAGTGGACACTAGATTTAAGGGTGAAAATTGCAATTCTTTCAGCATTGCGTACTCAACGTGGCACGCCGAACCTAGGCGTGGCACGCTGGGCCAAATTTCCAGCAAACATGCCAAACTGACCTCTTCATTTTCAAATGATCATAACCTGGCCTAGAGAAATCCAAATGACATACTTCCAGTGGCATTAGAAAGCTGAGATCTAGTACTTTCTAGTGATATATAATAGTTTATAGTGGGCTGATGAGCGGATAATTTATACGCTTTTTGGCATTGTTTTTAGTATGCTTTTAGTATATTTTAGTTAGTTTTTATTATATTTTTATTAGTTTTTAGTTAAAATTCACTTTTCTGGACTTTACTATGAGTTTGTGTTTTTTTCTGTGATTTTAGGTATTTTCTGGCTGAAATTGAGGGATCTGAGCAAAAATCTGATTCAGAGGCTAAAAGGACTGCAGATGCTGTTGGATTCTGACCTCCCTGCACTCGAAGTGGATTTTCTGGAGCTACAGAAGCCCAATTGGCGCGCTCTTAACGGCGTTGGAAAGTAGACATCCTGGGCTTTCCAGCAATGTATAATAGTCCATACTTTGCCCGAGATTTGATGGCCCTAACTGGCGTTGCAAATCAGCTTCAGAATTCCCAGCGTTTAACGCTGGAACTGGCACAAAAATTGGAGTTAAACGCCCAAATTGGCATAAAAGCTGGCGTTTAACTCCAGATAAAGTCTCTACACATGAAAGCTTCAATGCTCAGCCCAAGCACACACCAAGTGGACCCCGGAAGTGGATTTTTACGTCATTTACTCATTTCTGTATACCCTAGGTTACTAGTTCACTATTAATAGGACCTTTTGATATTGTATCTGTACCTCATGACACTTTACACGTTTCTCATTGTATCTTCTACAGCATGAGTCTCTAAATCCCATGGTTGGGGGTGAGGAGCTCTGCTGTGTCTTGATGGATTAATGCAATTACTACTGTTTTTCATTCAATCATGCTTGCTTCCATTCTAAGATATCACTTGTTCCTAAACCTAATGAATGTGATGATCTGTGACACTCATCATCATTCTCACCTATGAACGTGTGCCTGACAACTACCTCCGTTCTACCTTAGATTGAGTAGATATCTCTTGGATCCCTTAACCGGAATCTTCGTGGTATAAGCTAGAATTGATGGCAGCATTCAAGAGAATCCGGAAGGTCTAAACCATGTCTGTGGTATTCTGAGTAGGATTCAATGATGGAATGACTGTGACGAGCTTCAAACTTCTGAAGGCTGGGCGTTAGTGACAGACGCAAAAGAATCACTGGATTCTATTCCAACCTGATTGAGAACCGACAGATGATTAGCCGTGTTGTGACAGAGCGCGTTGAACATTTTCACTGAGAGGATGGGAGGTAGCCACTGACAACGGTGAAGCCCTACATACAGCTTGCCATGGAAGGAGCCTTGCGTGCTTGAAGAAGAAGACAGTAGGAAAGCAGAGATTCAGAAGATAGAGCATCTCCAAAACCTCAGCCTGTTCTCCATTACTGCAAAACAGGTACTTATTTCATGTTCTTTTGCTTTTTACAATCAACCCTGATAATTATTGATATCCTGACTAAGAGTTACAAGATAACCATAGCTTGCTTCAAGCCGACAATCTCCGTGGGATCGACCCTTACTCACGTAAGGTATTACTTGGACGACCCAGTGCACTTGCTGGTTAGTTGTGCGGGATTGCAAAAGTGTCATTGCAATTTCGTGCACCATGTTTTTGGCGCCGTTGCCGGGGATTGTTTGAGTTTGGACAACTGACGGTTTATCTTGTTGCTTAGATTAGGACTGTTTTATTTTTGTTGGTTTAGAGTCTTTTATTTGATTTTAGTTTCATATTTTAAGTTTGGTGTCCTCCTTGTGTTTTCCTTTAAGTTTTCGAAAATTTTTGTTTGATTTTCTAAAAATTTTAAGTTTGGTGTCTTTTGTGCTTTTATTCACTTAAAAATTTTTTCAAAAATTTGTTCTTGGTGTTCATCTTGATCTTCAAAGTGTTCTTGGTGTTCATCTTGACATTCAAAGTTTTCTTGTTTGTTCTCTTTGTTATGATCTAAAATTTCTAAGTTTAGTGTCGTTCTGTTGTTTTTCTCTTTCCTCATTAAAATTTAAAAATAAAAAAATATCCTTTCCTTGTTTTACTCATAATTTTCGAAATTTTGCATTACATTAGTCAAAGATTTTCAAAATAATATCTTTTCAATCATTTTTATTTGCAATCATGTCTTCTCAATCATATCTTTTTCAAAATAATTCTCAATCATATCTTTTTAATTGCTAATTCCAAAATTTTTTTAATTAATTAATTAATTTAGTTTTCAATTTGCTTTGATTTTATTTTTCAAAATTTTATTTTATTTTCCATTTATTTTATTTTATTATTTTCGGTCACTTTTAATTAAAATAAAAAAAATAAAAATAAAATAATATCTGTATCATCTTCCTTTCTCCATCATGGACCTAAGTGGAATTGAGCAGTCCAGAAGGACTCTGGGGTCATATGCTAACCCCATTAAAGCTGCATATGGGAGTAGCATCTGTATACCTCCCATTAAAGCAAGCAGCTTTGAGCTAAATCCTCAACTCATTATCATGGTGCAGCAAAATTGCAAGTATTCCGGTCTTCCACAGGAAGAACCTACTGAGTTTCTGGCACAATTCTTACAACTTGCTGACACAGTACGTGATAAAGAGGTGGATCAGGATGTCTACAGATTATTACTGTTTCCATTTGCTGTAAAAGATCAAGCTAAGAGGTGATTGAATAATCAACCTACAGCAAGCATAAAGACATGGAAACAGTTATCAGATAAATTCCTGAATCAATTTTACCTTCCAAAAAGGATGACACAGCTAAGGCTGGACATCCAAGGCTTTAAACAAGAGGATAATGAATCCCTTTATAATGCCTGGGAGAGGTATAGAGGTATGCTAAGAAAATGCCCCTCTGAAATGTTTTCAGAGTGGGTACAGTTAGACATCTTCTATTATGGGCTTACAGAAAAAGCTCAGATGTCTCTAGACCACTCAGCTGGTGGATCTATACATATGAGAAAGACAATTGAACAGGCTCAAGAGCTCATAGATACTGTTGCTAGAAATCAACATTTGTACTCTAGCAGTGAGCCCTCTACAAAATAAGAAGCTATGGCAGTAACTACTGATCCTAATCCTCAAGAACAGATTGTTGAGCTTGATCAGCAATTACTCCTGATGACAAAACAGTTAGCAGAATTTAAAGAGATGCTCCAAGAAACCAAAATTGCTAACAAGAATATAGAATCACAGTTGAATCAGACAAAACAGCAGCTATCTAAACAGATAATAGAAGAATGCCAAGCTGTTAAATTAAGGAGTGGGAAGACATTGAATGTATCAACTCAAAGCAGCAGAAAGTTAAGAAAGGAACAACTGACAGAGGATGACCAACCAATTACTCAAAATCCCTCTGAGGACAGTAAGAGCCCAGAGAGGAATGATTCTGGCGTTCAAACACCAAAAAAGGGTAAGAAAGTGGCGTTAAACGCCCAATGGGTAGCCAATTCTGGCGTTCAAAAGCCAGAAAAGGGGGAGAAGTTGGCGTTAAACGCCCATTCTTCACCCAATCCTAGCGTTCAAACGCCAATGAGGAATCAGACACCTGAGAGTGCTGATAGTATCCCCTCTAAAAAGGCTTCTCCAACCACTTCTGTAAGGAATAAACCTGCAGCAACTAAGGTTGAAGAATATAAAGCCAAGATGCCTTATCCTCAGAAACTCCGGCAAGCAGAACAGGATAAGAAATTTGCCCGCTTTGCAGACTATCTAAGGACTCTTGAAATAAAGATTCCGTTTGCAGAGGCACTTGAGCAAATACCTTCTTATGCTAAGTTCATGAAAGAGATCTTAAGTCATAAGAAGGATTGGAGAGAAACTGAAAAAGTTTTTCTCACTGAAGAATGCAGTGCAGTCATATTAAAGAGCTTACCAGAGAAGCTTAAAGATCCTGGAAGCTTTATGATACCATGCACATTAGAGGGTACTTGTACCAAGAAAGCTCTATGTGATCTTGGGGCAAGTATCAACCTAATACCTGCATCCACTATCAGAAAGCTTGGCTTGACTGAAGAAGTCAAACCAACCAGGATATGTCTCCAACTTGCTGATGGCTCCATTAAATACCCATCAGGCATAATTGAGGACATGATTGTCAAGGTTGGGCCATTTGCCTTTCCCACTGACTTTGTAGTGCTGGAAATGGAGGAGCACAAGAGTGCAACTCTCATTCTAGGAAGACCTTTTCTAGCAACTGGACGGACCCTCATTGACGTCCAAAAAGGGGAATTAACCCTGAGAGTCAATGATGATGAGTTCAAGTTGAATGTTGTCAAAGCTATGCAGCATCCAGACACATCAAATGACTGCATGAGCACTGATATTATTGACTCTTTGGTGGAGGAGGTCAATATGACTGAAAGTCTTGAATCAGAGCTAGATGACATCTTTAAAGATGTCCATCCTGATCTGGAGGAACTAAAGGAAATAAAAGAAATTCTGAAAATTCCTTAGGAAGAAGATAAGCCTCCTAAACCAGAGCTCAAGCCACTACCACCATCCCTGAAATATGCATTTCTGGGAGAAGGTGACACTTTTCTAGTGATCATAAGCTCTGCTCTAAATCCACAGGAAGAGGAAGCACTAATTCAAGTGCTAAGGACACACAAGACAGCTCTTGGGTGGTCCATAAGTGATCTTAAGGGCATTAGTCCAGCAAGATACATGCACAAGATCCTATTGGAGGATGATGCTAAGCCAGTGGTTCAACCACAAAGGTGGCTAAATCTAGCCATGAAGGAGGTAGTGCAGAAAGAGGTCACTAAGTTACTAGAGGCTGGGATTATTTATCCTATTTCTGATAGCCCCTGTGTGAGCCCTGTCCACGTTGTCCCTAAGAAGGGAGGCATGACAGTGGTTCATAATGAAAAGAATGAACTAGTTCCTACAAGAACAGTTACAGGGTGGCGCATGTGTATTGACTACAGAAGGCTCAATACAGTCACCAGAAAGGATCATTTTCCTTTACCATTCATAGACCAGATGCTAGAGAGACTAGCAGGTCATGAATACTACTGCTTTTTGGACGGCTACTCAGGTTACAACCAAATTGTAGTAGATCCTCAGGACCAAGAGAAAACAGCATTTACATGTCCTTCTGGAGTATTTGCCTATAGAAGGATGCCTTTTGGTCTGCAATGCACCTGCAACCATTCAGAGGTGCATGCTCTCTATCTTCACAGATATGGTAGAGAAATTTCTAGAAGTCTTCATGGATGTCTTTTCAGTATTTGGAGACTCATTCAGCTCCTGCCTTAACCATCTAGCACTTGTTCTGAAAAGATGCCAAGAGACCAACCTAGTTTTAAACTGGGAAAAATGTCACTTTTTGGTGACTGAAGGAATTGTCCTTGGGCATAAAATTTCAAACAAAGGAATAGAGGTGGATCAAGCTAAAGTTGAAGTAATTGAAAAATTACCACCACCTACCAATGTTAAGGCAATCAGAAGCTTTCTGGGGCATGCAGGATTCTACAGAAGGTTTATAAAGGATTTTTCAAAAATTGCCAAACCTCTGAGTAATCTGCTAGCTGCTGACACTCCATTTATTTTTGATAATGAGTGTCTGCAGGCGTTTGAAACTCTGAAAGCTAAGCTGGTCACAGCACCAGTCATCTCTGCACCAGACTGGACATTACCATTTGAACTAATGTGTGATGCCAGTGACCATGCCATTGGTGCAGTACTGGGACAAAGGCATGGTAAGCTTCTGCACGTCATTTATTATGGCAGCCGTATTCTAAATGATGCACAGAAGAACTACACAACCACCGAAAAGGAGCTACTTGCAGTGGTTTATGCCATTGACAAGTTCAGATCTTCTTTAGTAGGAGCAAAAGTGATTGTGTACACTGACCATGCTGCTCTTAAATATCTACTCACAAAGTAGGATTCAAAACCCAGGCTCATAAGATGGGTGTTGCTTCTGCAAGAGTTTGATATAGAAATAAGAGACAGAAAAGGGACAGAGAATCAAGTAGCTGATCACCTGTCCCGGATAGAACCAGTAGCAGGAGCATCCCTCCCTCCTACTGAGATCTCTGAAACCTTTCCGGATGAGCAATTGTTTGCTATTCAGGAAGCTCCGTGGCTTGTAGACAGTGCAAACTATAAGACTCAAGGTTCTCCTTCTGTAACCATGCAGAGGAAGCATGAAGAGCTTCACTCAAAACAGAGTCAAACAGAGCCCCCACAGTCAAACTCTAAGTTTGGTGTTGGGAGGTCACAACCAAACTCTAAGTTTGGTGTTGGAGAGGTTCCAAAATTGCTCTGAGTATCCGTGAGGCTCCATGAGAGCCCACTGTCAAGCTACTGACATTAAAGAAGCGCTTGTTGGGAGGCAACCCAATGTTATATTTATTATTTTCCCTTGTTATTTTATGTTTTCTATAGGTTAATGATCATGGAAAGTCACAAAATCAATTGAAAAAGCAGAAACAGAATGAAAAATAGAAAGAAAAACAGCACACCCTGGAGGAAAACTTGCTGGCGTTTAAACGCCAGTAAAGGCAGCAAATGGGCGTTTAACGCCCAGTCTGGCACCATTCTGGGAGTTTAACGCCAGAAAGGGGCACCAGACTGGCGTTAAACGCCAGGAATGGGCACCAAGCTGGCGTTAAACGCCAGAAATGGGCACCAGCCCGGCGTTTAATGCCAAGATTGGTAGAAGGAGCATTTTTGCTTGCTACTTGGTGCAGGGATAAATTATCCTTGACACCTCAGAATCTGTGGACCCCACAAGATCCCCACCAACCCCACCACTCTCTCTCTTCGTTCTTCTTTTGCTCGAGGACGAGCAAACCTTCTAATTTTGGTGTGGTAAAAGCGTTGCTTTTTGTTTCTCCATAACCATTTATGGCACCTAAGGCCGGAGAAACCTCTAGAAAGAGGAAAGGGAAGGCAAAATCTTCCACCTCCGAGCCATGGGAGATGGAGAGATTCATCTCAAGGGATGCACTTTCCTCCACAAAACTATTGGGAGCAAATTAACACCTCCCTAGGAGAATTGAGTTCCAACATGGGACAACTAAGGGTGGAGCACCAAGAACATTCCATCCTCCTCCATGAAATTAAAGAAGATCATAGAATCATGAGAGAGGAGCAACAAAGGCAAGGAAGAGACACTTAGGAGCTCAAGCACTCTATAAGATCTTCAAGAGGAAGAACAAGCCGCCATCACTAAGGTGGACCCGTTCTTTAATCTCCTTGTTCTTTATTTTCTATTTTTTGAAATTTTATGCTTATGTTTATCTATGTTTGTGTCTTATTACATGATCATTAGTATCTTAGTGTCTATGCCTTAAAGCTATGAATGTCCTATGAATTCATCACCTTTCTTAAATGAAAAATGTTTTATTACAAAAGAACAAGAAGTACAGGATTTCGAATTTATCTCTGAAACTAGTTGAATTAGTTTGATGTGGTGACAATACTTTTTGTTTTCTGAATGAATTCTTGAACAGTGCATATGTCTTTTGAATTTGTTGTTTAAAGAATGTTAAATTTGTTGGCTCTTGAAAGAATGATGAAAAAGGAGAAATGTTATTGAGGATCTAAAAAATCATCAAATTGATTCTTGAAGCAAGAAAAAGCAAAAAAAAAAAGAAGAGAAAAAGAAAAAGCAAGCAGAAAAAGCCAATAGCCCTTTAAACCAAAAGGCAAGGGTAGAAATAAAAAGTGATCCAAGGCAAAAAGAGTGTGCTTAAGAACCCTGGACACCTCTAATTGGGGACTCTAGCAAAGCTGAGTCACAATCTAAAAAAGTTCACCCAGTTATGTGTCTGTGGCATGTATGTATCCGGTGGTAATACTGGAAGACAGAGTGCTTTGGGCCACAACCAAGACTCATAAAGTAGCTATGTTCAAGAATCATCATACTTCACCAGGAGAATCAATAACACTATCTGAGTTCTGAGTTCCTATAGATGCCAATCATTCTAAACTTCAAAGGATAAAGTGAGATGCCAAAACTGTTCAGAAGCAAAAAGCTACTAGTCCCGCTCATCTAATTGGAGCTAAGTTTTATTGATATTTTGGAGTCTATAGTATTTTCTCTTCTTTTTATCCTATTTGATTTTCAGTTGCTTGGGGACAAGCAACAATTTAAGTTTGGTGTTGTGATGAGCAGATAATTTATACGCTTTTTGGCATTGTTTTTAGTATGCTTTTAGTATATTTTAGTTAGTTTTTATTATATTTTTATTAGTTTTTAGTTAAAATTCACTTTTCTGGACTTTACTATGAGTTTCTGTATTTTTCTGTGATTTCAGGTATTTTCTGGCTGAAATTGAGGGATCTGAGCAAAAATCTGATTCAGAGGCTAAAAGGACTGCAGATGCTGTTGGATTCTGACCTCCCTGTACTCAAAGTGGATTTTCTGGAGCTACAGAAGCCCAATTGGTGCGTGACAAACCCCAATTTGACGGTTTGTCTTGTATTGATTTTAGTGGATTCTATAACCTTTTACCCACATTTATTCAATGAAATAGCATGGTTTTGTATACTCTCCTTTAATTGTGCTTAAGAGTGAAAACATGCTTTTTAGGTCTTAAAATAGCTAAATCTAATTCTCCTTGATTCCATTAGATGCCTTGATATGTTTGTTAAGTGATTTAAGGTTTAGGAGGCAAAGATTGGATCAAGGGAATGAAGAAAGAAGCATGAAAAGTTGGAGAACTCATGAAGAAATGAAAGAACCGGAAAGCTGTCAAGCCGACCTCTTTGCACTTAAACGACCATAACTTGAGCTACAGAGGTCCAAATGATGCGGTTCCAGTTGGTTTAGAAAGCTAACATCCGGGGCTTCGAAACGATATAATATTTGCCATATTTGCTTCACGTATGGTGGCGCGCACGCGCAAAGTACGCGCACGCGCCGTTGCTGCCACCTAGTTCATTTAAAGCAACATGTGGCCAGCGATTTTAGGAGCCTTGTGGGCCCAATCCAACTCATTTCTGATGCTATTTAAGCCAAGGATTGAAGGGGAATCAACATATACTTCACATACTTTTCATACTTTACATGTTAGTTACCATTAGTTTAAGTTTAGTTTTAGAAGTAGTTTCTAGAGAGAGAAGCTCTCACTTCTCTCTAGAATTAGGATTAGGATTAGGTTTAGTTCTTAGATCTAGGTTTTAATCTTTGCTTTCTTCTACTTCTACCTTTCAATTCTTTGTTGTTAGATTCATTCTTCTTCCACTCTTTTGTTGTAATTTCCTTTATGTTGTTATTACATTTTGTTGTAGATCTAGTATTGTTCTTTCTACATTCTTCCAATTCAATAAGAGGTAATTCATAATAAATGTGTCTTCTTTGCCCTTCCATTGTTGATCTCTTGTTTTTGTAGTTATAGATTCCTTTAATTCTTGCATTTAATAATGTTTACTTCTATTGCACTCTATGTGTTTGTTAAAATGTCTCTTTTAGTTTTAGTGTAGATTTTGTTCCTCTTGGCCTAGGTAGAGTAATTAGTGACACTTGAGTTATCTAATTCCTTTGTTGAATGATAATTGGAGAGATTGCTAATTGGTTTGGAGTGCACTAAAGCTAATCTTTCCTTGGGAGTTGGCTAGGACTTGTGGCTCAAGTCAATTCATCCACTTGACTTTCCTTTCTTTAGTAAGGGTTAACTAAGTGGTAGCAATGAACAATTCTCATCACAATTAAGAAGGATAACTAGGATAGAACTTCTAATTTTCATACCTTGCCAAGAGCCTTTTATAGTTGTTAGTTTACTTTCTTGCCATTTACTTTCATGCCTCTTATCCAAAACCCCAAAACAACTCAAACCAATAACAAGACACTCTATTGTAATTCCTAGGGAGAACGACCCGAGGTTTGAATACTTCGGTTTATAAGTTTAGGGGTTTGTTACTTGTGACAAACAATCTTTTGTATGAAAGGATTATTGTTGGTTTCGAAACTATACTTGCAACGAGAATTCATTTGTGAAATTCTAAACCGTCAAAAATCAAATCATCAAAATGGCGCCGTTGCCGGGGAATTGCAATGGTGTTGTGTTATTGGTTATTGTATATATGTGAATATTGTGAATAGCTTGATTTTTGGATTGCTTGTTAGTTTTTGCTAGTCTTAGTATTTTGTTTCATTATTTCTTATTAGTTTTTGTTCCTTATCTTCTCTTGTTACCATGAATTCTCACCTTGGCTATGAGTGTAGTTACAACTATGTTGTAGGTAATGGGAACTTTGATGAGAATGTGCATCAAGGATGGGACAACCAAAGGTGGGAGGAACCATATGCCTATGATCAATCCTCTTGGCAACAACCTCCACCAATGAACTATGAAGAAGAGCCATTCCATGATGCATACCAATCAAATGGCTATGGTGAATCTCCTTGTGACTTTCAAGAACCACCACCATATGCCTATGATTCATATCCTCAATATGAGCCTCAACCATACTCACAAGCCCCTTCTTACCAACCACCTTCATATGACCCTAACCCATATCCATCCTACCAACAACCATATGAGCCATATGAACCACACATAGAGCCACCACCATTCCAACGTCAATATTTTCAAGAGCCACCTCCTCCACATTATTACCAAGATGAACCACCTCCAATATATGAAAATTTTCAACCACAAGATGAATACTACTTTCCACCACAACCTCCCATGGAAGAATACTCATCTCCATTGATCCTAGAGCCACATGATCCTAATCATATTATCCAAGAGGAACAAGAGTCAAGGGATCATCTCAAGGAAGCATTGGATCAATTTCAAGCAACCATGGAGTGTGTTGTGCAACAAGTGGAAAGAATGGAAAACATTGAACCACCACAACTCTACCAAGAAGAACCACCTTCCTACTACGAACCCTTCCCCCAAAATTATGAATCCTTCCAACCACCCCAATCTCTAATGGATGAAACCCTTGGTGTTCTTGTTCAAGGGCAAGAAGAGATAAAAAGGGATGTGCAAGATTTCATGGCCGCCTTGGATGCGGTAACAAATCAATTAGCCTCCCAATGCTTGAACACTCAAGGAACTCCCATGGCTCAAGAAGAGCATAGCATGAAGGAGAGATTGGAAACTCCGGT